>NC_091282.1:779553976-780167476 GCF_032444005.1 Ranitomeya imitator | reverse complement strand
CCCATTGGTGTGGTGAATGCCGTCTTTTCCTTATCTCTCTCAGCCACAGGGACTTGCCAATACCCGCTTGTTAAGTCTAAGGTGGAAAAATAATTAGCAGATTTCAAAGCAGTTAAGGACTCTTCTATCCTAGGCAAGGGGTAGGCGTCTTTATGGGTGATGTTATTAATCTTCCGGTAGTCTACGCACATTCTCATGGTTCCGTCCTTTTTTTTGACAATCACTAGAGGGGCTGCCCAGGGGCTACAGCTGTCTCTTATTACCCCGGCCTGTTTCATTTCCCTCAGCATATCTTTTGCACATTGATAGTGAGCGGGCGGTATGGGTCTATATCTTTCTTTTATTGGGGGATGGTCACCTGTGGGGATTGTGTGTTCTACCCCTTCTATCCGTCCGAAGTCCAATGGGTGTTTACTGAAGACTTGTTCATATTCCGTCACTAGCCTATACACCCCTTGTTTTTGATGGGTAGGTGTTGAATTTATGCCCACGTGTAGCTGTTGGCACCAATCCTCCATTTCTCCATCTGAGCCATTGCCTTCCACCTGACAGGTTGGTTCTAAGGGCTCAATGGTTGTGATGGCATTGTTGTCAACAGTATATAGCTTTGCCATTGTAGCATACCTTGGCAAAGTGACCTCTTCCTCTCCACAGTTCAAAAGTCGTACCGGCACTCGTCCCCGGTGTACCTCGACTATCCCTCGTGCTGTGAGTATAGTGGGCCTGCTGTCGGTGTACACTGGTTCTATTAAGGCTTGATAATCTCGTCCCTTAGTACCAATGGCTGCTCTACACCATACCAGCATTTCTGTTTTTGGTGGGATTACAATAGACGTTGGATCACTTACCCTCACACTGCCGATTTCTCCACCTGCAACTTCTACCTGTTGCCTTAACATCAATACTTTTATTTCCCTCCGGAGAACTCTCTGCTGGCAGGATTGGGCAGTTTCAGCAATTTGCTGTAAGACAGAAATGACTTCGGAAAAGCAGTTCTCTAACACATTCATTCCTATCAATACAGTTGGTTCACAGTTCCGCCGGTCAACATCAACAACAATTATACCCTGTTTCTTCAGTTCTACTTTACCAATCTTTATGGTCATCTCCCTGAATCCTAGTTTCGGTACCAACTTACCATTGCTGGCCCATATATCTAGTTCAACATCAGAGGGCCCTTTATCAATATCTGCATCAGCCCAGTACCTCTTATAAAGGATATACGGTATAGATGAAATCTGGGAACCTGTGTCCAGCAAAGCGTTGAGGGGAATTCCGTCCAGCACGATAGGGATAATGAGTCGTCCTCCGATGTACCTGTCGTGCCAGGGTGTTGGGCCTTGAAAGTTCATTCCTGCGAAGCGGCCCGCATTCCCAGGGGATTCCCGTTTAAATCACAATCTCGTGCAAAGTGGCCCGGCTGCTGGCAACGGCGGCAAATGGGCTGTCCATCCGGTTGGTAGCGGTCGCGGGGTCGTCCTCTCCATGTCGGGTATCTCCGGGGTCTCATCCATGGAACATCCTCTCTACAGTTTGCCAACTCCATCTTGTGTCCTCTCATCTCCTGCATGGTTTTAGCCATTGAAGCAACAACATCAGCTAAAGAGTCAAGCTTTTGTTGAAGAGCCTCATTAGTACTGGGCCCCAGGGGCTTAGCAATGGCCCCAGACATAGCTGATGTCACTGGCACTCCCTGTTGTTGAGGTGCCTCTGCCATGGGTTGCGCAGGATCCTGATCCCGAGGTGCCTCTGCCAGCTGGAGACGTATAGCGCTCTCCTTTAATTGGGCAAATGTCAATTCAGGGTTCTTAAAAACAAGCATGCTCACATGCCCCCGGTGAGAAGGGGTGTAGAGTCCCTCCATAAATTGATCTCTTAGCAGTTTATCCGCTCCGGTGTTAAAAATGGGTTCAGCCAGTGTAAGTGATTTAAGGGCTTTCTGCAGGTTTAAGGCAAAGTCTCTCACGCCCTCATTAGCTTTTTGTTTGCAACTAAAGAATCGTATTTTAGCTTTGCTGCTGGCCGTGGTTTCAAATGTAGCTTTTAATCCAGCAAATATGCGTTCAACAGTGCCTTTTAGATCAGCTGCCCATGCTGTGACTTCTCGCTTAGCATGGCCACTTAACTGCATCATCAGGAGACTAACACGCTGAACTTCACCCACAGGGAACATGTCAAAATGGGCCAGCATCTTTTCTCTGAAATCGTCAAGGGTATTAGGCTCACCTTCATACATTGGAAGCCATGGGCCACCCGGGGTATATGGCATCAGCACCGGCATGATGGGCGCCACTCCTTGCACCGCTGCGCTGCCGGACTCTCTATTGACACTCTGTCTTTCAGCTGCATTAGCGTTGCCGAGTGCTGCGGCGTCTCCGTGCTGCGACATACTGTGCCCCCTTAGTTAATCCGGACCCTTCCGGTCCTCCGCTTCCGTCGGGATAGTGTAGATTCGTTCCGCTGTGCAGCAGGATCGATTTTCCCCTTGCTCTGATGTCAGAGCGCTCAGCTTGGTGCCGCCCACAATGACACGCCCCCTGCTGCTCCCACCCACCGCGCTCTGTAATGGCGGATTCTGAAGTTTTTCAGTTAGACTGGGGCTCAGGTGATGGCGTAGCTCAATTAACAGTCTCGTGCCTAACGGTTATGAAGTGATTACCTCAGGGGATGGCGGCCATCTTTACTCCATTATAACCAATGGGGAAAAGTCACTTTCAATAGTTTTCAATGGGGAATGGATTTTTCTTTAATAAAGTCAATTTTCAAGATTTTTCATCCCAGTTTTCACAGTTTTGGGCTCCAATCACGGCACACAATACCCGGTATACGGGCTGGCTAGATCCTGTTCGTGACGCCAATTGTGACGCCCAGGAGACCGGGATACCCAGCACCGGACCAATGGAGTCTGTCTCTTGAGGGGGATGTCACGGGTGGCTTGACCCGGTGCTGTGGCCTCAGGCAATGCACAGTGTAAGGAGTATCATGAGGGGACAGGCACTTACTTGATCAGCAGCAGGTTCTCCCAGCGGTGACGATCCTGATCCTGGATAGATGGCTATTGTCCAAATGAAAGACTGAGGCACTGAAACGTTTAACCAGTTTACTTTAACATAAAAGGATTTACAACCAGTCCTGTCACCGGAGTCTGTATGGGAACTCTGAGTTACTTTGACCCTGCCGGGGTCTTCGCCTCTTATTGTGCGCAATTTCTGTGTGGCCCTGCTGCTGTATGTGAGCTGGCTGCCGGCCCAATCTGTCCCCTCCGGGTCCTGGTTCGACGGGCAACCCGAGTCCTTTTATCGGTTTACCCCCTCTGGGAGTACCGCTGAACTCTGTGTCTGTTGCTGCATCCGACCCTAGTGAAGCTGATATCACCTCACGTTTTTCCGGTTGCTGTATTATATATAATGAATACAGCCACGGATCCGGTATCCGTCTTTGCGCCTGTTCTGGGTAGTGATTAATGCTACCCGGTTCTCACAATGTCCTTTTTCTCTATCCCTCTTCTCCTCAGGCCGGTGATTTAGGCCTGGTAACAGTCACAGGGCTGTTAGAGATTCAACTGTATGACCTCTCACCATCAGCTCCTTGGCCCAACTGCCATTTCTTCTCTCAGACCAGAATGGATCAAGGGGAGTCTCTGGAGCTCCCCCTTCTGGCCGGAGGTGGTAGTGCAGTCTTGCTATTTTAGTATTTGTACTTACTGTCAGTAACTATTTTTGTGGCAAATACCCCTAGGGGTGCCACAAATGCATGCTCAATTGGGTTGAGATCAGGTGACTGACTTGGCCATTCAAGAATATTCCACTTCTTTGCTTTAATAAACTCCTGGGTTGCTTTGGCTTTATGTTTTGGGTCATTGTCCATCTGTAGTATGAAACGACGACCAATCAGTTTGGCTGCATTTGGCTGGATCTGAGCACACAGTATGGCTCTGAATACCTCAGAATTCATTCGGCTGCTTCTGTCCCATGTCACATCATCAATAAACACTAGTGACCCAGTGCCACTGGCAGCCATGCATGCCCAACCGATCACACTGCCTCCGCTGTGTTTTACAGATGATGTGGTAAGCTTTGGATCATGAGCTGTACCACGCCTTCGCCATACTTTTCTCTTTCCATCATTCTGGTAGAGGTTGATCTTGGTTTCATCTGTCCAAAGAATGTTCTTCCAGAACTGTGCTGGCTTTTTTAGATGTTTTACAGCAAAGTCCAGTCTAGCCTTTTTATTCTTGATGCTTTTGAGTGGCTTGCACCGTGCAGTGAACCCTCTGTAGTTACTTTCGTGCAGTCTTCTCTTTATGGTAGATTTGGATATTGACCATGTGATTGTTCACATGGTTGGCTGTTGTGAAGGGGTTTCTCTTCACCATGGAGATTATTCTGCGATCATCCACCACTGTTGTCTTCCGTGGGCGCCCAAGTCTTTTTGCATTGATGAGTTCACCAGTGCTTTCTTTCTTTCTCAGGATGTACCAAACTGTAGATTTTGCCACTCCTAATATTGTAGCAATTTCTCGGATGGGTTTTTTCTGTTTTCGCAGCTTAAGGATGGCTTGTTTCACCTGCATGGAGAGCTCCTTTGACCGCATGTTTAGTTCACAGCAAAACCTTCCAAATGCAAGCACCACACCTCAAATCAACCCCAGACCTTTTATCTGCTTAATTGAGAATGACATAACGAAGGGATTGCCCACACCTGTCCATGAAATAGCCTTGGAGTCAATTGTCCAATTACTTTTGGTCCCTTTGAAAAACAGGGTGGCACATGTTAAGGAGCTGAAACTCCTAAACCCTTCATCCAATTTTAATGTGGATACCCTCAAATGAAAGCTGAAAGTCTGAACTTCAACTGCTTCTGAATTGTTTTGTTTAAAATTCATTGTGGTAATGTCTATAACCAAAATTAGAAAAATGTTGTCTCTGTCCAAATATATATGGACTTAACTGTATATATATATGTGTGTGTACAGACAAAAAGTTTGGACACCTTCTCAATTAAAGACTTTTCTGTATTTTCATGACTATGAAAATTGTACATTCACACTGAAGGCATCAAAGCTATGAATTAACACATGTGGAATTATATACTTAACAAAAAAGTGTGAAACAACTGAAATTATGTCATATTCTAGGTTCTTCAAAGTAGCAACCTTTTGCTTTGATGACTGCTTTGCACACTCTTGCATTCTCTTGATGAGCTTCAAGAGGTAGTCACCAGGAATGGTCTTCCAACAATCTTGAAGGAGTTCCCAGAGATGCTTAGCACTTGTTGGCCCTTTTGCCTTCACTCTGCGGTCCAGCTCACCCCAAACCATCTCGATAGGGTTCAGGTCTGGTGACTGTGGTGGCCAGGTCATCTGGTGTAGCACCCCATCACTCTCCTTCTTGGTCAAATAGCGCTTACATAGCATGGAGGTGTGTTTGGGGTCATTGTCCTGTTGAAAAATAAATGATGGTCCAACTAAACGCAAACCGGATGGAATAGCATGCCGCTGCAAGATGCTGTGGTATCCATGCTGGTTCAGTATGCTTTCAATTTTGAAAAAATCCCCAACAGTGTCACCAGCAAAGCACCCCCACACCATCACACCTCCTCCTCCATGCTTCACAGTGGGAACCAGGCATGTAGAGTCCATCCGTTCACCTTTTCTGCATCGCACAAAGACACGGTGGTTGGAACCAAAGATCTCAAATTTGGACTCATCAGACCAAAGTACAGATTTCCACTGGTCTAATGTCGATTCCTTGTGTTCTTTAGCCCAAACAAGGCTCTTCTGCTTGTTGCCTGTCCTTAGCAATGGTTTCCTAGCAGCTATTTTACCATTAAGGCCTGCTGCACAAAGTAAACTTATCCTCAGAAGCAGAGGTGACTCTTGGTCTTCCTTTCCTGGGGCGGTCCTCATTTGAGTCAGTTTCTTTGTAGCGCTTGATGGTTTTTGCCACTGCACTTGGGGACACTTTCAAAGTTTTCCCAATTTTTCGGACTGACTAACCTTAATTTCTTAAAGTAATGATGGCCACTCGTTTTCCTTTACTTAGCTGCTTTTATTCTGCCATAATACAAATTCTAACAGTCTATTCAGTAGGACTATCAGCTGTGTATCCACCAGACTTCTGCACAACACAACTGATGGTCCCAACCCTATTTATAAGGCAAGAAATTCCACTTATTAAACCTGACAGGGCACACCTGTGAAGTGAAAACCATTCCTGGTGACTACCTCTTGAAGCTCATCAAGCAAATGCCAAGAGTGTGCAAAGCAGTCATCAAAGCAAAAGGTGGCTACTTTGAAGAACCTAAAATATAAGACATAATTTCAGTTGTTTCACACTTTTTTGTTAAATATATAACTCCACATGTGTTAATTCATAGTTTTGATGCCTTCAGTGTGAATGTACAATTTTCCAAGTCATGAAAATACAGAAAAATCTTTAAATGAGGTGTGTCCAAACTTTTGGTCTGTACTGTATAGAGTAATAAAACCATACTCCAGACTATGAAATTAAGACTTATATTGCCAGCCTATGGGTATGTTCATACTGGGTGTTTTTTACTGCTTTTATATGCTAATTTTCAGCTGCTTTTTACAGTACCAGCAAAGCCTATGAGATTTCAGAAATCTCATGCACACACATTGTTTTTTTTTGTCATCATGATGTGCTTTTCGGTGTTTTTTTTTTTTCACATAGGGCATGTCACTTCTTTCAGCGTTTTTCACCCATTGACTTGAAAGGATGGTGAAAAAATGCTGCAAATACACAGTTTGACTTTTTTTGCAGTGTATTTTCTGCAGAAAAGTCAAGGACAGCAGGATGTGACCTCACACTAGGTTCTTCTACCTCTAGATATAGCAGTCATAGGAAACAAAATCGCGTTTTGGTGAGGAGCGCTGAGCTGAAAAAGGTGGAAGCAATATAAAAATAAAAAAAAAATAAAAAAGTACAGACCTTTATTGAAAGCTAATCCACAACGCGTTTCAACGGCTTTCTACCGTCTTCATTAGGTAGCAAGCATGGTTGCAAGATGAGTCCATACAGCCTGTCATTCAGCAGAGACAATGAGCACTTGAATGGGGGACCCGACAATAAAGTGTTTGCCATGCTGTCATGTGCATGACATTGCAGCAAACAACGCTTCTGAATGACGGTGAAAACATCCTCGTTGGTCAGAGAGCCACGGTTCCCAAGCTGTCAAGAGACCAGATTAGCCAGCACCTGTAATTGAAGGTATAAAATTTACCTCTGGTCACTGGTATCGGCTGATGGGACTACCGCTTCCATCATCCGACACCTGCTGCCGCTAATAACAGTGAGAGCAGGAGCGGCTGATGGGAGTATTCATCAGCCGCTCTTGCGATGTAAATAAATAATTTAAAAAAGCAACAAACCTGTGTGGGTTCCTCCGTATTTTTTGATAACCAGCCAGGCAAAACTCACAACTGGGGGCTGCAACCCTCAGCTGTCAGCGTTAGCAAGGCTGGTTATCAAGAATAGAGGGGTCCCCACGCTGTTTATTTAATTGTTTAAATAAATAATTTAAAAACGGTGTGGGTCCACCCCCATTTTTGACAACCAGCCTTGCTAAAGCAGACAGATGGGGGCTGGTATTCTCAGGCTGGTAAGGGACCATGGATATTGCTCTCCCAAGCCTAAAACTAGCAGCCTGCAGCCACCAGAAAAGGCACATCTATTAGATGCGCCAATTCTGGTGCTTTGCCCAGCTCTTGCGCTCTAGTGGTGGCAAGTGGGGTTCATATTTTTTGGGGGTTGATGTCACCATTGTATTGTCAGGTGACATCAGGCCCACGGATTACTAATGGAGAGGCAACTATAAGACACCTATCCATTACTAATCCTATACAGCAGTTATATGGTAAATAAAGACACAGCCAGAATAAAGTCTTTTATTTCAAGCAAAACAAAACACACTTTTACTTTTTTATTTAAAAATAACAAACACAGTTATATTCACCTAATGCCTAATTCCACCGAGGCTCTCGTCTCCTGTAATAAACTAAAAATAGAAAAAAACAATATCCCTCACATGTCCATTGTTCTATCCCACACCATTATACATGTCTGGGGATAAAGAGTTTTCAACCTGGGCAGTGCCAAGAGGAGACCGTCCAGGCTGAGAACTACTGGTGAATGAGCTGCTGCGAGCGCAGCATCTGTGACAAGCGGTGACATCACTGAGGCTGCGTTCACAGCTGGGCTGAACTGCAGGGATGTCGGTGAGATCCCCGCTAGCACTGTGAGAAATTCACACAGTGCAGAAGTGAGTGAAACTGCGGTGAACTCACCTGTGCACCATGCGACTTTCTCATGAATTATGGAGTGGGATAGAATTATGGACAGGTGAGGAATGTGGTTGTTTTTTATTTTAATTCTCTTGCAGGAGACCATGGTGTTGGTGGAATGGGAGAGGTCATAAGTATGGTTTAATTAAGATTTATTAAAGAAGTCTGTGTCATTCTTTCAATTAAAGGACTTTATTCTTGGAGTGTGTATTTTTATACTATATGACTATGGGGTTAGTAATGGGGGCATTTTTGTTGTGAATTCTGTTTTTGGGTTCCCTCTAGTGGTTGTAGGTGGTAATGCAGTTGTCCCTGAGTCGCAGTCATGGTCAGGTGTATCTGCTGATTGCAGTTCTGACTGGGGTATTTAGGTGTGCAGGATTCATTAGTCCTTGCCAGTTGTCCATGGTTCAGGGAGGTTTTGGATCTTTGTCTGGTTCCTCCTGCCTTGCTGCCAATTCAGCAAAAACAAGTGTTTGTTTTTTTTTTCTGTGGCACACATGCTGTGTGCTTAATAATTTTGTGCTATTCATTTGTTTTCTCTTGTCCAGCTTAGATTGTGTCAGTGTTTTCTCAGTCTTGTTGGATTCTCAGGAGTTGCAGATATACGCTCCACATCTTTAGTTAGATGGTGGAATTTTTTGTATCATCTGCTGTGGATATTTTTTGGAAGGGTTTTAATACTGACCGCTTAGTATTCTGTCCTATCCTTTCCTATTTAGCTAGAAGTGGCCTCTTTTGCTAAATCCTGTTTCCTGCCTGCGTGTGTCTTTCCTCTACTACTCACAGTCAAAATTTGTGGGGGGCTGCCTATCCTTTGGGGTTCTGCTCTGAGGCAAGGTAGAATTCCTACTTCCATCTATAGGGGTATTTAGTCCTCCGGCTGTGTCGAGGTGTCTAGGATTTGTTAGGCACACCCCACGGCTACTTCTAGTTGCGGTGTTAAGTTCAGGATTTGCGGTCAGTATAGTTTCCACCATCTCCAGAAAAAGTTCCATGCGGCTCCAAGGCCACCAGATCATAACAGTACAACTGGCCAATAATGAGTTAAATGCATCTCAGAAGAAGGGAAGAAAGGTGTTGAGCCATTTTTTTTTCTGCACTCTGCTTTGTCTTCTCTTCCCCCTTTTTCTCTGGGTGGCTGAAGAGTCTTGTGCTAGCATGAATGTTCAGGAATTAGCTTCTCGTGTGGACCAGCTTGCTGCTAGGGTACAGGGTATTTCTTATTATATTGTTCAGACTCCTGTTTTAGAGCCGAAGATTCCTACTCCTGATTTGTTTTTTGGTGACAGGTCCAAATTTTTGAGTTTTAAAAACAACTGTAAACTGTTTTTTGCTCTGAGACCTCGATCCTCCGGTGATTCCATTCAGCAGGTTAAAATCGACATCTCCCTGCTGCGTGGCGATCCACAGGATTGGGCATTTTCCCTGGAATCTGGGAATCCGGCTTTGCTTAATGTAGACTCCTTTTTTTCAGGCTTTAGGATTATTATATGATGAACCTAATTCTGTGGATCAAGCGGAGAAGACCTTGTTGGCCCTGTCTCAGGGTCAAGAGGCGGCAGAATTGTATTGTCAGAAATTTAGAAAATGGTCTGTGTTGACTAAATGGAATGATGATGCTTTGGCGGCAATTTTCAGAAAGGGTCTTTCTGAATCCATTAAAGATGTTATGGTGGGGTTTCTCACGCCTTTCGGTCTGAGTGATTCTATGTCTCTGACCATTCAGAATGACCGGCGCTTGCGGGAGCGCAGAACTGTGCGCGCTGTGGCGTTGTCCTCAGAGCAAATTCCTGAGTCAATGCAGTGTGATAGGATTCTGTCTAGAACGGAACGACAAAGTTTCAGACGTCAGAATAGGTTGTGTTATTATTGTGGTGACGCTTCTCATGTCATTTCTATCTGCCCTAAGCGGACAAAGAGGATCGCCAGTTCATTTACTATCAGTACTGTACAACCTAAATTTCTGCTATCTGTGTCCTTGATCTGCTCATTGTCATCATTTTCTGTCATGGCGTTTGTGGAATCAGGCGCCGCCTTGAACTTAATGGACTTTGAGTTTGCCAGGCATTGTGGTTTTCCCTTGCAGCCTTTTCAGAACCCTATTCCTTTAAGGGGCATTGATGCTACACCTTTGGCTAAAAATAATCCCCAGTTTTGGACACAGGTGACCATGCGCATGGCGCCAGCCCATCAGGAAGATTGTCGATTTCTGGTGTTGCATAATTTGCATGATGCTATCGTGCTGGGTTTTCCGTGGTTGCAGATACATAATCCTGTGTTGGACTGGAAGTCTATGTCTGTGACTAGTTGGGGTTGTCAGGGGATTCATAATGATGTTCCTTTGATGTCAATCTCCTCTTCTTCCTCTTCTGAAGTTCCGGAGTTTTTGTCTGATTTTCAGGATGTATTCGATGAGCCCAAGTCCAGTTCCCTTCCACCGCACAGGGACTGTGATTGTGCGATTGACTTGATTCCAGGCTGTAAGTTTCCTAAGGGTCGACTTTTCAACCTGTCTGTGCCTGAACATACCGCCATGCGGAATTATATTAAGGAGTCTTTGGCGAAAGGGCATATTCGGCCATCTTCTTCACCGTTGGGAGCGGCATTTTTTTTTGTTGCTAAGAAGGATGGCTCCTTGAGACCCTGTATTGATTATCGCCTCTTGAATAAGATCACGGTCAAGTTTCAATACCCTTTACCTTTGCTTTCTGATTTGTTTGCTAGGATTAAGGGGGCTAGTTGGTTTACTAAGATTGACCTTCGGGGGGCTGTTATGATCAGGTGACCTTGGAGCAGCATGAAAACTTTCACTGGAGTAGGTGGTAACTATGCTGACCAGAAAAAGAGAAAAGAATTCCAGCTCGACGAGGCAGTGAAAAGTAAAAACTTGGTACTTTCAGGTGTTTCTACTTTCACCAGATTAATTATTGCACCGGTGTGCTTACCGGATGGTAACATAAAAAGCACTGAACAGGCTTTATACTAGATATCATGACTAAGGGTGCTCTGTCACCTGAAACGCGTAGATAGTGTTTTTAATCTATATTGTGCTGATGTTTTATCCTCTGCTTCTTACATGAAGTGAATAAAGTACCAAGTTTTTACTTGCTCCGAGCCTCCTGGGATCGTCACTATGGTGAGCTGGATTTTTCTTTTTGCAACTATACTGACCGCAAACCCTGATCTTATCACCGCAACTAGAAGTAGCCGTGGGGTGTGCCTAACAAAACCTAGACACCTCGACACAGGCGGAGGACTAAATACCCCTAAAGATGGAAATAGGAATTCTATCTTGCCTCAGAGCAGAACCCCAAAGGATAGGCAGCCCCCCACAAATAATGACTGTGAGTAGTAGAGGAAAAGACACACTCAGGCAGGAAAACAGGATTTAGCAAAAGAGGCCACTTCTAGCTAAATAGGAAAGGATAGGACAGGATACTAAGCGGTCAGTATTAAAATCCTTCCAAAAATATCCACAGCAGAAAATACAAAAAACTCCTCCACCTAACTAAAGATGTGGAGCGTATATCTGCAACTCCAGAGAATCCAACCAGACTGAGAAAACACTGACACAGTCTAAGCTGGACAATAGGAAACAAATGAATAGCACAGAATATAAGCACACAGCATGTGTGCCACAGAAAAGGAAACAGACACTTATCTTTGCTGAATTGGCAGCTAAGCAGGAGAGGCCAGGCAGAGATCCAACAACACTTCCCAAGAAACATTGACAACTGGAAAGGACTAATGAGTCCTGCAAACCTAAATACCCCCAGTCAGAATTGCAATCAGCAGATACACCTGTCCAAGACTGCAGCCCAGGGACAACTGCATTACCATCTACAACCACCGGAGGGAGCCCAAAAGCAGAATTCACAACAGGGGGCATATAATCTTGTTCGTATTAAGCAGGGTGATGAATGGAAAACTGCGTTTAATACGCCCGAAGGTCATTTTGAATATCTTGTGATGCCATTCGGGCTCACTAATGCTCCATCTGTTTTTCAGTCCTTCATGCATGATATCTTCCGGACTTATCTTGATAAATTCTTGATTGTATATTTGGACGATATTTTGATTTTTTCCGAGTCTCATGTGGAACAGGTCAGGATGGTATTTCAGATCCTTCGTGACAATGCTTTGTTTGTGAAGGGGTCTAAGTGTCTCTTTGGGGTACGTTTCTTTTTTGGGCTTCATTTTTTCTCCCTCATCTATGAAGATGGATCCGGTTAAGGTTCAGGCTATTCATGATTGGATTCAACCCACATCCGTGAAGAGCCTTCAGAAATTTTTGGGTTTTGCAAATTTTTATCGTAGTTTCATTGCTAACTTCTCTAGCGTGGTTAAACCCTTGACCGATTTGACGAAGAAAGGCGCTGATGTGGCGAATTGGTCCTCTGCGGCTGTCTCTGCCTTTCAGGAGCTTAAACGTCGATTTACTTCTGCTCCGGTGTTGCGCCAACCGGATGTTTCTCTTCCATTTCAGGTTGAGATTGACGCTTCTGAGATTGGGGCAGGGGCCATTTTGTCTCAGAGGGATTCTGTTGGGTCCTTGATGAAACCGTGTGCCTTCTTTTCCCGTAAGTTTTCGCCTGCTGAACGCAATTATGATGTCGGCAATCGGGAGTTGTTGGCTATGAAGTGGGCGTTTGAGGAGTGGCGACATTGGCTTGAGGGAGCTAAGCACCGTATTGTGGTCTTGACCGATCATAAGAATCTGATTTACCTCGAGTCTGCCAAACGGCTGAATCATAGACAGGCTCGATGGTCCTTGTTTTTTTCCTGTTTTGATTTCGTGGTTTCGTATCTTCCGGGTTCTAAGAATATTAAGGCTGATGCCCTCTCTAGTTTTTTGCCTGATTCTCCTGAGGTCCTGGAACCGGTCAGCATTCTGAAAGAAGGGGTGGTCCTTTCTGCCATTTCCCCTGATTTACAACGGGTTCTTCAGGAATTTCAGGCTGACAGACCTGACTGCTGTCCAGTGGGGAACTGTTTGTTCCTGACAGATGGACTAGTAGACTGATTTCTGAGGTTCACTATTCTGTGTTGGCTGGTCATCCTGGTATTTTTGGTACCAGAGATTTGGTTGGTAGGTCCTTTTGGTGGCCTTCTTTGTCACATGATGGGCGTTCTTTTGTGCAGTCCTGTGGGACTTGTGCGCGGGCCAAGCCTTGTTCCCGTGCTAGTGGGTTGCTTTTGCCATTGCCGGTCCCTGAGAGGCCCTGGACGCATATTTCTATGGATTTTATTTCTGATCTTCCGGTTTCCCAGAAATGTCTGTTATCTGGGTTGTTTGTGACCAGTTCTCTAAGATGGTTCATTTGGTGCCTTTGCCTAAATTGCCTTCCTCTTCAGATTTGGTTCCGTTGTTTTTTCAGCATGTGGTTCGTTTGCATGGTATTCCGGAGAATATTGTGTCCGACAGAGGTTCCCAGTTTGTTTCTAGGTTTTGGCGGGCCTTTTGTGCTAGGCTGGGCATTGATTTGTCTTTTTCTTCTGCATTTCATCCTCAGACAAATGGCCAGACTGAGCGAACTAATCAGACTTTGGAGACTTATTTGAGATGCTTTGTGTCTGCTGATCAGGATGATTGGGTGGCCTTCTTGCCATTGGCCGAGTTTGCCCTTAATAATCGGGCTAGTTCGGCTACTTTGGTTTCGCCTTTCTTTTGTAATTTTGGTTTTCATCCTCGTTTTTCTTCTGGGCAGGTTGAGCCTTCTGACTGTCCTGGTGTGGATTCTGTGGTTGACAGGTTGCAGCAGATTTGGGCTCATGTGGTGGACAATTTGGTGTTGTCTCAGGAGGAGGCTCAACGTTTTGCTAACCGTCGTCGGTGTGTTGGTTCCCGGCTTCGGGTTGGGGATCTGGTCTGGTTGTCTTCCCGTCATGTTCCTATGAAGGTTTCTTCCCCTAAGTTTAAGCCTCGGTTTATTGGTCCTTATAGGATTTCTGAGATTATTAATCCGGTGTCTTTTCGATTGGCGCTTCCGGCCTCTTTTGCTATCCATAATGTCTTCCATAGATCTTTATTGCGGAAATATGTGGTGCCCGTTGTTCCCTCTGTTGATCCTCCGGCCTGTTAAATATTAATTATTCTTATTTTTATTCTGTACCAAGCACATGGTTTCTTGCTGACACTATCAAAAGCTATTTCTGTGTATGTAGCTCAGAGTATAAGTTAACTCCATATACAGAGGACACGTGATCAGTGTTGAACATATATAAACGTCTCTTAGGAGGGTGTGGGGGCTTTTGTCACGTGGGACGGTCACCTCCCTGCCTTCACCATCATTCTCCATGGACATGAGACAAGACACGAGGAACAACAGCTGTTAGCTACTCCATGCCATGATGACTTCAGACTTCACACAGACAGATGACTTCTACCATTCAGGACCTTGGGAAAGATGAGTAACAAGACAAGCGCTGATATTTACACATGGACACTCTGTTTGTAATTGTTTCATCTACCTTTTATGTTTTTGCTGCGATGGTGGATAACTCAATAAACCACTATACTTTTGTCAAAATATCATGACATTTTTCTTTTAAGAATAACGCACCTGGTTAAGTCTTGATTAGATATTTTTGCGCAATAACAATTTTTAACATTGGCCTAGCCAGCCAGTTTTGATTTTTTGTGCTATTTTTGCGTGAATTTCCTTCTTCTTGCACACGGGGGAAGACAGAAGAGTTCCGCTAGATTGTGCAAGTATTCAGGAATTCCACTTCAAAACTTCAAGTCACAAAGAATTCATACAAGAACCTACGAATTACGGAGACTTTAACAGGTGTCAGACGGATTAACAGCAAGCACTGGTAGTGCTGAAGATAGACGTGCTGAAAATAGCCGTGCTGAAGTCCGGAGCCCAGCGTTGTAAAAGCAAAGGGACTACAAGCTGAGATTTCAAGGTAAGACAAATGGATTTGATTAATTCATATGCTAAATCAAGTCAGATAGAATTTGTAAGTTTGTACGGATCTAGCTTAGAAATATTTTGGTCTAATTTATTTTCAGAATGCAGAACCGCGAATTTGAAGTTAGATTTTAAGCTAATGTCTAGGAAAAAAGAAAAAGAGCAACTGAAGAATATTTTACATATGGTGTATGTATTTAACTAGTTTGTCATAGAGAAGTCCAAAAAAGACAGTGTAGAAAGAATTTCTAAGGAAACTAATGATGTTCCCAAGATTGACTGTAATGAGAAGAGTGAGGAAGATGTGACACACGTGTGTGTGGCCGCCCAAGGTGACATTGACGTGTCACAAGATGAAAAACAAGATGGAGGAAGCGTAGGAGAAACTGACAAAGATGATCTACGAGGGACAGATGTACCATTGCCATTAAAAATAGACGACTCAGAGGCCCAACAGCTCCAACTTAAATCTAGGAAAATCCTGTTAAAATTATGCAAAACCATTCCTGCATATGATGACAAAATCCATGTGTGCAGAAATTCAGAGATATTTGAGAGTTTTGCTGATAAGTTTGATTTGACTAATCAAGAAAAAAATAAATTGTTCAAAATTTGGCTGCCAGTAAATTTTATTAGAAGATATTCATTAAAAATTCAGACTGATGAGTTCCATGAAAATATGACTGATGTAGAAAGATTAAGAATTTTGATTTTCTGTGGATTAAAAGAAAATTATCCAGATCTTGATATTCTTCTAAAATTGAAGATTGGCCGGGAAGAATGTACGTTTACTTTTATGGCCATTTTTGAAAGGATTTATAAATTGGTCTGTACGAATTTGAATCAACAATCCATGATAAATTGTTTTGTAAACAAGTTTAAATTCTTAAATCCTGTATCTCGTGTTATGGCGTCACAGAAAGATTCATTATACGAATGTGCAAAATCCCTTGATTTTTCTAGAAAACACGAGAATCTTGAAAGGAAAACACATTTTACTAAGTTTTTGAAACCAGGCAGAATTCAAGCTTATCAAAAGCCAAAATCAAAATCTTCAAATCTGATCCAAAATCAAATCTATGAAGTACGAAGAAAATTACATATTTGTTACAAACCCTATGAAACGATTCAGGAATCTATCAAAGAAATTCCTTTGAAAAGGTTAAAATCTGAAGGCTCAGATCTGTCGGAAATTGACAGATGGAAGCAGGTGAGTATCCCAGGGGGAGCTCAGCTGAACACTCCATTATCACAGCAGCTCTTCAAAGAGTCCATAGGGTTAAAAATGACCTTACTAAATAAAGCATTTCAACAGATTATCGACAGAGAGCTACATTTTGGGATAGGAATTGGCTAAAAATGTAATTATATTATATGATGAGTTATACAATGTATTATTTATTAATGTAATTATTTTATTCTATATAATTCTGCAGTTACATATATTAATATAATATACAGTAAATACTGTAGCATATTTGTATAAGTAGAGATTATATTAACTGCATTTTTTTATATATAGTGAAATAATAAAAATTTACTCCAGTAAAAAAATATTTAGAATTACAATTAAATACATTTATTAAATATATACATATGTATAAGATATCTAAATTATTTTGTTTTTAAATAAATATGAAATTAACCTTTATCTTTCATTTTCCCTTAGAATTTTACTTTCAAAGCAAGGATTGAACAAAAAATACCTGTTTCATGAATTTATGTCTTATTCACACTGGAAGTTATATTAACTGCATGATTTTTATATATTTAACACTTAAAAATAAATAATATATCTAAAAACCTAAAAATGTGTGTACTACATGTAAATTTTCTTTCTGTAATAATCTAAAACGTGTTTTTTTTCCTCCCACTGCATGGTGTGACATATGTGAGTTAAGGGATATCATATAGCCTTGTTTTTTAGTTTTAGGAATTTTCTTCAGCTTTACATGCAAATGGATTCCTGTACCGAAATAGCGTTGGAACATTCAACTCGGGTTTCTTGTAAATGGAGGAGTCCTTTCTATAGGTTAAAACATAGTGTTAGATAATATTTGGGGAATATTCAAAGGAATATTAGAATACTAAATTTAATAGATTACAATGCGCATTGATTGATAATTAGGATACAATATTTTGGGTTAATATATGTGTATT
This sequence comes from Ranitomeya imitator, assembly GCF_032444005.1. Taxonomy (NCBI): domain Eukaryota; kingdom Metazoa; phylum Chordata; class Amphibia; order Anura; family Dendrobatidae; genus Ranitomeya; species Ranitomeya imitator. Next base: position 780,150,091 of record NC_091282.1, on the reverse strand, counting down.
CTTTGTATGTGAAATATACATTGTGAACGTCTATATGTGTCACCGTCTGAGTGACAGATGACAGAAGTGTATGGGCAGCTGCTGGGAGTGAACCTAATGCTAAGTGTGTAATGTAAGAGTGACAAGAGCGTGGTATGTGGAATGTGGAATGTGTATGCACAGTTTGACTGAGGCCTCATGATTTATGGTATGTTTGAAAGAAAAAAAAAAACACCTTGTGTTAATGAGAAAATAAGATTCAGTTAAATTATTAGAATATTAAGATATATTTAAATACTATTATTCAACATATATTTCTTTAGTGATTATTAGTGAATAAGTACAATAACATTTTCCAAATGATAATTTTTTTCATATTCAGTGTTTTTTATAGTTACATAGATGAGTACACATCTTCAAACAAATATATGGCACAAGTTGATATGACAGTTATAAAAATAATGATTTTTCACTTGGGTTTTTACAAATTAATTTTTTCATAAAATAATATTTTTTTATATTAAGGGGGAAATGTGTTTTTGATCTTGATCACATCATCACATTTCATCAATACCTCTTCTTCACACATTTTAATAAGAAATATTAATAAGGTATTATTGGGTACAATAACAATAAATATTATAAATATAATTTTTTTCTCTTATGAAGGGTATTATATGCAAAGTTGCATAATTTCAATATTTTGGTGATCCAAGGTTATGACAACATCTACATGAGGAAAATATTAAGGGAATGTGTTACTGAGACATAACTTCAGCATTTGTCATCAACATATAAAGGCCTTATTCTTATTCTTATTTTTTATTCTCATTTTTATTTTAAATTTTTCATTTTTTTTCATCAACAAATGAAGGCCTTATTTTAATTTTTCATTTTCAATTTTTTTCTTCATTTTTATTTTTCATTTTTATTTTTCATCTCAAGAAAACATCAATATTTAATAAAGTAATGTCTACAAGCATATTGCTTTATCAAATATAGTGATCATATGGTTTCATTATATAAGAAATGTTTCAATTCTAAGTTAAATACAACAATTCTTTCACTCATTCATTCATTCATATATATATTCTTATTTTGGTTCATGGCTATACATACTTACATATTATTGGTCTACTGAACATAATTTAATAAAGTTTTAGTACTAAATATCAGCACTTGTTACATAAAAGACACACTGACATCTATGGGTTCAAAAAGAAATTACACCTATGACATAAAAATGTCCAATCACATGAAGAATATGGTTAATAATATACTATCATTTATCATTTATTATTATTATTATTATTTTTTTTTCCAAATATAAACTTTATTTTAATATCATTTAATAATTATATGGATATTATTGATTGATATGGTACGCTGTGATATTATAAGTTAGGGAAATTACCAGATTTGGTATAGAATAGGGAATGAAGACTTCAATCAAGATACTAAAGACGTTAATAAAGATTTTACATTTTTCTAAATTCAATTGATTCTTAAAAGTTACAAGAAGAAAAGCCGTTATCCAGAAGTTCCACAAGGTAACAATGCTCTGATTTCTGAGTAATAATAGACTGTGTCAAATACAATGCATGTCACCATTTCATCTCAAGCTTTATATTGTTATGTGGGTTCACAACATATGACACTGTACATATTATTTTACCATTATATTTTTGGATTTATTCAATGATTATGGTAATGTTATTTCATTTTTCATTTTGTATATAGTTTTTGTATCTTATGCTATTTCTGTTTTCTCTGCTTTTTTGTTTAACTTAAACATTTGTTTTTGTGTTTCTATCAAGCTTGTCTTGCTTCCATTATCATGTGTGTCTATTTTTGCTTGATTAGACAATTCCACCAATTGCAGCACCGGAGCGATAACCGGATACTAGTATAAAAGTATAGACATGTCTTGTACCAGGTATCATGATTAAGGGTGCTTAGTCACCGGAAACGCGTTGACCTTGGTTTTATAATATTTTTTTGTATGCTGATGTTTTGTCCTTTCACTATATTTTAAGTGAAATAAACTATGGATTTTTCACTATTTCGTTGAGCTGGATCTCCTTCTCTTTCCTGTTCGTCTACGCCCTGACACAGCGGTTCCGTGCTCCGAGCTCTTGGGAATGTCGGTATGGTGAGCTGGATTTTGTTGTTTTCACCATTTACAACTACAGCATCCATCACTGACTATGAGTACAGTATCAAAGATGAACTGTGTTATTATGTTCTGATCACGATCCAGTGGTTTCCTATCACCTATAAGACTTCCATGAAAGCTGGTGAACACTCAGGTAATAACCCTGACATGTGTCCTGTGCACTAAGGACTGGTTATGGTGCTATGTTTGGCAAGGAAGAGTCAATGTAACCCTTGCTGTCCTGACCAAAGACGTCACACCTGTCCGAAGACCAGTGCGGATGATATGAGGATTCCAGATGATTTCCAAGGCGAGCCAATGTAAGTCCAGGTCTCTAAAGGTGACATTGCACAGATATTAAAGCGACATTTCATCTATGAACTTTGTTTTCTTATCAACATTTCAATTTATGGACTTTGATTGACACATGACACACAGTCTCTACATATCTACATGCTATCATCTATTACAAAAGACTTATAATAAAGATTGTTTTAAAAGAAGAAGATATCAATATGAAGACCAGATGACATCAGATGACATCACACCTGAGATGCTTCAAGTAGATATAGGGAAGTATAATTATATATTTTATATGAATATTAGTCACGGCTTACCATAACATGAATTTACATATCATTATATTATTGAGAACATAAAACAATATTATTGATATTATTATTTATTATATCATTTTACTAAAGAAGAAAGTAGATTTTATTAATATTTTAATTTGAGGGTTCCAATCAATGTCTGTCACCCTCAAAAGGGGGAATTGTTAAATATTAATTATTCTTATTTTTATTCTGTACCGAGCACATGGTTTCTTGCTGACACTATCAAAAGCTATTTCTGTGTATGTAGCTCAGAGTATAAGTTAACTCCATATACAGAGGACACGTGATCAGTGTTGAACATATATAAACGTCTCTTAGGAGGGTGTGGGGGCTTTTGTCACGTGGGACGGTCACCTCCCTGCCTTCACCATCATTCTCCATGGACATGAGACAAGACACGAGGAACAACAGCTGTTAGCTACTCCATGCCATGATGACTTCAGACTTCACCATCATCTGACTTTTACCATTCAGGACCTTGGGAAAGATGAGTAACAAGACAAGCGCTGATATTTACACATGGACACTCTGTTTGTAATTGTTTCATCTACCTTTTATGTTTTTGCTGCGATGGTGGATAACTCAATAAACCACTATACTTTCGTCAAAATATCATGACATTTTTCTTTTAAGAATAACGCACCTGGTTAAGTCTTGATTAGATATTTTTGCGCAATAACAATTTTTAACACGGCCCCTGTGTTGGTTGATGGAGAGTTGGAGTATGTGGTTGAGAAGATTTTGGATTCTCGTTTTTCGACGCGGAGGCTTCAGTACCTTGTCAAATGGAAGGGTTATGGCCAGGAGGATAATTCTTGGGTTTTTGCCTCTGATGTCCATACTGCTGATTTGGTTCATGCCTTTTATCTGGCTCGTCCTGATCGTCCTGGGGGCTCTGGTGAGGGTTCGGTGACCCCTCCTCAAGGGGGGGTACTGTTGTGAATTCTGCTTTTGGGTTCCCTCCAGTGGTTGTAGGTGGTAATGCAGTTGTCCCTGAGTCACAGTCATGGTCAGGTGTATCTGCTGATTGCAGTTCTGACTGGGGTATTTAGTTGTGCAGGATTCATTAGTCCTTGCCAGTTGTCCATGGTTCAGGGAGGTTTTGGATCTTTGTCTGGTTCCTCCTGCCTTGCTGCCAATTCAGCAAAAACAAGTGTTTGTGTTTTTTTTCTGTGGCACACATGCTGTGTGCTTAATAATTTTGTGCTATTCATTTGTTTTCTCTTGTCCAGCTTAGATTGTGTCAGTGTTTTCTCAGTCTTGTTGGATTCTCAGGAGTTGCAGATATACGCTCCACATCTTTAGTTAGATGGTGGAATTTTTTGTATCATCTGCTGTGGATATTTTTTGGAAGGGTTTTAATACTGACCGCTTAGTATTCTGTCCTATCCTTTCCTATTTAGCTAGAAGTGGCCTCTTTTGCTAAATCCTGTTTCCTGCCTGCGTGTGTCTTTCCTCTACTACTCACAGTCAATATTTGTGGGGGGCTGCCTATCCTTTGGGGTTTTGCTCTGAGGCAAGGTAGAATTCCTACTTCCATCTATAGGGGTATTTACTCCTCTGGCTGTGTCGAGGTGTCTAGGATTTGTTAGGCACACCCCACGGCTACTTCTAGTTGCGGTGTTAAGTTCAGGATTTGCGGTCAGTATAGTTTCCACCATCTCCAGAGAAAGATCCATGCGGCTCCAAGGCCACCAGATCATAACACATTTTATAGACCCCTCTCCATTACTAATCTCTGCGCTTGATGTCACCTGACAATACAAAGGTGACATCAACCCCCCAACTATCACCCCACTTGTCACCACTACAGGGTAAGTGGGAAGAGTGAGGCTAATTGCCTGAGTTATCAAATCTTAGAGATGCACCTTTTCTGGGGCGGCTGAGAGCTGATGTTTTTAGCCTGGGGAGGGGAGGTGCAATATCCATGGCCCCTTCTAGGGCTATTAATATCAGCCTACAGTTGTCTGCATAGCCTTTGCTGGTTATTAATTATAGGGGGGCCTTATATCATTATTTGGGGGTCCCCCATTTTAATAGCCAGTAAAGGCTTCGTATACAGCTCTGAGATTATATTAATAGCCTGGAAAGCTCCAGGGTTCTTACCCCCTTCCCAGGCTATAAACATCTGCCCCCTCTGCTGGTTAAGAAAATAACGCGGGAGCCCACGCCAATTTTTCCAGAAAAATAATCATTTAATAATTAAATACATGTACAGAAAGCTGCACACACACTCTACTAATTAATGACAAAACCAGGCAACATTTTCACAGGGAAATAAAGCACTAGATAGTGCCATAAGAACCCACAACCAAGAAGGCAAACTAACTCCATATAAGCCATTAAAACAAAGGAGTACCAACGGAGCAAAGAAGTAGTGCAAAATTTAAATATTTATTAATTTTACAAGCAATTAGTGCATGATACATAATACAAGATACAAAAGGATGGTTAAAAAAGAGTGAGTCTCCACCGGTGCAAAAACTGCCAATTATCAATATCCCATATATAAGGTTATAGCAGGAAAGCAGCTGAACATGTGTGCCAAATCTCATCTGTGGGTAACCAATATACCCCACAGTATCTATTGCCAATAACAAGCGGCGCTTACTAATAAATTTTGTGGAGGCAGTGTGCACCGGGCGGGATTCAGTCCAGAGATGTCCCCAACGCGCGTTTCGCCTACGCGGGTGTTTAGCTTTCTAAAGGGAAGTGCCCCAGAGCAGAGCAGGACCTTTCAAATAGGGCGGAATTAACAGCATGTGACCTATCACATGGAGCGTCCCAGCCAGTGATAGCCATGTATGTGATGCATGCGCGCCTGGGGCGCCCCGTCCCGCGTCAGAGACGGCGTCAGGCGTCGCCCAGCCGCTTGTTTTTTTAATTCTTTTTATTTTATTAAGTGTGTGTAGCCGATAAGCATGGCAGCCGCCATGTTGTTAATGTTCAGTAGTTCGATTACGCATAAAGTTGGTTGACAGCGTATAGTGAGCATGGCATGGAAAGAATGTTCGTCACAGAGCTTAGCGTGCATGCGCTGTCAAAGCTCAACATGCTTGAGATATACAGCTTTGGCAAAAATTAAGGGACCACCACATCAAGACCATGTCATGGGCAGCCCAATCTCCAGACCTGAACCCCATTGAAAACCTCTGGAATGTAATCAAGAGGATGATGGATAGTCACAAGCCATCAAAGAACTGCTTACATTTTTGCACCAGAAGCAGTGTGAAAGACTCCTCGAAAATGCCAAGACGCATGAAAGCTGTGATTAAAAATCATGGTTATTCCACAAAATATTGATTCCTGAACTCTTCCTGAGTTAAAACATTAGTGTTATTGTTTCTAAATGATTATGAACTTGTTTTCTTTGCATTATTTGAGGACTGAAAGCACTGAGGTTTTTTTTTTGTTTTTTTTTTACCATTTCTACTTTTCAGAAAAAAATAAAAAATTTATTGCTTGGAAATTCGGAGACATGTTGTCAGAAGTTTATAGAATAAAAGAACAATTTACATTTTACTGAAAAATATACCTATAAAGAGAAAAACAAGCAAACTGAACATTTTGCAGTGGTCTCTTAATTTTTGCCAGATTTGCATATAAATAATATATGTACCAGATTCGACAGATAATGGAGGTGGCTGATATGGGAAAAGCCTACCAATGGCTGGACAAAGCTGGACTCCGAGGTAGCGCAGAGGCACTGATCACAGCAGCAGAAGAACAGGTGCTAAGTATCCGATCCATAGAAGCAGGTATATACCATACAAGACTAGACCCAAGCTGCAGACTATGCAAAGAGGCCTTGGAAACAGTTCAACATATAGTCGCAAGACGCAAGCTGGAACAGCGTATAATTAACGCCAAAACCAAGTAGTTGGAATTGTATACAGGAACATCTGCACACAGGGGTGGGGTGGGCTGGGCCGGGGGCAGAGGGGCATGAGCCCCCTGGGCCGGTCACTAAGCAGCAGATTCGGTCTGCTGGTGGGCCAGCGCTGTTCTATATGTCCTGGCCAGCTACATCACAGTGGACCAGACACTCCCACTGCTACCTGTGTGCGGCCGGCTGCTGAGGTAGGGGAATCATGGCTGCATCTTCTTCCTGCTAGAGAGGAGCTGGTGGATGGGTCAGACATCAGTAAGTACGAGCTTCAGCTCTCTGTGCGGTAAGGAGGTGGGCGCTGCTCACGTCCCGATAAGTCCAGGGCCGTGTCCCTGTATAGTATCAGTGGCCACTCTGCTGATGCTCACAGATTTATTGCAGGAATCTGAACTTTCAGCATCACCCTGTCAGTGCCAAGTAATCGGCTCCAGGGTCACCAGACTGCAGGAAAGTTTAGTCTGCTGCAATAAATCTTCCTATACTGAGAGTGACCAGAGACTCTATACAGAATCCAGCACTGGAGTGATCAAGCCTGAACCTAGTGACTCGACATCACATGCTATATACATGGCCCTGTATATATGCAGTGCATGTATGTCCTGGGCCAGGTGCAGGATTGATCCATCCAGTGTATATAACATTGTATATCTGTGAAAAAAAGTCACAGAGAAAAATGCAGAGATATTTACCTGCTGAAGCCTCCAACCAAATGCACTGCAGGGTGCAGCGGACCCGATTAATGATGGCAAACACACAAGTGCAAAAAATACCGATGAATCAACCACTTTCAATCCAGTGTTGGCTGTTTGGCATTAAGGTACCATCACATTTAGCGACGCTGCAGCGATCTAGACAACGATGCCGATCGCTGCAGCGTCGCTGTGTGGTCGCTGGAGAGCTGTCACACAGACAGCTCTCCAGCGACCAACTATGCGAAGTCCCCTGGTAACCAGGGTAAACATCGGGTTACTAAGCGCAGGGCCGCGCTTAGTAACCCGATGTTTACCCTGGTTACCAGTGTAAATGGAAAAAAACCCAAACACTACATACTTACATTCCGGTGTCTATTCCCCGGCTCTCTGCTTCCTGCACTGACTGTGAGCGCCGGCCGGCCGTAAAGCAGAGCGGTGACGTCACCGCTGTGCTTTACGGCCGGCCGGCGCTCACAGTGCAGGGAAGCAGTGCGCCGGGGGACAGACACCGGAATGTAAGTATGTAGTGTTTGGTTTTTTTTTACATTTACACTGGTAACCAGGGTAAACATCGGGTTACTAAGCGCAGCCCTGCGCTTAGTAACCCGATGTTTACCCTGGTTACCAGGGGACTTCGCATAGTTGTCTAGATCGCTGCAGCGTCGCTAAATGTGTACCTTAATGCCAAACAGCCAACACTGGATTGAAAGTGGTTGTTTCATCGGTATTTTTTGCACCTGTGTGTTTGCCATCATTAATCGGGTCCGCTGCAACCTGCAGTGCATTTGGTTGGAGGCTTCAGCAGGTAAACATCTCTGCATTTTTCTCTGTGACTTTTTTCAATTTTGTGGAGGATTTTTAAGTCCTGTTTTTGTGTCGGTGAGCATTGTATATCTGTGCCCACACTTTCAAAGTTTTCCCAATTTTTCGAACTGATTGACCTTAATTTCTTAAAGTAATGATGGTCACTCGTTTTTCTTTACTTAGCTGCTGTTTTCTTGCCATAATACAAATTTATAAGGCAAGAAATCCCACTTATTAAATCTGACAGGGCACACCTGTGAAGTGAAAACTATTCCCGGTGACTACTTCTTGAAGCTCATCAAGAGAATGCCAAGAGTGTGCAAAGCAGTCAGCAAAGCAAAAGATGGCTACTTTAAAGAACCTAGAATATAAGACATATTTTCAGTTGTTTCACACTTTTTTTTGTTAAGTATATAATTCCACATGTGTTAATTCATAGTTTTGATGCCTTCAGTGTGACTGTACAATTTTCATAGTCATGAAAATACAGAAAAATCTTTAAATGAGAAGGGGCGTCCAAACTTTTGGTCTGTACTGTATACACAGCACAGTACCACTTCTCCTGTCCCGTATATATACACTGCACAGTACCACTCCTCCTGTCCTGTGTATATACACTGCACAGTACCACTCCTCCTGTCCTGTGTCTATACACTGCACAGTACCACTCCTCCTGTCCTGTATATGTACACTGCACAGCACCACTCCTCCTGTCCTGTATATGTACACTGCACAGCACCACTCCTCCTGTCCTGTATTCATATACTGCACAGTACCACTCCTCCTGTCATGTATATATACACTGCACAGCACCAGTCGTCATGTCCTGTATATGTACACTGCACAGTACCATCCCTCCTGTCCTGTATATATACACTGCACAGTACCACTCCTCCTGTCCTGTGTATATACACTGCACAGTACCATCCCTCCTGTCCTGTATATATACACTGCACAGTACCACTCCTCCTGTCCTGTATATATACACTGCACAGTACCACTCCTCCTGTCCTGTATATACACTGCACAGTACCACTCCTCCTGTCCTGTGTCTATACACTGCACAGTACCACTCCTCCTGTCCTGTATATGTACACTGCACAGCACCACTCCTCCTGTCCTGTATATGTACACTGCACAGCACCACTCCTCCTGTCCTGTATACATACACTGCACAGTACCACTCCTCCTGTCATGTATACATACACTGCACAGCACCAGTCGTCATGTCCTGTATATGTACACTGCACAGCACCACTCCTCCTGTCCTGTATATATACACTGCACAGTACCACTCCTCCTGTCCTGTATATGTACATTGCACAGTACCACTCCTCCTGTCCTGTATATATACACTGCACAGTACAACTCCTCCTGTCCTGTATTTATACACTGCACAGTACCACTCCTCCTGTCCTGTATATATACGCTGCACAGTACCACTCCTCCTGTCCTGTATATATACACTGTACAGTACCATTCCTCCTGTCCTGTATATATACGCTGCACAGTACCACTCCTCCTGTCCTGTATATATACACTGTACAGTACCACTCTTCCTGTCCTGTATATATACACTGCACAGTACCACTCCTCCTGTCCTGTATATATATACTGCACAGTACCACTTCTCCTGTCCTGTATATATACACTGCACAGTAGCACTGCTCCTGTCCTGTATATATACACTGCACAGTACCAGTCCCCTGGTAACCAGGGTAAACATCGGGTTACTAAGCGCAGGGCCGCGCTTAGTAACCCGATGTTTACCCTGGTTACCAGTGTAAATGGAAAAAAAAACAAACACTACATACTTACATTCCGGTGTTTATTCCCCGGCGCTCTGCTTCCTGCACTGACTGTGAGCGCCGGCCGGCCGTAAAGCAGAGCGGTGACGTCACCGCTGTGCTTTACGGCCGGCCGGCGCTCACAGTGCAGGGAAGCAGTGCGCCGGGGGACAGACACCGGAATGTAAGTATGTAGTGTTTGGGTTTTTTTTACATTTACACTGGTAACCAGGGTAAACATCGGGTTACTAAGCGCAGCCCTGCGCTTAGTAACCCGATGTTTACCCTGGTTACCAGGGGACTTCGCATAGTTCTCTAGATCGCTGCAGCATCGCTAAATGTGTACCTTAATGCCAAACAGCCAACACTGGATTGAAAGTGGTTGTTTCATCGGTATTTTTTGCACCTGTGTGTTTGCCATCATTAATCGGGTCCGCTGCAACCTGCAGTGCATTTGGTTGGAGGCTTCAGCAGGTAAACATCTCTGCATTTTTCTCTGTGACTTTTTTCAATTTTGTGGAGGATTTTTAAGTCCTGTTTTTGTGTCGGTGAGCATTGTATATCTGTGCCCACACTTTCAAAGTTTTCCCAATTTTTCGAACTGATTGACCTTAATTTCTTAAAGTAATGATGGTCATTCGTTTTTCTTTACTTAGCTGCTGTTTTCTTGCCATAATACAAATTTATAAGGCAAGAAATCCCACTTATTAAATCTGACAGGGCACACCTGTGAAGTGAAAACTATTCCCGGTGACTACTTCTTGAAGCTCATCAAGAGAATGCCAAGAGTGTGCAAAGCAGTCAGCAAAGCAAAAGATGGCTACTTTAAAGAACCTAGAATATAAGACATATTTTCAGTTGTTTCACACTTTTTTTTGTTAAGTATATAATTCCACATGTGTTAATTCATAGTTTTGATGTCTTCAGTGTGACTGTACAATTTTCATAGTCATGAAAATACAGAAAAATCTTTAAATGAGAAGGGGCGTCCAAACTTTTGGTCTGTACTGTATACACAGCACAGTACCACTTCTCCTGTCCCGTATATATACACAGCACAGTACCACTCCTCCTGTCCTGTATATACACTGCACAGTACCACTCCTCCTGTCCTGTGTCTATACACTGCACAGTACCACTCCTCCTGTCCTGTATATGTACACTGCACAGCACCACTCCTCCTGTCCTGTATATGTACACTGCACAGCACCACTCCTCCTGTCCTGTATACATATACTGCACAGTACCACTCCTTCTGTCATGTATACATACACTGCACAGCACCAGTCGTCATGTCCTGTATATGTACACTGCACAGCACCACTCCTCCTGTCCTGTATATATACACTGCACAGTACTACTCCTCCTGTCCTGTATATGTACACTGCACAGTACCACTCCTCCTGTCCTGTATATATACACTGCACAGTACAACTCCTCCTGTCCTGTATATATACGCTGCACAGTACCACTCCTCCTGTCCTGTATATATACGCTGCACAGTACCACTTCTCCTGTCCTGTATATATACACTGCACAGTACCACTCCTCCTGTCCTATATATATACACTGCACATTACCACTCTTCCTGTCCTGTATATATACACTGCACAGTACCACTCCTCCTGTCCTGTATATATACACTGCACAGTACCACTTCTCCTGTCCTGTATATATACACTGCACAGTAGCACTGCTCCTGTCCTGTATATATACACTGCACAGTACCACTCTTCCTGTCCTGTATATATACACTGTACAGTACCCCTCCTCCTGTCCTGTATATATACACTGCACAGTACCACTTCTCCTGTCCTGTATATATACACACTGCACAGTACCACCTATCCTGTATATATACACTGCACACTACCATTTCTCCTGTCCTGTATAATATATACACTGCACAGTACCACCTATCCTGTATATATTCACTGCAGAGTACCACCCCTCATGTCCTGTATATATACACTGCACAGTACTGCTTCTCCTGTCCTGTATATATACACTGCACGGTACCACTCCTCATGTCCTATATACAGTGCCTAAAAGTAGTATTCAACCCCCTGCAGATTTAGCAGGTTTAATAAGATGCAAATAAGTTAGAGCCTTCAAACTTCAAACAAGAGCAGGATTTATTAACAGATGCATAAATCTTACAAACCAAAAAGTTTTGTTGCTCAGTTAAATTTTTATAAATTTTAAACATAAAAGTGTGGGTCAATTATTATTCAACCCCTAGGTTTAATATTTTGTGGAATAACCTTTTTTGCAATTACAGCTAATAATCGTCTTTTATAAGACCTGATCAGGCCGGCACAGGTCTCTAGTTATCTTGGCCCACTCCTCCATGCAGATCTTCTCCAAGTTATCTAGGTTCTTTGGGTGTCTCATGTGGACTTTAATCTTGAGCTCCTTCCACAAGTTTTCAATTGGGTTAAGGTCAGGAGACTGACTAGGCCACTGCAACACCTTGATTTTTTGCCTCTTGAACCAGGCCTTGGTTTTCTTGGCTGTGTGCTTTGGGTCGTTGTCTTGTTGGAAGATGAAATGACGACCCATCTTAAGATCCTTGATGGAGGAGCGGAGGTTCTTGGCCAAAATCTCCAGGTACGCCGTGCTATCCATCTTCCCATGGATACGGACCAGATGGCCAGGCCCCTTGGCTGAGAAACAGCCCCACAGCATGATGCTGCCACCACCATGCTTGACTGTAGGGATGGTATTCTTGGGGTCGTATGCAGTGCCATCCAGTCTCCAAACGTCACGTGTGTGGTTGGCACCAAAGATCTCGATCTTGGTCTCATCAGACCAGAGAACCTTGAACCAGTCAGTCTCAGAGTCCTCCAAGTGATCATGAGCAAACTGTAGACGAGCCTTGACATGACGCTTTGAAAGTAAAGGTACCTTACGGGCTCGTCTGGAACGGAGACCATTGCGGTGGAGTACGTTACTTATGGTATTGACTGAAACCAATGTCCCCACTGCCATGAGATCTTCCCGGAGCTCCTTCCTTGTTGTCCTTGGGTTAGCCTTGACTCTCCGGACAAGCCTGGCCTCGGCACGGGAGGAAACTTTCAAAGGCTGTCCAGGCCGTGGAAGGCTAACAGTAGTTCCATAAGCCTTCCACTTCCGGATGATGCTCCCAACAGTGGAGACAGGTAGGCCCAACTCCTTGGAAAGGGTTTTGTACCCCTTGCCAGCCTTGTGACCCTCCACGATCTTGTCTCTGATGACCTTGGAATGCTCCTTTGTCTTTCCCATGTTGACCATGTATGAGTGCTGTTCACAAGTTTGGGGAGGGTCTTAAATAGTCAGAAAAGGCTGGAAAAATAGATAATTAATCCAAACATGTGAAGCTCATTGTTCTTTGTGCCTGAACTACTTCTTAATACTTTAGGGGAACCAAACAGAATTCTGGTGGGTTGAGGGGTTGAATAATAAATGACCCTCTGAAAAGACTTATCACAATTTAAAAAAAAAATAAACAAAGAAATAACATTCTTTTTTTGCTGCAGTGCATTTCACACTTCCAGGCTGATCTACAGTCCAAATGTCACAATGCCAAGTTAATTCCAAATGTGTAAACCTGCTAAATCTGCAGGGGGTTGAATACTACTTGTAGGCACTGTATATACACTGAAGACACAAAAGAGAATAGTGAAACCAAAAACACTCAGTTTGAAAAAATGTTGCAGTAATCCGCAAGTGCTAGTAAAAGATGTAAAAAACAGGGTATTTGGTTGATACGTTTTTTGCAAAAAATGTATACTAAGCTGCTCTACCAATCTTCACGGTATACCCTTATCAGAGCAGTCCTAACTAATGTATGCAATTCCTATCTGATGTATTTAAAAACCTGATCATCTGTATATAACCTGTGTGAACAGGGTTCAGAGAGGAAAAATCCATGTGTGCATACAGGGTAGAACAGCTTTTGTGCAGATAGCCCAAGAGGAGTGGTGGAACTCCCCAGTCTTGTAGACACAAGAGAACAATTATGGAAACAGGAACACATGGGCTACTTGCACAGTGAACAAGTCTGTATGATCATGTTCACACACCACCAAGAAACCTGAAGACACAAAAGAGAATAGTGAAACCAAAAACACTCAGTTTGAAAAAATGTTGCAGTAATCCGCAAGTGCTAGTAAAAGATGTAAAAAACAGGGTATTTGGTTGATACGTTTTTTGCAAAAAATGTATACTAAGCTGCTCTACCAATCTTCACGGTATACCCTTATCAGAGCAGTCCTAACTAATGTATGCAATCCCTATCTGATGTATTTAAAAACCTGATCATCTGTATATAACCTGTGTGAACAGGGTTCAGAGAGGAAAAATCCATGTGTGCATACAGGGTAGAACAGCTTTTGTGCAGATAGCCCAAGAGGAGTGGTGGAACTCCCCAGGTTTTTTTTTTTTTTTTTTTGCACACATGGGAACAATGCTGGTTCAAACTCATTGCACGCTCGTGTGTAACGTCACAGCAACAACTGAACTTTATTTCCTGATACACAATATTACATGATCTATTGGGGGAAGGTGTGCAGAGGGCGGGGTTAGGCGGGGTTAAGCAATGTATCTAGTATTCAGTCCTTCTGATTGGCTCTGACATCATCTGATGAATCTTTCTTTGTCCACATCTTGTTAAGTTTCGAATTCCAGAGAAATGTTACTTGTCCTTCTGGAATGTGCAACTTGTTCCTTCAGCCTGAAAGTGGGGCAAAGGTGAATACTGGCAGCCATCTTAAATACAATTACATATGCATTTGGCAAGCAAAGGGAAAAACTTATTGTTTCACAGCATAAGAATATATAAAAGTACAAAAGTGTATAAAGACGTATATTTTTACCTTGACAATCCCCCCTAAACACTAAGTTTTTCCCTAAAAAGAAAGTTCCTTTGAGACTGTCCATGTGATGGGGAAAGGGGAGGTGGATTTCTTCATCCAGACACCTCAGATTTTTCCTCTCTGAACCCTGTTCACACAGGTTATATACAGATGATCAGGTTTTTAAATACATCAGATAGGGATTGCATACATTAGTTAGGACTGCTCTGATAAGGGTATACCGTGAAGATTGGTAGAGCAGCTTAGTATACATTTTTTGCAAAAAAACGTATCAACCAAATACCCTGTTTTTTACATCTTTTACTAGCACTTGCGGATTACTGCAACATTTTTTCAAACTGAGTGTTTTTGGTTTCACTATTCTCTTTTGTGTCTTCAGGTTTCTTGGTGGTGTGTGAACATGATCATACAGACTTGTTCACTGTGCAAGTAGCCCATGTGTTCCTGTTTCCATAATTGTTCTCTTGTGTCTACAAGACTGGGGAGTTCCACCACTCCTCTTGGGCTATCTGCACAAAAGCTGTTCTACCCTGTATGCACACATGGATTTTTCCTCTCTGAACCCTGTTCACACAGGTTATATACAGATGATCAGGTTTTTAAATACATCAGATAGGGATTGCATACATTAGTTAGGACTGCTCTGATAAGGGTATACCGTGAAGATTGGTAGAGCAGCTTAGTATACATTTTTTGCAAAAAACGTATCAACCAAATACCCTGTTTTTTACATCTTTTACTAGCACTTGCGGATTACTGCAACATTTTTTCAAACTGAGTGTTTTTGGTTTCACTATTCTCTTTTGTGTCTTCAGGTTTCTTGGTGGTGTGTGAACATGATCATACAGACTTGTTCACTGTGCAAGTAGCCCATGTGTTCCTGTTTCCATAACTGTATATACACTGCACGGTACCACTCCTCCTGTCCTGTATATATACACTGCACAGTACCACTCCTGTCCTGTATATATACACTGCACAGTACCACCCCTCCTGTCCTGTATATATACACTGCACGGTACCACTCCTCATGTCCTATATATATACACTGCACGGTACCACTCCTCATGTCCTATATATATATACTGCACGGTACCACTCCTCATGTCCTGCATATATACACTGCACAGTACCACTCCTCTTGTCCTATATATATACACTGCACGGTCCCACTCCACCTGTCCTGTGTATATACACTGCACAGTACCACTCCTCCTCTCCTGTATATACAGTGGGGCAAAAAAGTATTTAGTCAGTCAGCAATAGTGCAAGTTCCACCACTTAAAAAGATGAGAGGAGTCTGTAATTTACATCATAGGTAGACCTCAACTATGGGAGACAAACTGAGAAATAAAAATCCAGAAAATCACATTGTCTGTTTTTTTAACAATTTATTTGCATATTATGGTGGAAAATAAGTATTTGGTCAGAAACAAACAATCAAGATTTCTGGCTCTCACAGACCTGTAACTTCTTCTTTAAGAGTCTCCTCTTTCCTCCACTCATTACCTGTAGTAATGGCACCTGTTTAAACTTGTTATCAGTATAAAAAGACACCTGTGCACACCCTCAAACAGTCACACTCCAAACTCCACTATGCTGAAGACCAAAGAGCTGTCAAAGGACACCGGAAACAAAATTGTAGCCCTGCACCAGGCTGGGAAGACTGAATCTGCAATAGCCAACAAGCTTGGAGTGAAAAAATCAACAGTGGGAGCAATAATTAGAAAATGGAGGACATACAAGACCACTGATAATCTCCCTCGATCTGGGGCTCCACGCAAAATCCCACCCCGTGGGGTCAGAATGATCACAAGAACGGTGAGCAAAAATCCCAGAACCACGCGGGGGGACCTAGTGAATGAACTGCAGAGAGCTGGGACCAATGTAACAAGGCCTACCATAAGTAACACACTACGCCACCATGGACTCAGATCCTGCAGTGCCAGACGTGTCCCAATGCTTAAGCCAGTACATGTCCGGGCCCGTCTGAAGTTTGCTAGAGAGCATTTGGATGATCCAGAGGAGTTTTGGGAGAATGTCCTATGGTCTGATGAAACCAAACTGGAACTGTTTGGTAGAAACACAACTTGTCGTGTTTGGAGGAAAAAGAATACTGAGTTGCATCCATCAAACTCCATACCTACTGTAAAGCATGGTGGTGGAAACATCATGCTTTGGGGCTGTTTCTATGCAAAGGGGCCAGGACGACTAATCCGGTACATGAAAGAATGAATGGGGCCATGTATCGTGAGATTTTGAGTGCAAACCTCCTTCCATCAGCAAGGGCATTGAAGATGAAACGTGGTTGGGTCTTTCAACATGACAATGATCCAAAGCACACCGGCAGGGCAACGAAGGAGTGGCTTCGTAAGAAGCATTTCAAGGTCCTGGAGTGGCCTAGCCAGTCTCCAGATCTCAACCCTATAGAAAACCTTTGGAGGGAGTTGAAAGTCCGTGTTGCCAAGAGAAAAGCCAAAAACATCACTGCTCTAGAGGAGATCTGCATGGAGGAATGGGCCAACATACCAACAACAGTGTGTGGCAACCTTGTGAAGACTTACAGAAAACGTTTGACCTCTGTCATTGCCAACAAAGGATATATTACAAAGTATTGAGATGAAATTTTGTTTCTGACCAAATACTTATTTTCCACCATAATATGCAAATAAAATGTTAAAAAAACAGACAATGTGATTTTCTGGATTTTTTTTTCTCAGTTTGTCTCCCATAGTTGAGGTCTACCTATGATGTAAATTACAGACGCCTCTCATCTTTTTAAGCGGTGGAACTTGCACTATTGCTGACTGACTAAATACTTTTTTGCCCCACTGTATACACTGCACAGTGCCACTCCTCTCCTGTCCTGTATATATACACTGCACAGTACGACTCCACCTGTCCTGTATATATGTCGGGGTCGTCACGACAATACCCTTCATCCACCAGTCATTCCAAATCAGATTAGGAGCATGTTGGTACCGGATAAGAATGAGTCAGACACAATGCTGGTTCAAACTCATTGCACGCTCGTGTGTAACGTCACAGCAACAACTGAACTTTATTTCCTGATACACAATATTACATGATCTATTGGGGGAAGGTGTGCAGAGGGCGGGGTTAGGCGGGGTTAAGCAATGTATCTAGTATTCAGTCCTTCTGATTGGCTCTGACATCATCTGATGAATCTTTCTTTGTCCACATCTTGTTAAGTTTCGAATTCCAGAGAAATGTTACTTGTCCTTCTGGAATGTGCAACTTGTTCCTTCAGCCTGAAAGTGGGGCAAAGGTGAATACTGGCAGCCATCTTAAATACAATTACATATGCATTTGGCAAGCAAAGGGAAAAACTTATTGTTTCACAGCATAAGAATATATAAAAGTACAAAAGTGTATAAAGACGTATATTTTTACCTTGACAATCCCCCCTAAACACTAAGTTTTTCCCTAAAAAGAAAGTTCCTTTGAGACTGTCCATGTGATGGGGAAAGGGGAGGTGGATTTCTTCATCCAGACACCTCAGAAGCTCTCCCCTTGTGAGAGGCCTCCAGGCAGCTGAACCCTTCACTAGCTTCACATGGAGTTCTCCCGCTGTCCCTAAACTAACTCTCTTTGCACCTGAGAGTAAGGGGTTTTGTCTAACATCTTGAGGGGGCGTACTTAGAGATTTCCCCTGGATCAGTGCCATCGTACTCTGGTGAGTCTACTTCTTGGTTGAGGAAGGTGCCAGTCGGAGTTGCCTCAGTGATAACCTTTTTATACAGGGGAATAACACAACAGAGGATTATCGATCCAACTACAAGAAGGGCAATCAGTACCAGACAAGCTTGTTGGAGGAATCCTTTGAGCCCACCCAACCAACCGGAAAAGAAAGATGTGTCTACTCCTGCATTAGTTTTTAATTCTGCTGCTAACCCATTTATCTTCTTAAGGGCTATCATGGTCTTTCCATTTACCCCAGAGTTCTGAGGGATATAGGTACAACATTCCTCTCCCACCATCCCACAGACTCCTCCTTCCTCAGCTAAGATCATATCAAGGGCTAGTCGGTTTTGGAGGGTCATTCTAGTATTAGGGCCCAATTCCTCAACTATACCCTGGAAAGCATCACAGGTAAAATTGACAAACCTTTGTTCACTGTAATATATGTAATTGATCCAATCAACATTTTTATTAATCTGCACCTGCGGGATTATGGAAGCAAAACCAGCATAAATCTGATTCTGGGCTTTAAATTGGTCAGGCACCCCCCTTGGCACTCCAATGCCATCGACATATACTAATGGATCTTCTTCATAACTCATGTGGAGCTGATCGAGACTTCTCCTCTTTCTGGTATATTCATCAGGTATCTCCAGATCCCAAGGTAAAATCTTGAACTGCACAGCTAGTTTAACAAGGGTGCATTGACCTGTCCAGGCATTAGGCAACCTAGGATGGAGCTTACCATCTCCACATAACCAATAAATATCGTACATATACTGTGTATGATTAGCTAGCAAATCAGTATCCAGAGAACTGTTCTCTTTGCAGAACCCTGTCTCGAAGACCCCTACTGGTGTACCTGTAGTGTCGTGGGAATTATAGCAGGTATAATTATCAGCTAATACAGTTATGCCTCCTGGGACCTTTAATTTAGGTGCTTCATGAAAACTTCTTGCCAACTAAGACCTGGAATGGGGATTACTTCATTAACTATATTTTGCAAACGTTCACCTGGGCCTGTTTTAGCTGTACTGGTAACGGGGGCCTTGGTTGGTCTGAGGCTAATATCATAGAGCTGTATATGGCCTAAATTCCCATAGTATCCGCTATTAAACACATTATTAAAATATTTTCCCAGCACAATTGTTATCTCTGGTAACATATATAAAACTGGATAATTCCCTCTACCACCCGCTGAGTCTCGGGGCACTTGACTACATTGCAGAAATCAAATCACCAGATATTTACCGGGGCCGTTAGGTTTACCCAGAGAATAGTGGCACCGGAATTCTTATTTACAATAGGGGCCGAGGAGGTAGGGATGAGGATGACCCCTGGCCTCAGGACCAAAAACAACAACAACATTTTCCTTCAATCACCGCTGTAACTAAGCACCGGTTCGGTCTCTTTTGCAGTGTGAAGCGTGGATCCAGGTGCTCTTTCCTTCAAGTTTTACTGACATAGCTTTTCACGACCATAAGACCACCAGACTTCAAATTGTGACCAATATCGGTTTCTGCTGAATCTGGAAGGGAAGAAGAAATTAAAACATGGGTGTTAGCAACATTTTTTTTTACTAAACTGAATAACATATTGAACAGCATGGTCAGTTTCCTCTATAACTACTGAGACTGAAAATTTGCAACTGAGAACCTAGCACCAAACAATATCTCCTATCGGGATAGGCCGTGTTTTGCAATAGGGGTAGTGCGAATGTGTAAGAGCCCTGGCCATGGAGCCGTAGTCTCCTGCATCACTTTGGTCAATTGTCCCTTCAGTGTGCCGTTCAGCCTCTTAACTTTCCCACTGGATTGTGGAGAGTATGGAGGGCTACAGTGGATCCAAGCATTGTCAGAACCTCCTGATACACATGAGAAGGAAAGGCCGGGTCTTGGTCACTTTCAGCAACTTCTGGAACACCATATCTGCATTCGACTTCCATCACCAGTTTCTTCGCTGTGGTCTTTGCAGTCATGTTGGTAACAGGGAATGCTTCTGGCCAACTGGAGAACATGTCGACAACCACCAGACAATATTCATACCTTCCAGACTTCGGCAACGTGATGAGCTCCATCTGGAGCCTTTGGAAAGGATAGTCGGGCTTAGCAAGGTGCTTCGGGGGTACACGTTGAAGTTGACCGGGTTAGCAGGTCTGACAGATACCTCGATGTGTGGGCCCATGCGCCCACGTGGCAATAGCAGGGTACATCCGCTTAGGGAGACACACAAGTTGGTCCTTTTTCCAGCGACCATGTCCATACGTGCTCCATCAGCTTTCCACTGCTTCACTTCTTCCTTTGGAGACATTCTCTGCATCGTCATTAAGCGGTCTCGCGGGGTCCGGCAGAAAACCTCAGTCTGTTGTAGATCATCAGGTTCCTGTAGAGTCAGTGTTTCTTGTAACTGTTTACGCTGAGGGCGTGTGGTCACCATAGCTGGTATGGTCAGTTCAACGGGTAGAAGAGCAGCGGCTTTTGCTTGCATATCCGCAAAGGCGTTACCACCAGTCTGTGGTCTGTTCCATAGTACCGTGCTCCTTAACTTTGTTAATGGCCGCCTGGTTAGGTAATTCGATTGAGTCCATGAGGGCTTTAACAGCTTCAGCATTCTTCACTGAGTCCCGGCAGTAGTAACAAACCCTCGATTGGTCCATAGAGCTCCGAAATCATGAGCAATACCAAATGCTTACAGTGAGTCCGTGTATATATTAGCCCGTCTGTCTTTGGCCAGAACACATGCAGTAGACAGATCCCGAAATTCTGCTTCTTGTGCTGACAGGGAGGGAGGGAGTGCAGCTCCGTGCACTACAGTGTCTTCCATAGTAACAGCGTATCCTGTGTGGAATCTGCCAAAATCATCAGCATATCTTGAACAGTCTTTCAGGGCTTTGTAGAGAGGTAGCATTATGCGGGATGCGTCCGGTATCCACTGACAACAATAAGTACATAGTCCAAGAAAACGTTGGAGTTCAGTCTCATCCTTTGTAGCTGACGGCTATTTTTCTTTCTTCTGTGAGGTGTCTGGCACCCTGAAGGAGACAGTGACCCAAAAATATCACTTGACCAAGGCAGAACCGAAGTTTCGAGGCCGAAACCTGCCAGTTCAGATCTGCCAGATACTTGCGAAAACTAACAGTGGCAACAATGGCTTCCTGCTCTGTCTGTGTACACAACAAAAAACAAAAAAAAAAAATTACCCACATACTGAAGCAGCATAACATAAGGATATTCTAACTGCCAGGGTTAGAGACACTATACCCCCTATTTTTTATTTTTTTTTAATAACACATCTCATTATACTCATCTACATAGGGGTTATATAACATAAATACCATCTGACCATCATCTTGGCTCACCAATACCGGTGGGAATAACCGAGACATGGTTAGATGAAAGCTATGACTGGGCAGTTAACTTACAGGGTTACAGTCTGTTTAGAAAGGATCGTAAAAATCGGAGAGGAGGAGGGGTTTGTCTCTATGTAAAGTCTTGTCTAAAGTCCACTTTAAGGGAGGATATTAGCGAAGGGAATGAGGATGTCGAGTCCATATGGGTTGAAATTCATGGAGGGAAAAATGGTAACAAAATTCTCATTGGGGTCTGTTACAAACCCCCAAATATAACAGAAAGCATGGAAAGTCTACTTCTAAAGCAGATAGATGAAGCTGCAACCCATAATGAGGTCCTGGTTATGGGGGACTTTAACTACCCGGATATTAACTGGGAAACAGAAACCTGTGAAACCCATAAAGGCAACAGGTTTCTGCTAATAACCAAGAAAAATTATCTTTCACAATTGGTGCAGAATCCAACCAGAGGAGCAGCACTTTTAGACCTAATACTATCTAATAGACCTGACAGAATAACAAATCTGCAGGTGGTTGGGCATTTAGGAAATAGCGACCACAATATTGTGCAGTTTCACCTGTCTTTCACTAGGGGGACTTGTCAGGGAGTCACAAAAACATTGAACTTTAGGAAGGCAAAGTTTGACCAGCTTAGAGATGCCCTTAATCTGGTAGACTGGGACAATATCCTCAGAAATGAGAATACAGATAATAAATGGGAAATGTTTAAGAACATCCTAAATAGGCAGTGTAAGCGGTTTATACCTTGTGGGAATAAAAGGACTAGAAATAGGAAAAACCCAATGTGGCTAAACAAAGAAGTAAGACAGGCAATTAACAGTAAAAAGAAAGCATTTGCACTACTAAAGCAGGATGGCACCATTGAAGCTCTAAAAAACTATAGGGAGAAAAATACTTTATCTAAAAAACTAATTAAAGCTGCCAAAAAGGAAACAGAGAAGCACATTGCTAAGGAGAGTAAAACTAATCCCAAACTGTTCTTCAACTATATCAATAGTAAAAGAATAAAAACTGAAAATGTAGGCCCCTTAAAAAATAGTGAGGAAAGAATGGTTGTAGATGACGAGGAAAAAGCTAACATATTAAACACCTTCTTCTCCACGGTATTCACGGTGGAAAATGAAATGCTAGGTGAAATCCCAATAAACAATGAAAACCCTATATTAAGGGTCACCAATCTAACCCAAGAAGAGGTGCGAAACCGGCTAAATGAGATTAAAATAGATAAATCTCCGGGTCCGGATGGCATACACCCACGAGTACTAAGAGAACTAAGTAATGTAATAGATAAACCATTATTTCTTATTTTTAGTGACTCTATAGCGACAGGGTCTGTTCCGCAGGACTGGCGCATAGCAAATGTGGTGCCAATATTCAAAAAGGGCTCTAAAAGTGAACCTGGAAATTATAGGCCAGTAAGTCTAACCTCTATTGTTGGTAAAATATTTGAAGGGTTTCTGAGGGATGTTATTCTGGATTATCTCAATGAGAATAACTGTTTAACTCCATATCAGCATGGGTTTATGAGAAATTGCTCCTGTCAAACCAATCTAATCAGTTTTTATGAAGAGGTAAGCTATAGACTGGACCACGGTGAGTCATTGGACGTGGTATATCTCGATTTTTCCAAAGCGTTTGATACCGTGCCGCACAAGAGGTTGGTACACAAAATGAGAATGCTTGGTCTGGGGGAAAATGTGTGTAAATGGGTTAGTAACTGGCTTAGTGATAGAAAGCAGAGGGTGGTTATAAATGGTATAGTCTCTAACTGGGTCGCTGTGACCAGTGGGGTACCGCAGGGGTCAGTATTGGGACCTGTTCTCTTCAACATATTCATTAATGATCTGGTAGAAGGTTTACACAGTAAAATATCGATATTTGCAGATGATACAAAACTATGTAAAGCAGTTAATACAAGAGAAGATAGTATTCTGCTACAGATGGATCTGGATAAGTTGGAAACTTGGGCTGAAAGGTGGCAGATGAGGTTTAACAATGATAAATGTAAGGTTATACACATGGGAAGAGGGAATCAATATCACCATTACACACTGAACGGGAAACCACTGGGTAAATCTGACAGGGAGAAGGACTTGGGGATCCTAGTTAATGATAAACTTACCTGGAGCAGCCAGTGCCAGGCAGCAGCTGCCAAGGCAAACAGGATCATGGGGTGCATTAAAAGAGGTCTGGATACACATGATGAGAGCATTATACTGCCTCTGTACAAATCCCTAGTTAGACCGCACATGGAGTACTGTGTCCAGTTTTGGGCACCGGTGCTCAGGAAGGATATAATGGAACTAGAGAGAGTACAAAGGAGGGCAACAAAATTAATAAAGGGGATGGGAGAACTACAATACCCAGATAGATTAGCGAAATTAGGATTATTTAGTCTAGAAAAAAGACGACTGAGGGGCGATCTAATAACCATGTATAAGTATATAAGGGGACAATACAAATATCTCGCTGAGGATCTGTTTATACCAAGGAAGGTGACGGGCACAAGGGGGCATTCTTTGCGTCTGGAGGAGAGAAGGTTTTTCCACCAACATAGAAGAGGATTCTTTACTGTTAGGGCAGTGAGAATCTGGAATTGCTTGCCTGAGGAGGTGGTGATGGCGAACTCAGTCGAGGGGTTCAAGAGAGGCCTGGATGTCTTCCTGGAGCAGAACAATATTGTATCATACAATTATTAGGTTCTGTAGAAGGACGTAGATCTGGGTATTTATTATGATGGAATATAGGCTGAACTGGATGGACAAATGTCTTTTTTCGGCCTTACTAACTATGTTACTATGTTACTATGTTACTATGTTACTATGTTACCAACTCTCTAGGTCTGCTCAGGTGCACTTATACATCCATCATATTGTCTTTGTCTGTATAATGGGAAAGGTTTGTTCTCAGGGTCAGCCAATTATTTTAGCGTAGCTAGCTAGTCAGAGGGCTTCCAGGGATAATACTCCTGTATCTGTCTTACACTACCTGATGTGGTTGGTTCTCTGGTGGTGGGGGTGACTAGATGATCGGTTGGGGGTGACATGACATGCTGGTCTACAGCTCCTTCCCAAAAGGATTACTGTCAGCCTACTCCCAAAGTTAATGTCCCCACTACCCACAATCCTGTGTCAGCTTCTTATTTCACTACATGTGATCTTATCTGGACAGGAATCAGTGTAATTCACTTAGGTCGAGTTGCAGCACAGTTTATACAAATATTTCTCCAGTCTCAGATTTCCAGACACAGGGTTAAAATGGATATTGGAGCGTAAGACTGGATTTGTGTAAGGGAGGGGGCTTGAGCTGGAATCTGTTTCTTGGGCCACTGATAAGGAACCGAGCTGCGAGCCGTGTGTCCTTGAAGCTGCGGGGGCCAGAGAGCGGTGGGGGCTGAGAGCAGTGGGGCTAGAGAGCGAGTGAGGATCGCTGCAGCTGCTGATACAGACTGGGTTAAGTTCTTCTGAAAACTTTGGCCCCCCTTTCTCTGGCCCGCAGCACAAAGAGGAGAAGTAAAAAAAAAAACAATTAACGCAGGGGTTCACCCCTCCCATCAGCTTCAAACACAGAAATAAGAATTTACAGCATTCCTCAACACAAAATAAAACAATAACGCAGCTATTTGACTCCCCCCTCCCGTGGGGTGTTTTGGAAAACCACAGTAATGGAATATAGCAATTCTCAGACTCAATTAATTTCTACAAAACCTTCACACAACTCATTTGCCAGAACACCCTAGAAAAACTAATAATTGAGGTATTTTATAGCCAAACACGGACTCTGCATCCTTTCATCTTTCCTCCCCATCAACCTTTTTGCTCGTTCTTTAAACCTCGCGCAACTCGCAGATGAGCTTGCACTTGTTCTAACAGTCCTTCATCTTTCAACATTCTTGACTGCCTTCTTGCCCTCCCGTGACTCTATTATTGTCTTGACTTCCACAGCATCCTCATCTAACTCGTGGGGCACGGACTTCTTCTTTAAGAGACGCAACATGACTCACAGAATACTACGCCCTGCTGCAGCTCAGGATCGCTGACAGCGGTAACAACACTGGTTTCCCATCGAAAAAAAAACACGAAGCCTCTCGTTCGACGTGTTGTCCCTAACCTCTGAACACCAGTGATTAACAGTCTACCCTGTCACGATATTCTAACCAGTCGGGAGGCGGTCTCCTAGTGAGAGCCCTCCACAGTAAAAACAGGTGGTCCCCTCTCGGGACGTCTTAATTACCTAGTTGGTACAATATCACAGAGGCTGCGTCTCCTATCCCTTTCTCAAAGCCGCCCCAAATCCACAACTTCCTCAATCTTTCACTCTATCACTACTAGGCAACAGTCACGGGTAGGGTGGTTGAATGGAGTACAATGACCGGTGAAGGAGGTGTGGTGTACACGAGGACGCGCAGAGTGCGACGTCTCTCAGTTGCTGGTTCAAAGCGTGGCACGGGATCGCGCTCGGTCTCACCACTCGACCGGTCACCCCCCAGACCCAAGGAGACCACAGACTAACCAATAATGGCTGAAACACTAGCAAGTGTGACACATACATAGTATGTGATCTCCACTTACCGTGTTCGGAGGGTGATCAGTCCTCGAGGTCAGCCACTACGGGTGTCGTCCACGGACGTCCAGGCATGGGTCCTGGGGGTCTCGGATCGCGGGCCACGCCCCACGTTGGTTGCGCCAAATTGTCGGGGTCGTCACGACAATACCCTTCATCCACCAGTCATTCCAAATCAGATTAGGAGCATGTTGGTACCGGATAAGAATGAGTCAGACACAATGCTGGTTCAAACTCATTGCACGCTCGTGTGTAACGTCACAGCAACAACTGAACTTTATTTCCTGATACACAATATTACATGATCTATTGGAGGAAGGTGTGCAGAGGGCGGGGTTAGGCGGGGTTAAGCAATGTATCTAGTATTCAGTCCTTCTGATTGGCTCTGACATCATCTGATGAATCTTTCTTTGTCCACATCTTGTTAAGTTTCGAATTCCAGAGAAATGTTACTTGTCCTTCTGGAATGTGCAACTTGTTCCTTCAGCCTGAAAGTGGGGCAAAGGTGAATACTGGCAGCCATCTTAAATACAATTACATATGCATTTGGCAAGCAAAGGGAAAAACTTATTGTTTCACAGCATAAGAATATATAAAAGTACAAAAGTGTATAAAGACGTATATTTTTACCTTGACATATATACACTGCACAGTACCACTCCTCCTGTCCTGTATATATACAATGCACAGTACCCCTTTCTCCTGTCTTGTATATACAATGCACATTACCACTTCTCCTGTCCTGTATATATACACTGCACAGTAGCACTCCTCCTCCTGTATATATACACTGTACAGTACCACTCCACCTGTCCTGTATATATACACTGCGGTATCACTTCTCCTGTCATGTATATACACTGCACAGTACCTCTCCTCCTGTCCTGTATATATATACTGCACAGTACCACTCCTCCTGTCCTGTATATATACACTGCACAGTACCACTCCTCCTGTCCTGTATATATACAATGCACAGTACCCCTTCTCCTGTCTTGTATATACAATGCACAGGACCACTTCTCCTGTCCTGTATATATACACTGCACAGTACTACTCCTCCTGTCCTGTATATATACAATGCACATTACCACTTCTCCTGTCCTGTATATATACGCTGCACAGTACCACGTCTCCTGTCCTATCTACTATATAATTGTCTAAGGGTCACTTCCTTCTTTCTGTCTTTCCTTCTTTCTGTCACGGATATTCATTGATTGCGGCCTCTGTCTGCCATGGAAATCCAAGTCGCTGATTGGTCGCGGCAAAACAGCCATGACCAATCAGTGACGGGCACAGTCCAGAAGAAAATGGCCGCTCCTTACTCCCCGCAGTCAGTGCCCGGCGCCTGCATACTTCCCTCCAGTCACCGCTCACACAGGGTTAATGCCGGCGGTAACGGACCGCGTTATGCTGCGGGTAACGCACTCTGTAACCACTGCTATTAACCCTGTGTGTCCCCAACTTTTTACTATTGATGTTGCCTATGCGGCATCAATAGTAAAAAGATCTGTTAAAAATAATAAAAAAACAAAAAACCTGCTATTCTAACCCTCCGTCGTCCGACGATGCGCTCGCGCCTGCCGCCATCTTCCGTTCCCGGCGATGCATTGCGAAATCACCCAGAAGACTTAGCGGTCTCGCGAGACCGCTAAGTCATCTGGGTAATTTCGCAATGCATCCTGGGAACAGAAGATGGCGGCAGCGGCGCACGCATCGCCAGAGGTTCGCTGGACCTACGCTGGTGAGTATATAACTATTTTTTATTTTAATTATTTTTTTAATAGGGATATGGTGCCCACACTGCTCTATACTACGTGGGCTGTGTTAGATACCGCGTGGCTGCTATATACTACATAGGCAGTGTTATATACTATGTGGGCTGTGTTCTATACTGCGTGGGCTGTGCTATATATTACGTGGCCACTGTTATATACTGCGTGGGCAGTGTTATATACTACTTGGCTGCTATATACTGCGTGGGCAGTGTTATATACTATGTGGCTGCTATATACTGCGTGGGCTGTGCTATATATTACATGACCAGTGTTATCTACTGCGTGGCCTGTGTTATATACTACATCGCCTGTGTTATATACTGTGTGGCTGCTATATAATGCGTGGGCTGTGTTATATAGTACGTGGCTGTGTTATATACTGCATGGCCACTGTTATATATTGCGTGGCCTGTATTAACGCATCGGGTATTCTACAATATGTATGTATATAGCAGCCACATAGTATATAGCACAGGCCACGTAGTATTTGTCTGCCATATACAACATGGCTCCTATATACTACGTGGCCTGTGCTATATACTATGTGGCTGCTATATACATACATAAATACATATTCAAGAATACCCGATGCGTTAGAATCGGGCCACTATCTAGTATATATATACACTAGCTGAAGAGTCAGATGTTGCCTGGGCATAGTAAATATCTGTGGTTAGTTATAGCACCTCACGTCTCTTATTTTCCCATCATGCCTCTCATTTTCTCCCTTACACCTCTCATTTTCTCCCTCACACCTCTCATTTTCCCCCTCACTCCTCTTATTTTCCCCCTCACTCCTCTCATACCCCCTAACACTTGTCATTTCGACCTCACATCTGTCATTTTCCGATCACTCCACTATTTTCCCTCACTCCTCTCATTTTGCACTCAGACCTTTTCATTTTCACCTCACACCCCTCATTTTCACCTCAGTATATACATGTTTGTCATCTCCCTTATATATATTATACACCTGTATGTCTTCTCTTGTATATAGTATATACCTGTATGTCATCTTCCCTGTAAATAGTATATACCTGCTGTATGTCATCTCCTCCTGTATATTGTATATACCCATGTGTCATTTCCTATATTATATACCTGTATGTCATCTCTTCTGTATATACTATATACCTGTATGTCATCTCCTCCTATATATAGTATATGCATGTATGTAATCTCCTGTATATAGTATATACCTGTATATCATCTCCCCTGTATATAGTATATACCTGCTGTATGTCATCTCCTCCTGTATATAGTATATACGTGTGTCATCTCCTCCTGTATATAGTATGTACCTGTAAGTCATCTCCTCCTGTATATAGTATATACCTGTGTATTATCTGCTCCTGTATATAGTATATACCTGTGTGTCATCTCCTCCAGTATATAGTATATACCTGTATGTCATCTCCTCCTGTATATAGTATATACCTGTATGTCATCTCCTCCTGTATATAGTATATACCTGTGTGTCATCTCCACTGTATATAGTATATACCTGTGTGTCATCGCCCCTGTATATAGTATATACCTGTGTGTCATCTCCTCCTGTATATAGTATATACCTGTGTGTCATGTCCTCCTGTATATAGTATATACCTGTGTGTCATCTCCTCCTGTATGTAGTATATACCTGTGTGTCATCTCCTCCTGTATATAGTATATACCTGTGTGTCATCTGCTCCTGTATATAGTATATACCTGTGTGTAATCTCCTCCTGTATATAGTATATATCCGTGTGTCATCTCCTCCTGTATTAGACCGCATTCACACATTATTTGGTCAGTATTTTTACCTCAGTATTTGTAAGCTAAATTGGCAGCCTGATAAATCCCCAGCCAACAGGAAGCCCTCCCCCCTGGCAGTATATATTAGCTCACACATACACATAATAGACAGGTCATGTGACTGACAGCTGCCGTATTTCCTATATGGTACATTTGTTGCTCTTGTAGTTTGTCTGCTTATTAATCAGATTTTTAGTTTTGAAGGATAATACCAGACTTGTGTGTGTTTTAGGGCGAGTTTCATGTGTCAAGTTGTGTGTGTTGAGTTGCATGTGGCGACATGCATGTACCGACTTTTGTGAGATGAGTTTTGTATGGCGACATGCGTGTAGCAACTTTTTGTGTGTCGAGTTGCATGTGGCAGGTTAGTGTAGTTGTGTGCAGCAAGTTTTGCTCATGGTGAGTTTTGTGCGTGGCGAGTTTTATGTGTGGTGCGTTTTGAGTATGTGCAAGTTTTGTGTGAGGCAACTTTTGCATGTGTTGCAACTTTTGTGCGTGTGGCAATTTTTCCGCGTGTGCAAGTTTTGCGTGTGGCGAGTTTTCCATGACGTGAGTTTTGCACGTATGGCAAGTTTTGCGTGAGCCTAGTTTTGCATGTGGCGAGTTTTGCGCGTGGCGAGTTTTGAGCGGCGAGCCGGCGACTTGTGTTTCGACTTTTATGTGGCGAGGTTGGTGTATGTGTGGTGAAATGTGTGCTGAGGGTGATATATGTGTTCAAGCACGTGGTAGTTTGTGGCGCCTTTTGTGTGTGTGTTCATATCCCTGTGTGTGGTGAGTATCCCATGTCGGGGCCCCACCTTAGCAACTGTACGGTATATACTCTTTGGCGCTATCGCTTTCACTCTTTAAGTCCCCCTTGTTCACATCTGGCAGCTGTCAATTTGCCTCCAACACTTTTCCTTTCACTTTTTCCCCATTATGTAGATAGGTGCAAAATTGTTTGGTGAATTGGAAAGTGCGGGGTTAAAATTTCACCTCACAACATAGCCTATGACGCTCTCAGGGTCCAGACTTGTGACTGTGCAAAATTTTGTGGCTGTAGCTGCGACACCTCCAACATTTTTCCTTTCACTTTTTCCCCATTATGTAGATAGGTGCAAAATTGTTTGGTGAATTGGAACGCGCGGGGTTAAAATTTCGCCTCACAACATAGCCTATGACGCTCTCGGGGTCGAGACGTGTGACTGTGCAAAATTTTGTGGCTGTATCTGCGACGGTGCAGATGCCAATCCCGGACATACATACATACATACATACATACATACATACATACATACATACATACATACACACACACACATTCAGCTTTATATATTAGATATATATATATTGTAGTATAGTGACCAATGTTATAGGTAGGGGGTGCTGTATGAGCTTCCCAGAGTGCGCATAGAGGTGTATTGAGGCCATAGGAATGGATGGCAATCGCAGATGTAACTGTGGTGATGAGTCAAAGTCCGGCATTGTTGTGAATGGCCGGTGTGTGTGTCGCAGAGGTAGCCACTCTGCACTGTCAGCCTGAAGTAAGGATGTTCTGGGACCTGTAGTCCTACAAGTGAAGTGTGTTATTTAACTAGGGAGGCTGGCAGGCTAGTTCTGTGAGATATGAGTGTCAAACTAGCCACACACACACATTCCCATCTAGGGGAGTGGTTACAACCATACTGTATAATGTGACTGAGGTCTGGTCACATGGGCTCTGAATGTGGACCTGAATAGTCTGTGCTGGAAGGTCCTGGAGAGCCCATGTCTTGGGCGTGTTGTCTCCCTGAAGAGAACATGGCGGGGGCTCTCGACCTCGCACAGACCAGAATGTGAAACGGATGGAGATCCGTGTTGCACTGACTGGGGTCTGAGTGAGAATGTCGGAAGGAAGCCTCTAAGGAAGAGAGGTATCCGAGAACCTGTGCAGCTGTGAAGCGACGACAGGTAACGGATTGAGATCCATGTTGTACTGACCGGGGTCAGAGTGAAAGGAAGAGAGAGACATTGTGTCTGGGGCACCTCTGAGGCCAAGAGGTGTCCAGGAACCCGTGTAGGTTGCCAACGGGTAACGGTCTGAAAACCGTGTGTTATGCTGATCGGGATCAGTGAGGTACTGTGATAAAGCTGAATATGTACAGACGGTGTTCATGCTGTTGTCAAGTTCCTGAAGATGTTGTTTATGTGGATGTGAAATAAACCTAAGAGACTGTGTTTTGTAAGAAAAATGAGCCTGTATGCGTTATTTCCGTGCCAAGCGAGTGTCCCCCAAGCCCCGAAGTAAGGGAAACGCTACTATATATATATATATATATATATATATATATATATATATATATATATATACACTGCACAGTACCACTTCTCCTGTCCTATTCTTGGAAAGGTGACAATAGTGTTTGGGAGGGTTAACCCTTTAGTGACGGAGCCAAATTTTTGAAATCTGACCAGTGTCACTTTATGTGGTAATAACTCTGCAACGCTTCAACATATCCCAGTTATTTTGAGATTGTTTTTTCATGACACATTATACTTTATGATAATGGTAAATTTAGGTCACTATGTTTTGTGTTTATTTATAAAAAAATATCAAAAATTTGAGAAAAATGTTAAAAAATTAGCAATTTTCAAAATTTGAATGATTATCCCTTTAACCCAGTTAGTCATACCACAGCAAACCATTAATAAATAACACTTCCCACATGTCTGCTTTACATCAGCACCATTAGCAAAATGTTATTTTATTTTATTAGCATTTTAAGAGGATTAAAAATGTAGCAGCAATTTTTCATTTTTTCATGGAAATTTACAAAATTTATTTTTTAGGGACTTATCCATGTTTGAAGTGACTTTAGGGGTCTCATATATTGGGAAACCCCCACAAGTGATACCATTTTAAAAACAGCACCCCCTGACGTATTGAAAACTGCATTCAGGTAGTTTATTAACTCTTCAGGTGCTTTACAGGAATTAATGCAAAGTGGCATGGCAGAAATGAAAATGTGCATTTTTACCACCTAAATGTCTCTTCTGAACAGATTACTACAGCTGTCAGACTAACGCCGCTATTTGGTCGTGAATTACCATGGCAAAAATCAGGACCACAAAATAATGATGTGAGGGCACCAGTTTGGATAAAGAGGAAGCCCCCCAAATTCTGTTAACCATTTAAAATGATGTAGTCACTATTGACAGCAGCATCTAAGGGGTTAAACAGATATGGATGGTGCAAACACTGATCGTGGCTGATACAGCAAGTTGTCAGCTATAGTGTACAGCCGACAGCTACAGGATTGTCACCTGTATGGGGATGCTATTCTCTTATATCTCAGGTCAGTTAAAAGACGTATTGGCTGTCATTAAGGGGTTAATATTGGTTTATTATTTTCAGTATTTCTATGGGGAAAAATATATATATTTTGGACACACCTTCTCATTTAAAATTTTTTCTTTATTTTCATGACTATGAAAATTGTACAGCTTGAAAAAGACCAGCATATGGTCGAAACATTGCTGATGTTATATGGCTGAATAAAGATTTTTTGGGATTACTACACCCGGTGGAGCGCTGTTCCTCTGTGCAGATATTGATGTTTTATCCAGGAGGGTTCCCTGGATATGGAACGAGCACCCGTATGAGTGAGTGCTGTCGGTCATCTGTTTATTTTATCTATGAAAATTGTACATTCACACTAAAGGCATCAAAACTATGAATTAACACATGTGGAATTATATACTTAACAAAAAAGTGTGAAACAACTGAAATTATGTCATATTCTAGGTTCTTCAAAGCAGCCACCTTTTGCTTTGATGACTGCTTTGCACACTCTTAGCATTCTCTTGATGAGCTTCAAGAGGTAGTCACCGGGAATGGTCTTCCAACAATCTTGGAGGAGTTCCCAGAGATGCTTAGCACTTGTTGGCCCTTTTGCCTTCACTCTGCGGTCCAGCTCACCCCAAACCATCTCGATTGGGTTCAGATCTGGTGACTGTGGAGGCCATGTCATCTGGCGTAGCACCCCATCACTCTCCTCCTTGGTCAAATAGCCCTTACACAGCCTGCAGGTGTGTTTGGGCTCATTGTCCTGTTGAAAAATAAATGATGGTCCAACTAAACGCAAACCGGATGGAATAGCATGCTGCTGCAAGATGCTGTGGTAGCCATGCTGGTTCAGTATGCCTTCAATTTTGAATAAATCCCCAACAGTGTCACCAGCAAAACACCCCCACACCATCACACCTCCTCCTCCATGCTTCACGGTGGGAACCAGGTATGTAGAGTCCATCCGTTCACCTTTTCTGCGTCGCACAAAGACACGGTGGTTGGAACCAAAGATCTCAAATTTGGACTCATCAGACCAAAACACATTTCCACTGGTCTAATGACCATTCCTTGTGTTCTTTAGCCCAAACAAATCTCTTCTGCTTGTTGCCAGTCCTTAGCAGTGGTTTCCTAGCAGCTATTTTACCATTAAGGCCTGCTGCACAAAGTCTCCTCTTAACAGTTGTTGTAGAGATGTGTCTGCTGCTAGAACTCTGTGTGGCATTGACCTGGTCTCTAATCTGAGCTGCTGTTAACCTGCGATTTCTGAGACTGGTGACTCGGATAATCTTACCCTCAGAAGCAGAGGTGACTCTTGGTCTTCCTTTCCTGGGGCGGTCTTCATGTGAGCCAGTTTCTTTGTAGCGCTTGATGGTTTTTGCCACTGCACTTGGGGATACTTTCAAAGTTTTCCCAATTTTTCGGACTGACTGACCTTCATTTCTTAAAGTAATGATGGCCACTCGTTTTTCTTTACTTAGCTGCTTTTTTCTTGCCATAATACAAATTCTAACAGTCTATTCAGTAGGACTATCAGCTGTGTATCCACCAGACTTCTGCACAACACAACTGATGGTCCCAACACCATTTATAAGACAAGAAATCCCACTTATTAAACCTGACAGGGCACACCTGTGAAGTGAAAACCATTCAAGGTGACTACCTCTTGAAACTCATCAAGAGAATGCCAAGAGTGTGCAAAGCAGTCATCAAAGCAAAAGTGGCTACTTTGAAGAACCTAGAATATAAGACATAATTTCAGTTTTTTCACACTTTTTTGTTAAGTATATAATTCCACATGTGTTATTTCATAGTTTTGATGCCTTCAGTGTGGGGTCTGACCGCTGGGACCCCCCCATGATCTCGAGAACCTGCACTCTAAAGAAGTGGTCGATCATGTGCACTGCGACGGCATGCACACATAGCTCTTCAAATAATGCCTTTAAGAGGACTATTGAAGGGCACAATACAGTATAGTAAAATTCACTGATCGGGTATGGGGGAGTTTTATAGTATGTGGGCTGGTGGGGTTTGTGCGGCACGGCTGCTTTTTTGTCCCAGTCCGGCCCTGGACAGCTCTGCAGAGTGGCTGCCATACTTTCTACTGGTTTTACTCCCTGCATAATGTAGGGCAGCTGAAGGGTTCAGGTAGCAGTGTCATCGCCCTGTGTTGTTCTGTAGCTCACATCTCCACTATATACAGTGGGCAACTAAAGTGTAAACAGCAGTTCCTTATGAATAATAAGGTCAGTGGGTAAATGTGTCTACCTGTTTTACAATGGTGTGGCCCAAATGTGAGCTGAGGTAAAACATTGCCAAAAGCCAAGAGGGACCAAGCTTTCTTCTCTCTAGCCTCTGTAATGTCCATACACAGGCACTAATGCCCTCACGCTTCCGCCAGTATGTACAGCCGTGTGTGTGGCAGTAGTTTTTCTAATAGTCTTATCACACCTATCTCCAATATTTCCTTGAGACGGGAGGGGAACCATAGTTGACGTGCTCTAGCATTGAATTCCCATTTCCCAGCTCTGGAAATGCACAAGTTATGGTTGGAGAATTGGCAGTATTACTTGTCAGGATGTCAGGATGTGACTTTCCCCAACAGGTGATTGCAGGGCTTAGAGGGGCACACTTCCATTTATAAGGGGTCATCCCTCTCAGCCTGGGTTTACAGGAGCGTATTGGACGCCCTCCCTTTGTCAAGTACAAAGGGGGTCGCATGAAAACACAGCCCCCCCCCCCCCCTGAGGTTATAGCTGAGTATGGTATTACTATTCAAAAGGTTAAGGTTTCAAAGGGTTAATAATCCTGGTAAGCTGTACCAACGCATGAGCAGGTTCTCTCTGGTTTTATCTGGTTTGTTTCCCGCACTTTATCTTTAATGTGATTGGTTGCTGTGTAAAAGTGCGGGAAAAATTGCTTTATATAATCAGCTGTTCGGACGGTTAGTCATCAGTCGTCTGACGAAGATTGAAGATTGAAGAACAGCTGATGGAACCTCTCCTGCAACAGCTGATCCAGAAGGCGAAGGAAGAGGGCGGCGTGGAATGGTTGCGGAGATGCTTGGCTATAAAACCGGCTATTGAACCTACCTCTGAACAAGAGGTTGTGGCTTCTCCTGCACCACGATCGCCGCCTTCTCCTCAGTCTATGTAGAGGTCTCCCGTCCCGGCAAGGTCAAGCTGCAGCTCCAAGAGAAGCCGGAGGGCGAGGATTGTTTATTTGCCGGTGCCCCCATCTTCCCGGGTTCCGGAGTCCGCACAGTATGTGCGCGGCAGAAGGTGGAGAGCATTGCAGCGGAAGTCCCAGAGCCCACTGCGAGATCTTCATCGTGGTCAGCTGTTCTCTCAGCCAGTGTCATCGGAAGGCGCCGGCGGGTCGGGCGCATCACAGCCAGAAGAGGCAGCAGAAGTTCCGGTTCACAGTGGAAGTGCCGACGCAACATCTAGCCGCTGCAGCCTTAAAAGCATTGCAGCGGCCCAGGGATCATGGGTGGCAGCAGAACATCACCGCAAAGAGAGCACAATCTCGGAATTCTCAGCTGCCACTGCCGCCGCTGCCAGATCTTGGAACAATACACTATCTCCATCCAGGCAGGAAGAAGCTCAGCTTTCTCATCGACCGCATTCGCCTGCTATGTTAGGCTTGAGTGCTGGCATTCCGATCGACCACGACGGGAGGCATCAATGAAGGGGTGAGATTTTAAATGTGCCCCTGTCTGTCCCTTCTTTTAATGTAAAATTTGGTAAGGGAAGCTTTAGAAGAGTATTTGGGCAGCGTTGTTTTCCTGCTGTGCCCAGATACTCTTTCAGCGACAGAAATTCTGGCAGTGCTGGTGTTGTTGTTTTAAAACCTGGGCTACCAGAAGTTCTTTTGAAGGCAGGGCCGCCATCAGGGCATTACGGCCGTTACTGCTGTATGGGGCCCGGTCAGCAGCAGTACACAGAGGGGTCCCGCAGATCCGGGGCCCCACTGTTGTGCTTCTATTGATCGGGCCCCATTGTGCACTAAAATAATGTGCACTGCGGCGCACACATCAACGCTGGGGCCCAGGAGCCTTCTTGGAACTGTGCACGGCCGTCTCACCAAGTCGGCTGCTCAGCTCCTGCTCGGCTGTAGCTAGAATGTATGGGCTCCCTGCAGGTCCTGACTACAGCCCATACATTCTAGCAGTCTCAGTAGTGAAGGTGCTAGAATGTAGGGGCTCCTGTCAGGTCCTCTCAGCAGCCCATCCATTCTAGCTGCTACTTCACTGCTGACAACACTAGCCAGCCCGGGAACGACTGAGGTAAGTATAAAAAAAACATTTTTGTTTTATTAAATGGGTGAGGTGGGGGGGGAAGGAGACTGCAGATGATGGAGTGTGCTTGAGGGGGTACTGCACATGGTGAAATGATAGGGGGCTGCAGATGATGAAGTGTGTTTGAGGGGGCACTGCGCATGATGAAATGATAGGGGGCTGCAGATGATAAAGTGTGTTTGAGGGGGTACTGCGCATGATGAATGATAGGGGGCTGCAGATGATGAAGTGTGTTTGAGGGGGTACTGCACATGATAGGGGACTGCAAATGATGAAGTGGGGTGGATATGGGACTGCAAATGGTGATGTGGGGGGGATGGGGACTGCAAATGATGATGTGGGGGTGATGGGGACTGCAAATGATGATGTGGGGGTGATGGGGACTGCAAATGATGATGTGGGGATGATGTTGACTGTAAATGATGATGTGGGGGTGATGGGGATTGCAAATGATGATGTGGGAGTGATGGAGACTGCAGATGATGAATTGTGTTTGAGGGGGTACTGCACATGATGAAATGATAGGGTGCTGCAAATGATGAAGTAAGGGGCACTGCAGATGAAGTGAAGGGGGGGATAGGGGACTAAATGATGAAGTAAGGTGGACTGCAAATGATGAAGTGGGGGTGATGGGGACTGCACATCAAGTGAATGTGAGGGACGAAGGGGCATGTAACTATAATGAATCGGGGTAAGGGTTAGAGCGGGAGGTACATAGTGGGGTCGTTGAGGATAAAGTGACTGGTAATAAATTGAGGGAAAGAGTACAGGTGCTAATTAATTTATATATTAAATAGGGAAAGTGGTTATGTACAGATAGTTGGGGCACAGTGGCGGATTATAATTTATATTTGGAATGGTGGGTTGCATAATAACCAATTATATATTAACCCCTTTCTGCCATTAGACGTACTATTCCGTCCATGTGGGGTGGGCTTTACTTCCCACGGACGGAATAGTACGTCATAGGCGATCGGCCGCGCTCCCGGGGGGAGCGCGGCCGATCGCGGCCGGGTGTCAGCTGCTTATCGCAGCTGACATCCGGCACTATGTACCAGGAGCGGTCACGGACCGCCCCCGGCACATTAACCCCCGGCACACCGCGATCAAACATGATCGCGATGTGCCGGCGGTGCAGGGAAGCATCGCGCAGGGAGGGGGCTCCCTGCGGGCTTCCCTGAGCCCCCCGCAGCAACGCGATGTGATCGCGTTGCTCCGGGGGTCTCCTATCTTCCTCCCTGCAGAAAGTCCCGGATCCAAGATGGCCGCGGATCCGGGTCCTGCAGGGAGGGAGGTGGCTTACCAAGTGCCTGCTCAGAGCAGGCACTTGGTAACGCTGCACTGCTCTCAGACAGATCGGTGATCTGTCAGAGTGCTGTGCAAACTGGCAGATCACCGATCTGTATTGTCCCCCCCTGGGACAAAGTAAAAAAGTTTAAAAAAAAATTTACAAGTGTGTAAAAAAAAACAAAAAAAAAACTAAATAATGAAAAAAAATATATATATTATTCCCATAAATACATTTCTTTATCTAAATAAAAAAAAACAAAACAATAAAAGTACACATTGTAGCGTGGCTAAAGGTCATGTGATTAATGGACGGTATGTATCGCAGAGGTGGGTGGCCCTGTGATGGAAGCCTGGGTATGTTTTGCTCAAGCAGATCTACTGCTGAGAGATTTGTTTACATTGGGAAGGCTTCCAGGTGACTGGAGAGATGGGTGGGTTCAGTCACCTACAAACCCACTCTAAGAGGCGTGTTTGAATACCTAAGATGGTTTTGTGTTGAAGGACCTGAGGTGATGTCACACTCACCTGACTGGCCATGTGACAGGTATCTGGGTGTGGTTACACTTATGTAAAGAGGTGTGTGTAGCCCATGTGGTGAGAGTGTTTGGAAGCCTGCCAGGGTGGACACACTTCCATGTGTCCTGGCTGGACACTGCATAGTGGCCTGTGTGTTGGACGGTTCCAAGTGGGGACAGACGTCCTGAACAACACACAGAGACCATCTTTAGGCTGGAGAGCCTACGTGCTGGACATAGCACGGTCTGTGTGCCCACAGACGTGAGAGAGAGCGGAGCTCTATTATGGACATTGAGGAAACATCGATCTGAAGTAAGACTGTTTACCTGTTGTTCCTGTCTTGCTGGTTTATGGAGCAATAAACCTGAGAACTTTTAAAGAAATGTGCCTCCTGTTTCCTCCTACGCACCTGAGCGGGTACAACGTTACAATTGGTGGAGAATGCGGGCAACGATCCAAGGAGCACGTGTTGCAGCGCTGGCTGGTCTGAGCCAGAGGAGTGGACGGTCTTGAAAACCGTGAGTAAATACTGATCGGGATCAGTGAGAACTGTTGTTTTGGGATACCTCTGAGGAGAAGAGGGATCCGGGAAACTGTGTGGCCGGCACCAACAGGTAACGGACAGGTGTCCGTGTGTACTGACCGGGGTCAGACTGGAAGAAAACAGAGACAGTGCGTCTGGGCATCTCTGAGGCTGAGGGGTGTCCAGGAGCCCGTGAAGTTGCCAACGGGTAACGGTCTGAAAACCGTGTGATACTGACCGGAGTCAGTGAAAATTGTGTTTGGGCTGTAAAGCCGGGTGTGAAACAGACCAGTGTCTGTGTTGTTCTGACCAGGGTCAGTAAAAGACTGTGTTTTTTTTTCTGCGAAGCACGTGTGCAGGTGCTTGCTGTGGACTGGCGAGTCCATGTATTATTTTTTTTCTTTCTTCTGTGTTCAACTGGCTGTGGCTCGGCGGGGCCACGAAGACTGAAGGCATCTGGCAGTAACTCGGCGGGTCCACGAAGGTGACAAGCGGCTTGCTGTGGATCGGCGGGTCCACGAAGGTGACAAGCGGCTTGCTGTGGATCGGCGGGTCCACGATGTCTGCGGTGCAGAGCCTTGTGAAGTGTAGCTGCAGTTGAAAAAAAAAAAGAAAAAAAAAAAAAAAAGAGGAGATTGCTGGTTTAGAGTGTGCAGACTCTTAAAGGGCCAGAGTCACATTGGTGTGCTGTGCAAACTGGGGCTTGAGAGTACTGTGGGAAGTCCACAGGGTGTACCCCAGAGTGGGGTGGTGTCCCTAAAAAGTGGGTGGTGTCCCAAAAACGGAGCGGTGACCCCAAATAACTATGGTTGGCAAAAAAGGGGCTGCATCTCAAAAGGGGGTAGTTGCCCAAAAGGGGGTGGAGTCCCTAAAAGGGGCGGTGGCCCTAAAGGAGAAAATGGTCCACAAAGGGGCACTAACCCAAAAGGGGGTGGAGTCCAAAAAGGGGGCGGCGACCCAAATTGGGGTGGTGGCCCAAAAAGGGGTGGCGGTGAATGCACTGATGGACGGTTGCCGAGTTCAGTGTTCAAACAGCACATGTTCAGATTATTGTACTGACTTTTCATCTGGCAAGATGACACAGAGCTGTTCTGTAGAAGTCAATGGAGTGTGTGTGACTGGACTTCTGGACTCAGGGAGCCTGGTGACGCTGGTGAGCACCACACGCCCTGTCTATCTGATTCCCGGAAGGAAGATGGAAGTCCACTGCGTTCATGGGGTCGCTAGGGATTATCCGGTGTCCAGGGTGATCATTGAGACGCCCACGTTTATTGCCAGCCATGATGTACCTGTAGTCCCAGACTTGCCATTCCCTGTTGTAATAGGCCAGGACTTTGAAAGGTTTTGGGACTTGTGGGAGGAAAGGGGAGTGTCTGATTGCTCAGAACGGATTCGGAATGACTCTAAGGGAGCCCCACCACAACAAGCGGCTGTAGTGGTTCTGGATTGTGTGATGTGTGAAAAGGAGATAGCGACACCTAATGTCAATAGTCCAGAGTTATGGGTGACTGGAAGAAAGTGTGGGTCTGACACGTGTTTAAATGGGGAATTGCTGTTCCAGGATGACAGAGTGAAAGGGGGTGACTCCTATTCAGACTGTGACTCAAGCGCAAGGGGAAAAGAGTGCAGTAAGGAGGAGCCGAGTAAAACTCACAAATCTTCATCTCGTCGCGGGGGCCGCAGAAAGGCGGGACAGGTTACACCCTCTGAGAAGAGGGATGATGAGGAGGTCACTTTATCTCTGACAAACCCTAGCACTGAGGTAGTTAGTGTCGGGCTGGGGTTAGAACAGACCTGTAGTAGATCCACATCTGCAATGCCCAGAAAGGGTGAAGTGGCTCAGTGTGATGAAGGCTCCAGAATACCTGATGCTGAAGAGATGGAGAACTCTGAAGTTACCAAGAGTCAAGGGGTACCTAAGAGTAAACAGATAGAGAGCCCTGTAGAGACCATAGATGTGGATGCAGAGACAGGTGGAACCCTGAGGAGGCAGAGTGTGGGTGAGCAAGAGACCCCATCTGAAAGTTTAACCCCTTCAAGACCCAGCCTATTTTGACCTTAAAGACCTTGCCGTTTTTTGCAATTCTGACCAGTGTCCCTTTATGAGGTAATAACTCAGGAACGCTTCAACGGATCCTAGCGGTTCTGAGATTGTTTTTTCGTGACATATTGGGCTTCATGTTAGTGGTAAATTTAGGTCAATAAATTCTGCATTTATTTGTGATAAACACGGAAATTTGGCGAAAATTTTGAAAATTTCGCAATTTTCACATTTTGAATTTTTATTCTGTTAAACCAGAGAGATATGTGACACAAAATAGTTAATAAATAACATTTCCCACATGTTTACTTTACATCAGCACAATTTTGGAAACAAAATTTTTTTTTGTTAGGAAGTTATAAGGGTTAAAATTTGACCAGCGATTTGTCATTTTTACAACGAAATTTACAAAACCATTTTTTTTAGGGACCACCTCACATTTGAAGTCAGTTTGAGGGGTCTATATGGCTGAAAATACCCAAAAGTGACACCATTCTAAAAACTGCACCCCTCAAGGTACTCAAAACCACATTCAAGAAGTTTATTAACCCTTCAGGTGCTTCACAGCAGCAGAAGCAACATGGAAGGAAAAAATGAACATTTAACTTTTTAGTCACAAAAATTATCTTTTAGCAACAATTTTTTTATTTTCCCAATGGTAAAAGGAGAAACTGAACCACGAAAGTTGTTGTCCAATTTGTCCTGAGTACGCTGATACCTCATATGTGGGGGTAAACCACTGTTTGGGCGCACGGCAGGGCTTGGAAGGGAAGGAGCGCCATTTGACTTTTTGAATCAAAAATTGGCTCCACTCTTTAGCGGACACCATGTCACGTTTGGAGAGCCCCCGTGTGCCTAAAAATTAGAGCTCCCCCACAAATGACCCCATTTTGGAAACTAGACGCCCCAAGGAACTTATCTAGATGCATAGTGAGCACTTTGAACCCCCAGGTGCTTCACAAATTGATCCGTAAAAATGAAAAAGTACTTTTTTTTCACAAAAAAATTCTTTTAGCCTCAATTTTTTCATTTTCACATGGGCAACAGGATAAAATGGATCCTAAAATGTGTTGGGCAATTTCTCCTGAGTACAACAATACCTCACATGTGGGGGTAAACCACTGTTTGGGCACATGGTAAGGCTCGGAAGGGAAGGAGCGCCATTTGACTTTTTGAATGAAAAATTATTTCCATCGTTAGCGGACACCATGTCGCGTTTGGATAGCTCCTGTGTGCCTAAACATTGGCGCTCCCCCACAAGTGACCCCATTTTGGAAACTAGACCCCCCAAGGAACTTATTTAGATGCCTAGTGAGCACTTTAAACCCTCAGGTGCTTCACAAATTGATCTGTAAAAATGAAAAAGTACTTTTTTTTCACAAAAAAATTATTTTCGCCTCAATTTTTTCATTTTCACATGGGCAGTAGGATAAAATGGATCATAAAATTTGTTGGGCAATTTCTCCCGAGTACGCCGATACCTCATATGTGGGGGTAAACCACTGTTTGGGCACACGGCAGGGCTCGGAAGGGAAGGCGCGCCATTTGACTTTTTGAATGGAAAATTAGCTCCAATTGTTAGCGGACACCATGTCGCGTTTGGAGAGCCCCCTGTGTGCCTAAACATTGGAGCTCCCCCACAAGTGACCCCATTTTGGAAACTAGACCCCCCAAGGAACTTATCTAGATGCATATTGAGCACTTTAAACCCCCAGGTGCTTCACAGAAGTTTATAACGCAGAGCCATGAAAATAAAAAATAATTTTTCTTTCCTCAAAAATGATTTTTTAGCCTGGAATTTCCTATTTTGCCAAGGATAATGGGAGAAATTGGACCCCAAATATTGTTGTCCAGTTTGTCCTGAGTACGCTGATACCCCATATGTGGGGGTAAACCACTGTTTGGGCGCACGGCAGGGCTCGGAAGGGATGGCACGCCATTTGGCTTTTTAAATGGAAAATTAGCTCCAATCATTAGCGGACACCATGTCACGTTTGGAGAGCCCCTGTGTGCTTAAACATTGGAGATCCCCCAGAAATGACACCATTTTGGAAACTAGACCCCCAAAGGAACTAA
This sequence comes from Ranitomeya imitator, assembly GCF_032444005.1. Taxonomy (NCBI): domain Eukaryota; kingdom Metazoa; phylum Chordata; class Amphibia; order Anura; family Dendrobatidae; genus Ranitomeya; species Ranitomeya imitator. The sequence continues at coordinate 780,106,055 of NC_091282.1, read as the reverse complement.
TCTAGATGTGTGGTGAGGACTTTGAACCCCCAAGTGCTTCACAGAAGTTTATAACGCAGAGCCATGAAAATAAAAAAAAAAATTATTTTCTCAAAAATGATCTTTTAGCCTGCAATTTTTTATTTTCCCAAGGGTAACAGGAGAAATTTGACCCCAAAAGTTGTTGTCCAGTTTCTCCTGAGTATGCTGATACCCCATATGTGGGGGTAAATCACTGTTTGGGCACATGCCGGGGCTCGGAAGTGAAGTAGTGACGTTTTGAAATGCAGACTTTGATGGAATGCTCTGTGGGCGTCACGTTGCGTTTGCAGAGCCCCTGATGTGGCTTAACAGTAGAAACCCCCCACAAGTGACCCCATTTTGGAAACTAGACCCCCAAAGGAACTTATCTAGATGTGTGGTGAGCACTTTGAACCCCCAAGTGCTTCATAGAAGTTTATAATGCAGAGCCGTGAAAATAATAAATACGTTTTCTTTCCTCAAAAATAATTATTTAGCCCAGAATTTTTTAATTTTCCCAAGGGTAACAGGAGAAATTTGACCCCAAAAGTTGTTGTCCAGTTTCTCCTGAGTACGGTGATACCCCATATGTGGGGGTAAACTACTGTTTGGGCACATGCCGGGGCTTGGAATTGAAGTAGTGACGTTTTGAAATGCAGACTTTGATGGAATGCTCTGCGGGCGTCACGTTGCGTTTGCAGAGCCCCTGATGTGCCTAAACAGTAGAAACCCCCCACAAGTGACCCCATTTTGGAAACTAGACCCTGAAAGGAACTTATCTAGATGTGTGGTGAGCACTTTGAACCCCCAAGTGCTTCATAGAAGTTTATAATGCAGAGCCGTGAAAATAATAAATACGTTTTCTTTCCTCAAAAATAATTATTTAGCCCAGAATTTTTTATTTTCCCAAGGGTTACAGGAGAAATTGGACCCCAAAAGTTGTTGTCCAGTTTCTCCTGAGTACGCTGATACCCCATATGTGGGGGTAAACCACTGTTTGGGCACACGTCGGGGCTCAGAAGGGAAGTAGTGACTTTTGAAATGCAGACTTTGATGGAATGGTCTGCGGGTGTCACGTTGCGTTTGCAGAGCCCCTGGTGTGCCTAAACAGTAGAGACCCCCCACAAGTGACCCCATTTTAGAAACTAGACCCCCCAAGGAACTTATCTAGATATGTGGTGAGCACTTTGAACCCCCAAGTGCTTCACAGACGTTTACAACGCAGAGCCGTGAAAATAAAAAATCATTTTTCTTTCCTCAAAAATTATGTTTTAGCAAGCATTTTTTTAGATTCACAAGGGTAACAGGAGAAATTGGACCCCAGTAATTGTTGCGCAGTTTGTCCTGAGTATGCTGGTACCCCATATGTGGGGGTAAACCACTGTTTGGGCACACGTCAGGGCTCGGAAGTGAGGGAGCACCATTTGACTTTTTGAATACGAGATTGGCTGGAATCAATGGTGGCGCCATGTTGCGTTTGGAGACCCCTGATGTGCCTAAACAGTGGTAACCCCTCAATTCTACCTCCAACACTAACCCCAACACACCCCTAACCCTAATCCCAACTGTAGCCATAATCCTAATCACAACCCTAACCCCAACACACCCCTAACCACAACACTAACCCCAACACACCCCTAACCACAACACTAACCCCAACACACCCCTAACCCTAACCACAACCCTAAGGCTATGTGCCCACGTTGCGGATTCGTGTGAGATATTTCCGCACCATTTTTGAAAAATCTGCGGGTAAAAGGCACTGTGTTTTACCTGTGGATTTTCCGCGGATTTCCAGTGTTTTTTGTGCGGATTTCACCTGCGGATTCCTATTGAGGAACAGGTGTAAAACGCTGCGGAATCCGCACAAAGAATTGACATGCTGCGGAAAATACAATGCAGCGTTCCCGCGCGGTATTTTCCGCACCATGGGCACAGCGGATTTGGTTTTTCATATGTTTACATGGTACTGTAAACCTGATGGAACACTGCTGCGGATCCGCAGCCAAATCCGCACCGTGTGCACATAGCCTAATTCTAAAGGTATGTGCACACGCTGCGGATCCGCAGCAGTTTCCCATGAGTGTACAGTTCAATGTAAACCTATGGGAAACAAAAATCGCTGTACACATGCTGCGGAAAAACTGCACGGAAACGCAGCGGTTTACATTCCGCAGCATGTCACTTCTTTGTGCGGATTCCGCAGCGGTTTTACATCTGCTCCAATAGAAAATCGCAATTGTAAAACCGCAGTGAAATGCGCAGAAAAAAACGCGGTAAATCCGCCATAAATCCGCAGCGGTTTAGCACTGCGGATTTATCAAATCCGCAGCGGAAAAATCCGCAGAGGACCAGAATACGTGTGCACATTCCTAACCCTAGCCCTAACCCTACCCCTAACCCTACCCCTAACCCTACCCCTAAACCTACCCCTAACCCTAACCCTACCCCTACCCCTAACCCTAACCCTACCCCTAACCCTAACCCTACCCCTAACCCTATTCTAACATTAGTGGAAAAAAAAAAAATTCTTTATTTTTTTATTGTCCCTACCTATGGGGGTGACAAAGGGGGGGGGTCATTTATTATTTTTTTTATTTTGATCACTGAGATAGATTATATCTCAGTGATCAAAATGCACTTTGGAACGAATCTGCCGGCCGGCAGATTCGGCGGGCGCACTGCGCATGCGCCCGCCATTTTGGAAGATGGCGGCGCCCGGGAGAAGACGGACGGGACCACGGCTGGATCGGTAAGTATGATAGGGTGGGGGGGGAGCACGGGGGGGGGGATCGGAGCACGGGGGGGGGAATCGGAGCGCGGGAGGGGTGGAACGGAGCGCGGGGGGCGTGGAACGGAGCACGGGGGGGCTGGAACGGAGCACGGGGGGGTGGAACGGAGCACGGGGGGGGTGGATCGGAGTGCAGGGGGGGTGATTGGAGCACGGGGGGGTGATTGGAGCACGGGGGGAGCGGACACGAGCACGGGGGGGAGCGGAGCACTGGACGGAGGGGAGCCGGAGCAGTGTACCGGCCAGATCGGGGGGGTGGGGGGGCGATCGGAGGGGTGGGGTGGGGGCACACTAGTATTTCCAGCCATGGCCGATGATATTTCAGCATCGGCCATGGCTGGATTGTAATATTTCACCCGTTATAATGGGTGAAATATTACAAATCGCTCTGATTGGCAGTTTCACTTTCAACAGCCAATCAGAGCGATCGTAGCCACGAGGGGGTGAAGCCACCCCCCCTGGGCTAAACTACCACTCCCCCTGTCCCTGCAGATCGGGTGAAATGGGAGTTAACCCTTTCACCCGATCTGCAGGGACGCGATCTTTCCATGACGCCGCATAGGCGTCATGGGTCGGAATGGCACCGACTTTCATGACGCCTACGTGGCGTCAAAGGTCGGGAAGGGGTTAATTAAAGAACTGCTGGTGCGATATGTGAAAGCCAAAAGAGAGCAGGACCATAACATAGAGCTGCTTAAAGAAGCAGTCGAACGAGAAAGGGTCCTGAGGCAAACAATTGAACACAGAGTGGGTGACCTAGAGAAGGAAGTCTCTGAGCTCAGAGGTCACCTATCAGCGTGTCAAAACATGAACAAAGCCATGTTGAAAGATATGGAGGTATTCAGAGAGGCCCAAGAGAAGAATCAGCAGGAACTTCTCCAGAGAGAAGATGAGCGTCGCTGCTTGGTAGAGGAGCTAGATAAAGTTCTCCAAGAGCTCAAGACAAAGGAGACTAATCAACGGCCTCAGAAATCCACGGATGACCGGGAAATCAAACTGTTGTGCTCTCCCGATCTGATCGCTATGAAGGAGCGTGAGCTGGAGAGGCTGACCAAAGAAGGGGCCTCCATGGAGGAAGAATGCCAGCAAGGGAAGTGCCATGCAGATGGCCGAACAAAGGACATCGAGGTCTTGGAAAACTGCGCTGACGCTAAGGACGAGGAGGTCCAACGATATAACCAAGAAGGTGAGACTTCGATTTTCAAGTGCGTAATAGATGTACCCAAAGTCATGCAAGAAGCGTGTGCCAGTGAGGAGGTGCATGAAGTGTTTAAAAAGGCGGTCGACGCATGTAGGGTGCACTGGGCACCTGAGACCCATCAGCTGGTCATACTGTCCACTAAGGAAGTCACAGTGAAGCGGGTGGCTGTCCTGAGAGAGATGCATCTACAATGCCTCCGCACAAAACAAATGATCATGTTGAAGAATGAGGAAGCCGCTCGACGTCTGGAGCTAGCGAGAGAAGCTCAAAGTCGGTTGGGTATTGTAGAAGATGTCGTGCAAGTGCCCAGAGGTCTGGTGGGGAAAGTCATCGGAAGATTTGGCAAGGTGATGCAAGAGATGGTGAATAGGTCCGGTGTTATGAGAGTGAGCATTCCGGCTGATGATGAAGCCCAGGTCGTGGGTGAAGATGGGATGGTTCCATTCCTTGTCGTCGGATCCATGGAGAGCCTTGGGAATATCCAAATGCTCCTGGGGTATCGTGTGGCATACCTGAAACAGATAGAGCAGCTAAGACGTGAGAGGGAGCAGATCAATATAGAGCTGCAAGAATTGGCAAACAGGTTGCCACCACCTTCAACTCGTGGTTTAGAGAGGCAAAGAGGTTCTCTAAAGACTGGAAGTCCTCAAGCTGAAGTTAACAGAGGATATAGAGGTAAAGTGAAGAGCTGCTCTCCGAAGAAAGACAATAGGAGAGATCAAGAACCGAGAGAGAACCGAAGGTGGTCAGATGGAAAAGCTAGAAGTAGTAACTCCTCAGTTAGTTCAGGGCTCAGTGACCTAAACGGAAGATCCTATAGCAGACGAGATGACAAGGGGTCATCGTTGTCAAAGGATGTGATGGAAAGGGATGACGAATGCCGACGAAAGGGTTCAATAACAGGCCCTGACTTAGACAGACGGTTTGACTGTCAGGGACGACTGAGAGGGGTCTCTAGTCGGTTTAGGATAAGTGCCAAGCCCCACGGCTTTAGGCAGAGGGGGGAGGTATGTAGCGTGGCTAAAGGTCATGTGATTAATGGACGGTATGTATCGCAGAGGTGGGTGGCCCTGTGATGGAAGCCTGGGTATGTTTTGCTCAAGCAGATCTACTGCTGAGAGATTTGTTTACATTGGGAAGGCTTCCAGGTGACTGGAGAGATGGGTGGGTTCAGTCACCTACAAACCCACTCTAAGAGGCGTGTTTGAATACCTAAGATGGTTTTGTGTTGAAGGACCTGTGGTGATGTCACACTCACCTGACTGGCCATGTGACAGGTATCTGGGTGTGGTTACACTTATGTAAAGAGGTGTGTGTAGCCCATGTGGTGAGAGTGTTTGGAAGCCTGCCAGGGTGGACACACTTCCATGTGTCCTGGCTGGACACTGCATAGTGGCCTGTGTGTTGGACGGTTCCAAGTGGGGACAGACGTCCTGAACAACACACAGAGACCATCTTTAGGCTGGAGAGCCTACGTGCTGGACATAGCACGGTCTGTGTGTCCACAGACGTGAGAGAGAGCGGAGCTCTATTATGGACATTGAGGAAACATCGATCTGAAGTAAGACTGTTCCTGTCTTGCTGGTTTATGGAGCAATAAACCTGAGAACTTTTAAAGAAATGTGCCTCCTGTTTCCTCCTACGCACCTGAGCGGGTACAACGTTACAACATATTTAGTATCGCCGCGTCCGTAACGACCCGACCTATAAAACTGTCCCACTAGTTAACCCCTTCAGTAAACACCGTAAGAAAAAAAAAAAAAAACGAGACAAAAAACAATGCTTTATTATCATACCGCCGAACAAAAAGTGGAATAACACGCGATCAAAAAGACAGATATAAATAACCATGGTACCGCTGAAAGCGTCATCTTGTCCCACAAAAAACGAACCGCCATACATTATGATCAGCAAAAAAATAAAAAAGTTATAGTCCTCAGAATAAAGCGATGCAAAAATAATTATTTTTTCTATAAAATAGTTTTTATCGTATAAAAGCACCAAAACATAAAAAAAATGATATAAATGAGGTGTCGCTGTAATCGTACTGACCCGAAGAATAAAACTGCTTTATCAATTTTACCAAACGCGGAACGGTATAAACGCCTCCCCCAAAAGAAATTCATGAATAGCTGGTTTTTGGTAATTCTGCCTCACAAAAATCGGAATAAAAAGCGATCAAAAAATTTCACGTGCCCGAAAATGTTACCAATAAAAACGTCAACTCGTCCCGCAAATAACAAGACCTCACATGATTCTGTGGACCAAAATATGGAAAAGTTATAGCTCTCAAAATGTGGTAACGCAAAAAATATTTTTTGCAATAAAAAGCGTCTTTCAGTGTGTGACGGCTGCCAATCATAAAAATCCGCTAAAAAAACCCGCTATAAAAGTAAATCAAACCCCCCTTCATCACCCCCTTAGTTAGGGAAAAATAAAAAAAAATTAAAAATAATGTATTTATTTCCATTTTCCTATTAGGGTTAGGGCTAGGGTTAGGGTTAGGGCTAGGGTTAGGGCTAGGGTTAGGGTTAGGGCTAGGGTTAAGGCTAGGGTTAAGGCTACAGTTAGGGCTGGGGCTAAAGTTAGGGTTAGGGTTTGGATTACATTTGCGGTTGGGAATAGGGTTGGGATTAGGGTTAGGGGTGTGTCTGGGTTAGAGGTGTGGTTAGGGTTACCATTGGAATTAGGGTTAGGGGTGTGTTTGGATTAGGGTTTCAGTTATAATTTGGGGGTTTCCACTGTTTAGACACATCAGGGGCTCTCCAAACGCGACATGGCGTCCGATCTCAATTACAGTCAATTCTGCGTTGAAAAAGTAAAACAGTGCTCCTTCCCTTCCAAGCTCTCCCGTGTGTCCAAACAGGAGTTTACCCCAACATATGGGGTATCAGCGTACTCAGGACAAATTGGACAACAACTTTTGGGGTCCAATTTCTCCTGTTACCCTTGGGAAAATACAAAACTGGGGGCTAAAAAATAATTTTTGTGGGAAAAAAAAGATTTGTTATTTTCACGGCTCGGCGTTATAAACTGTAGTGAAACACTTGGGGGCTCAAAGTTCTCACAACACATCTAGATAAGTTCGTGGGGGGGGTCTAGTTTCCAATATGGGGTCACTTGTGGGGGGTTTCTACTGTTTAGGTACATTAGGGGCTCTGCAAACGCAATGTGACGCCTGCAGACCATTCCATCTAAGTCTGCATTCCAAATGGCGCTCCTTCCCTTCCGAGCCCTCCCATGCGCCCAAACGGTGGATTCCCCCCACATATGGGGCATCAGCGCACTCAGGACAAATTGGACAACAACTTTTGGGGTCCAATTTCTCCTGTTACCCTTGGGAAAACACAAAACTGGGGACTAAAAAATAATTTTTGTGGGAAAAAATTTTTGTTTTATTTTTACGGCTCTGCATTATAAACTTCTGTGAAGCTCTTGGTGGGTCAAAGTGCTCACCACACATCTAGATAAGTTCCTTAGGGGGTCTACTTTCCAAAATGGTGTCACTTGTGGGGGGTTTCAATGTTTAGGCACATCAGTGGCTCTCCAAACGCAACATGGCATCTCATCTCAATTCCTGTGAATTTTGCATTGAAAAGTCAAACGGCGCTCCTTCCCTTCCGAGCCCTCCCATGCGCCCAAACGGTGGATCCCCCCCACATATGGGGCATCAGCGTATTCAGGACAAATTGTACAACAACTTTTTGGTTCCAATTTCTTCTCTTACCATTGGGAAAATAAAAAATTGGGGGCGAAAAGATAATTTTTGTGAAAAAAAATGATTTTTTATTTTTACGGTTCTGCATTATAAACTTCTGTGAAGCACTTGGTGGGTCAAAGTGCTCATCACCACACCTCTAGATAAGTTCCTTAGGGGGTCTACTTTCCAAAATGGTGTCACTTGTGGGGGGTTTCAATGTTTAGGCACATCAGGGGCTCTCCAAACGCAACATGGCGTCCCATCTCAATTCTAGTCAATTTTGCATTAAAAAGTCAAATGGCGCTCCTTCGCTTCCGAGCTGTGCCATGCGCCCAAACAGTGGTTTACCCCCACATGTGGGGTATTGGCGTACTCAGGACAAATTGTACAACAAGGTTTGGGGTCCATTTTCTCCTGTAACCGTTGGTAAAATAAAACAAATTGGAGCTGAAGTAAATTTTTTGTGAAAAAAAGTTAAATGTTAATTTTTATTTAAACATTCCAAAAATTCCTGTGAAACACCAGAAGGGTTAATAAACTTCCTGAATGTGGTTTTGAGAACCATGAGGGGTGTAGTTTTTAGAATGGTGTCATACTTTGTTATTTTCTATCATATAGACCCCTCAAAATCACTTCAAATGTGATGTGGTCCCTAAAAAAAATGGTGTTGTAAAAATGAGAAATTGCTGGTCAACTTTTAACCCTTATAACTCCCTAACAAATAAAAATTTTGGTTCCAAAATTGTGCTGATGTAAAGTAGACATGTGGGAAATGTTACTTATTAAGTATTTTGTGTTACATATCTCTGTGATTTAATTGCATAAAAATTCAAAGTTGGAAAATTGCGAAATTTTCAAAATTTTCGCCATATTTCCGTTTTTTTCACAAATAAACGCAGGTAATATCAAAGAAATTTTACCACTATCATGAAGTACAATATGTCACGAGAAAACAGTGTCAGAATCACCGGGATCCGTTGAAGCGTTCCAGAGTTAATCATAAAGGGACAGTGGTCAGAATTGTAAAAATTGGCCCGGTCCATAACATGCAAACCACCCTTGGGGGTAAAGGGGTTAAAGGGAACCTGTCACCTGAATTTGGTGGGACCGGTTTTCGGTCATATGGGCGGAGTTTTCAGGTGTTTGATTCACCCTTTCCTTACCCGCTGGCTGCATGCTGGCCGCAATATTGGATTGAAGTTCATTCTCTGTCCTCCGTAGTACACGCCTGCGCAAGGCAATCTATTCTCGAAGCATATCGTAATTTCGGTGGTATGGCATGGTTGTTATATGATGAAGCTTTTAGACAGAAGTTGTCCATGTACCCTAATTTAGCATGGGGTACTAAGGATGTTGGTTTGTGGATAAATCTCACGTTACCTCAGAAGTTCCCAACATTTAGACAGAGTTCCAACCCCCCTGTCAGAAAAGGAGTTTGTTTTGCTTTTAACGAGTCGACCTGTAAATGGGCTCATAATTGTCGTTTTCGCCATGAGTGCTCCTTCTGCGGGGATGTTCACCCAATGTCTAAATGTTTCAAAAAACAACTGCAGAATAGTCAACAAGGAAGCAATAAGAAGCCTTTTTCAAAGGGCATTGACTCCAGTGATTCTGGAAAGATTGGCCCCGTTGCTAGAAATCTATCCAGATCAGGAGAGTAGTTCTCTTCTTTATAACGGTTTTCTTCATGGGTTTTATGTACCCCCCTTTACAGGTACTGGTTGTAAATTAGTGGTTAATTTGCCATCAGTATTAGAGTTCCCACATATTGTTGAGGAGAAAATTAGGAAAGAATTAGAGGCTGGTAGGGTAGCAGGTCCTTTTGATTCCCCTCCCTTTAAGAATTTTAGGATCTCCCCTTTAGGAATAGTATCAAAGAAAGACCATGGGGCTTATAGGCTCATCCATCATTTGTCTTACCTGAAATGTTATTCTTTGAATGACGAAGTTGATAGTGTTATGTGTTCTGTTCAATATACTTCATTTGATGTAGCATTGGATTTATTACGGAAAGTTGGCTGCAATGCACTTATGGCTAAATCTGACATAAAGTCAGCATTTAGGCTTTTACCTGTTAATCCTGTTGGTTTTAGTTCTATTGGTTTTTCATTTAATTATAAATTCTTTTTTGATAGATGTCTCCCTATGGGTTTTTCCCTTTCTTGTTTTTATTTTGAGACTTTTTCCACTTTTTTGCATTGGGTAGTTGAATTTGAATTTGGGGGTGGCGGTATTTTGCACTACTTAGAGTCTTTGGGGCCAATAAACAAAAAAATCATCTGAGCTTTGTTATTCCTTATTGAATTTTTTTTGGGGAAATTTGCAATCATTTCGGTGTCCCTATTGCTAATGGAAAAACAGTTCGCCCTTGTACTTCTCTTGAATTTTTGGGCATTTTATTCAATTCTGAAAGCATGACCTGTTCTCTCCTTCCTGAAAAACTCTCTAAATTACGTGCATCTATCAAACGTTGTTTGAATTTTGAGAAAGTCACTTTGAGGGAGTTGCAATCTTTGTCAGGTATTTTAAATTTCGCTCTGAGAATTATTCCCATGGGCAGGGTTTTTTCCAGGCGATTGTATGAAGTTACAGCTGGTCATTCCACCCCTAATTCTCACATAAGGCTAGGTAAGGTTTTGAAAGACGATTTAAAAGTTTGGTTAAGTTTTCTTTGTTTGGATTTTAACCCCTTCATGACCCAGCCTATTTTGACCTTAAAGACCTTGCCATTTTTTGCAATTCTGACCAGTGTCCCTTTATGAGGTAATAACTCAGGAACGCTTCAACGGATCCTAGCGGTTCTGAGATTGTTTTTTCGTGACATATTGGGCTTCATGTTAGTGGTAAATTTAGGTCAATAAATTCTGCGTTTATTTGTGATAAAAACGGAAATTTGGCGAAAATTTTGAAAATTTTGCAATTTTCACATTTTGAATTTTTATTCTGTTAAACCAGAGAGTTATGTGACACAAAATAGTTAATAAATAACATTTCCCACATGTATACTTTACATCAGCACAATTTTGGAAACAAAATTTTTTTTTGCTAGGAAGTTATAAGGGTTAAAATTTGACCAGCGATTTCTCATTTTTACAACGAAATTTACAAAACCATTTTTTTTAGGGACCACCTCACATTTGAAGTCAGTTTGAGGAGTCTATATGGCTGAAAATACCCAAAAGTGACACCATTCTAAAAACTGCACCCCTCAAGGTACTCAAAACCACATTCAAGAAGTTTATTAACCCTTCAGGTGCTTCACAGCAGCAGAAGCAACATGGAAGGAAAAAATGAACATTTAACTTTTTAGTCACAAAAATTATCTTTTAGCAACAATTTTTTTATTTTCCCAATGGTAAAAGGAGAAACTGAACCACGAAAGTTGTTGTCCAATTTGTCCTGAGTACGCTGATACCTCATATGTGGGGGTAAACCACTGTTTGGGCGCACGGCAGGGCTTGGAAGGGAAGGAGCGCCATTTGACTTTTTGAATGAAAAATTGGCTCCACTCTTTAGCGGACACCATGTCACGTTTGGAGAGCCCCCGTGTGCCTAAAAATTGGAGCTCCCCCACAAGTGACCCCATTTTGGAAACTAGACGCCCCAAGGAACTTATCTAGATGCATAGTGAGCACTTTGAACCCACAGGTGCTTCACAAATTGATCCGTAAAAATGAAAAAGTACTTTTTTTTCACAAAAAAATTCTTTTAGCCTCAATTTTTTCATTTTCACATGGGCAACAGGATAAAATGGATCCTAAAATTTGTTGGGCAATTTCTCCTGAGTACACCAATACCTCACATGTGGGGGTAAACCACTGTTTGGGCACATGGTAAGGCTCGGAAGGGAAGGAGCGCTATTTGACTTTTTGAATGAAAAATTATCTCCATCGTTAGCGGACACCATGTCGCGTTTGGAGAGCCCCTGTGTGCCTAAACATTGGAGCTCCCCCACAAGTGACCCCATTTTGGAAACTAGACCCCCCAAGGAACTTATCTAGATGCATATTGAGCACTTTAAACCCCCAAGTGCTTCACAGAAGTTTATAACGCAGAGCCATGAAAATAAAAAATAATTTTTCTTTACTCAAAAATGATTTTTTAGCCTGGAATTTCCTATTTTGCCAAGGGTAATAGGAGAAATTGGACCCCAAATGTTGTTGTCCAGTTTGTCCTGAGTACGCTGATACCCCATATGTGGGGGTAAACCACTGTTTGGGCACACGGCAGGGCTCGGAAGGGAAGGCACGCCATTTGGCTTTTTAAATGGAAAATTAGCTCCAATCATTAGCGGACACCATGTCACGTTTGGAGAGCCCCTGTGTGCCTAAACATTGGAGATCCCCCAGAAATGACCCCATTTTGGAAACTAGACCCCCAAAGGAACTAATCTAGATGTGTGGTGAGGACTTTGAACCCCCAAGTGCTTCACAGAAGTTTATAACGCAGAGCCATGAAAATAAAAAAAAAATTATTTTCTCAAAAATGATCTTTAAGCCTGCAATTTTTTATTTTCCCAAGGGTAACAGGAGAAATTTGACCCCAAAAGTTGTTGTCCAGTTTCTCCTGAGTACGCTGATACCCCATATGTGGGGGTAAACCACTGTTTGGGCACATGCCGGGGCGCGGAAGTGAAGTAGTGACGTTTTGAAATGCAGACTTTGATGGAATGCTCTGTGGGCGTCACGTTGCGTTTGCAGAGCCCCTGATGTGGCTTAACAGTAGAAACCCCCCACAAGTGACCCCATTTTGGAAACTAGACCCCGAAAGGAACTTATCTAGATGTGTGGTGAGCACGTTGAACCCCCAAGTGCTTCACAGAAGTTTATAATGCAGAGCCGTGAAAATAATAAATACATTTTCTTTCCTCAAAAATAATTATTTACATAGTTACATAGTTATTAAGGTTGAAGGAAGACTATATGTCCATCTAGTTCAACCCATAGCCTAACCTAACATGCCCTAACATGTTGATCCAGAGGAAGGCAAAAAAAACCCATGTGCAAAGAGTAAGCTCCACATTGGGGAAAAAAAATTCCTTCCCGACTCCACATACGGCAATCAGACTAGTTCCCTGGATCAACGCCCTATCAAGGAATCTAGTGTATATACCCTGTAACATTATACTTTTCCAGAAAGGTATCCAGTCCCCTCTTAAATTTAAGTAATGAATCACTCATTACAACATCACACGGCAGAGAGTTCCATAGTCTCACTGCTCTTACAGTAAAGAATCCGTGTCTGTTATTATGCTTAAACCTTTTTTCCTCCAACCGCAGAGGATGCCCCCTTGTCCCTGTTTCAGGTCTATGATTAAAAAGATCATCAGAAAGGTCTTTGTACTGTCCCCTCATATATTTATACATTAAAATGAGATCACCCCTTAGTCTTCGTTTTTCCAAACTAAATAGCCCCAAGTGTAATAACCTATCTTGGTATTGCAGACCCCCCAGTCCTCTAATAACCTTGGTCGCTCTTCTCTGCACCCGCTCCAGTTCAGCTATGTCTTTCTTATACACCGGAGACCAGAACTGTGCACAGTATTCTAAGTGTGGTTGAACTAGTGACTTGTATAGAGGTAAAATTATATTCTCCTCATGAGCATCTATGCCTCTTTTAATGCATCCCATTATTTTATTTGCCTTTGTAGCAGCTGCCTGACACTGGCCACTGAATTTAAGTTTGTCATCCACCCATACACCCAGGTCTTTTTCATTGACGGTTTTGCCCAGAGTTTTAGAATTAAGCACATAATTATACATCTTATTACTTCTACCCAAGTGCATGACCTTACATTTATCCCCATTAAAGCTCATTTGCCATTTATCAGCCCAAGCTTCTAGTTTACATAAATCATCCTGTAATATAAAATTGTCCTCCTCTGTATTGATTACCCTGCAGAGTTTAGTGTCATCTGCAAATATTGAAATTCTACTCTGAATGCCCCCTACAAGGTCATTAATAAATATGTTAAAAAGAAGAGGGCCCAATACTGACCCCTGTGGTACCCCACTGCTAACCGCTACCCAGTCCGAGTGTGCTCCATTAATAACCACCCTTTGTTTCCTATCCCTGAGCCAGCTCTCAACCCACTTGCACATATTTTCCCCTATCCCCATTATTCTCATTTTATGTATCAACCTTTTGTGTGGCACCGTATCAAAAGCTTTTGAAAAGTCCATATACACTACATCCACTGGGTTCCCTTGGTCCAATCCGGAACTTACCTCTTCATAGAAACTGATCAAATTAGTCTGACATGAACGGTCCCTAGTAAACCCGTGCTGATACTGGGTCATGAGGTTATTCCTCTTCAGATACTCCAGTATAGCGTCCCTTAGAATGCCCTCCAGGATTTTACCCACAGTAGAGGTTAAGCTTACTGGCCTATAGTTTCCGAGTTCAGTTTTTGTTCCCTTTTTGAATATTGGCACCACATTTGCTATACGCCAGTCCTGTGGCACAGACCCTGTTATTATGGAGTCTTTAAAGATTAAAAATAATGGTCTATCAATGACTGTACTTAATTCCTGCAGTACTCGAGGGTGTATCCCATCCGGGCCCGGAGATTTGTCAATTTTAGTGATTTTTAGACGCCGCCGCACTTCCTGCTGGGTTAAGCAGGTGACATTTAATTGGGAATTTTTATCACTAGACATTTTGTCTGCCATGGGATTTTCTTGTGTAAATACTGATGAAAAAAAGTCATTTAGCATATTGGCTTTTTCCTCATCCTCATCCACCATCTCACCCAGACTATTTTTAAGGGGGCCAACACTATCATTTTTTAGTTTCTTACTATTTATGTAGTTAAAGAATATTTTAGGATTATTTTTACTCTCTCTGGCAATGAGTCTCTCTGTCTCAATCTTTGCTGCCTTGATTTGCTTTTTACAGAATTTATTTAATTTTCTGTATTTATTTAATGCCTCCTCACTACCTACTTCCTTTAATTCTCTAAATGCTTTCTTTTTGTCCCTTATTGCGCCCCTTACAGCTCTATTTAGCCATATTGGTTTCCTCCTATTTCTAATATGTTTATTCCCATACGGTATATACTGTGCACAGGTCCTATCCAGGATGCTAATAAACGTATCCCATTTTCTCTGTGTATTTTTGTGTCTCAGGATATCGTCCCAGTTAATTGCACCAAGATCCTCTCTCATCCGTTGGAAATTTGCCCTCCTGAAGTTTAGTGTCCTTGTAACCCCTCTACTACACATCTTTTTAAAGGATACATGAAAACTTATTATTTTGTGATCGCTATTTCCCAAGTAACCCCCAACCCTTATATTTGATATGCGGTCTGGCCTGTTGGTTAATATTAGGTCTAGCAGTGCCCCCCTTCTTGTTGGGTCCTGAACCAGTTGTGAAAGGTAATTGTCTCTCATAATTGTCAAAAACCGATTACCTTTGCTGGAACTGCAGGTTTCTGTTCCCCAATCTATTTCAGGGTAGTTGAAGTCCCCCATAATAATGACTTCTCCTTGAGTCGCAGCTTCATCTATTTGCTTTACGAGGATATTCTCCATGGCTTCCATTATTTTTGGAGATTTATAACAAACCCCTATCAGTAATTTATTATTTTTTCCCCCTCCCCTTATCTCCACCCACAGGGATTCTACATTTTCATTAAATTCACCTATATTATCGCGCAGGATGGGTTTTAAGGATGATTTTACATATAGACACACCCCTCCCCCTCGCTTATCTGTACGGTCATTTCTGAACAGGCTATAGCCCTGCAAGTTAACAGCCCAGTCATGGCTCTCATCCAGCCACGTTTCAGATATCCCCACCATGTCATAATTATGCTCCAACAACATTAGTTCTAATTCGTCCATTTTGTTGGCGAGGCTTCTGGCATTAGTATACATGCACTTTATGTTCCTCTCTGTACTTCTATTTCTTAAATTATTAACTGTTCTGACCCCACCCCCCATGCCACCGCCACCCCCAACTTCCTTATTTGTGCCCAGGACTCTGTCTGCACTATCTTCCCCTCCTATAAAATGAATACCCTCCCCCCCCAATTCCTAGTTTAAACACTCCTCCAACCTTCTAGCCATTCTCTCCCCCAGCACAGCTGCACCCTCTCCATTGAGGTGCAGCCCGTCCCTAGCGTAGAATTTTTATTTTCCCAAGGGTTACAGGAGAAATTGGACCCCAAAAGTTGTTGTCCAGTTTCTCCTGAGTACGCTGATACCCCATGTGTGGAGGTAAACCACTGTTTGGGCACACGTCGGGGCTCAGAAGGGAAGTAGTGACTTTTGAAATGCAGACTTTGATGGAATGGTCTGCGGGCGTCACGTTGTGTTTGCAGAGCCCCTGGTGTGCCTAAACAGTAGAAACCCCCCACAAGTGACCCCATTTTAGAAACTAGACCCCCCAAGGAACTTATCTAGATATGTGGTGAGCACTTTGAACCCCCAAGTGCTTGACAGACGTTTACAACGCAGAGCCGTGAAAATAAAAAATCATTTTTCTTTCCTCAAAAATTATGTTTTAGCAAGCATTTTTTTATTTTCACAAGGGTAACAGGAGAAATTGGACCCCAGTAATTGTTGCGCAGTTTATCCTGAGTATGCTGGTACCCCATATGTGGGGGTAAACCACTGTTTGGGCACACGTCGGGGCTCGGAATTGAGGGAGCACCATTTGACTTTTTGAATACAAGATTGGCTGGAATCAATGGTGGCGCCATGTTGCGTTTGGAGACCCCTGATGTGCCTAAACAGTGGTAACCCCTCAATCCTACCTCCAACACTAACCCCAACACACCCCTAACCCTAATCCCAACTGTAGTCATAACCCTAATCACAACCCTAACCGCAACACACCCCTAACCACAACCCTAACCCCAACACACCCCTAACCCTAACCACAACCCTAATTCCAACCCTAACCCTAAGGCTATGTGCCCACGTTGCGGATTCGTGGGAGATTTTTCAGCATCATTTTTGAAAAATCCGCAGGTAAAAGGCACTGCGTTTTACCTGCGGATTTACCACGGATTTCCAGTGTTTTTTTGTGCGGATTTCACCTGCGGATTCCTATTGAGGAACAGGTGTAAAACGCTGCGGAATCCGCACAAAGAATTGACACGCTACGGAAAATACAACGCAGCGTTTCCGCGCGGTATTTTCCGCACCATGGGCACAGCGGATTTGGTTTTCCATAGGTTTACATGGTACTGTAAACCTGATGGAAGACTGCTGCGAATCCACAGCGGCCAATCCGCTGCGGATCCGCAGCCAAATCCGCACCGTGTGCACATAGCCTAATTCTAAAGGTATGTGCACATGCTGCAGAAAAACTGCACGGAAACGCAGCGGTTTACATTCCGCAGCATGTCACTTCTTTGTGCGGATTCCGCAGCGGTTTTACAACTGCTCCAATAGAAAATCGCAGTTGTAAAACCGCAGTGAAATGCGCAGAAAAATACGCGGTAAATCCACCATAAATCCGCAGCGGTTTAGCACTGCGGATTTATCAAATCCGCAGCGGAAAAATCCGCAGAGGAACAGAATACGTGTGCACATACCGAAACCCTAACCCTAGCCCTAACCCTAGCCCTACCCCTAACCCTACCCCTAACCCTAGCCCTAACCCTAGCCCTACCCCTAACCCTAGCCCTAACCCTAGCCCTAACCCTACCCCTACCCCTAACCCTAACCCTAACCCTATTCTAACATTAGTGGAAAAAAAAAATTCTTTATTTTTTATTGTCCCTACCTATGGGGGTGACAAAGAAGGGGGGGTCATTTATTATTTTTTTTATTTTGATCACTGAGATATAATCTATCTCAGTGATCAAAATGCACTTTGGAACGAATCTGCCGGCCGGCCGATTCGGCGGGCGCACTGCGCATGCGCCCGCCATTTTGGAAGATGGCGGCGCCCAGGGAGAAGACAGACGGACCCCGGCAGGATCGGTAAGTATGATGGGGTGGGGGGTAGCACGGGGGGGGGGATCGGAGCATGGGGGGGTGGATCGGAGCGCGGCAGGGGTGGAACGGAGCACGGGGGGGTGGAACGGAGCACGGGGAGGGGTGGATCGGAGTGCAGGGGGGGTGATTGGAACACGGGGGGGTGATTGGAGCACGGGGGGAGCGGACAAGAGCACGGGGGGAGCGGAGCACAGGACGGAGGGGAGCCGGAGCAGTGTACCGGACAGATCGGGGGGCTGGGGGGGCGATCGGTGGGGTGGGGTGGGGGCACATTAGTGTTTCCAGCCATGGCCGATGATATTGCAGCATCGGCCATGGCTGGATTGTAATATTTCACCAGTTATAATAGGTGAAATATTACAAATCGCTCTGATTGGCAGTTTCACTTTCAACAGCCAATCAGAGCGATCGTAGCCACGGGGGGGTGAAGCCACCCCCCCTGGGCTAAACTACCACTCCCCCTGTCCTTGCAGATCGGGTGAAATGGGAGTTAACCCTTTCACCCGATCTGCAGGGACGCGATCTTTCCATGACGCCACATAGGCGTCATGGGTCGGATTGGCACCGACTTTCATGACGCCTACGTGGCGTCATGGGTCGGGAAGGGGTTAACATCTGGTTAAAGGCTTCTTTCTCTCATAGAGTGAGCAATAATAATGCTGAATTTGTTTGTCACCACCAGCTTTTTCAGTTCCTGAAGGAGGTTCAAGATGCAGACAGAAAAAGAGCAGTTTGCCCACAATGGATTTGGAATGTGGTCCTGGATTAATTCCACATTTCATTATTAAGTCTTTGGCTGATAGAACATGGGCTGACTATTCGGTTGCATGGAAGTTGTGGGTTAATTTTTGTTTGGTTAAAAATTATCCGCATACTGATTGCAATGTTGAAATAGCGTTAAGTTTTTTGGAGCATCTAGTATTAAGAGGTTTATCTCATTCGGCTTTATCAAAAAATGTTGCGGGAGTTTCGTTTTTTCTCAAATTCTTAGGTAAGAAGCCAATGCCTGATCTCTTTCATGCTAAACAATTTTTAAAAAGCTTTAAAAGGGCTAATTTTAAGCCTGATAATCGTCGCCCTATATCTTTCCACTTGCTTAAGGATCTTTGTTTCTATCTTTCCTCGGTTTGTGTTAATGATTTTAAAGCTTGCCTTTTTTCTACAGCTTTTTCTTTAGCTTTTTTTGCAGCTTTGCGAGTTGGTGAATTAGTTTCTCAGAAGAAGTCAGTGCCTTTTGGTTTGTTTTTGGAGGACGTGAAACTTTACGATTCTCATGTCATGCTGTTTGTTAAGAAATCAAAAACAGACCAGCTAGGTAGAGGCTCTTCTTTGCGTTTGAATTCCATCTCCGACAATAGTATTTGTCCAGTCTCCAATACAAAAAGATGGTTTTTATTAAGACCAAAAGTCGATGGTCCATTTTTTATTCATGTTAATGGGGAACCTGCAATAGTTTTCCAATTTAATTAAATACTCAAAAAATGCCTAAAAGAATTGAATTTATGTGATCTTAAAATATCTTCCCATTCTTTCCGAATTGGAGCTGCAACTGAGGCCTCTAGGTTAGGCTTTCAGGAAAGTAATATAAAAAGGATCGGTCGATGGGATTCAAACAGATTTAAGTTGTACATTCGCCCTGACTTATGACTCTTAACATATTGTTCATTTTGTAGGTATATTATCGGTTTGGATCATCGGACATTCTTATATATTTTGGGCTGAAAAAAGGGCGATTTTGAGATCCTATACAGAAAATCTTTCCTTTAACACTTCTTTTCTTCAGATTTTTTTGGTATAGTAGGCGTGGAATGCGGTGGAAGAACCTAATTGATGACATGCGGAAATTAGCTAAAATATGTCCCAATCCGGACTTAGTGATCCTGCATTTGGGAGGAAACGATTTGGGTAAAATTAGCACCCTTAGGCCATGTTCACACAATGCGTTTTTTACTGCGGAACCGCCGCGATTTTGCCGCTGCGGGTCCGCAGCTGTTTTCCATGCAGGGTACAGTACAATGTTACCCTATGGAAAACAGGAACCGCTGTGCCCACATTGCGGAAATTCACTAAAAAAGCCACGCTGAATAGCTGCGGTAAAAAAGAAGGACCATGTCACTTCTTTGTGCGGAACTGCAGCGGTTCTGCACCCATAGACCTCCATTGTGAGGTCAAACCCGCAGTAAAACCCGCAGATCAAAAATATATCTGCGGGTTTATTGCGGTTATGGGTGGAGAAACCGCTGCTACAGGAAGTGCGGGGAAGCGGGAGGAAGTTGGTGCGCGGAAGTGCGTGGGCGGAGTGTGGTCCTGGATCCCGAAGAGACTGTCATGGAGGCATACCGTCGCATGGGGATCGATGTCGGCCGTTTGATAGATTTGGTATGTATGTGTGTGTGTGTGTGTGTGTGTGTGTGTGTGTGTATGTATATGTGTGTGTGTCCCCATGCGACGCTAGTGCCACCATTGTGCTAAGTCGCCGTATGGGACTACTACTCCCATCCGGTATTAGGATGGGATAGTTGTCCCTGTGTCCGGTGACTTAGCACAATTGTAATCTGTTAGCATTTAAAAGGAGGGACATTTCTATTTTGAAGTCAGTTTTTTTATGCAATTTTTGTGTTTTCTGAAATTTTTCCGAGGCTGTTATGGTTCAGCAATGATATTTTTCTTTTTAGAAAGAATTCGTAAACGGGTCAATAGCAACATGGAAAAGTTTATGCTTTTAATCGAAGGTTTTTGTTTCAGGCACTCGGATTTGGAGGACGTTATCCCGGGCATGTATAGGAATGATTTGGTTCACCTTTCTGACATTGGCTTGGATATCCTAAATTTGGATCTCCAGGCCATTATCGAAAAATGGCTTTGGCGTTTTGGGGGGGGCCTCGCCTAGTTAAGGCTTGGCGTATGGAAAATCGCCCGTTATTTTTGGGTGGATTTGGTAGTGTGGTATGATTTAAGTCAGTTTATGAAAATTTAAATTGTTTATTTTTTTATGATGGATTAAATACATTTTATAAGTAACTCAAAATAAACGCCACAGCCATTTTATTCCAAAAAGATTTTTGTTGTCATGTGTGTGTTATTGGGGAAATTGGTGGGGCTTGTGTTACCATGCCATAGACACACGAGGGTGTGAGTTCAGACCGGGATTCCCTCCGCGATGCTGGAGGTTGTGGTCTGTATAGTTATATGAAAAAGTTTGGGCACCCCTATTAATCTTAAGCTTAATGTTTTATAAAAATAGTTTTTTTTTTGCAACAGCTATTTCAGTTTTATATATCTAATAACTGTTGGACACAGTAATGTTTCTGCCATGAAATGAGGTTTATTGTACTAACAGAAAATGTGCAATCTGCATTGAAACAAAATTTGACAGGTGCATAAGTATGGGCACCCCACCAACTGTATACAGACCATGAACTTCACTCTTGTGAACCCAGCCTACAACTAATTCTGTAATGGTGCATGTATTACTAACGCAGATGACATTTGCGTGTGCCGCCATTTCTAATTCACCTCTATAATTTAACAGGGGGGGGGGACCCCATTTGAAAGCTCGCACCGGGGCCCATAACTTTGTAGTTACGCCACTGCTCTGTAGTAAGACCGTTTCTGCACTCATATCTCTGTAGTAAGTTCCGTTCTGCTCCCATATCTCTGGATTAAGCTCTGTTCTGCTCCAATATCTCTGGAGTATGCTTGATTCAGCTCCCATATCTCTGTAGTAAGCTAGGTTCTGCTCCTATATCTATGCAGCAAGCTCCATTCTGTTCCCATATCACTGTACCAGCCTGTATTTAAAGCCTGTTATCTCTGCTGCTTTAATGCAATGGCCAGAGGTAAGCAGGGAAAAGGAGGGCCACTGCCTTGTGATTGCCCCCAGGCTGAAAAGTGCCAACCAGCCCGTCTGCACAGCATATTGGCTATGTCCTCCTAAGTACAGATGGCAGACCCCAGAAAAGTTGTGGAGAATGAAAGGGCTAAAGTCCTGGGAGACTTCAAGATCCCGACGGATAAGCAGGCCAACCAACCAGATATACTGATAGTAGACAGGGACCAGAAGACAGCAATAGTGATAGATGTGGCAGTGCCAAGTGATAGTAATAGCAGTAAGAAAATGAGAAGCTGGAGAAATTCCAGGGCCTCAAAGGAGAACTGGAGAAGTGGAAGGTGAAGGCAACAGCGATTCCAGTGGTGATAGGAGCATCTGAATTCCAGTGGTGATAGGAGCATCTGAACTCTCTGTCCAGAAAAGCGCAGTGCTGGTAACAAGCAAGATATTGGGCAGAACCCTCAAACTCCCAGGTCTCTGGTAGAGGACCAGAGAATTAAGAAGGACATAAAAACAACCACCCCATGGAAGAGTGAGAAAGTACCGTATATACTCGGGTATAAGCCAACCCGAGTATAAGCCGAGACCCCTAATTTTGCCACAAAAAACTGGGAAAACTTAATGACTCGAGTATAAGCCTAGGGTGGAAAATGCAGCAGCTACCGGTAAATGTCAAAAATAAAAATAGATACCAATAGACATTAGTAGGTTAAGCGGTTTTTGAATATCCATATTGAATCAGGAGCCCCATATAATGCTCCATACAGTTAATGATGGGCCCCATATAATGCTCCATACAGTTTATGATGGGCCCCATAAGATGCTCCATATTAAAATATGCCCCATATAATGCTGCACAAATGTTGATTATGACCCCATAAGATGCTCCATAGACACATTTGCCCCATACAATGCTGCACAAATGCTGATTATGGCCCCATAAGATGCTCCATAGACACATTTGCCCCATATAATGCTGCACAAATGCTGATTATGGCCCCATAAGATGCTCCATACAGACATTTGCCTCATATAATGCTGCACAAATGCTGATTATGGCCCCATAAGATGCTCCATAGACACATTTGCCCCATATAATGCTGCACAAATGCTGATTATGGCCCCATAAGATGCTCCATAGACACATTTGCCCCATACAATGCTGCACAAATGCTGATTATGGCCCCATAAGATGCTCCATAGACACATTTGCCCCATATAATGCTGCACAAATGCTGATTATGGCCCCATAAGATGCTCCATACAGACATTTGCCATTTGCCTCATATAATGCTGCACAAATGCTGATTATGGCCCCATAAGATGCTCCATAGACACATTTGCCCTATATAATGCTGCACAAATGTTGATTATGACCCCATAAGATGCTCCATAGACACATTTGCCCCATACAATGCTGCACAAATGCTGATTATGGCCCCATAAGATGCTCCATAGACACATTTGCCCCATATAATGCTGCACAAATGCTGATTATGACCCCATAAGATGCTCCATACAGACATTTGCCTCATATAATGCTGCACAAATGCTGATTATGGCCCCATAAGATGCTCCATAGACACATTTGCCCCATATAATGCTGCACAAATGCTGATTATGGCCCCATAAGATGCTCCATAGAGATATTTGCCCCCATATAATGCTGCACATGGCCCCATAAGATGCTCCATAGAGATATTTGCCCCATATAATGCACATGGCCCCATAAGATGCTCCATAGAGATATTTGCCCCATATAACGCTGCACATGGCCCCATAACATGCTCTATAGAGATATTTGCCCCATATGCTGTTGCTGCGATTTAAAAAAAAAAAAAATAATCACATACTCCCCTCTCGTCGCTCAGGCCCCCAGCACTTGCTATATTCACCTGTCCTCCGTGCCACCGCCAAGCGCTGCTGTGTCTTCCCCGTCCTCCGCACTGACGCTCAGGCAGTAGTAAACTACTAAGAAGAGGGCACCATCCAATATTTTAGTAACAGTGCTCAACCTGCTGCATGTCAAACACAAGACACGTTAAACCAAAAGACAAGAAACATGCAGATACGCAGGGATCACAAAAATATAGCAAAGTTTATTGATAACATGTCTTAAACCACATATATAAATTTAAAAACACTTAAAAAATCCACACAAACAAAAATAATACAAGTTAACCCAAGAAAAGCCACACAGAATCCCCAGCCCCCACCTCTCTCCCCCCCCTGGAGCAGAGCCCTTCCTGCTAATAGTATAGCGATAAATACCACCAAGCAATGTCTAGCCCTAGTGTGCCTGTAACTAAGGTATCCACAGATACAAAGATACAAAAATCTCCAATAAGGAGAGGGATACTAATAAGGCAACGGTGCAAGTAAAGACAAAGCTATTGCAGAGCCAGAAGGGAAATATACACACCACTATATAGAACCCTAGATATATATAACTATAATACACCCTTAATGGACAGGCTCATATTTAAATGATCATGGTTCAACCATACCGCTCAGGAGGACATGTAAGGAGGAGGGAGCCGGTTCCCATGTGGTCAACCCGACGCGTGTCGTCACAATAGTGACTTCATCAGGGGTAACAAGGATAATGTGGCTAGCATACACTAGATTATATAGTAATTACTCACTTGTTGATCACATACAGCTGTAGGGAGATTGCTGCAAGGCACCCGACACCTCCACACGGTCTCAGACCGTCAGCGTCCCGGAAGTCCTAACTGCGCATGCCCGGTGGTCACCTAGGTAACGTGACTCCACCATCCAAAACGCACATATATAAATCCAATAGCGTGGAAGCCTATACCACAGATATCCAGCAGTGTCTATCCGGTTCCCATACCCAAAACACCCACACCATTACAGGTATATCGCCCCGGAGTATTACCGATTTAGAGCACCCGGGCATACAGTACCATTGCGCATGACCGGAAGTGGCCCATGTCCCCGCAACAAAGGGGAATAGTTTCCATGGTGACGCACAAACAAACCCCTTGTGCGCACACTCCAGCCCAACGCCGCAGATCCGGCACCCAAGCTCACAGCCTGCAGGTACATTGAAACGGGGACAAACACCGGGACGATGCGCTGCTGCGACGGGCCCCATCGCGCATGCGCACCGCCCACAATTGGCCCAGATTCAAAGAAAACAGCTGTATAGACACCGCTAGATTCAATAGGATAACCTAATAGCATAGACTCCTCCCATCGGACTCTTAAACCCCCAAACGCAGGCAAATCTAAGTCCCAAATGCACAGTATAAGTGGAAAAAATTAGGCATACAATGAATCACAACTCATACAGCCCCTCTTTAATGTCTAACCAGTAAACAAGAAGTAAACATAGATAGATACTCAAAGATCCATCATAACGGGTCTAATTGCCTTGCTAGATCCTATTGATCCACAAGACCTAACTATTGCAAAGTGTGAATGTAGGTAATACAAGGGAAACCCTACAGGGTAAGCTTAGAACAGCAAAACCCACACCTTTCTTTTACTTTTTTTAGTTTTTTTTTTATATATAAATATACCCCGTACCAGATAAGGGTGGCAGAAGGCCAATATATCATCACACTTTACTGGCCAAACCGCTAAGACATAAAATACTAACCAAGCGGCGGTAGGTACAATTAACCAAAGGTCCTTCCCCAGCTATACCATTTACAAAAGGATATTACAGCAAAGCAACTATGCCCAGACTAACTCATATAGGGTTTTGTCATGATGCTAATATTCAAACAGAATCTTAAACATCAAACATTACATACATGAAATAGTGAAAAAGAGGAGACAAATGCATCTTAAAGTTGTTTATAGAATCCCGTAAATAATAGTTCCTCATTCAATCCTCTCGGTGCGAGACTCTTCAGTCTATAGATCCATTTGGATTCGCATCGCAACAATTGATTGGTCAGGTTGCCTCCTCTGATGGTGGCATTAACGTTCTCAAGTCCCATCACTTTGAGGCCTCTAGGGTTACCACTGTGTACTTCCAAAAAATGTCTTGCCACTGATGTCAGTTTCTTCCCCCTTGAGAGGTCCTGTCTGGCCATATTAATATTCGAAATGTGCTGCTGACACCTCCTCCTCAATTGTTGGGATGTCTGGCCCACATAGAGTTTCGGGCAATCACATAGTAGCACGTATACGAGATTGGTCGACCTGCAGTTGAAATAAAAGTTACACTTAAGCGGAGATGGTAATACATTAATCGAAATTTCCTCTCGTGCAATCATGAACTGGCACACATTGCACCCCCCACAAGGAAAAGTGCCCCTAATCTTCTGACCCGTCCTTAATTTACTCTTAGGGCGTTGATAGTAACTATGGCACAATTGATCTTTCAAATTAGTGGCTCTTCTTGCCACTACTTTAGGGGACGGTGTAATGTGTAATGCCAATTTAGGCTCACTAAGAAGGATGTTCCAGTTTTTATTCAAAACTCTATATATCTCAGACCACTGATTGTTATAGGTGGTGATCAGACAGAGTGGTTGAGTTGGTTCACGTTCCTGCCGACCAAAGAGGCTGGATCTATCTCTTTGTTTTGCCGCCTGAAATCCCCGAGATACAATTTTCGGCGGGTATTGCCTGCTGGTAAAGCGTGTGGTAAGGTCTCCCGCCAGTCTTAAAAAATCATCAGTTGAACTGCAGTTCCTACGGAGTCTCAAAAACTGACCTTTAGGGATGCCATTCTTCAGATGTGCCGGATGAAAACTGGAATAATGAAGAAGGTTATTTGTAGCTGTCAATTTCCGATATAGACAGGAGGAGACACGGTTTTCTTCTATGGTGAGCTTGATATCCAAAAAGTCTATGGTACGTGAGGAAATAACAGAAGTCAATTTTATATTGAACAAATTAGAGTTTAGATCCTGAATAAACTCCTCACATGCAGATTGTGGCCCTGTCCACAGAAACACCACGTCATCTATATAACGTCGCCAAGTGGCAACATTACTCGAAAACATCACATGTTGGTACACCACGGTCTCCTCCCACCACCCCAAAAAGAGGTTCGCATACGAGGGCGCACACCGCGCCCCCATCGCGGTCCCGGAAATTTGTCTATAATACTTTCTATCAAAGATGAAGTCGTTTTTATCCTCAGGCAGAGGGCGGCGTGCACTAATCGCGTCATCGCGCCCTCTGACCTGAACATCACTGCAGAGGAAGCAGAAGTCAAAGCAGCGTCGACGGTGGAACGAGGAACAGGTGAATATAGCACCCTGCCCCCGCCATACTCACCTGCTCCCAGCGTGGTCCCTGGACGTCCCTGGTTCTCCGGGCGATGGCAGCTTCTTCCTGTATTCAGCGGTCACATGGTACCGCTCATTACAGTAATGAATATGCTGCTCCAACCCTATGGGAGTGGAGTGGGGTCCATATTCATTACTGTAATGAGTGGTACCATGTGACCGCCCAATACAAGAAGAAGCTGTCAGCGCCCGGAGAACCAGGGACCGCGCCAGGAGCAGGTGAGTATTATTAGACAGCTGCCGCTCCCCTCCGCTCTGACCCTGGGAATGACTCGAGTATAAACTGAGAGGGGCAATTTCAGCCTAAAAAAATGGGCTGAAATTCTCGGCTTATACTCGAGTATATACGGTAAATATTTATATATTATATAATAACAATATATATATATATGGGGGAAAAAGTATTTAGTCAGCCGCCAATTGTGCAAGTTCTCCCACTTAAAAAGATGAGAGAGGCATGTAATTGCATTCATAGGTAGACCACAACTATGAGAATCAAAATGAGAAAACAAATCCAGAAAATCACTTTGTCTGATTTGGAAAGATTTATTTAGCAAATTATGGTGGAAAATAAGTATTTGGTCATTAACAAAAGTTCATCTCAATATTTTGTTATATATCCTTTGTTGGCAATGACAGAGGTCAAACGTTTTCTGTAAGTCTTCACAAGGTTGACACACACTATTGGCGGTATATTGGCCCATTCCTCCATGCAGATCTCTTCTAAAGCAGTGATGCTTTCGGCCTATCTCTGGACAACACGGACTTTCAACTCCCTCTAAAGGTTTTCTATGGGTTTGAGATCTGAAGACTGGCTAAGCCACTCCAGGACCTTCATATGCTTCTTACAAAGCCACTCCTTCATTGCCCTGGCTGTGTGCTTGGGATCATTATCATGCTGAAAGAGCCATCCACGTTTCATCTTCAATGTCCTTGCTGATGGCAGGAGGTTTGCACTCAAAATCTCACAATGCATGGCCCCATTCAATCTTTCATGTACACGGATCAGTCGTCCTAGTCCCTTTGCAGAGAAACAGCCCCAAAGCATGATGTTGCCACCCCCATGCTTCACAGTATGTATGGTGTTCTTTGGATGCAACTCAGCATTCTGTCTCCTCCAAACACGATGATTTTTTTTCTCTACCAAACAGTTCTACTTTGGTGTCATCAGACTATATGACATTCTCCAAATACTCTTCTGGATAATCCAAATGTTCTCTAGCAAACTTCAGACGGGCCCGGACATGTATTGGCTTAAGCAAGGGGACACGTCTCGCACTGCAGGATCTGATTCCTTGGTGGCGTAGTGGGTTACTGATGGTAGCCTTTGTTACGATGGTCCCAGCTCTATGCAGGTCATTCACTAGGTCCCCCCGTGTGGTTCTGGGATTTTTGTTCACCATTCTTGTGATCATTTTGACCCCACAGGTTGAGATCTTGCATGGAGCCCCAGATTGAGGTAGATTATCAGTGGTCTTGTATGTGTTCCATTTTCTTATTATTGCTCCCACAGTTTATTTCAACCAAGCTGCTTGTCTATTGCAGATTCAGTCTTCTCAGCCTGGTTCAGGGCTAAAATTTTGTTTATGGTGTCCTTCAACAGATCTTTGGTCTTCACCATAGTGGAGTTTGGAGTGTCACTGTTTGAGGTTGTGGACAGGTGTCTTTTAGGGTATGTTTCCACATTCAGGAAACACTGCGTGTTTGACGCTGCGTAGAGCCGCAGCGTCAAACACGCAGCGTCCAGATGTTACAGCATAGTGGAAGGGATTTCATGAAATCCCATCTTCACTATGCATTAAAAGACGCATGCGGCAGACCCGCGGAAACGGACATGCGGCGCGTCTTTTCAGAATGTAGCATGTCCTTACAATGCTCAAACAATTCATGAACAATGCAGGTGACCTGCCAGTGACCTGAGGTGCAGATTTTACCTGCGTAAAACCCTGACCAAATCCTGATGCCATCTTGAACGTTGACACATACACTTTTACACTGATAACAAGTTCAAACAGGTGTCCTTACTACAGGTAATGAGTGGAGGACAGAGGAGCCTTTTAAAGAAGAAGTTACAGGTCTGTGAGAGCCAGAAATATTGCATGTTTTTTAGGGACCAAACACTTAGTTTCCACCATAATTTGCAAAATAAATCTTGCCAAATCAGACAAGGAGATCTTCTGGATTTTTTTTTTTCAACAATAGTTTTTATATGGATTTGTTTTTTCAATTTTGACTCATAGTTGTGGTCTACCTATGATGTCAATTACAGGCCGCTCATCTTTTTAAGTGGGAGAACTTGCACAATTGGTGGCTGACTAAATACTTGTTTTCCCCACTGTATATATACATACACACACATACATACACTAATCTGATATTTGCACAGGAAGCTTTCCAGACTTTCCACCCGAATTATAAATTCTTGCAGTCGCTACTAAGATTATTTGCAATGCAAGTTGCTGAGCACTATATATTTATGGCGCAGATATCGCCTTAGATTTCAGGCTTCACAGTGCACAGTAGCCACTTTCAGAATCAAATCTGCACCAGTAAAACCAATGCAGCAGAAATGTATACCTTGACGTTTGGTGGAGCAGCTTAGTATACATTTTTTGCAAAAAACGTATCAACCAAATACCCTGTTTTTTACATCTTTTTACTAGCACTTGCTGATTACTGTGATTTTTTTGCAACTGAGTGTTTTTGGTTTTACTGTGCTCTTTTGTGTCTTCATGTTCAGTGTGCACGTAGCTTAAAGGTGCCACCATTTTTCTTGTATTTTTTTTTGTGAAATTAAGCTTAAAATAGTAATTAAAATGTATGAATGCAATGTGTGCACTGTTTGCAAACATTTCTATATGAAACATATTATATATTTTTCTACAAATATACATATTTACCACTAGGGGGAGCATTTTCCATTTTAGACCTCAAGCAGCTATTGTAAGATTTAGCAGCTTTCCTGTTAGCAGCAAAATTGGGGCAGTAACTGCTGACATCACCATTTCCCTCCCCTTTTGGGTGGTCTAATATCCCTGGGGCAGAATGAAGAGCAGCATCACAGGGCAGTGCCACTTTGTGTGTGACTGCCCTGTGACCTGCTATCACCAGCAGCTACTGCATCAGATTCACAGCTTGTTTACAGAGGAGCAGAACACAGTGGGCTCAGCAGCATTTTTTGTGAATAACATTCTTGCCATCCCCCTTCCCCCACCTTAATCCCTGTCCTGTCAGCTGCCCTGCTCTCTCTCTCTCCAGGTGTCACCTCCCTCTCTGCAGGCTGTGAGTGCAGCTTACCGGAGATCACAGGGACTGTGTGTGAGGGGGAGGCGGAGACAGAGCAGGAGAAGCACACAGGGCAGCATGTGAGGAGCAGAGGATGTCTGCCCACTGTGCCCAGGACGTGCCTGCCTCGAGTACAGAGGAGCAGTGAGCGCTTTTTCTGTCCTGCGATACAGAGTATGTTGAGCTCGGCAGATACATAGTAACATAGTAACATAGTTAGTAAGGCCGAAAAAAGACATTTGTCCATCCAGTTCAGCCTATATTCCATCATAATAAATCCCCAGATCTACGTCCTTCTACAGAACCTAATAATTGTATGATACAATATTGTTCTGCTCCAGGAAGACATCCAGGCCTCTCTTGAACCCCTTGACTGAGTTCGCCATCACCACCTCCTCAGGCAAGCAATTCCAGATTCTCACTGCCCTAACAGTAAAGAATCCTCTTCTATGTTGGTGGAAAAACCTTCTCTCCTCCAGACGCAAAGAATGGCCCCTTGTGCCCGTCACCTTCCTTGGTATAAACAGATCCTCAGCGAGATATTTGTATTGTCCCCTTATATACTTATACATGGTTATTAGATCGCCCCTCAGTCGTCTTTTTTCTAGACTAAATAATCCTAATTTCGCTAATCTATCTGGGTATTGTAGTTCTCCCATCCCCTTTATTAATTTTGTTGCCCTCCTTTGTACTCTCTCTAGTTCCATTATATCCTTCATGAGCACCGGTGCCCAAAACTGGACACAGTACTCCATGTGCGGTATAACTAGGGATTTGTACAGAGGCAGTATAATGCTCTCATCATGTGTATCCAGACCTCTTTTAATGCACCCCATGATCCTGTTTGCCTTGGCAGCTGCTGCCTGGCACTGGCTGCTCCAGGTAAGTTTATCATTAACTAGGATCCCCAAGTCCTTCTCCCTGTCAGATTTACCCAGTGGTTTCCCATTCAGTGTGTAATGGTGATATTGATTCCTTCTTCCCATGTGTATAACCTTACATTTATCATTGTTAAACCTCATCTGCCACCTTTCAGCCCAAGTTTCCAACTTATCCAGATCCATCTGTAGCAGAATACTATCTTCTCTTGTATTAACTGCTTTACATAGTTTTGTATCATCTGCAAATATCGATATTTTACTGTGTAAACCCTCTACCAGATCATTAATGAATATGTTGAAGAGAACAGGTCCCAATACCGACCCCTGCGGAACCCCACTGGTCACAGCGACCCAGTTAGAGACTATACCATTTATAACCACCCTCTGCTTTCTATCACTAAGCCAGTTACTAACCCATTTACACACATTTTCCCCCAGACCAAGCATTCTCATTTTGTGTACCAACCTCTTGTGCGGCACGGTATCAAACGCTTTGGAAAAATCGAGATATACCACGTCCAATGACTCACCGTGGTCCAGCCTATAGCTTACCTCTTCATAAAAACTGATTAGATTGGTTTGACAGGAGCGATTTCTCATAAACCCATGCTGATATGGAGTTAAACAGTTATTCTCATTGAGATAATCCAGAATAACATCCCTCAGAAACCCTTCAAATATTTTACCAACAATAGAGGTTAGACTTACTGGCCTATAATTTCCAGGTTCACTTTTAGAGCCCTTTTTGAATATTGGCACCACATTTGCTATGCGCCAGTCCTGCGGAACAGATCCTGTCGCTATAGAGTCCCTAAAAATAAGAAATAATGGTTTATCTATTACATTACTTAGTTCCCTTAGTACTCGTGGGTGTATGCCATCCGGACCCGGAGATTTATCTATTTTAATCTTATTTAGCCGATTTCGCACCTCTTCTTGGGTTAGATTGGTGACCCTTAATATAGGGTTTTCATTGTTTCTTGGGATTTCACCTAGCATTTCATTTTCCACCGTGAATACCGTGGAGAAGAAGGTGTTTAATATGTTAGCTTTTTCCTCGTCATCTACAACCATTCTTTCCTCACTATTTTTTAAGGGGCCTACATTTTCAGTTTTTATTCTTTTACTATTGATATAGTTGAAGAACAGTTTGGGATTAGTTTTACTCTCCTTAGCAATGTGCTTCTCTGTTTCCTTTTTGGCAGCTTTAATTAGTTTTTTAGATAAAGTATTTTTCTCCCTATAGTTTTTTAGAGCTTCAATGGTGCCATCCTGCTTTAGTAGTGCAAATGCTTTCTTTTTACTGTTAATTGCCTGTCTTACTTCTTTGTTTAGCCACATTGGGTTTTTCCTATTTCTAGTCCTTTTATTCCCACAAGGTATAAACCGCTTACACTGCCTATTTAGGATGTTCTTAAACATTTCCCATTTATTATCTGTATTCTTATTTCTGAGGATATTGTCCCAGTCTACCAGATTAAGGGCATCTCTAAGCTGGTCAAACTTTGCCTTCCTAAAGTTCAGTGTTTTTGTGACTCCCTGACAAGTCCCCCTAGTGAAAGACAGGTGAAACTGTACAATATTGTGGTCGCTATTTCCTAGATGCCCAACCACCTGCAGATTTGTTATTCTGTCAGGTCTATTAGATAGTATTAGGTCTAAAAGTGCTGCTCCTCTGGTTGGATTCTGCACCAATTGTGAAAGATAATTTTTCTTGGTTATTAGCAGAAACCTGTTGCCTTTATGGGTTTCACAGGTTTCTGTTTCCCAGTTAATATCCGGGTAGTTAAAGTCCCCCATAACCAGGACCTCATTATGGGTTGCAGCTTCATCTATCTGCTTTAGAAGTAGACTTTCCATGGTTTCTGTTATATTTGGGGGTTTGTAACAGACCCCAATGAGAATTTTGTTACCATTTTTCCCTCCATGAATTTCGACCCATATGGACTCGACATCCTCATTTCCTTCGCTAATATCCTCCCTTAAAGTGGACTTTAGACAAGACTTTACATAGAGACAAACCCCTCCTCCTCTCCGATTTTTACGATCCTTTCTAAACAGACTGTAACCCTGTAAGTTAACTGCCCAGTCATAGCTTTCATCTAACCATGTCTCGGTTATTCCCACTATGTCAAAGTTACCTGTAGATATTTCTGCTTCTAGTTCTTCCATCTTGTTTGTCAGGCTTCTGGCGTTTGCGAGCATGCAGTTTAGAGGATTTTGTTTTGTTCCAATCTCCTCGCTGTGGATTGCTTTAGAAATGTTCTTACCTCCCATCTGAGTATGTTTTCCTGGGTCTTCTTTGTTCAAGTCTAATGTTTTTCTTCCCGTCCCCTCTTCTTCTAGTTTAATAGAACAGGGCTATAATAAAATGGCAGCTAGTCACACCTACAGCAGTGAGTTGTGCAGCCCACAGAGGCGTGCCCAGCTCACTGCTTAGGGTATGTTCACACGTTCCTGATTTTCATCCTTTTTTTTTCAGGACTGAAACCGCAGCTCTTTGCAGAAAACGCAGGTCCTTTTTTTGGTGCTTTTTTGGTGCGTTTTTTGATGCGTTTTTTTGATGCGTTTTTTCATGCAGTTTTCTATGCAGAGTCTGTGTTTTTTCTAGGAAGTTTTTTAGGGTTAAAATGGCTGAAAATCCCCTACCCCTAACCCTAACCCTAACCCTACCCCTAACCCTACCCCTACCCCTACCCCTAACCCTAACCCTATTCTAACCTTAGTGGAAAAAAAAAAAAAATTCTTAATTTTTTTATTGTCCCTACCTATGGGGGTGACAAAGGGGGGGGGGGGGGGGGTGTCATTTACTATTTTTTTTATTTTGATCACTGAGATAGGTTATATCTCAGTGATCAAAATGCACTTTGGAACGAATCTGCCGGCCGGCAGATTCGGCGGGCGCACTGCGGGCGGGCGCCCGGTGCCCAGGGAGAAGACGGCCGGACGGAGACCGGGAGGCCGGGTAAGTATAAGGGGGGGAAATTAGGGCACGGGGGGGGCATCGGAGCACGGGGGGGGGGGGCATCGGAGCACGGGGGGGGCATCGGAGCACGGGGGGGGGCATCGGAGCATGGAGGGGTGGGATCGGGGCAGCCACACTCCGCCCACGCACTTCCGCCCGCTTCCCCGCACTTCCTGCTGCAGCGGTTCGGCACCACAAACCGCAATAAAACCCGCAGATATATTTTTGATCTGCGGGTTTTACTGCGGGTTTGACCTCACAATGGAGGTCTATGGGTGCAGAACCGCTGCGGCTCCGAAAAAAGAAGTGACATGGTACTTCTTTTTTACCGCGGCTATTCAGCGCGGCTTTTTTTCCTGATTCCCGCATCATGTGTACAGTGGTTCCTGTTTTCCATAGGGTACAGTGTACTGTACCCTGCATGGAAAACAGCTGCGGAACCGCAGCGGCAAAAACGCTGCGGTTCCGCAGAAAAAAACGCACTGTGTGAACATGGCCTAATGCTGCTGCAATGTTACAGATAGGGTCAGCGCCGGTCTATTATCTCCTATGTCCTGGGGTGCCGTAATCTGACACTGATAGTGCCCTGCTACTGCTGCAAAACCAAGATGTCAGCCCCCAGTGCATTCTTTAAACTCATATAACACATGAAATCTGTTTCACATGCATTTCAAACTTGCTTATAGCAGCATGTTATGCTACATTACAGTGATTTATTAATGACCTACAAACGCGGTACCTTCCCTTTAAAGGGAACCTGTCACCTGAATTTGGCGGAACCGGTTTTCGGTCATATCAACATTCCTCTTTATTTTACACACGGAACAAGCCTGGTTTGTTTTTTTTATATTTACAGTAGAATTCATTTAATCTGACATCATATAATCCAGAAATGTATTAGCAAGACCAATGAGATAATATCTGTGATAGCAACAGATTTTATTTAGAATTCCTCTTTGTACTGATGGTTTTGCGTCCTTAAAGGAAACCGTCATCTGAATTTGGTGGGACCAGTTTTCAGTCATATGGGCGGAGTTTTCATGTGTTTGATTCACCCTTTCCTTACCCGCTGGCTGCAATATTGGATTGAAGTTCATTCTATGTCCTCCGTAGTACACACCTGCGCAAGGCAAGATTGCCTTGCGCAGGCGTTTACTACTGAGGACATAGGATGAACTTCAATCCAATATTGCTGCCAGCATGCAGCCAGCGGGTAAGGAAAGGGTGAATCAAACACCCGAAAACTCCGCCCATATGACTGAAAACTGGTCCCACCAAATTCAGATGACGGTTTCCTTTAAGGACGCAAAACCATCAGTACAAAGAGGAATTCTAAATAAAATCTGTTGCTATCACAGATATTATCTCATTGGTCTTGCTAATACATTTCTGGATTATATGATGTCAGATTAAATGAATTCTACTGTAAATATAAAAAAAACAAACCAGGCTTGTTCCGTGTGTAAAATAAAGAGGAATGTTGATGCCTTTTTTTTTTTACAACTGGACCACGCTGTTTTACAATTGATAATGGTGATGCATGGTTTACAAAAGTGATAGAGGAGATTTTTCAGTTTGCCAGGATGGCTATGCTAATAAGTCAGGTGACTCCGAAACAACAATCAGTGTCACTACATTGTATGTGCAGTGCTGCCCAGAAGAGCGGATGTGCACCGGTCCTTGTAAGAAGAACTGTGCACCACACACACGAGGACAATAGACCGGCTTCTTCTGAAGTCATTTGTGGTTAAATGTGCATTATTCATTGTTTCCAGAAACTTATGTCCGACCAACAAAGATTTCAGTTTCCAGGAAATGGCACTTATTTTGCTAAGTTTAGCTGTGGCTGAGTCCAGAAGTCTGCGTGTTTTCTGCTGCTGGCACATCTCAGCAACAAGCAAGGAAACCACCAAAAAGCAGAAAGGTGGAAATCAATTCTGCAGAGAGCCAACCTTTGTACAAAACAGGTGGAAGGAAAACAATAAGAGCCATGGTTCCCACCTTCTGCTGGAAATTATTTTTTTATAATTATATAATGCAATTCTGCAAAATAATCATCTACTTTGTGCATCCTTACTAGTGATGAGCGAATACTTTCGGCACTATTCGTTACTCGCACGAATAGTACGGTATTTGGGATATTCGTTGAATAATCAGATATTTGCCTCGGTATATTCGAGTAACCTGCACAGCATGTTTGACACTTTATTTGCAGCCAATGAACATGGTGGGCTTGCTTGCCAATCACAGTAATGCCAGCACCATCTTTGGTGTGGTATTACTGTGATTGGCTGGCCTTACAGCGTCATAGGGGATATTTAAGCCCTGCCGGCGCTATCTTACAAACATTACAGCCGGAAACAGTAGTGAGAGTGTAGCGTGAGCGCAGGTAGAGTGAAAGCACCATATAGGGAGAGTTTGTGATTACAAAAAGTTCTTTTAAGGCCAGTCTCACACGTCCAGATAATTCCGGTACCGGAAAAATCGGTACCGGAATTATCCGTGTCCGTGTCTCCTTGAGCTCACGTAGGCCATCCGTGTGGCACACGTGTGCCGCCCGTGTGCCGACTGGGTACCACACGGAGCGTGCAGGAGACAGCGCTAGAGATAAGCGCTGTCCCCTGCATCTGGTGCTGAAGCGGCCATTCATATCTTCTCTCCAGCAGCGTTCGCTGGAAAGAAGATATGAAAAATCCTTTTTTTTTTTTTTCCTTGTTTAAAATAAAGATCCCTGTCCCCAAACCTGTGTGCCCCCCCGCTGTTAATAAAATACTCACCCGGCTCCCTCGCAGCGTCCTGTCCTCGCCGCACTTTCTCCTGTATGAGCGGTCACGTGGTGCCGCTTATTACAGTACTGAATATGCGGCTCCACCCCTATGGGTGCAATGGTCACATTTCTACTCTCAATCTCTATATTTTTTATTATAATTTTTTCTATTGTGTTGCCCTTCTCACGGTCTCTTCAAGCATGAATCTGGTAGCCTGATGTTGATTTTTGGGTCTGCACTTGGACATTGTGGAACATCAATGCATTAATATGCTCCACACGTCTTCGGGTTTCAGCCTTAGGCTACTTTCACACTAGCATTTTCTGCAATCCGTCACAATGCGTCGTTTTGCAGAAAAAACGCATCCTGCAAAAGTGCTTGCAGGATGCGTTTTTTCCCCATAGACTTGCATTGACGACGCATTTGCGACGGATTGCCACACGTCGCATCCGTCGAGCGACGGATGCGTCGTGCTTTTGCGGACCGTCGGGAGAAAAAAACGCTACATGTAACGTTTTTTTCTCCTGAAGGACCGCTTTTTCCGACCGCGCATGCGCGGCCGGAACTCCGCCCCCACCTCCCCGCACCTTACAATGGGGCAGCGGATGCGCCAGAAAAATGCATCCGCTGCACCCATTGTGCAATGCAGCAAACGCTAGCGTCGGAATCTCTCCCCGACGCATTGCGACGGGGAGATTCCGACGCTAGTGTGAAAGAAGCCTTACACAGAATAATGAGTAATGAAACATAATATGAATAATGAAACATGCTCTATATATAATGCTGCTAGTTCAAAAATCTTACCCACACATCCCTTTATAAAGGGAAATTTGACATAATACATCTGTTAGTATATGCCATATACTGCTGACATCCGCCCACCTACTGGGGTGCTGTGCAATGCCTGGGTACAAAATCTAAGTCTGAAGGTGAAAACACTGTCCCTTCCCTTGTGTTACGTCCTTCCCAATCTGCTGTCCAGGAAGGAGGCGGTGATGCCTACTGCCCCAGAGGCATAGCTAGAGCTTTTGCCGCCCGGGGCTGTTCCCGAGTTTGGCGCCCCCCCCCCCCCCACCCCTCCCCCGGCTCAATACACACAAAGGTTACCAAAATTGGTTTTCCTGTTTTGTAGAACTTAAACTGGGCCTAATGGTGTCACCCCCACATGCCAAACCTGTGACTTAATACCACCACACCATGACCAGACCACATAGTGACCGAATAATACTACATACAAGGGACAAATACCACAACACCATTTCCAGACCACATATTACCACCACATAGTGACTGAATACTACAATACTGATCAGTAATAAAAAAAACCCCACAATACTATCACCATAAGTGCCAGTATTCACAGGAGATCTGTACTTAGTATGCAGTGTCTGTGTAGAGGTAATACAGAGATCACTGGTGGTATTATACACAGGAACTCTGTATATAATGTATAGATAATACAGTGATCACTGGTGACATTGTACACAGGACTGCTGTATATAGTATACAGTGTATAGTGTCAGTGTATAGGTAACACTGACTCACCAGTGACGTCTCTAGGTGAAGTCCTTCATCTTTCATCCAGCACAGACCGCCATCATTCCTTCCAGCCAGGACTCGTTTCTGCAGGAAATAACACAGTTATCTCGAGCTCCGCTTGCAGAGCACATTACTTAATTTTTCACAACTTCTACATTACACCACATGAAGAAAAAAGGTGATATAGTGTCACTCTGCACAGTAACAGGACTGCCCCCTCATTTAAAACAGTATACTCAAAAAATAAAATAAATACATCACTGTAGTAATAATATCCCTTAATTAGCCCCTATGGTATGGCCCCGTTTATCTCATTCCTGGCTCCAGCCATATGTTCTCGCATCCTGCCCTCATGAGTATCCATTCTACCCCATATGATCTCCCCATCCTACCCCACCAGCCTCCATCGTATCCGTCCTGCCCCATGATCCAATCCTGCCCCGTGTCTCCAATCATGCCCCGTATCTACATTCTGCCCATGCCTCAAGTCCTGCCCCCAGTGTGTCCAGCAATCTGCCCCAGTGTGTCCAGCATATTACCCCCATGTTGTCCAGCAATCTGCCCCAGTGTGTCCAGCATTGCCCCAGTGTGCACAGCAATCTGCCCCAGTGTGCACAGCAATCTGCCCCAGTGTGAACAGCAATCTGCCCCAGTGTGCACAGCAATCTGCCCCAGTGTGCACAGCAATCTGCCCCAGTGTGCACAGCAATCTGCCCCAGTGTGCACAGCAATCTGCCCCAGTGTGCACAGCAATCTGCCCCAGTGTCCAGCATTGCCCCAGCGTGTCCAGCATTGCCCCAGCGTGTCCAGCATTGCCCCAGCGTGCACAGCAATCTGCCCCAGCGTGCACAGCAATCTGCCCCAGCAGGCACAGCAATCTGCCCCAGCGTGCACACCAATCTGCCCCAGCGTGCACAGCAATCTGCCCCAGCGTGCACAGCAATCTGCCCCAGCGTGCACAGCAATCTGCCCCAGCGTGCACAGCAATCTGCCCCAGCGTGTCCAGCAATCTGCCCCAGTGTCCAGCATTGCCCCAGTGTCCAGAAATCTGCCCCAGGGTCTCCAGCATTGCCCCAGTATGTCCAGCATTCTGCCCCAGTGTCTCCAGCATTGCCTCAATGTGTCCAGAAATCTGCCCCAGGGTCTCCAGTATTGCCCCAGTGTGTCCAGCAATCTGCCCCATGGTCTCCTGTATTGCCCCAGTGTGTCCAGCATTCTGCCCCATGGTCTCCAGTATTGCCCCAGTGTGTCCAGCATTCTGCCCCATGGTCTCCAGTATTGCCCCAGTGTGTCCAGCAATCTGCCCCATGGTCTCCTGTATTGCCCCGGTGTGTCCAGTATTCTGCCCCATGGTCTCCAGTATTGCCCCGGTGTGTCCAGCAATCTGCCCCATGGTCTCCAGTATTGCCCCAGTGTGTCCAGCATTGCCCCCAGACAGAGTCAGACATAAAGAAAAAAAAAAGTAAAATCCTCACCTCTCCCGTTCCTAGCGCAGGTCCGGTGCAGCCAGTCAGCGTCTCTCCAGCTCTGCAACGCTCTGGACAGGGAGGCTGAGCGGCGCGCACAGTGATGACATCATTGCGCCCTCTGCCCTGAGACGTTGCAGAGTCAGAGGGCGCTGAAGACGCTGCAGCTGCCGCAGGAACCAGGAGAGGTGAGTATTAGAGCGGGGGCCGGGGGTGGGGGGAGCCTGGTCTTGGCGGCGGACGGCGCCGCCCGAAGATTTAAAGGGCCCGCGTCTTTTTTTTTTTCTTCCTCCTCCTGCAGCGCCGGCCGCCCCCTGCATTGTGCCGCCCGGGGCGGCCCGCCCCCCCCCGCACCCCCGCATCCCCCTTCCTACGCCACTGTACTGCCCACAACCTGATGTTGCACAGACAACACTCAGTGATTACGTCCAGTTTGTTGTCCCAGTGTAGTGTTCAGTTTTCCGTTGTCAGCATATAGGCAGGGCCGTATTTGCCACTAGGCACGCGAGTGCACGTGCCTAGGGCGGCGACATTGCAGGGGCACCTGAGCAAGGTGTGTTTTTTTTTAAATTTTTTTAATAAGTCCCGGGTCAAAAGCGCGACCGACGGCCCCGCCCCCCGCCTCCGAGTCCCCCCCACCTCCGAGTCCCCCCACCTCCAAGTCTCCGAGTCCCCCCGCCTCTGAGTCCCACCCACCCTCCTTGAAGACGATACTCACCTGCTCCAGCGATGCCTGGTCTCAGCGTCTGTAGCGCATCCTGAGTGAGCGGTCATGTGGTACCGCTAATTAAGGTCATGAATATGCGCATATTCATGACCTTAATTAGCGGTACCACATGACCGCTCACTCAGGAAGAAGGCGCTGCGGCGGGACAGAGCCGGAGCTGGAAGGATGTCGGCGCGGCGTGTGGGACAGGCAGCTGACAGGTGAGTATGAGGGGCGGGGGGAGGATGGTAAGCTACCCGCGCCATGCAAGATGGCCCGGGAGAAGGAGCGGGGGAGGGGGTGGAGAGATGAGCCATGCAGAAGGAGGGATAGGGAGGGGGGGAATTATGAGCCATCAGCCATGCTTAGGGAGGGAGGGGGGGGGGGGGAAATTATGAGCCATCAGACATGCATAGGGAGGGAGGGAGGGAGGAGTGGGGGAATTATGAGATATCAGCCATGCATAGGGAGGGAGGGGGGGAATTATGAGCCATCAGCCATGCATGCAGGGGGGGGGATTATGAGCCATCAGCCATGCATAGGGAGGGAGGGGGGGGGAATTATGAGCCATCAGACATGCATAGGGAGGGAGGGAGGGAGGAGTGGGGGAATTATGAGATATCAGCCATGCATAGGGAGGGAGGGGGGGAATTATGAGCCATCAGCCATGCATGCAGGGGGGGGGGATTATGAGCCATCAGCCATGCATACAGGGGGGGGGGAATTATGAGCCATCAGCCATGCATACAGGGGGGGTAATTATGAGCCATCAGCCATGCATAGGGAGGAAGGGGGGGAATTATGAGCCATCAGCCATGCATAGGGAGGGAGGGGGGGAATTATGAGCCATCAGCCATGCATAGGGAGGGAGGGGGGGGAATTATGAACCATCAGCCATGCATAGGGAGGGAGGGGGGGGGGATTATGAGCCATCAGCCATGCATAGGGAGGGGGGGGGGGAATTATGAGCCATCAGCCATGCATAGGGAGGGAGGGAGGGAGGAGTGGGGGAATTATGAGATATCAGCCATGCATAGGGAGGGAGGGGGGGAATTATGAGCCATCAGCCATGCATGCAGGGGGGGGGATTATGAGCCATCAGCCATGCATACAGGGGGGGGGAATTATGAGCCATCAGCCATGCATACAGGGGGGGTAATTATGAGCCATCAGCCATGCATAGGGAGGAAGGGGGGGAATTATGAGCCATCAGCCATGCATAGGGAGGGAGGGGGGGAATTATGAGCCATCAGCCATGCATAGGGAGGGAGGGGGGGAGAATTATGAACCATCAGCCATGCATAGGGAGGGAGGGGGGGGATTATGAGCCATCAGCCATGCATAGGGAGGGAGGGGGGGGGAAATATGAGACATCAGCCATGCATAGGGAGGGAGGGGGGGGGAAATATGAGACATCAGCCATGCATAGGGAGGGAGGGGGGGAATTATGAGCCATCAGCCATGCATACAGGGGGGCAGAGTGCTGGACACTGATGGGGCAGAGTGCTGGCCACTGATGGGGCAGAGTGCTGGCCACTGATGGGGCAGAGTGCTGGCCACTGATGGGGCAGAGTGCTGGCCACTGATGGGGCAGAGTGCTGGCCACAGATGGGGCAGAATGCTGGGCACAGATGGGGCAGGATTGGACACAGATGGGGCAGAGTGCTAGACAGAGATGGGGCAGAGTGCTGGACAGAGATGGGGCAGAGTGCTGGACAGAGATGGGGCAGAGTGCTGGACAGAGATGGGGCAGAGTGCTGGACAGAGATGAGGCAGGATTGAAACAGATGGGGCAGAGTGCTGGACACAGATGGGGCAGAGTACTGGACACAGATGGGGCAGAGTACTGGACACAGATGGGGCAGGATTGGACACAGATGGGGCAGAGTGCTGGACACAGATGGGGCAGGATTGGACACAGATGGGGCAGAGTGCTGGACACAGATGG
Source organism: Ranitomeya imitator (assembly GCF_032444005.1). Lineage (NCBI taxonomy): Eukaryota > Metazoa > Chordata > Amphibia > Anura > Dendrobatidae > Ranitomeya > Ranitomeya imitator. The sequence goes on along the minus strand of NC_091282.1, from coordinate 780,063,747 downwards.
GGCAGGATTGGACACAGATGGGGCAGAGTGCTGGACACAGATGGGGCAGAGTGCTGGACACAGATGGGGCAGGATTGGACACAGATGGGGCAGAGTGCTGGACACAGATGGGGCAGGATTGGACACAGATGGGGCAGAGTGCTGGACACAGATGGGGCAGAGTGCTGGACACAGATGGGGCAGAGTGCTGGACACAGATGGGGCAGAGTGCTGGACAGAGATGGGGCAGAGTGCTGGACAGAGATGGGGCAGAGTGCTGGACAGAGATGGGGCAGAGTGCTGGACAGAGATGGGGCAGAGTGCTGGACAGAGATGGGGCAGAGTGCTGGACAGAGATGGGGCAGAGTGCTGGACAGAGATGGGGCAGAGTGCTGGATAGAGATGGGGCAGAGTGCTGGACAGAGATGGGGCAGAGTGCTGGACAGAGATGAGGCAGGATTGGAAACAGATGGGGCCGAGTGCTGGACAGAGATGGGGCAGGATTGGACACAGATGGGGCAGGATTGGACACAGACGGGGCAGAGTGCTGGACACAGACGGGGCAGAGTGCTGGACACAGATGGGGCAGAGTGCTGGACACAGATGGGGCAGAGTGCTGGACACAGATGGGGCAGAGTGCTGGACACAGATGGGGCAGAGTGCTGGACAGAGATGAGGCAGGATTGCAAACAGATGGGGCCGAGTGCTGGACACAGATGGGGCAGGATTGGACACAGATGGGGCAGGATTGGACACAGACGGGGCAGAGTACTGGACACAGACGGGGCAGAGTGCTGGACACAGACGGGGCAGAGTGCTGGACACAGACGGGGCAGAGTGCTGGACACAGATGGGGCAGAGTGCTGGACACAGATGGGGCAGAGTGCTAGACACAGATGGGGCAGGATTGGACACAGATGGGGCAGAGTGCTGGACACAGATGGGGCAGGATTGGACACAGATGGGGCAGAGTGCTGGACACAGATGGGGCAGGATTGGACACAGATGGGGCAGAGTGCTGGACACAGATGGGGCAGGATTGGACACAGATGGAGTAGAGTGCTGGACACAGATGGGGCAGAGTGCTGGACACAGATGGGGCAGAGTGCTGGACACAGATGGGGCAGAGTGCTGGACACAGATGGGGCAGAATGGAGACAAATGGGGCAAGATTGGAGACAGATGGGGCAGAGTGCTGGACACAGATGGGGCAGAGTGCCGGACACAGATGGGGCAGGATTGGACACAGATGGGGCAGAGTGCTGGACACAGATGGGGCAGGATTGGACACAAATGGGGCAGAGTGCTGGACACAGATGGGGCAGGATTGGACACAGATGGGGCAGAGTGCTGGACACAGATGGGGCAGAGTGCTGGACACAGATGGGGCAGGATTGGAAACAGATGGGGCAGAATGGAGACAGATGGGGCAAGATTGGAGACAGATGGGGCAGGATGGGGAGATCATATGGGGCAGAATGGATACTCATGAGGGCAGGATGGGAGAACATATGGCTGGGGCCTGGAATGAGACACACGGGGGCTAGAATGGCGAATATTACCATAGGGGCTAATTAAGGGATATTATTATTGCAGTGATGTATTTATTTTATTTTTTGAGTATACTGTTTTAAATGGGGGGCGGTCCTGTTACTGTGTAGAGTGATACTATGTTGCCTTCTTCATGTGGTGTAATGTAGAAGTTGGGAAAATTAAGTAATGTGTTCTACAAGCGGAACTTGAGATAACTGTTTTATTTCCTGCAGAGACGAGTCCTGGCTGGATGAAGTGATGGCGGTCTGTGCTGGATGAAAGATGAAGGACTTCACCTAGAGACGTCACTGGTGAGTCAGTGTTACCTATACACTGACACTATGCACTGTATACTATATACAGAGGTCCTGTGTACAATGTCACCAGTGATCACTGTATTACCTATACATTATATACAGAGCTCCTGTGTGTAATTTCACCGGTGATCACTGTATTACCTGTACTGTTATGAACAGGTGATTCAGAACCACAATGGACCTAGTGGTTAAGAGCACACAAAGTGACCTGATAGTTACTAACATAGGACGAGCTCTGAGACGTGGGAACTCTGCTGACCGCAATCCCTAATCCTATCATACCACACTAGAGGTAGCCGTGGATTGCGCCTAACGCTCCCTATGCAACTCGGCACAGCCTGAGAAACTAACTAGCCCTGAAGATAGAAAAATAAGCCTACCTTGCCTCAGAGAAATTCCCCAAAGGAAAAGGCAGCCCCCCACATATAATGACTGTGAGTTAAGATGAAAATACAAACACAGAGATGAAATAGATTTTAGCAAAGTGAGGCCCGACTTACTGAATAGACCGAGGATAGGAAAGATAGCTTTGCGGTCAGCACAAAAACCTACAAACAACCACGCAGAGGGGCAAAAAGACCCTCCGCACCGACTAACGGTACGGAGGTGCTCCCTCTGCGTCTCAGAGCTTCCAGCAAGCAAGAAAAAACAATATAGCAAGCTGGATAGAAAATATAGCAAACAAAAGTAACACAAGCAAAACTTAGCTTATGCAGGGCAGACAGGCCACAAGAACGATCCAGGAGAAAGCAAGACCAATACTGGAACATTGACTGGAGGCCAGGAACAAAGAACTAGGTGGAGTTAAATAGAGCAGCACCTAACGACTTAACCTTGTCACCTGAGGAAGGAAAGTCAGAAGCCGCAGCCCCACTCACATCCACCAGAGGAAGCTCATAGAAAGAACCAGCCGAAGTACCACTCATGACCACAGGAGGGAGCTTGACCACAGAATTCACAACACTGTACACAGACACTGCTTACTAATTACAGATCTCCTGTGCATAATGGCACTGATGGTGATAGTATTGTGTTTTTTTTTTTTTTATTACTGATCAGTATTGTAGTATTCAGTCATTGGTGGTAATATGCGGTCTGGTGTAGCAGTATTTGTTCCTTGTATTTTATATTATTCGATCACTGTGGTGGTAATATGTCATCTGGTCATAGTGCTGTGGTATTTGTTCCTTGTATGTAGTATTATAGGTCATTTTAAAAATTGAAAAATAAATAAAAATATACCTAAATTGTATTGCATATTTTAACAAATATTTAGTAGGTTACAGTAGAGTAGGGCCCGGCCAAAAGTGTCTACCGTGTTATGGTGGCGGCTTAAAAAATCTTTTGGCCAAAACAAAAGCTGCCGGCTATATGTGTGATCTGGTGATGGGAACTGTTAATGTGTGATAGGTGAGAAGTGGAGATTTTCCAAGAGAGAGCGGTGGGACTGTGGACAGTTCGTGGGGTGGAGCCTGGAGGCGGGGCTGGGGTGGAGCCTGGGCAGAGTTTCAAGGGGGCCCCGAAAATTTTGCCAGTATGGGGCCCCAAAATTTCTAGTGGCAGCCCTGGCGGTCATTATACAGTATGGAGCATCATGTGTGGTCATTATACAGTATGGAGCATCATGTGAGGTCATTATACAGTATGGAGCATCATGTGAGGTCATTATACAGTATGAAGCATCATGTGAGGTCATAATACATTATTGAGCATCATGTGGGGCCATTACAAAGTATGGAGCATCATGTATGACCATTATACAGTATTGAGCATCATGTATGGTCATTATACAGTATGGAGCATCATGTGCGGTCATTATACAGTATTGAGCATCATGTGAGGTCATTATACAGTATGGAGCATCATGAGCGGTCATTATACAGTATTGAGCATCATGTGAGGTCATTATACAGTATGGAGCATCATGTGCGGTCATTATACAGTATTGAGCATCATGTATGGCCATTATACAGTATTGAGCATCATGTGCGGCCATTATACAGTATGGAGCATCATGTGTGGCCGTTATACACTATGGAGCATCATGTAGGGCCATTATACAGTATGTGGAGCACTGCGTAGCCATTATACAGTATGGAGCACTGCGTGGCCATATTTTTTTGGTTTTATTGCATATGAAACAGTGCGATCAGCAGTGCTAAATGGGTGTGGTTGGGACTTGGATATGGGTGTGATTAGTTGTGAAATGGGTGTGGTCAGAGGCGTGGCCTAAAATGGCCTTTACACCTTTTTCCCATACCTCCCTTCTTCAAAAGTTGGGAGGTATGGTACCGCATTTCCCAGATCACAGCAAGTACCGCAAATCCCATAGGGAATGAATGAAACCAAACGCAATGTTGCCGTAAGTGATCCGTTACGTGGCAGATGCAGAAAAACTGCCCGATCTGCTGCAAAAGGCGACTTTCACAACAGCGATTCTTGCCAAAGTCACTGTGGATAGTGTCATACCGTACTCACCAAAGGGGGAGGCAGCACTAAGAGTGCCTAGGGCAGCAGAAACTCTAAATACGGCCCTGCATATAGGTCTGTGTAGACACAGCATTGTATCTTAAATAACCAGAAGACTTTTTTTTTTACATTCCTAGAAGAATAGACTGTTATCTGTATGTTGACTTTTGAATTTATGTGTTGGTCAAGTAAACAGACTTTTGCTTGTGTAAGCCTGTAATATTGACATTTCATATAACATATTGTGCTCTTATGCTTGATGACTAGTGATGTTTACTGATATGCTAATTATGCATTGCTTAGACCAGATAGTTTGGTAGCTTCAAAAACAGAGGAGGAAAAACTATAAAAATAGATTAAATTATCAAATAATGCTACTTGATCTCATCTCCATTCTTACTCTTTATGTCAATACTGAATGGAGGAACTTGGTAATTATAAAAAGAGGTAACATGCCTCTATAGATAGAGACAGAGATTCAGCCAAGGTGTTCACACATCCAGGGGACTCTACAGGATTGCCGCCAACACTGCATGGCTCCATCACGAGAGACACAGATCTATCATTCTTCAGGAAACAACCTGGGGGACCTCGGCCCCGGTTAGAAGAATACAGATCTGCTCCATTGACCATTGCTCAACCATGGATATATTTGGAGAAACTAGGTTGTGACCCTCGGGTCAACTGGCCTTGTACCTAAATGGACTGTCATCTTACTAAGATTGACGTTACCTCCTCTCTGTGTGTGTGTGTGTGCCACAGGTGGGGTGGACGACCCTGGGAGATCTGAAGTAACAGCTACCATTATCCCGGCGAGAGAGTGGAAGGGCGAGACTCTAATGTGCACTGTTCTGCCCATCTTATTGTGCTGAAAGTTAATTATCTTGTAATTCAAGTTGTGGCCACTGGAGGTCATCAGTTGCCTACTTTTCATATTATTTACCAACCTTTCACTCAGAACAGCAATGTCTTCTGGGTAAGTTCCGCCCTCATTCTTTTTGTGGAAGACATGCTTCAGTAGCCATTTTCCTCTGGTCTGAAGAGAGGCACACGTGCTCCTGTCTCGCTTACTTTCTTACCCCTGTCCTAACGGATCTCGGTACGTTTATAAAGGTTTAATGCATCTTATGTTTGTGTTAGTATTTAAGCCTTATGCAGCTCCTATAGTCAAATATAGTTAGGCAGATTGTGCTTTGCAGCTTGCAGTTAGGTTAATGTGTACTCTGCATTTAGATAGATGCATCTTTGTATAGAATAGGGCAGTGCTGCAGAATTACTGTGTAATGCACTCTGTATAATTTCTGCTGTAATGTCCCAGTTATTTATGTGATTGCACCCTGTATGTGCATATACTGAAATGCTGTTATTCTTTACAGTTTTTCACCAGTCATCCACTATGATCAGTCATCCACTATGATCAGTCATCCACTATGATCAGTCATCCACTATGATTATTCACTGAGCATCTACTTGTACATCAACATCATTCACTATTCGATCATCTACTATGAATACTGTCCACCATTGTTGTTCAACGTTATAGTTTTGGTTATCATCACCCTAATAAATAAGACTTAAACATCAACACAGTCTGTTTACTGGGATGTGGATGAAGGTTTAGCCGTATGTTGGAATCCACACAGCATCCTACGTGGAGGAAGACAAAACAGTGAAAAAACGAGACCGCCAGTCGCAGGCGGTGATTGTAAAGTAAGAACAGATTAGCTGCCTTCAGTGAAACTGATAGCCGGTCGCAGGCTGTAGTTGATCAGACTGTACGGAACCGCTAACACCCACACTGCTCCGCATTCGGGTATCACAGCAGCCGCCATACAGCCGCAGGACTATACTGCAGCCCGCCAAGAGGAGCTACATCATTCCCGCCACGCGAAGCTCACCTCACATAGACTTAGTTTCCCGCCAAAACACTCAGCAGTACGCAGCTAAGCGCACAATGTCTCGAAACAGCACATCCTCACTCAAGACGAGGTCACGAGCAAGCTCTAGCAGGTCATCATTAGCAGAGCTGGCTGCTGTCGCTCGTGCTGAAGCTGAAGCAGCCAAAGCGAGGTCTTCCTTCGCCGAGAAAGAAATGCATCTAAAGCTGAGACAAGCAGAGCATGAAGCAGAAAATGCACGTTTGCGGGCAGAGCAAGAAGCAGAAGGTGCGCGCCTGTAAGTGTCTCTAGAAAGATTTATGGTAGACAAAGAGGCAGCAGCTGCAATAGCTAAGGCAGAGTACTTGGAAGCCATGAAGGATCCTGATTATGAGGGACGCAGCAACGTTCTTGGAACAGATCTAGAACAGCAAGATCCAGCTCAGCGCGTCGCAGAGTACGTTCATCGACACTCCAGCATGGACAGCACCCTAGATAGACTACAACGTTCAGCCTACATCGATTATCATCGATCCAACCCCGAATTTCGCTACTACAAACAAGAAGACGTCCAACACAGAGGAGTCGACCACAGCTACCGTTCCACTGAGAAGAAGGTACAGCTCCCAGCTCACCTTAAAGAGACATCTTCACCAGAAAGGTACTATGCAGACTGTCCGAAGCCAAGAGCGTCTCACAGGTATGGTGATGCACCACACACTAGACATTGCTATAACATACCGGCTCGTACCAACACTGATCAAGCCACCATAGACTTGGCAAAGTTCTTTGCCCACCGAGAACTGGTAACAAAAGGACTTGTAAAGTTCACCGACAAAGCCGAAAACTATAGGTCGTGGCGAGCTTCGTTCCAGAACGCCATTCAGGGACTGGACCTCTCTAGTAGTGAGGAGTTAGATCTCCTGGTAAAGTGGCTTGGAACTGAATCGGTCGAGCATGCTAAAAGACTAAGAGACATTAACATAGAATACCCACACATAGGTTTACGTAAAGTGTGGGAAAGACTTGACGAATGCTATGGGTCCGTAGAAGTAATAGAGAATGCTTTATTCAAAAGAATTGATGATTTCCCTAAGATAGGGCCCAAAGGTTATCAAAGGCTTAGAGAATTGAGTGATTTATTGATAGAGTTACAGGTCGCCCAGAAGGAAGGTCACTTGGCTGGATTGGCATTCTTAGACACCGCTAGGGGTGTCAATCCAATAGCACAAAAACTTCCTTACAATCTTCAAGAATGTGGATTATACATGGTTCACGGTATAAACAAATTCACAACGTACCATTCATAGTAACATAGTAACATAGTAAGGCCGAAAAAAGACATTTGTCCGTCCAGTTCAGCCTATATTCCATCATAATAAATCCCCAGATCTACGTCCTTCTACAGAACCTAATAATTGTATGATACAATATTGTTCTGCTCCAGGAAGACATCCAGGCCTCTCTTGAACCCCTCGACTGAGTTCGCCATCACCAACTCCTCAGGCAAGCAATTCCAGATTCTCACTGCCCTAACAGTAAAGAATCCTCTTCTATGTTGGTGGAAAAACCTTCTCTCCTCCAGACGCAAAGAATGCCCCCTTGTGCCCGTCACCTTCCTTGGTATAAACAGATCCTCAGTGAGATATTTGTATTGTCCCCTTATATACTTATACATGGTTATTAGATCGCCCCTCAGTCGTCTTTTTTCTAGACTAAATAATCCTAATTTCGCTAATCTATCTGGGTATTGTAGATCTCCCATCCCCTTTATTAATTTTGTTGCCCTCCTTTGTACTCTCTCTAGTTCCATTATATCCTTCCTGAGCACCGGTGCCCAAAACTGGACACAGTACTCCATGTGCGGTCTAACTAGGGATTTGTACAGAGGCAGTATAATGCTCTCATCATGTGTATCCAGACCTCTTTTAATGCACCCCATGATCCTGTTTGCCTTGGCAGCTGCTGCCTGGCACTTGCTGCTCCAGGTAAGTTTATCATTAACTAGGATCCCCAAGTCCTTCTCCCTGTCAGATTTACCCAGTGGTTTCCCGTTTCCCTCCTTTTACTGTATTTGTTGAGTTTGTCACCCAGCAAGCCAAGATCAGAAATGACCCTAGTTTTGATTTCACTCTATCATGTTCCACTACCCCTGGTGTCAAACCCAGTAGTCTATAAAACTGATATTGATTCCACAGGTCCTCCACACAAGACAACTAATCCCCCTACGGAAGAGAGCAAACCTCAGGATGTCAGTAAGCAGTGTCCTCTACACAGGAAACCACATCCTCTACTAAAGTGCAGAGCCTTCAGGGAGAAGACTTTAGAGGATCGCAAAGGTTTCCTCAAGGAAAACAACATCTGCTTCAAATGCTGTGCTACAACCTCTCACTTCGCCAGGAACTGTGGAGCTAGCGTGAAATGTGCAGAATGCAGCAGCATGGATCACAATACAGCCTTGCATCCTGGACCACCTCCAGGAGTGTTGTCACAAGCAGAGGAGCATGATGAGAAACAGAAGAACACCGACGAAGACACCCCTGCGGTCACCTCTCAATGTACGGAGATCTGTAAGGGACTCAAGGGAGGAAGATCCTGCTCAAAAATCTGCCTTGTCCGAGTCTATCCAACAGGCCACAGAGACAAAGCGCTCAAGATATATGCAATCCTGGATGACCAAAGTAATAGGTCTTTAGCCAGGTCCATCTTCTTTGACAACTTCAACATTGTAGGCCCAGGTTCTCCCTACTCCCTTAGGACATGTTCAGGTACCGTCGAGACGGCGGGTGTTGTGAATTCTGTTGTCAAGCTCCCTCCTGTGGTCATGAATGGTACTTCGGCTGGTTCTGTCCATGGGCTTCCTCTGGTGGTTGTGAGTGGGGCTGCGGCTTCTGAGTTTCCTTCCACAGGTGACGAGGTTAATTCGTTAGCTGGCTGCTCTATTTAACTCCACTTAGATCTTTGCTCCATGCCACCTGTCAATGTTCCAGTATTGGTCTGTTCGCTCCTGGATCGTTCTTGTGACCTGTCTTCTCCAACAGAAGCTAAGTTCCTGCTTGTTTTTCTCTTGTTTGCTATTTTTCTGTCCAGCTTGCTATTTTGTTTTTTGTCTTGCTTGCTGGAAGCTCTGGGACGCAGAGGGAGCGCCTCCGCACCGTGAGTCGGTGCGGAGGGTCTTTTGCGCCCTCTGCGTGTTTTTTTTTTTCTAGTTTTTGTGCTGCCCGCAAAGTCACCTTTCCTATCCTCTGTCTGTTCAGTAAGTCGGGCCTCTCTTTGCTAAATCTATTTCATCTCTGTGTTTGTGATTTTCATCTTAACTCACAGTCATTATATGTGGGGGGCTGCCTTTTCCTTTGGGGAATTTCTCTGAGGCAAGGTAGGCTTTATTTTTCTATCTTTAGGGCTAGCTAGTTCCTTAGGCTGTAACGAGTTGCATAGGGAGCGTTAGGAGCAATCCACGGCTATTTCTAGTGTGTGTGATAGGATTAGGGATTGCGGTCAGCAGAGTTCCCACGTCCCAGAGCTTGTCCTGTATTATTATTATTAACTATCAGGTCTTTCCGTGTGCTTTTTACCACCTGGTCCATTATTGTCCTAACCACCAGGTCATAACAGTACAGGTGGCCCTAAGTATTAATGCATCTCAATAGAGGGATAAGAGAAGTTCTGAGACCATTTTTTTTTTCTTTGCACTGTGTTTTGCCTTTCTTTTCCCCTAGACCTCTGGGTGGTTCAGGATACAGGTGTGGATATGGACATTCAAGGTCTGTCCTCTTGGATGGATAATCTCACTGCAAGGGTACAAAACATTCAAGATTTTGTGGTTCAGAATCCGATGTCAGAGCCTAGGATTCCAATTCCTGATTTGTTTTTTTGGGGATAGATTTAAGTTTCTGAATTTCAAAAATAATTGTAAATTGTTTCTTGCTTTGAAACCTCGCTCCTCAGGTGACCCTGTTCAACAGGTGAAAATCATTATTTCTTTGTTACGTGGCGACCCTCAAGGGCATTTTCCCTTGCGCCAGGAGACCCGGCATTGCGTGATGTTGATGCGTTTTTTCTGGCGCTTGGATTGCTTTATGATGAACCAAATTCAGTGGATCAGGCAGAGAAAATCTTGCTGGCTCTGTGTCAGGGTCAGGATGAGGTAGAGATATATTGTCATAAGTTTAGGAAGTGGTCTGTGCTCACTCAGTGGAATGAATGTGCCCTGGCAGCAATTTTCAGAAAGGGTCTCTCTGAAGCCCTTAAGGATGTCATGGTGGGATTTCCCATGCCTGCTGGTCTGAATGAACACAAATAAATACCGTGTGCACTGCTATATACGTGGTGCAGAGACTAGGTTCCCAAACCATCAGCAATAAGTATAAAAGTCTCGCACTCAACGGAGTCCACCGCGTCAGGGGACGTTATCCACACACAGGCGGCTTCTCCCAGCAGCCCCTGCTCCTTTCTGGACAATTTTGAGGCTACTACCTCATACCGCGGACACTACATATATAAGCCCCCACTCTCATGCTGGCTACCTTTGAGGCCCTTGGCCCTTTCCAGAGATACTAATTACTATAAGTTTAGGTATAGAACACAGGACCACTATCTTATCCTTCAACAGTTATTTGGCTGTAACAGGCATGATCTGTACACCAACTTATGACATGTCCGATATACACTCTTAAGGCACAGCACGTGACTAATGAAAGCTCTATATGAGCTGAAACGTTTCCAGTGCTACCTTGCACCAATAAAATCCACTAATCAATAAGACTAAAGTTGAGTGCGAGACTTTTATACTTATTGCTGGTCTGAATGAGTCTATGTCTTTGGCCATTCAGATCGATCGACGCTTGCATGAGCGTAAAGCTGTGCACCATTTGGCGGTATTATCTGAGCATAGACCTGAGCCTATGCAATGTGATAGGACTTTGACCAAAGCTGAACGGCAAGAACACAGACGTCGGAATGGGCTGTGTTTTTACTGTGGTGATTCCACTCATGCTATCTCCGATTGTCCTAAGCGCACTAAGCGGTTCGCTAGGTCTGCCACCATTGGTACGGTACAGTCAAAATTTCTTTTGTCCGTTACTCTGATTTGCTCTTTGTCATCCTATTCTGTTATGGCATTTGTGGATTCAGGCGCTGCCCTGAATTTGATGGACTTGGAGTTTGCTAGGCACTGTGGTTTTTTCTTGGAGCCCTTGCAGTATCCTATTCCATTGAGAGGAATTGATGCTACGCCTTTGGTCAAGAATAAGCCTCAGTACTGGACCCAATTGACCATGTGCATGGCTCCTGCACATCAGGAGGATATTCTGTTAAACTGTAAAGCGCTGCGGAATATGTTGGCGCTATATAAATAAAGATTATTATTATTATTATTATTATTCGCTTTTTGGTGTTGCATAATCTGCATGATGTGGTCGTTTTGGGGTTGCCATGGCTACAGGTCCATAATCCAGTATTGGATTGGAAATCTATGTCTGTGTCCAGCTGGGGTTGTCAGGGGGTACATGGTGATGTTCCATTTTTGTCTATTTCGTCATCCACCCCTTCTGAAGTCCCGGAGTTTTTGTCGGATTACCGGGATGTATTTGATGAGCCCAAATCCAGTGCCCTACCTCCTCATAGGGATTGTGATTGTGCTATTAATTTGATTCCTGGTAGTAAGTTTCCTAAGGGCCGACTGTTCAATTTATCTGTGCCAGAACACGCCGCTGTTATGATAAAGTAATTCAGTACCACAATGGACATAGAGGTCAGAGCACATACAGTGACCTGACAATAACCCAAAAACATAGAACGAGCTCTGAGACGTGGGAACTCTGCTGACCGCAATCCCTAATCCTCTACAACCACACTAGAGGCAGCCGTGGATTGCGCCTAACGCTCTCTATGCAACTCGGCACAACCTGAGAAACTAGCTAGACTGAAGATAGAAAATAAGCCTACCTTGCCTCAGAGAAATACCCCAAAGGAAAAGGCAGCCCCCACATATAACGACTGTGAGTTAAGATGAAAAGACAAACGTAGAGATGAAATAGATTTAGCAAAGTGAGGCCCGACTTTCTGAACAGAGCGAGGATAGGAAAGGCAACTCTGCGGTCAACACAAAACCCTACAAAAACCACGCAAAGGGGGCAAAAAGACCCTCCGTACCGAACTAACGGCATGGAGGTACACCCTCTGCGTCTCAAAGCTTCCAGCAAGCAGAGAAAAACAAATGGACAAGCTGGACAGAAAAAAACAGCAAACAAAATAGCAAAGCAGAACTTAGCTATATGCAGAGCAGCAGGCCACAGGAACGATCCAGGAGGAAACAGGTCCAATACTAGAACATTGACTGGAGGCCAGGATCAAAGCACTAGGTGGAGTTAAATAGAGCAGCACCTAACGACTTCACCACATCACCTGAGGAAGGAAACTCAGAAGCCGCAGTACCACTTTCCTCCACCAACGGAAGCTCACAGAGAGAATCAGCCGAAGTACCACTTGTGACCACAGGAGGGAGCTCTGCCACAGAATTCACAACAGTACCCCCCCCCCCCCCCGAGGAGGGGTCACCGAACCCTCACCAGAGCCCCCAGGACGACCAGGATGAGCCAAATGAAAGGCACGAACAAGATCGGGAGCATGGACATCAGAGGCAAAGACGCAGGAATTATCTTCCTGAGCATAACCCTTCCACTTAACCAGATACTGGAGTTTCCGTCTTGAAACACGAGAATCCAAAATCTTCTCCACAATATACTCCAACTCCCCCTCCACCAAAACCGGGGCAGGAGGATCAACAGATGGAACCATAGGTGCCACGTATCTCCGCAACAATGACCTATGGAATACGTTATGTATGGAAAAAGAATCTGGAAGGGTCAGACGAAAAGACACAGGATTAAGAACCTCAGAAATCCTATACGGACCAATGAAACGAGGTTTAAACTTAGGAGAGGAAACCTTCATAGGAATATGACGAGAAGATAACCAAACCAAATCCCCAACACGAAGTCGGGGACCCACACAGCGTCTGCGATTAGCGAAACGTTGAGCCTTCTCCTGGGACAAGGTCAAATTGTCCACTACATGAGTCCAAATCTGCTGCAACCTGTCCACCACAGTATCCACACCAGGACAGTCCGAAGACTCAACCTGCCCTGAAGAGAAACGAGGATGGAACCCAGAGTTGCAGAAAAACGGCGAAACCAAGGTAGCCGAGCTGGCCCGATTATTAAGGGCGAACTCAGCCAAAGGCAAAAAGGACACCCAGTCATCCTGATCAGCAGAAACAAAGCATCTCAGATATGTTTCCAAGGTCTGATTGGTTCGTTCGGTCTGGCCATTAGTCTGAGGATGGAAAGCCGAGGAAAAAGACAAGTCAATGCCCATCCTACCACAAAAGGCTCGCCAAAACCTCGAAACAAACTGGGAACCTCTGTCAGAAACAATATTCTCTGGAATGCCATGTAAACGAACCACATGCTGGAAGAACAATGGCACCAAATCAGAGGAGGAAGGTAATTTAGACAAGGGTACCAAATGGACCATCTTAGAGAAGCGATCACAGACCACCCAAATGACTGATATCTTTTGAGAGACGGGAAGATCTGAAATAAAATCCATAGAGATATGTGTCCAAGGCCTCTTCGGGACCGGCAAGGGCAAAAGCAACCCACTGGCACGAGAACAGCAGGGCTTAGCCCGAGCACAAATCCCACAGGACTGCACAAAAGAACGCACATCCCGCGACAGAGATGGCCACCAAAAGGATCTAGCCACTAACTCTCTGGTACCAAAGATTCCAGGATGACCAGCCAACACCGAACAATGAACCTCAGAGATAACTTTATTCGTCCACCTATCAGGGACATACAGTTTCTCCGCTGGGCAACGATCAGGTTTATTAGCCTGAAATTTTTGCAGCACCCGCCGCAAATCAGGGGAGATGGCAGACACAATTACTCCCTCTTTGAGGATACCCGCCGGCTCAGATAAACCCGGAGAGTCGGGCACAAAACTCCTAGACAGAGCATCCGCCTTCACATTTTTAGAGCCCGGAAGGTACGAAATCACAAAGTCAAAACGGGCAAAAAAAAGCGACCAACGAGCCTGTCTAGGATTCAACCGCTTGGCAGACTCGAGATAAGTCAAGTTCTTATGATCAGTCAAGACCACCACGCGATGCTTAGCTCCTTCCAGCCAATGACGCCACTCCTCGAATGCCCACTTCATGGCCAGCAACTCTCGATTACCCACATCATAATTTCGCTCAGCAGGCGAAAACTTCCTGGAAAAGAAGGCGCATGGTTTCATTACCGAGCAATCAGAACTTCTCTGCGACAAAACAGCCCCTGCTCCAATCTCAGAAGCATCAACCTCGACCTGGAATGGAAGCGAAACATCTGGTTGACACAACACAGGGGCAGAAGAAAAACGACGCTTCAACTCTTGAAAAGCTTCCACAGCAGCAGAAGACCAATTGACCACATCAGCACCCTTCTTGGTCAAATCGGTCAATGGTTTAGCAATACTAGAAAAATTGCAGATGAAGCGACGATAAAAATTAGCAAAGCCCAGGAACTTTTGCAGACTTTTCAGAGATGTCGGCTGAGTCCAATCATGGATGGCTTGGACCTTAACAGGGTCCATCTCGATAGTAGAAGGGGAAAAGATGAACCCCAAAAATGAAACCTTCTGAACACCAAAGAGACACTTTGACCCCTTCACAAACAAAGAATTAGCACGCAGGACCTGAAAAACCGTTCTGACCTGCTTCACATGAGACTCCCAATCATCCGAGAAGATCAAAATGTCATCCAAGTACACAATCAGGAATTTATCCAGGTACTCTCGGAAGATGTCATGCATAAAGGACTGAAACACTGATGGAGCATTGGCAAGTCCGAATGGCATTACTAGATACTCAAAATGGCCCTCGGGCGTATTAAATGCAGTTTTCCATTCATCGCCTCGCTTAATACGCACAAGATTATACGCACCACGAAGATCTATCTTGGTGAACCAACTAGCCCCCTTAATCCGAGCAAACAAATCAGATAACAACGGCAAGGGGGACTGAAATTTAACCGTGATCTTATTTAGAAGGCGGTAATCTATACAAGGTCTCAGCGAACCATCCTTCTTGGCTACAAAAAAGAACCCTGCTCCTAATGGCGACGATGACGGGCGAATATGCCCCTTCTCCAAGGACTCCTTCACATAACTCCGCATAGCGGCGTGCTCAGGCACAGATAAATTAAACAGTCGACCTTTTGGGAATTTACTACCAGGAATCAAATCGATAGCACAATCACAATCCCTATGTGGAGGTAGGGTATCGGACTTGGGCTCATCAAATACATCCCGGTAATCAGACAAGAACTCTGGAACCTCAGAAGGGGTGGATGACGAAATAGTCAGAAATGGGACATCACCATGTACCCCCTGACAACCCCAGCTGGACACAGACATGGATTTCCAATCTAATACTGGATTATGGACCTGTAGCCATGGCAACCCCAACACGACCACATCATGCAGATTATGCAACACCAGAAAGCGAATAACCTTCTGATGTGCAGGAGCCATGCACATGGTCAGCTGGGTCCAGTACTGAGGCTTATTCTTGGCCAAAGGCGTAGCATCAATTCCTCTCAATGGAATAGGACACTGCAAGGGCTCCAAGAAAAACCCACAACGCCTAGCATACTCCAAGTCCATCAAATTCAGGGCAGCGCCTGAATCCACAAATGCCATGACAGAATACGATGACAAAGAGCAGATCAAGGTAACGGACAGAAGAAATTTTGACTGTACCGTACCAATGGTGGCAGACCTAGCGAACCGCTTAGTGCGCTTAGGACAATCAGAGATAGCATGAGTGGAATCACCACAGTAGAAACACAGCCCATTCAGACGTATGTGTTCTTGCCGTTCAACTCTGGTCAAAGCCCTATCGCACTGCATAGGCTCAGGTTTAAGCTCAGGTAATACCGCCAAATGGTGCACAGATTTACGCTCACGCAAACGTCGACCGATCTGAATGGCCAAAGACATAGACTCATTCAGACCAGCAGGCATAGGAAATCCCACCATGACATCTTTAAGGGCTTCAGAGAGACCCTTTCTGAAAATATCTGCGAGCGCACCTTCATTCCATTGAGTGAGTACGGACCACTTTCTAAATTTCTGACAATATACCTCTATCTCATCCTGACCCTGACACAGAGCCAGCAAATTTTTCTCTGCCTGATCCACTGAATTAGGCTCATCGTACAGCAATCCGAGCGCCAGGAAAAACGCATCAATATTACTTAATGCAGGATCTCCTGGCGCAAGGGAAAATGCCCAGTCTTGAGGGTCGCCACGCAAAAAAGAAATAACAATTCTCACTTGTTGAACTGGGTCACCAGAGGAGCGAGGTTTCAAGGCCAGAAACAGTTTGCAATTATTTTTGAAATTCACAAACTTGGCTCTATCACCATAAAACAAATCAGGAATAGGAATTCTTGGTTCTAACATAGGCTTCTGAACCACCAAATCTTGAATCTTTTGTACATTTATAACGAGATTATCCATTGAAGAGCACAGACCCTGAATATCCATGTCCACACCTGTGTCCTGAACCACCCAAATGTCTGGGGGAAAAAAAGGCAAAACACAGTGCAAAGAAAAAAAAATGGTCTCAGAACTTCTTTTTTCCCTCTATTGGGAATCATTAGTACTTTTGGCCTCCGGTACTGTTATGATAAGGTAATTCAGTACCACAATGGACATAGAGGTCAGAGCACATACAGTGACCTGACAATAACCCAAAAACATAGAACGAGCTCTGAGACGTGGGAACTCTGCTGACCGCAATCCCTAATCCTCTCCAACCACACTAGAGGCAGCCGTGGATTGCGCCTAACGCTCCCTATGCAACTCGGCACAGCCTGAGAAACTAGCTAGCCTGAAGATAGAAAATAAGCCTACCTTGCCTCAGAGAAATACCCCAAAGGAAAAGGCAGCCCCCACATATAATGACTGTGAGTTAAGATGAAAACACAAACGTAGAGATGAAATAGATTTAGCAAAGTGAGGCCCGACTTTCTGAACAGAGCGAGGATAGGAAAGGCAACTCTGCGGTCAACACAAAACCCTACAAAAACCACGCAAAGGGGGCAAAAAGACCCTCCGTACCGAACTAACGGCACGGAGGTACACCCTCTGCGTCTCAAAGCTTCCAGCAAGCAGAGAAAAACAAATGGACAAGCTGGACAGAAAAAAACAGCAAACAAAATAGCAAAGCAGAACTTAGCTATGCAGAGCAGCAGGCCACAGGAACGATCCAGGAGGAAACAGGTCCAATACTAGAACATTGACTGGAGGCCAGGATCAAAGCACTAGGTGGAGTTAAATAGAGCAGCACCTAACGACTTCACCACATCACCTGAGGAAGGAAACTCAGAAGCCGCAGTACCACTTTCCTCCACCAACGGAAGCTCACAGAGAGAATCAGCCGAAGTACCACTTGTGACCACTCTGCCACAGAATTCACAACACGCCGCTATGCGGAGTTATATAAAGGAATCCTTGGAGAAAGGTCATATTCGCCCGTCGTCATCACCGTTAGGAGCAGGGTTCTTTTTTGTGGCCAAGAAGGATGGCTCTTTGAGACCTTGTATTGATTACCGCCTTCTTAATAAAATTACAGTCAGGTTTCAGTATCCTTTGCTGCTGCTGTCTGATTTGTTTGCTCGTATTAAAGGGGCTAGTTGGTTCACCAAGATAGATCTTCGAGGGGCGTATAATCTTGTGCGTATTAAACAGGGCGATGAATGGAAAACAGCATTTAATACGCCCGAGGGCCATTTTGAGTACCTGGTTATGCCATTCGGGCTTTCCAATGCTCCATCAGTATTTCAGTCCTTTATGCATGACATCTTCCGAGAGTACCTGGATAAATTCCTGATTGTATAGTTGGATGATATTTTGGTCTGCTCGGATGATTGGGAGTCTCACGTGAAGCAGGTCAGAATGGTGTTCCAGGTCCTTCGTGCTAATTCTTTGTTTGTGAAGGGGTCAAAGTGTCTCTTTGGAGTTCAGAAGGTTTCATTTTTGGGTTTAATTTTTTCCCCTTCTACTATCGAGATGGACCCTGTTAAAGTCCAGGCCATTTATGATTGGACTCAGCCGACATCTGTGAAGAGTCTGCAAAAGTTCCTGGGCTTTGCTAATTTTTATCGTCGCTTCATCAGTAATTTTTCTAGTGTTGCTAAACCGTTGACTGATTTGACCAAGAAGGGTGCTGATGTGGTCAATTGGTCTTCTGCGGCTGTGGAAGCTTTTCAGGAGTTGAAGCGTCGTTTTTCCTCTGCCCCTGTGTTGTGCCAGCCAGATGTTTCGCTCCCGTTTCAGGTCGAGGTTGATGCTTCTGAGATTGGAGCAGGGGCTGTTTTGTCGCAAAGAAGTTCTGATGGCTTGGTGATGAAACCATGTGCCTTCTTTTCTAGAAAGTTTTCGCCTGCTGAGCGCAATTATGATGTTGGCAATCGAGAGTTGTTGGCCATGAAGTGGGCATTCGAGGAGTGGCGTCATTGGCTTGAAGGAGCCAAGCATCGCGTGGTGGTCTTGACGGATCACAAGAATTTGACTTATCTCGAGTCTGCCAAACGGTTGAATCCTAGACAGGCTCGTTGGTCGCTATTTTTCTCCCGTTTTGATTTTGTGGTTTCGTACCTTCCGGGCTCTAAGAATGTGAAGGCTGATGCCCTGTCAAGGAGTTTTGTGCCCGACTCTCCGGGTGTTCCTGAGCCGGCGGGTATTCTCAGAGAAGGGGTAATTTTGTCTGCCATCTCCCCTGATTTGCGGCGGGTGCTGCAAAAATTTCAGGCTGATAGACCTGACCGTTGCCCAGCGGAGAAACTGTTTGTCCCTGATAAATGGACTAGTAGAGTTATCTCTGAGGTTCATTGTTCGGTGTTGGCTGGTCATCCTGGAATCTTTGGTACCAGAGAGTTAGTGGCTAGATCCTTTTGGTGGCCGTCTTTGTCACGGGATGTGCGTTCTTTTGTGCAGTCCTGTGGGACTTGTGCTAGGGCTAAGCCCTGCTGTTCTCGTGCCAGTGGGTTGCTTTTGCCCTTGCCGGTCCCGAAGAGGCCCTGGACGCATATTTCTATGGATTTTATTTCGGATCTCCCTGTCTCTCAAAAGATGTCGGTCATTTGGGTGGTTTGTGATCGCTTCTCTAAGATGGTCCATTTGGTACCCTTGTCTAAATTGCCTTCCTCCTCTGATTTGGTGCCGTTGTTTTTCCAGCATGTGGTTCGTTTACATGGCATTCCGGAGAACATCGTTTCGGACAGAGGTTCCCAGTTTGTTTCGAGGTTTTGGCGATCCTTTTGTGCTAGGATGGGCATTGATTTGTCTTTTTCCTCGGCTTTCCATCCTCAGACAAATGGCCAAACCGAACGAACTAATCAGACTTTGGAAACATATCTGAGATGCTTTGTTTCTGCTGATCAGGATGATTGGGTGTCCTTTTTGCCTTTGGCTGAGTTCGCCCTTAATAATCGGGCCAGCTCGGCTACTTTGGTTTCACCGTTTTTCTGCAATTCTGGTTTCCATGCTCGTTTCTCTTCAGGGCAGGTTGAGTCTTCAGACTGTCCTGGTGTAGATACTGTGGTGGATAGGTTGCAGCAGATTTGGACTCATGTGGTGGACAATTTGACATTGTCCCAGGAGAAGGCTCATCGTTTCGCTAACCGCCGGCGCTGTGTGGGTCCCCGACTTCGTGTTGGGGATTTGGTTTGGTTGTCGTCTCGTTATGTTCCTATGAAGGTTTCCTCTCCTAAGTTTAAGCCTCGTTTCATTGGTCCGTATAAGATTTCTGAGGTTCTCAATCCTGTGTCATTTCGTTTGACCCTTCCAGCTTCTTTTGCCATCCATAATGTATTCCATAGGTCGTTGTTGCGGAGATACGTGGCGCCTGTGGTTCCATCCGTTGATCCTCCTGCCCCGGTGTTGGTTGAGGGGGAGTTGGAGTATGTGGTGGAGAAGATTTTGGATTCTCGTATTTCGAGACGGAAACTAAAGTACCTGGTCAAGTGGAAGGGTTATGGTCAGGAAGATAATTCCTGGGTCTTTGCCTCTGATGTTCATGCTGCCGATCTGGTTCGTGCCTTTCATTTGGCTCGTCCTGGTCGGCCTGGGGGCTCTGGTGAGGGTTCGGTGACCCCTCCTCAAGGGGGGGGTACTGTTGTGAATTCTGTTGTCAAGCTCCCTCCTGTGGTCATGAATGGTACTTCGGCTGGTTCTGTCCATGGGCTTCCTCTGGTGGTTGTGAGTGGGGCTGCGGCTTCTGAGTTTCCTTCCACAGGTGACGAGGTTAATTCGTTAGCTGGCTGCTCTATTTAACTCCACTTAGATCTTTGCTCCATGCCACCTGTCAATGTTCCAGTATTGGTTTGTTCGCTCCTGGATCGTTCTTGTGACCTGTCTTCTCCAACAGAAGCTAAGTTCCTGCTTGTTTTTCTCTTGTTTGCTATTTTTCTGTCCAGCTTGCTATTTTGTTTTTTGTCTTGCTTGCTGGAAGCTCTCGGACGCAGAGGGAGCGCCTCCGCACCGTGAGTCTTTTGCGCCCTCTGCGTGGGTTTTTTGTAGTTTTTGTGCTGACCGCAAAGTCACCTTTCCTATCCTCTGTCTGTTCAGTAAGTCGGGCCTCTCTTTGCTAAATCTATTTCATCTCTGTGTTTGTGATTTTCATCTTAACACAGTCATTAGATGTGGGGGGCTGCCTTTTCCTTTGGGGAATTTCTCTGAGGCAAGGTAGGCTTTATTTTTCTATCTTTAGGGCTAGCTAGTTCCTTAGGCTGTGACGAGTTGCATAGGGAGCGTTAGGAGCAATCCACAGCTATTTCTAGTGTGTGTGATAGGATTAGGGATTGCGGTCAGCAGAGTTCCCACGTCCCAGAGCTTGTCCTGTATTATTATTATTAACTATCAGGTCTTTCCGTGTGCTCTTTACCACCCGGTCCATTATTGTCCTAACCACCAGGTCATAACAGGCGGGGAGGAAAGCAACCGGATACAAAGTGGAGTCCAAGGATGGCCAGACCTGTCTGTCACTACCAACCATCCTGGAGTGCAACCAGATTCCTGACAACAGGTCTGAGATACCTTCACCAGAGGTGGCAACGTATCACCCCCACCTGAAGCGTATAGCCCACCTGATACCTGAGTTGGAACCAGAAGCCCCAATAGCTTTAATTCTGGGAAGAGATATACTACGAGTCCACAAGACTAGAGAATATATCAACGGCTCATGGAATGCTCCATACGCGCAGAGGCAAAACCTTGGATGGGTCATTGTAGGCGATGTCTGTCTAGGAGGAGCAGACAAGCCGGTCTCAGTCAACAGTATGCTTACCAGCACACTAGAAAATGGACGTCCATCTCTCTTCCAGCCGTGTCACAATAGTCTGCTGGTAAAGGAACTACCGAGCAGCACTCCCCTACCTTGCCCTTTCTCAGTTCCTATCAACGAAGACCACGCCTGTGAAGGTGAACAAGACCACATAGGATGTACAGTCTTCGACAGGACGAAGGAAGACAACAAGGTAGCGATGTCTATAGAAGACAAGATATTCCTGGACATCATGGACGAACAAATAGTCAAGGATACGTCGAATAGTTGGGTCGCACCTCTACCATTTCGACCTCAGAGGAGACGCCTACCCAACAACAAGGAATTGGTCTACAGCAGATTCATCTCCCTAAGACACAAGCTTCAGAAGTCACCTGAGACGAAGGAACATTTCTTTACCTTCATGGGAAAGATATTCCAGAACAACCACGCAGAGATTGCACCTGCACTTCGACACAGAGAGGAGTGTTGGTACCTGCCCATCTTCGGAGTGTACCATCCTAAGAAGCCAGGTCAAATTAGAGTGGTATTCGACTCAAGTGCCAAATGCGAAGACGTGTCATTGAATGATGTCTTACTGTCTGGCCCAGACCTCAACAACAGACTTCTGGAAGTATTACTCTGTTTCCGTAGAGATTCAGTGGCATTTATGGCTGACATACAATAGATGTTCCACTGTTTTCTCGTCAAAGAGGAACACAGAAACTACCTGAGGTTCTTCTGGTACCGTGACAACGACCCGGACGAAGACATCGCAGAGTACCGGATGCGGGTACACATCTTTGGGAACAGTCCTTCCCCAGCGGTCGCAATCTACGGCCTCCGACATTCTGCCAAAAAGGGTGAAGAAGAGTATGGCTCGGACGTCAGATCCTTTGTGGAAAAGGATTTTTACGTGGATGACTGTTTGAAGTCCACACCGACAAGTGAGGCCGCAATCAGTCTACTAAAGAGGACTCGTGACATGCTCGCTCAGTCTAACCTAAGGTTACACAAGATTTCTTCCAACAGCCGAGAGTTGATGGCAGCCTTTCCCTCTGAAGACTATTCCAGCGATCTAAAGGATTTAGACCTCAGCATCGACCCCCTTCCCATGCAGCGGAGCCTTGGATTGCTGTGGGACCTGAAGACAGATACCTTCACCTTTCAGATCAGCAAGGATGAGAAACCCTTCATGCGCAGAGGAGTTCTTTCCTTCGTGAATAGTTTATACGACCCCTTGGGGTTCGTAGCTCCAGTAACCATCCAAGGGAAGCTGATGCTCAGGGACTTCACCCAAGACACTACTGATTGGGATGATCCACTTCCAACAGAAAAGGCTGACCTGTGGGCAGAGTGGAGGAAGTCTCTTGAAGCCCTGACCAACCTTCATGTGAAACGACCGTATGCTCCTGTGCCATCCACAGAGGTCAAAACGCAAACACTTTGTATTTTCTGTGATGCAGCAGTCAAAGCGATTGCAGCAGTAGCGTACCTCAAATCCACAGATGTAAGCGGACAATGCCATATCGGGTTCGTTATGAGCCGGACGAAATTGGCGCCACTTCATGAACACACGATACCCATTCTAAAACTCTGTGCTGCTGTCCTCTCAGTTGAGTTGACAGAACTGATCTCGGATGCGATGAGCCTGAAGATCAAGGATGCAGAGTTCTACACCGATAGCAAGGTGGTACTGGGGTACATCTGTAACGAGACACGACGCTTCTACGTCTACGTCAGCAACCGGGTACTTCGGGAAAGAAGATCCACTGACCCTAATCAGTGGCACTACGTACCTACTCACCACAATCCTGCGGACCACGCGACTAGATCCGTTGCACCCAGTTATCTGAAGGACACTTCATGGTTCACAGGTCCTACCTCTTTTTACAGTTCGATGTCCCACATCAGCAGGCCTGAAACTTTCGAACTAGTGGGTCCAGACACAGACGAAGAGATCCGACCTCAAGTGTCTGCTCTACATACAGAGATTTCAAGCTGCCACCTCGAATCTCACCGATTCAGCAGGTTCTCCACCTGGAAGTCACTCGTTCGAGCTATAGCTTGCCTATTTCATGTAACCCAGTCCTACAAGACAGCACTTTCTAGTGATTCTGGAGATCCATCCATCCTTACTCCTGCAATGTTACTCACACAGAAAACCTGTGTCCCGAAAGCTCCACTCGGAGAATTCAATGACAAAGACCTCTACAGACGACAATGGAGGCAAGTACAAAGCGTGTCCAACGTCTTCTGGAATAGATGGAGGAAACAGTATCTCTCCACTCTGCAAACCAGGACAAAGTGGCAGAAAGAACGCCCAAACATTCAATCTGGCGATGTTGTACTCGTCAAAGACAGTCAGTCACATCGGTACGAGTGGCCACTCGGCCTAGTCATTAAGACCCTTCCCAGTAAAGATGGGAAAGTACGGAAAGTAGAGGTCAGAGTGTGCAAGCTTGGGGAGAACAAACTGTTCCTCAGGCCCGTTACCGAGCTTGTATTATTATTTTCCCCAAAAGAACCTAATTGTGGCATCTATTGACGCCAAGCGGGGAGTGTTCTGCCCATCTTAATGTGCAGAAAGTTAATTATCTTGTAATTCAAGTTGTGGCCACTGGAGGTCATCAGTTGCCTACTTTTAATGTTGTTTACCAACCTTTCACTCAGAACAGCAATGTCTTCTGGGTAAGTTCCGCCCTCATTCTTTTTGTGGAAGACAACTTCAGTAGCCATTTTCCTCTGGTCTGAAGAGAGGCACACGTGCTCCTGTCTCGCTTACTTTCTTACCCCTGTCCTAACGGATCTCGGTACGTTTATAAAGGTTTAATGCATCTTATGTTTGTGTTAGTATTTAAGCCTTATGCAGCTCCTATAGTCAAATATAGTTAGGCAGATTGTGCTTTGCAGCTTGCAGTTAGGTTAATGTGTACTCTGCATTTAAATAGATGCATCTTTGTATAGAATAGGGCAGTGCTGCAGAATTACTGTGTAATGCACTCTGTATAATTTCTGCTGTAATGTCCCAGTTATTTATGTGATTGCACCCTGTATGTGCATATACTGAAATGCTGTTATTCTTTACAGTTTTTCACCAGTCATCCACTATGATCAGTCATCCACTATGATCAGTCATCCACTATGATCAGTCATCCACTATAATCAGTCATCCACTATGATTATTCACTGAGCATCTACTTGTACATCAACATCATTCACTATTCGATCATCTACTATGAATACTGTCCACCATTGTTGTTCAACGTTATAGTTTTGGTTATCATCACCCTAATAAATAAGACTTAAGCATCAACACAGTCTGTTTACTGGGATGTGGATGAAGGTTTAGCCGTATGTTGGAATCCACACAGCATCCTACGTGGAGGAAGACAGAACATGCACCGTCTTGGAGTATTTCGCTGGGACTGTTCTACATGCTATCTGCATGTTTTGTGGTTTAACCCCTTAGGGTATGTGCACACGTCCGGATTTTTCGCGTTTTTTTTGCGGATTTTCCCGATAAAAACGCTATAAATCCGCATAAAAAACGCTCAAATTATGCATCCTATCATTTAGAATGCATTCCGCATTTTTTGTGCAGATGTATGCGTTTTTTTTCCGCAAAAAAAACGCAATCCGCAAAAAGAATGGCCATGCTCATTCTTTTTGCGGATTTTCTGCGGATTTCATGCATTCAGGAAAAAAAAAAAAAAACGCAAAAAATCCGCAAAAAATCAGCGCAAAAAACGCGAGAAAAACGCGAGAAAAAAACGCGAGAAAAAAAACGCGATTTTCTGGCAGCTTTCTCCGGATTTTGTCAGGAAAAAAACCTGACGTGTGCACATACCCTTAATGACCGCCAATACGTATTTTAACTGATAAGAGAATAGCATCCCAATACAGGTCACAATCCAGCAGCTGTCAGCTGTCCACTATAGCTGACAACGTGCTGCATCAGCCACTATCAGTGTTTGCACCATCCAAATCTGTGTTAACCCCTTAGATGCTGATGTCAATAGTGAGTACATCATATAAATGGTTAACAGAGTGTGGGGGCTTCCTCTTTATCCCAATTGGTGCCCTCAGATCATGATTGTGTGGTCCTGATGTTTGCCATGGCAGTTCATGACCAAATAGCGGCCTTAGGGTATGTGTCCACGTGCAGTAAACGCTGCGTGTTTGACGCTGCATAGGGACGCAGCGTCAAACATGCAGCGTCCAGATGTTACAGCATAGTGGAGGGGATTTAATGAAATCCCGTCTCCACTATGCGTGGTAACACGCACGCGGCGGCCCTGCGACTCCGGACATGCTGCACGTCTTTTCAGATCGCAGCATGTCCGTATATCTTGCGGCGCCGCTGCGGCGCCGCAAGGTATAGCACAGGGCCCTATGGTGGGGAGCGATGATCCCGGATGTGTGCTATGAACACATCCGGCATCATCGCGTCCCAGAAAGGGGGCGGGGCTTACAGCAGAGCGGGTTTGCCGCTCCGACGATACCGCCGGCCATCCTGAAGGTGGACACGCAGCCTTAGAGTCTGATAGCTGTAGTACTCTGTTCAGAAGTTAGCGGCATTTAGGTAGTAAAAATACACATTTTCATTTCTGTCATGCCACTTTGCATTAATTCCTGAAAATCGCCTGAAGGGTTAATAAATTACCTAACTGCAGTTTTCAATGAGGGGGTGCTGTTTTTAAAATGGTATCACTTTTATGGGTTTCCCAATATATGGGACCCCTAAAGGCAAACATGGATAGGTCCCTAAAAAAATACATTTTGTAAATTTCCTTGAATAAATTTAAAAATTACGGCTACATTTTTAAACCTCCTAAAATGCTAACAAATTGAAATAACATTTTACAAATGGTGCTGATGTAAAGCAAACATGTGGGAAATGTTATTTATTAATGTTTTGCTGTGGTGTGACTATCTGGATTAAAAGGATAATCAAAGTTTGAAATTCTAATTTTTTAACATTTTTCTAAAATTTCTGATATTTTTTTTTATAAATAAGCACAAAACATATCGACCTAAATTTATTAATATCATAAAGTACGACATGTCATCAAAAAACCATTTCAAAATCACTGGGATTTGTTGAAGCGTTTGAGTTAAATCTGACCAGTTATGATACTGGTCAGATTTAAAAAATTTGGCTCCGTCACTAAGGAGTTAAAAAAGTATTGCCAGACTTTTCCCCTCACCCTGTGTTGTCTGAGTAGTGTTACGCCCACGTTAAAGGGAGGGTGGACATTCGGCATGACAATCCCTGGTCCACGCAGTCCCAGCTAGTGGTTCCATGTATCCACATTGTCTCTTCCCAAATTATTACTTAGATAGGGCATACATGTACGATACGATACACATTATTGATCCCAGGGGGAAATTACGGTATTACAGCAGCAATGCAAACAGCAGTACATAAAATATTAAGACACAAATCTTGCACAGCTATACCAACATTACATAACAAATAAATGTGGGTAGTTCAGGCATATAAGTCACTGTTAATTGACATTAGTACACCTGCAGTCAGTCATTGTTGTCTGCCACCCTTAGGCCGGGGTCACACTCGGCGTAGGGAAATACGGTCCGTATTTTACATGCGTAATACGCAGAAATGTTTCCAAAATAGTGATCCATATGTCATTCCTTAGGCAGGGTGTGGGCAGCGTATTTTACGCATGTTTACCTCCGTATGTAATCCGTATGCCATCCGTAATGCGTTTTTTTTTACGCAAACTCACAAATTGGACATGTTAACGGTTTTGAGGCCTGAAAATAATTTAAATCATCAGCTTAATCCTATTTAAAGGGACTCTGTCACCTGAATTTGGCTGGACTGGTTTTGGGTCATATGGGCGGAGTTTTCTGGTGTTTGATTCACCCTTTCCTTATCCGCTGGCTGCATGCTGGCTGCAATATTGGATTGAAGTTCATTCTCTGTCCTCCATAGTACACGCCTGCGCAAAACAATCTTGCCTTGTGCAGGCGTGTACTACGGAGGACAGAGAATGAACTTCAATCCAATATTGCAGCCAGCATGCAGCCAGTGGGTAAGGAAAGGGTGAATCAAACACCAGA
This sequence comes from Ranitomeya imitator, assembly GCF_032444005.1. NCBI lineage: Eukaryota > Metazoa > Chordata > Amphibia > Anura > Dendrobatidae > Ranitomeya > Ranitomeya imitator. The sequence goes on along the minus strand of NC_091282.1, from coordinate 780,036,109 downwards.
AAACTCCGCCCATATGACCCAAAACCAGTCCCGCCAAATTCAGGTGACAGGTTCCCTTTAAGGCCTCAACAACAGATGAAACCCTCCCATATGGCCATTTTGTTGCTGTGCTTGGGTAGGTGTTGTGGTGTTACTTGTGCAACATGTCGGACCTCCTGCAATTCACACCAACTCAGCGGGTGTTATTTAATTGGGTCTTGTCACGCCGCTTTGGCCAGCCATACCCTGTGATAGTTGATCCGCGAAGGAGGAGATGAAGAATGTGAGTGCATCCACTTTTGCAGCAACGCACCACTAAAGGGCATTTTCACAGGCTCTATTCAGCTCTGCGGACACATCCTGGGAAATTCTACAACTACTGTCGGATGACAATATCCACCTTTGATATGTTGTTGGAGATCGTACGTCCAGGAATCACGTATCAGGATACCAGAATGCGGAAATGCATATCCGCAGAAGAGCGTCTTCTCCTTACCTTACAGTATGTATTCAACATCCTCACATACTGTAGATGATATTTTTTTGGTAAATCTGGAGGATCTCTGAATCCTCTTTTTGTGCTCTTGCTATTTAGAATTAGGACTCATGAGCATGGGGACCCTTGTCGCAGGTCATGACCTTCCGTATTTTGGCCAAAATATCAACTAATACCTCACATAAAAAAATGTTTGTGTTTTTTGCACTTTTTTCCGGGGTGCAGTTGGGCCCGTTTTTGTCTTGTAAACTGTGGTGTCTGTTCACATGGGGTGCATTTGTTTAGCGCTGGGCAGGCCCGCCTGATCTAATAGAAGGATGTCTGTTGTGAATTCTGTGATCAAGCTCCCTCCTGTGGTCACGAGTGGTACTGCGGCTTCTGAGTTTCCTTCCTCAGGTGATGAGGTTAAGTCGTTAGGTGCTGCTCTATTTAACTCCACCTAGTGCTTTGATCCTGGCCTCCAGTCAATGTTCTAGTATTGGTCTTGCTTCCTCCTGGATCGTTCCTGTGGCCTGTCTGCTCAGCATAAGCTAAGTCTGCTTGTGTTACTTTTGTTGCTACTGTATATTTTCTGTCCAGCTTGTTTTTTTGTTTTTGCTTGCTTGCTGGAAGCTCTGAGACGCAGTGGGAGCACCTCCGTACCGTTAGTCGGTGCGGAGGGTCTTTTTGCCCCTCTGCGTGGTTGTTTGTAGGTTTTTGTGTTGACCGCAAAGCTATCTTTCCTATCCTCGGTCTATTCAGTAAGTCGGACCTCACTCTGCTAAATCTATTTCATCTCTGTGTTTGTATTTTTCATCTTATCTCACAGTCATTATATGTGGGGGGCTGCCTTTTCCTTTGGGGAATTTCTCTGAGGCAAGGTAGGCTTATTTTTCTATCTTCAGGACTAGCTAGTTTCTCAGGCTGTGCCGAGTTGCATAGGGAGCGTTAGGCGCAATCCACGGCTACCTCTAGTGTGGTTTGATAGGTTTAGGGATTGCGGTCAGCAGAGTTCCCACGTCTCAGAGCTCGTCCTATGTTTTGTGGTTTTTGTCAGGTCACTTGTGTGCTCTGAAATTCAAGGTCCATTGTGGTTCTGAATTACCTATTCATAACAGATGTCACTACTAGGCTTGCCTGGATGCTGTGCATCTCTATTGTGTGAACAGCGCCGCATACAAGTCTTTTATGTTCAGCAATGTGCCAAGCAGCCACCCCCTCCATTAGTTTGGTAGGTTGAGAGTGGCTGCCTCATCGGTTATGCTGCACCTGTATTTTTTCTATCTTAACCACATGGGTCCACTGCATCCTGATAGTGCATAGTGCATTTGTTTGAGGCCTAGGCAGGTAAGCATCTCTGCCTTATTTTGCTGTTTTTTTCTAATTTTTAGAGGATCTGTGAATCCTCTTTTTGTGCTCTTGCTATTTAGAATCAGATTTTAATGTGGCCTAGTAACCTGCATTTCAAAAAAAAGATCATTGATATAAATATTGTCAACACAAACAGCACAATATGATGTAATGCAAAAGAACAAGAATTTCTGGACATAAGGACAGGGTCACAAAATTTGGGAATACAAACTAATGAAGATGTTTAATTTGTTGACACTAGGACTCAATTTAACACCTGGATTTATGAGTCACTACATGGATACAATTCACACCTCCACCTGACATACTCCAGATAACTAAGAATATTATTCCCACTGCCGCCTCTCCATTTGTAAGAAAATGCCTAATTTTATTACCTTGGCTTATCTATGGACTCATCACACTTCCCACCCCCTAACAAATGTCCTCCTGTAGTATTCTTTAAATGTTGTGCTTGTTTCTTATTAATCTATTTGTCATCCTGCCTGAAGAAGGAGCCACTGTGCTCTGAAAGCTTGCAAACATAATATTTTCTGATTAGCCAATAAAGGTATCACTCCGAGAATACTTCTGTCATCATTGGGCAGAAAAGCATTCACATCGATTTCTCTGTAGCAGTATGTAATTGTAAATTTTTATAATGTAACCGACATTTTCAAAAATCTGAATGTAACCCCTTTCTCATGTCCAGCACCATTTAATTAATGGTGCTAGATAAATAAATGATAAGAATTTTAATGTAAAAACCAATAGGTAGGAAATCATGTAGGTAATGCATTTTCAAATATTAATTAATAGATAAACATGAGTGTACTTAATCATTTGATTCTGGACCTCACGTGGCCGCTGGTCATATTCTGGGAAAAGGATCCCACAAAAGCTCCTCCAAGCAGCCTCTTTCCTAGCCCTGTTGGCATAATTGGCATCCCATTGGTCCCAAATTTCGGGCCTTTCCTGGACTAGGACCAGGAGCATATCAACATTTATGATGTTTGCCATGCTGCTTGGAACTCCGTGGAGGGGAGCGCCAGACTTCCAGGATCTCTGTCTGTTTTTTTCAGCTAATTAGCATGTCTGATTTCCTGATTGAGGGCTTGGCACATTTCCTGGCACCTGGAGATGTCTGGTGTATTTCTCGCAAGTCACACTGTTGGTCCGTGTGTAATCCGTATTTTTCTCACCCCCATTGACTTTCATTGGCGTATTTTTTGCGCAATACGCTGACAAACGCAGCATGCCGCGATTTTCTACAGCCGTACAATACCTTATAATACGGATGCGTAAAATACTGCAGATAGGAGCTGGGCCATAGAGAATCATTGTTCCGTGTGCAATGTGTATTTTTTGTTCCATCTCATACGTCCATAAAACTCGCTAGTGTGACCCGGCCTTAGGCTATGTGCACATGATGCGGATTTTGCTGCGGGTCCGCAGCAGTTTCCCATGAGTTTACATTACAATGTAAACCTATGTGAAACAGAAAATGCTGTGCACATGCTGCGGAAAAAAACGTGCGGTTTTACACCTGCTTCAATAGAAATCCGCAGGTGTAAAACCGCAAAAAAACACGGTAAATCCCCGATAAATCTGCAGCAAACACGCAGAGTTTTTGCCCTGCAGATTTATCAAACCCGCTACGGAAAAATCCGCAGTGGACCATTCTGCGTCTGCACATACCCTTAGGCAGTGGCGTAGGAAGTGGGGTGCGGGGGGGGGGGGCGGGCCGCCCCGGGCGGCACAATGCGGGGGGCGGCCGGCGCTGCAGGAGGAGGAAGAAAAAAAAAAAAAAAAGACGCGGGCACTTTCAATCTTCGGGCGGCGCCGTCCGCCGCCAAGACCAGGCTCCCCCCACCCCCGGCCTCCGCTCTAATACTCACCTCTCCTGGTTCTTGCGGCAGCTGCAGCGTCTTCAGCGCCCTCTGACTCTGCGACGTCTCAGGGCAGAGGGCGCGATGACGTCATCACTGTGCGCGCCGCTCAGCCTCTCTGTCCTGAGCGTTGCAGAGCCGGAGAGACGCTGACTGGCTGCACCGGACCTGCGCTAGGAACGGGAGAGGTGAGGATTTTTTTTTTTTATGTCTCACTCTGGGGGCAATGCTGGAGACACTGGGGCAATACTGGAGACCATGGGGCAGATTGCTGGACACACCGGGGCAATACTGGAGACCATGGGGCAGAATGCTGGACACACTGGGGCAATACTGAAGACCATGGGGCAGAATGCTGGACACACTGGGGCAATACTGGAGACCATGGGGCAGAATGCTGGACACACTGGGGCAATACAGGAGACCATGGGGCAGATTTCTGGACACATTGAGGCAATGCTGGAGACCCTGGGGCAGACTTCTGGACACACTGGGGCAGATTTCTGGACATACTGGGGCAATGCTGGAGACCCTGGGGCAGATTTCTGGACACTGGGGCAGATTGCTGGACACGCTGGGGCAATGCTGTGCACGCTGGGGCAGATTGCTGTGTACGCTGGGGCAGATTGCTGTGCACGCTGGGGCAGATTGCTGTGCACGCTGGGGCAGATTGCTGTGCACTCTGGGGCAGATTGCTGTGCACACTGGGGGCAATGCTGGACACACTGGGGGCAATGCTGGAGACCCTGGGGCAGATTTCTGGACACACTGGGGGCAATGCTGGAGACCCTGGGGCAGATTTCTGGACACACTGGGGCAATGCTGGACACTGGGGCAGATTGCTGGACACTGGGGCAGATTGCTGGACACACTGGGGGCAATGCTGGACACACTGGGGCAATACTGGAGACCCTGGGGCAGATTTCTGGACACATTGAGGCAATGCTGGAGACCCTGGGGCAGATTTCTGGACACACTGGGGCAGATTTCTGGATATACTGGGGCAATGCTGGAGACCCTGGGGCAGATTTCTGGACACTGGGGCAATACTGGACACTGGGGCAGATTGCTGGACACGCTGGGGCTATGCTGGACACTGTGGCAGATTGCTGTGCACACTGTGGCAGATTGCTGTGCACACTGTGGCAGATTGCTGTGCACACTGGGGCAGATTGCTGTGCACACTGGGGCAGATTGCTGTGCACACTGGGGCAATGCTGGAGACCCTGGGGCAGATTGCTGGACACACTGGGGGTAATATGCTGGACACACTGGGGCAATGCTGGACAACATGGGGGTAATATGCTGGACACACTGGGGGCAGGACTTGAGGCATGGGCAGAATGTAGATACGGGGCACGATTGGAGACACGGGGCAGGATTGGATCATGGGGCAGGATTGGATCATGGGGCAGGACGGATACGATGGAGGCTGGTGGGGCAGGATGGGGAGATCATATGGGGTAGAATGGATACTCATGAGGGCAGGATGCGAGAACATATGGCTGGAGCCAGGAATGAGATAAACGGGGCCAGGGTGGGGAATATTATTACCATAGGGGGTAATTAAGGGATATTATTACTGCAGTGATGTATTTATTTTATTTTTTGAGTATACTGTTTTAAATGAGGGGGCGGTCCTGTTACTGTGCAGAGTGACACTATGTTACCTTTTTTTCTTCATGTGGTGTAATGTAGAAGTTGTGAAAAATTAAGTAATGTGTTCTGCAAGCGGAGCTCGAGATAACTGTGTTATTTCCTGCAGAAACGAGTCCTGCCTGGAAGGAATGATGGCGGTCTGTGCTGGATGAAAGATGAAGGACTTCACCTAGAGACGTCACTGGTGAGTCAGTGTTACCTATACACTGACACTATACACTGTATACTATATACAGTGGTCCTGTGTACAATGTCACCAGTGATCACTGTATTATCTATACATTATATACAGAGTTCCTGTGTATAATACCACCAGTGATCTCTGTATTACCTCTACACAGACACTGCATACTAAGTACAGATCTCCTGTGAATACTGGCACTTATGGTCAGGGCCGCCATCAGAGCATTACAGCCGTGACTGGCGTATGGGGCCCGGTGAGCAGAGGGGGCCCGCATCGGGCCCCCTCTTACCTGCTCACCGGGCCCCTACCGGCAGCCGCAGGCTGAACCGGGCCCTTAGCGGCGGCCGGCGCTACGGCTGTTTAACGCTATTGACGTGCGGGCCCACGCCCGCATGTCAATAGTTAACACCAACCGCCAGCCGCAGGGTGCAGGTCGCCGGCGTCTGACGTCATTGTCAGTCGCCGGCGAGTGCAAGCTGCAGCTGCGTGGAGAGAGCAGAAGCGCGGCAGGTAAGCAGAACTTCTTTTTTTTTTTTATTGCGAGCGGCGATCTGGGGGGGGGGGGGGGGGGGAAGCAGGGCAATAAAGCTGGACACAGGGGGGGCAGAAAGCTGGACACAAAGGGGGCAGAGTGCTGGACAGAGAGGGGGCAGAGTGCTGGACAGAGAGGGGGCAGAGTGCTGGACAGAGATGGGGCAGAGTACTGGACAGAGATGGGGCAGAGTGCTGGACAGAGATGGGGCAGAGTGCTGGACAGAGATGGGGCAGAGTGCTGGACAGAGATGGGGCAGAGTGCTGGACAGAGATGGGGCAGAGTGCTGGACAGAGATGGGGCAGAGTGCTGGACAGAGATGGGGCAGAGTGCTGGACACTGATGGGGCAGAGTGCTGGACACAGATGGGGCAGGATTGGACACAGATGGGGCAGAGTGCTAGACAGAGATGGGGCAGAGTGCTGGACAGAGATGGGGCAGAGTGCTGGACAGAGATGGGGCAGGATTGGACACAGATGGGGCAGAGTGCTGGACACAGATGGGGCAGGATTGGACAGAGATGGGGCAGAGTGCTGGACAGAGATGGGGCAGAGTGCTGGACAGAGATGGGGCAGAGTGCTGGACAGAGATGAGGCAGGATTGAAACAGATGGGGCAGAGTGCTGGACACAGATGGGGCAGGATTGGACACAGATGGGGCAGGATTGGACACAGACGGGGCAGAGTACTGGACACAGATGGGGCAGGATTGGACACAGATGGGGCAGAGTGCTGGACACAGATGGGGCAGAGTGCTGGACACAGATGGGGCAGGATTGGACACAGATGGGGCAGAGTGCTGGACACAGATGGGGCAGGATTGGACACAGATGGGGCAGAGTGCTGGACACAGATGGGGCAGGATTGGACACAGATGGGGCAGAGTGCTGGACACAGATGGGGCAGGATTGGACACAGATGGGGCAGAGTGCTGGACACAGATGGGGCAGGATTGGACACAGATGGAGCAGAGTGCTGGACACAGATAGGGCAGAGTGCTGGACACAGATGGGGCAGAGTGCTGGACACAGATGGGGCAGAGTGCTGGACACAGATGGGGCAGGATTGGACACAGATGGGGTAGAGTGCTGGACACAGATGGGGCAGGATTGGACAGAGATGGGGCAGAGTGCTGGACAGAGATGGGGCAGAGTGCTGGACAGAGATGGGGCAGAGTGCTGGACAGAGATGGGGCAGAGTGCTGGACAGAGATGGGGCAGAGTGCTGGACAGAGATGGGGCAGAGTGCTGGACAGAGATGGGGCAGAGTGCTGGACAGAGATGAGGCAGGATTGGAAACAGATGGGGCCGAGTGCTGGACACAGATGGGGCAGGATTGGACACAGATGGGGCAGGATTGGACACAGATGGGGCAGGATTGGACACAGATGGGGCAGAGTACTGGACACAGATGGGGCAGAGTGCTGGACACAGATGGGGCAGAGTGCTGGACACAGATGGGGCAGAGTGCTGGACACAGATGGGGCAGAGTGCTAGACACAGATGGGGCAGGATTGGACACAGATGGGGCAGAGTGCTGGACACAGATGGGGCAGGATTGGACACAGATGGGGCAGAGTGCTGGACACAGATGGGGCAGGATTGGACACAGATGGGGCAGAGTGCTGGACACAGATGGGGCAGGATTGGATACAGATGGGGCAGAGTGCTGGACACAGATGGGGCAGGATTGGACACCGATGGGGCAGAGTGCTGGACACAGATGGGGCAGAGTGCTGGACACAGATGGGGCAGAGTGCTGGACACAGATGGGGCAGAGTGCTGGACACAGATGGGGCAGAGTGCTGGACACAGATGGGGCAGAGTGCTGGACACAGATGGGGCAGAGTGCTGGACACAGATGGGGCAGAGTGCTGGACACAGATGGGGCAGAGTGCTGGACACAGATGGGGCAGAGTGCTGGACACTGATGGGGCAGAGTGCTGGACACTGATGGGGCAGAGTGCTGGACACTGATGGGGCAGAATGCTGGACACAGATGGGGCAGAATGCTGGGCACAGATGGGGCAGGATTGGACACAGATGGGGCACAGTGCTAGACAGAGATGGGGCAGAGTGCTGGACAGAGATGGGGCAGAGTGCTGGACAGAGATGGGGCAGGATTGGACAGAGATGGGGCAGAGTGCTGGACACAGATGGGGCAGGATTGGACAGAGATGGGGCAGAGTGCTGGACAGAGATGGGGCAGAGTGCTGGACAGAGATGGGGCAGAGTGCTGGACAGAGATGAGGCAGGATTGAAACAGATGGGGCAGAGTGCTGGACACAGATGGGGCAGGATTGGACACAGATGGGGCAGGATTGGACACAGACGGGGCAGAGTACTGGACACAGATGGGGCAGGATTGGACACAGATGGGGCAGAGTGCTGGACACAGATGGGGCAGAGTGCTGGACACAGATGGGGCAGGATTGGACACAGATGGGGCAGAGTGCTGGACACAGATGGGGCAGGATTGGACACAGATGGGGCAGAGTGCTGGACACAGATGGGGCAGGATTGGACACAGATGGGGCAGAGTGCTGGACACAGATGGGGCAGGATTGGACACAGATGGGGCAGAGTGCTGGACACAGATGGGGCAGGATTGGACACAGATGGAGCAGAGTGCTGGACACAGATAGGGCAGAGTGCTGGACACAGATGGGGCAGAGTGCTGGACACAGATGGGGCAGAGTGCTGGACACAGATGGGGCAGGATTGGACACAGATGGGGTAGAGTGCTGGACACAGATGGGGCAGGATTGGACAGAGATGGGGCAGAGTGCTGGACAGAGATGGGGCAGAGTGCTGGACAGAGATGGGGCAGAGTGCTGGACAGAGATGGGGCAGAGTGCTGGACAGAGATGGGGCAGAGTGCTGGACAGAGATGGGGCAGAGTGCTGGACAGAGATGGGGCAGAGTGCTGGACAGAGATGAGGCAGGATTGGAAACAGATGGGGCCGAGTGCTGGACACAGATGGGGCAGGATTGGACACAGATGGGGCAGGATTGGACACAGATGGGGCAGAGTACTGGACACAGATGGGGCAGAGTGCTGGACACAGATGGGGCAGAGTGCTGGACACAGATGGGGCAGAGTGCTGGACACAGATGGGGCAGAGTGCTGGACACAGATGGGGCAGAGTGCTAGACACAGATGGGGCAGGATTGGACACAGATGGGGCAGAGTGCTGGACACAGATGGGGCAGGATTGGACACAGATGGGGCAGAGTGCTGGACACAGATGGGGCAGGATTGGACACAGATGGGGCAGAGTGCTGGACACAGATGGGGCAGGATTGGATACAGATGGGGCAGAGTGCTGGACACAGATGGGGCAGGATTGGACACCGATGGGGCAGAGTGCTGGACACAGATGGGGCAGAGTGCTGGACACAGATGGGGCAGAGTGCTGGACACAGATGGGGCAGAGTGCTGGACACAGATGGGGCAGAGTGCTGGACACAGATGGGGCAGAGTGCTGGACACAGATGGGGCAGAGTGCTGGACACAGATGGGGCAGAGTGCTGGACACAGATGGGGCAGAGTGCTGGACACAGATGGGGCAGAGTGCTGGACACTGATGGGGCAGAATGCTGGACACAGATGGGGCAGAATGCTGGGCACAGATGGGGCAGGATTGGACACAGATGGGGCACAGTGCTAGACAGAGATGGGGCAGAGTGCTGGACAGAGATGGGGCAGAGTGCTGGACAGAGATGGGGCAGGATTGGACAGAGATGGGGCAGAGTGCTGGACACAGATGGGGCAGGATTGGACAGAGATGGGGCAGAGTGCTGGACAGAGATGGGGCAGAGTGCTGGACAGAGATGGGGCAGAGTGCTGGACAGAGATGAGGCAGGATTGAAACAGATGGGGCAGAGTGCTGGACACAGATGGGGCAGGATTGGACACAGATGGGGCAGGATTGGACACAGACGGGGCAGAGTACTGGACACAGATGGGGCAGGATTGGACACAGATGGGGCAGAGTGCTGGACACAGATGGGGCAGAGTGCTGGACACAGATGGGGCAGAGTGCTGGACACAGATGGGGCAGGATTGGACACAGATGGGGCAGAGTGCTGGACACAGATGGGGCAGGATTGGACACAGATGGGGCAGAGTGCTGGACACAGATGGGGCAGGATTGGACACAGATGGGGCAGAGTGCTGGACACAGATGGGGCAGGATTGGACACAGATGGGGCAGAGTGCTGGACACAGATGGGGCAGGATTGGATACAGATGGAGCAGAGTGCTGGACACAGATGGGGCAGAGTGCTGGACACAGATGGGGCAGAGTGCTGGACACAGATGGGGCAGAGTGCTGGACACAGATGGGGCAGGATTGGACACAGATGGGGTAGAGTGCTGGACACAGATGGGGCAGGATTGGACAGAGATGGGGCAGAGTGCTGGACAGAGATGGGGCAGAGTGCTGGACAGAGATGGGGCAGAGTGCTGGACAGAGATGGGGCAGAGTGCTGGACAGAGATGGGGCAGAGTGCTGGACAGAGATGGGGCAGAGTGCTGGACAGAGATGAGGCAGGATTGGAAACAGATGGGGCCGAGTGCTGGACACAGATGGGGCAGGATTGGACACAGATGGGGCAGGATTGGACACAGATGGGGCAGAGTACTGGACACAGATGGGGCAGAGTGCTGGACACAGATGGGGCAGAGTGCTGGACACAGATGGGGCAGAGTGCTGGACACAGATGGGGCAGAGTGCTAGACACAGATGGGGCAGGATTGGACACAGATGGGGCAGAGTGCTGGACACAGATGGGGCAGGATTGGACACAGATGGGGCAGAGTGCTGGACACAGATGGGGCAGGATTGGACACAGATGGGGCAGAGTGCTGGACACAGATGGGGCAGGATTGGATACAGATGGGGCAGAGTGCTGGACACAGATGGGGCAGGATTGGACACCGATGGAGCAGAGTGCTGGACACAGATGGGGCAGAGTGCTGGACACAGATGGGGCAGAGTGCTGGACACAGATGGGGCAGAGTGCTGGACACAGATGGGGCAGAATGGAGACAAATGGGGCAAGATTGGAGACAGATGGGGCAGAGTGCTGGACACAGATGGGGCAGAGTGCCGGACACAGATGGGGCAGGATTGGACACAGATGGGGCAGAGTGCTGGACACAGATGGGGCAGGATTGGACACAAATGGGGCAGAGTGCTGGACACAGATGGGGCAGGATTGGACACAGATGGGGCAGAGTGCTGGACACAGATGGGGCAGAGTGCTGGACACAGATGGGGCAGAGTGCTGGACACAGATGGGGCAGGATTGGAAACAGATGGGGCAGAATGGAGACAGATGGGGCAAGATTGGAGACAGATGGGGCAGGATGGGGAGATCATATGGGGCAGAATGGATACTCATGAGGGCAGGATGGGAGAACATATGGCTGGAGCCTGGAATGAGACACACGGGGGCTAGGATGGCGAATATTACCATAGGGGCTAATTAAGGGATATTATTATTGCAGTGATGTATTTATTTTATTTTGTGAGTATACTGTTTTAAATGGGGGGCGGTCCTGTTACTGTGTAGAGTGATACTATGTTGCCTTCTTCATGTGGTGTAATGTAGAAGTTGGGAAAATTAAGTAATGTGTTCTACAAGCGGAACTTGAGATAACTGTTTTATTTCCTGCAGAGACGAGTCCTGGCTGGATGAAGTGATGGCGGTCTGTGCTGGATGAAAGATGAAGGACTTCACCTAGAGACGTCACTGGTGAGTCAGTGTTACCTATACACTGACACTATGCACTGTATACTATATACAGAGGTCCTGTGTACAATGTCACCAGTGATCACTGTATTACCTATACATCATATACAGAGCTCCTGTGTGTAATTTCACCGGTGATCACTGTATTACCTGTACTGTTATGAACAGGTGATTCAGAACCACAATGGACCTAGTGGTTAAGAGCACACAAAGTGACCTGATAGTTACTAACATAGGACGAGCTCTGAGACATGGGAACTCTGCTGACCGCAATCCCTAATCCTATCATACCACACTAGAGGTAGCCGTGGATTGCGCCTAACGCTCCCTATGCAACTCGGCACAGCCTGAGAAACTAACTAGCCCTGAAGATAGAAAAATAAGCCTACCTTGCCTCAGAGAAATTCCCCAAAGGAAAAGGCAGCCCCCCACATATAATGACTGTGAGTTAAGATGAAAATACAAACACAGAGATGAAATAGATTTTAGCAAAGTGAGGCCCGACTTACTGAATAGACCGAGGATAGGAAAGATAGCTTTGCGGTCAGCACAAAAACCTACAAACAACCACGCAGAGGGGCAAAAAGACCCTCCGCACCGACTAACGGTACGGAGGTGCTCCCTCTGCGTCTCAGAGCTTCCAGCAAGCAAGAAAAACCAATATAGCAAGCTGGACAGAAAATATAGCAAACAAAAGTAACACAAGCAAAACTTAGCTTATGCAGGGCAGACAGGCCACAAGAACGATCCAGGAGAAAGCAAGACCAATACTGGAACATTGACTGGAGGCCAGGAACAAAGAACTAGGTGGAGTTAAATAGAGCAGCACCTAACGACTTAACCTCGTCACCTGAGGAAAGTCAGAAGCCGCAGCCCCACTCACATCCACCAGAGGAAGCTCATAGACAGAACCAGCCGAAGTACCACTCATGACCACAGGAGGGAGCTTGACCACAGAATTCACAACACTGTACACAGACACTGCTTACTAATTACAGATCTCCTGTGCATAATGGCACTGATGGTGATAGTATTGTGTTTTGGTTTTTTTTATTACTGATCAGTATTGTAGTATTCAGTCATTGGTGGTAATATGCGGTCTGGTGTAGCGGTATTTGTTCCTTGTATTTTATATTATTCGATCACTGTGGTGGTAATATGTCATCTGGTCATAGTGCTGTGGTATTTGTTCCTTGTATGTAGTATTATAGGTCATTTTAAAAATTGAAAAATAAATAAAAATATACCTAAATTGTATTGCATATTTTAACAAATATTTAGTAGGTTACAGTAGAGTAGGGCCCGGCCAAAAGTGTCTACCGTGTTATGGTGGCGGCTTAAAAAATCTTTTGGCCAAAACAAAAGCTGCCGGCTATATGTGTGATCTGGTGATGGGAACTGTTAATGTGTGATAGGTGAGAAGTGGAGATTTTCCAAGAGAGCGCGGTGGGACTGTGGACAGTTCGTGGGGTGGAGCCTGGAGGCGGGGCTGGGTGGAGCCTGGGCGGAGTTTCAAGGGGGCCCCGAAAATTTTGCCAGTATGGGGCCCCAAAATTTCTAGTGGCAGCCCTGCTTATGGTGATAGTATTGTGTTTTTTTTTTTTTTTTTTATTACTGATCAGTATTGTAGTATTCAGTCACTATGTGGTGGTAATATGTGGTCTGGAAATGGTGCGGTGGTATTTTTCCCTTGTATGTAGTATTATTCGGTCACTATGTGGTCTGGTCATGGTGTGGTGGTATTAAGTCACAGGTTTGGCATGTGGGGGTGACACCATTAGGCCCAGTTTAAGTTCTACAAAACAGGAAAACCATTTTTGGTAACCTTTGTGTGTATTGAGCCGGGGGAGGGGGGGGGCGCCAAACTCGGGAACAGCCCCGGGCGGCAAAAGCTCTAGCTACGCCTCTGCCCTTAGGAAATTATTATACATCCCCATAGCAGTAGGTCCAAACGATTTCCTGAATTTCTCCTTCTTACACCTTAGTAGGATTAGACGACTGATGGATATTGGTTAGCACTTTAAATTGTCTGGTGCAAGACAAAGACCATTCCTAGCTTTTCCAGGTGCAAAAATGAGACTTGTCTCTTTATTAACCCCTTCCCGCCGCAGCCCTTTTTCGTTTTTGTGTTTTCGTTTTTCGCTCCCCTCCTTCCCAGAGCCATAACCTTTTTATTTTTCCATCAATATGGTCACGTGATGGCTTATTTTTTTGCGGGACGAGTTGTACTTTTTAATGACAACATTGGTTTTACCATGTCTTGTACTAGAAAGCGGGAAAAAAATTCCAAGTGTGGTGAAAGTGCAAAAAAAGTGCAATTCCACACTTGTTTTTTCTTTGGCTTTTTTGCTAGCTTCACTAAATGCTAAAACTGACCTGATATTATGATTCTCCAGGTAATTTCTAGTTCATAGATACCAAACATGTCTAGGTTATTTTTTATCTAGGTGGTGAAAAAAATTCAAAACTTTGTTAAAAAAAAATGTGCCATTTTCTGATACCCGTAGCGTTTCTATTTTTCGTGATCTGGGGTCGGGTGAGGGCTTATTTTTTGCAAGCTGAGCTGACGTTTTTAATGATACCACTTTTATGCAGATACGTTCTTTTGATCGCCCGTTATTGCATTTTAATGCAATGTCGTGGCGACGAAAGAAACGTAATTCTGGCGTTTCACATTTTGTTTTTTTTATTGATCGATCGGGTGATTCTGAAGGCGGCAATACCAAATATGTGTAGGTTTGATTTTTTTTTTATTGTTTTATTTTGGATGGGGCGAAAGGGGGGTGATTTAAACTTTTATATATTTTTTTTTTCATATTTTTTTTTTTTTATTTTTTTTAAACTTTTGCCATGCTTCAATAGCCTCCATGGGAGGCTAGAAGCTGGCATAGCCTGATCGGCTCTGCTACATAGCAGCGATCATTCAGCGATCATGTAGCTGAATTGCAGGCTTGCTATGAGCGCCGACCACAGGGTGACGCTCACACCAGGCCTGCATCAGTAACCATAGATGTCTCAAGGACCTCTATGGTTACCATTCTGATGCATCGCTGTCCCCCGATCATGTGACGGGGTCGGTGATGCGCTCATTTCCAGTCGCAAGTGGTAGTTAAATGCCGCTGTCAGCTTTTGACAGCGGCATTTAACAGGTTAAAAGCGGCAGGTGAATCGCGATTTCACCTGCCGCTATTGCGCGCACATGTCAGCTGTACAAAACAGCTGACATGTCACGACTTTGATGTGGGCTCACCGCCGGAGCCCACATCAAAGGGGGAGACACGACATGCGCATGTCCTGTTGCTTCCCTTAAACTTTAAAAACTTTGGTAAAAAAATGGTTGTGGGGTCTTGGCCAGTTTCTGTGCATTTTAAGAAGGTCTAAAGGACAAGGTTAAAACGCTCCAGACCTATTCAGGCCGCAGCCTTACACATATTGGAACATAGTCATTGCCACGCTAAGGCCTTTGCCTGAACTCTGTAGCACGGTCTATCACCTGAGTAATACACTTCACAGACATCGTCACTCAATGTGACATATCCTGTAATTACTCAATTGTTGCTCAAAACCATGCAAAAGATACATTCTGCCTGGTTGGGTAGTTTCCAGAAGAAGTGCTTGGTCTTGTGCAGATTGGTCAATGGCACTCCTTGCTCTTTCCCTTGGAGAGGCTCCTTCAAAGTAAAATGAGGCTTGTACATGTTCCTGACATGGGTTTCAGGCCTGACAGACTGACCATAATAGAGGCCCTCGTTTGTTACACTGTATTCAGAATTTAATTCTAATGCTTCTGGTGTCTGGTAGAATCCAATTTCCTGACATTGATCATACAGCTCCCCCAACTCCTGTATTATATTCACCTTACAGCGGCTTTCCCTGCTATGACGGTGGCTCCATTGGGATCCGGTGGCCAAAAAAATGAACTGTGGAGCTCACAAAACTCAAGTTTCACGGCACCTGCATGGTGGTGGGCATGGTGGTGATGGCAGGCAAAACCTAAAAAATTAAAATGGGCATGTTTTAGCTGGAATTGTAAAGTGCTGGGGAATATGTATACCACAATCTAGCTGGAATGTGGAATGAGGGAGGGACCTCCCGAATGTAGGAGTGAGAGCCCTCACAAATGTAAAAGGAAAAACTAAAGCCAAAACGCTTTGTGTGAACATTTGCCAAAATTTCATTTTCCATTTATACATGTAACTATGAAGGAAAAATGCTTCTTAGCATTTTTCCCTTTAAAAAAAAGAACAAAATTTAGGTTTGGTTTGGCAGGTCTTCTTATAAAACCGCAAAACCGGGGCAATAGTCTGACAATAGTATTCCCAGATGCCATACGAGTCCAAAAGGCATGCAGGCATCTTCTCCATGATGTTCCCATTTAGTTTTAGCTCTTTCCCTTCCATTTCAGATTTTTCCCATGCCTCCAGACCTGTTTGTTGGGTCCAGCAGAAAAATATTCAGCTTTCCCAGCGACTTGCATTGGATTCGTTATTCGGTACGAATACACGAATATTAGAAATTATTCGTGCCGATTTTCCTGATTCCAAGTATTTCACTATTCACTCATCACTAATCCTTATCTTTAGTAAAATCTTTGCTTACTGTCAATTAATAGAAACTCTGATCCTGTGCATTACTACACATCTAAAGTCAATGCACCTATTTTTAACTCCATTAATCCTGGTTTGGTGTGATGTTCCCCTTCTTCAGTAACACCTAAGGCTACTTTCACACTAGCGTCGGAATCTCCCCGTCGCAATGCGTCGGGCAGAGATTCCGACGCTAGCGTTTGACGCACTGCACAACGGGTGCAGCGGATGCATTTCTCCGGCGCATCCGCTGCCCCATTGTAAGGTGCGGGGAGGTGGGGGCGGAGTTCCGGCCGCACATGCGCGGTCGGAAAAAGCGGTCTGTCAGGAGTAGAGTTGAGCGACCTTGACCTTTTTAGAGTCGAGCCGGGTTTCGCGAAACCCGACTATCTCAAAAGTCGGGTCGAGTGAAATCGGCCGATTATGACGTAAAGTCGGGATCGACCGAAACACGAAACCCAATGCAAGTCAATGGGGCAGCATAGTCGGCAGTGAGTGGGGGCCAGGAAAACACCTAGAGTGCCCATTTTAATGTCAAAACCATCCATTCTTCTTAATGAAGCTTGTCAAGCGTAATTTACCTTATAATAATTGGAAGGCATTTGAAATTGGGGGTCATTTGGCTAAAGTTGTGTGGGGTAGGGCTGGTTCAAGTAATTAGTGGGCCCAGGAAATCTGGACCACGTCACGGCAGTGGAGCAGGGAGAGGTAAGTATTTCAACTTTGCAAGTGCTGTGATCCTGAGCAAGCAGGGGGGGCCCACTTGTTGGCATTGGCACTGGCACAGGGCCCCTCAAAGTACAGCGGTGTGTTTGCACGGCGGGGGCGCCTCCCACCGGCAGCAACACTTTTGCGTACTATGAGAGGCCCTGTGCCAGTGACGTCGCCAACTAGTATTCCTCCCCCCACCTGATGAAGGAACCTGCACTTTCATCTGCACCTTCCTCTTTGTCCCCGTGTAAGGTGGTATGGTATGCGGGAAGAGCAACCTGACTTTCAGCAGGGTCACAATGTTGTTGTGTAGCATGCACGGGGAATGTTGCGTTATGGGTCAATGTACCAGCAGACTCATCTATCACTGGCTGGGCAATGGGCATGATGAAGTGGAAACACAGATATAGGCCCAAAGAATAAAGTGGGCTAAATGCAGTTCAAAATTGGTAACACAGGAATAACCAGGGGGCATTGCAGTGGAGGACAACTGGAATGAGAGGCTGACACAGAGAGTAGGGCCAAATCAGTAAGTAGTCGAAATGCAGTTCAAAATTGGCAACCGTAGTAAACAGGCGGCACAGCTTTGTTCAGTGGAGGAGAACAGCAAGGAGTGGCAGACACCGATAGTAGGCCCCAACCCAACTAGTAGGCCAAATGCAGTCTAACATTAACAACTACTTAACGAGAGCCTGAAAATGGAATTTCAGGACAGGAAACCAGGAGAACAGCAAGGAGTGGCAGACACCGATAGTAGGCCCCAAACCAACTAGTACGCCAAATGCAGTTGTTCCATTTAACCACAATTTAATGAGAGCCTGAAGATAGAAGCTCAGGAAAGGCAACCTGGGGAACACCTTGGAGTGTAACACACCATCTCTCTCCACCCCATACCCATTTTGTAGGCCTAATGCAGTGTACTTTTCTACAACTACTAAACGAGAGTCGGAAGACCGAAGCAATGGCAAGGCAACCTGGGGAACACCTTGGAGTGTAACAAACCCTCTCTCTACACCCCATACCCAATTTGTAGGCCTAATGCAGCGTAGTTTCCGACAACTACTAAACGAGAGCATGAAGATCGAAGCTCAGGAAAGGCAACCTGGGGAACACCTTGGAGTGTAACACACCCTCTCTCTACACCCCATACCCAATTTGAAGGCCTAATGCAGTGTAGTTTCCAAGAACTACTAAACGAGAGCCGGAAGATCGAAGCTCAGGAAAGGCAACCTGGGGAACACCTTGGAGTGGAACACACCATCTCTCTACACCCCATACCCAATTTGAAGGCCTAATGCAGCGTAGTTTCCAACAACTACTAAACGAGAGCCGGAAGATCGAAGCTCAGGAAAGGCAACCTGGGGAACACCTTGGAGTGTAACACAACGTCTCTCTACACCACGGAAGGGCTGATTCTTAGGAAGGAATGCTGTTGGAAATAAGCATTGCGCGTCCGAGGGTGATTATATTCTTATTAGGTATATACTCACCCTCGGACGCGCCCTGCTTCTTTATTTGGAATGAATGTTTATTTGCAATGTGGTGTTGACTTTCTCTATTATTTTGGTAATTAATGATTTTATTATTTTCATTGTTTTGCATCTTCTCGGCAATAATATAAAGAAGACGCGACAGGACAACACTCGGTGGATGCCATATCTGTGTTTTCAATTTAAAAAAACCTTTCAGTTAACTACTTGCAGGAGAAAGTAATTGTAGCTGGTGGCCATTTTTAGTACTGTACCAGATTTTAGTTGTGTGTTTGTTTTTAATGTTAAAATGTCTGCATTTGATATCTCTCCAGTATTTTCTTTTTTGTAAGCAAAATACTTATTTTTATATTTTCTGATGTTGGTTCCAGGGGTACAAGGGCAGCAGTGCCCTGGTCAGTGTAGTAGTAGTTGAAAGAATGGACCGCAGACAGGCATCGAAGGCCTAAAATAAAAAAATTGGGCTGGCTGTAGGCAATTTTAAATTGGTTCCAGGGGTACACGGGCAGCAGTGGTGTGGTCAGTGGAGGCCTAGTGGAAGGAGTGACCGCAGACAGGCATCGAAGGCCTAAAATAATAACACATGGCTGTAGGCAATTTTAAATTGGTTCCAGGGGTACACGGGCAGCAGTGGTGTGGTCAGTGGAGGCCTAGTGGAAGGAGTGACCGCAGACAGGCATCGAAGGCCTAAAATAATAACACATGGCTGTAGGCAATTTTAAATTGGTTCCAGGGGTACACGGGCAGCAGTGGTGTGGTCAGTGGAGGCCTAGTGGAAGGAGTGACCGCAGACAGGCATCGAAGGCCTAAAATAATAACACATGGCTGTAGGCAATTTTAAATTGGTTCCAGGGGTACACGGACAGCAGTGGTGTGGTCAGTGGAGGCCTAGTGGAAGGAGTGACCGCAGACAGGCATCGAAGGCCTAAAATAATAACACATGGCTGTAGGCAATTTTAAATTGGTTCCAGGGGTACACGGGCAGCAGTGGTGTGGTCAGTGGAGGCCTAGTGGAAGGAGTGACCGCAGACAGGCATCGAAGGCCTAAAATAATAACACATGGCTGTAGGTAATTTTAAATTGGTTCCAGGGGTACATGGGCAGCAGTGGTGTGGTCAGTGGAGGCCTAGTGGAAGGAGTGACCGCAGACAGGCATCGAAGGCCTAAAATAATAACACATGGCTGTAGGCAATTTTAAATTGGTTCCAGGGGTACACTGGCAACAGTGGTGTGGTCAGTGGAGGCCTAGTGGAAGGAGTGACCGCAGACAGGCATCGAAGGCCTAAAATAATAACACATGGCTGTAGGCAATTTTAAATTGGTTCCAGGGGTACACGGGCAGCAGTGCCCTGGTCAGTGTAGTAGTAGTTGAAAGAATGGACCGCAGACAGGCATCGAAGGCCTAAAATAATAACACATGGCTGTAGGCAATTTTAAATTGGTTCCAGGGGTACACGGACAGCAGTGGTGTGGTCAGTGGAGGCCTAGTGGAAGGAGTGACCGCAAACAGGCATCGAAGGCCTAAAATAATAACACATGGCTGTAGGCAATTTTAAATTGGTTCCAGGGGTACACGGGCAGCAGTGGTGTGGTCAGTGGAGGCCTAGTGGAAGGAGTGACCGCAGACAGGCATCGAAGGCCTAAAATAATAACACATGGCTGTAGGCAATTTTAAATTGGTTCCAGGGGTACACGGGCAGCAGTGACCTGGTCAGTGTAGTAGTAGTTGAAAGAATGGACCGCAGACAGGCATCGAAGGCCTAAAATAATAACACATGGCTGTAGGCAATTTTAAATTGGTTCCAGGGGTACACGGACAGCAGTGGTGTGGTCAGTGGAGGCCTAGTGGAAGGAGTGACCGCAGACAGGCATCGAAGGCCTAAAATAATAACACATGGCTGTAGGCAATTTTAAATTGGTTCCAGGGGTACACGGGCAGCAGTGGTGTGGTCAGTGGAGGCCTAGTGGAAGGAGTGACCGCAGACAGGCATCGAAGGCCTAAAATAATAACACATGGCTGTAGGCAATTTTAAATTGGTTCCAGGGGTACACGGGCAGCAGTGACCTGGTCAGTGTAGTAGTAGTTGAAAGAATGGACCGCAGACAGGCATCGAAGGCCTAAAATAAAAAAATTTGGCTGGCTGTAGGCAATTTTAAATTGGTTCCAGGGGTACACTGGCAGCAGTGGTGTGGTCAGTAGAGGCCTAGTGGAAGGAGTGACCGCAGACAGGCATCGAAGGCCTAAAATAATAACACATGGCTGTAGGCAATTTTAAATTGGTTCCAGGGGTACACGGGCAGCAGTGGTGTGGTCAGTGGAGGCCTAGTGGAAGGAGTGACCACAGACAGGCATCGAAGGCCTAACATAACAAAAATGTCAATACAATGGTATTGTCAGTGGCAGGCATTGAAGGATGTCAGCGCATAGACTAAACATTGGTGGAGCTGTGAGATAATTTTGCAAGTGGTAGAGCACTGTTTGAGCTGGGGTGGGGGGAAACTGTCTTGTGGCCGGCGGTACAGGCCCAGGGCCCCTCATATTACAACGGTGTGTCTGACGTTGGGTGCGCACCACCACCGCCAGAGACACTTTATTGTACTAGGAGGGGCCCAGTGGCAGTGCCGTCGACCAAAAGCGGGCTCACCCACCTCTTCAGACAAACTGCACTCTCACGGGTGCTGTCGCCAAGTGTCGATACCACGGCCCCGTGTGGGGAGTTTGGCCATTTAGTGAGGTGTAAACATGTCGTATGCTGGACAATCAGGTGCTGAAAATTACGAGATTGGAAAAGGCATTCAGAATAGTCCACAGGCAAGACCTTTTCATAGGAAAGCTAGGTGTCAGCCGGGCAAGGTGGGGCAAAAGATTTCGAAATCCAGTTGTGGTTCATTTTAATGAAGGTTAGATCATCTACATTTTGGGTAGCCAGACGAGTCCTTTTTTCTGTTAGTATTGAACCTGCAGCACTGAATACTCTTTCTGATAGGACACTAGCTGCCGGGCAAGCAAGCTCCTGCAATGCATATTCTGCCAATTCTGGCCAGGTGTCTAATTTTGATGCCCAGTAATCAAATGGGAATGACGGTTGAGGGAGAACATCGATAAGGGATGAAAAATAGTTTGTAACCATACTGGACAAATGTTGTCTCCTGTCACTTTGAATTGATGCTGCAGTACCTGTCCTGTCTGCGGTCATAGCAAAATCACTCCACAACCTGGTCAGAAAACCCCTCTGGCCAACGCCACTTCTGATTTCTGCCCCTCTAACTCCTCTGGTCTGCTGGCCCCTGCAGCTCGTGTGAGAACGATCACAGGCGCTGTGTGCAGGGAATGCCAGAAGCAAACGGTCAACAAGAGTTGATTGTTTGGTTGCTAATATTAGTTCCAAGTTCTCATGTGGCATTATATTTTGCAATTTGCCTTTATAGCGAGGATCAAGGAGGCAGGCCAACCAGTAATCGTCATCATTCATCATTTTAGTTATGCGTGTGTCCCTTTTGAGGATACGTAAGGCATAATCCGCCATGTGGGCCAAAGTTCCAGTTCTCAAATCTGCGGTTGTGCTTGGTTGAGGGGCAGTTTCAGGCAAATCCACGTCACTTGTGTCCCTCAAAAAACCAGAACCCGGCCTTGCCGCGCCACCAATTTCCAGTGGCCCCGGAAAAGCTTCCTCATTAAAAATATAATCATCCCCATCATCCTCCTCCTCCTCTTCGCCCGCTACCTCGTCCTGTACACTGCCCTGGCCAGACAATGGCTGACTGTCATCAAGGCTTTCCTCTTCCTCAGCTGCAGACGCCTGATCCTTTATGTGCGTCAAACTTTGCATCAGCAGACGCATTAGGGGGATGCTCATGCTTATTATGGCGTTGTCTGCACTAACCAGCCGTGTGCATTCCTCAAAACACTGAAGGACTTGACACATGTCTTGAATCTTCGACCACTGCACACCTGACAACTCCATGTCTGCCATCCTACTGCCTGCCCGTGTATGTGTATCCTCCCACAAAAACATAACAGCCCGCCTCTGTTCACACAGTCTCTGAAGCATGTGCAGTGTTGAGTTCCACCTTGTTGCAACGTCTATGATTAGGCGATGCTGGGGAAGGTTCAAAGAACGCTGATAGGTCTGCATACGGCTGGAGTGTACGGGCGAACGGCGGATATGTGAGCAAAGTCCACGCACTTTGAGGAGCAGGTCGGATAACCCCGGATAACTTTTCAGGAAGCACTGCACCACCAGGTTTAAGGTGTGAGCCAGGCAAGGAATGTGTTTCAGTTGGGAAAGGGAGATGGCAGCCATGAAATTCCTTCCGTTATCACTCACTACCTTGCCTGCCTCAAGATCTACAGTGCCCAGCCACGACTGCGTTTCTTTCTGCAAGAACTCGGACAGAACTTCCGCGGTGTGTCTGTTGTCGCCCAAACACTTCATAGCCAATACAGCCTGCTGACGTTTGCCAGTAGCTGCCCCATAATGGGAGACCTGGTGTGCAACAGTGGCAGCTGCGGATGGAGTGGTTGTGCGACTGCGGTCTGTGGACGAGCTCTCGCTTCTGCAGGAGGACGAAGAGGAGGAGGAAGGGGTGCGAACGGCTACAGCCAATTGTTTCCTAGACCGTGGGCTAGGCAGAACTGTCCCAAACTTGCTGTCCCCTGTGGACCCTGCATCCACCACATTTACCCAGTGTGCCGTGATGGACACGTAACGTCCCTGGCCATGCCTACTGGTCCATGCATCTGTTGTCAGGTGCACCTTTGTGCTCACAGATTGCCTGAGTGCATGGACGATGCGCTCTTTAACATGCTGGTGGAGGGCTGGGATGGCTTTTCTGGAAAAAAAGTGTCGACTGGGTAGCTCGTAGCGTGGTACAGCGTAGTCCATCAGGGCTTTGAAAGCTTCGCTTTCAACTAACCGGTAGGGCATCATCTCTAACGAGATTAGTCTAGCTATGTGTGCGTTCAAACCCTGTGTACGCGGATGCGAGGCTAAGTACTTCCTTTTTCTAACCATAGTCTCATGTAGGGTGAGCTGGACTGGAGAGCTGGAGATCGTGGAACTAGCGGGGGTGCCGGTGGACATGGCAGACTGAGAGACGGTGGGAGATGGTATTGTTGCCACCGGTGCCCTAGATGCAGTGTTTCCTACTACGAAACTGGTGATTCCCTGACCCTGACGGCTTTGGCCTGGCAAAGAAACCTGCACAGATACTGCAGGTGGTGCGGAAAATGGTGGCCCTACACTGCCGGAAGGGATGTTGCGTTGCTGACTAGCTTCATTGGCCGAGGGTGCTACAACCTTAAGGGACGTTTGGTAGTTAGTCCAGGCTTGCAAATGCATGGTGGTTAAATGTCTATGCATGCAACTTGTATTGAGACTTTTCAGATTCTGTCCTCTGCTTAAGGTAGTTGAACATTTTTGACAGATGACTTTGCGCTGATCAATTGGATGTTGTTTAAAAAAATGCCAGACTGCACTCTTTCTAGCATCGGATACCTTTTCAGGCATTGCAGACTGAGCTTTAACCGGATGGCCACGCTGTCCTCCAACAGGTTTTAGCTTTGCCACGCGTTTTGGGCAAGATACGGGCCCGGCAGATGGAACCTGTTGCGATGTTGATGCCTGCTGCGGCCCCTCCTCCTCCGCTTCAGAACTGCTGCCGCCTGCACCCTGTTCCCCCAATGGCTGCCAATCGGGGTCAAGAACTGGGTCATCTATTACCTCTTCTTGTAGCTCGTGTGCAACTTCGTCTGTGTCACCGTGTCGGTCGGTGGTATAGCGTTCGTGATGGGGCAACATAGTCTCATCAGGGTCTGATTCTTGATCAGCACCCTGAGATGGCAATGTTGTGGTCTGAGTCAAAGGACCAGGATAGTAGTCTGGCTGTGGCTGTGCATCAGTGCACTCCATGTCAGATTCAACTTGTAATGGGCATGGACTGTTAACTGCTTCACTTTCTAAGCCAGGGACGGTATGTGTAAAGAGCTCCATGAAGTAACCCGTTGTGTCGCCTGCTGCATTCTTCTCTGTTGTTGTTTTTGCTGAAGAGGACAAGGAAGCGACTTGTCCCTGACCGTGAACATCCACTAACGACGCGCTGCTTTGACATTTACCAGTTTCACGAGAGGAGGCAAAAGA
The DNA here is from genome assembly GCF_032444005.1 of Ranitomeya imitator. NCBI lineage: Eukaryota > Metazoa > Chordata > Amphibia > Anura > Dendrobatidae > Ranitomeya > Ranitomeya imitator. Next base: position 780,011,356 of record NC_091282.1, on the reverse strand, counting down.
GCTAGAGGCTGAGTCAGCAAGATAAGCCAAAACTTGCTCTTGCTGCTCCGGCTTTAAAAGCGGTTTTCCTACTCCCAGAAAAGGGAGCGTTCGAGGCCTTGTGTAGCCAGACGACGAACCTGGCTCCACAGCTCCAGACTTAGGTGCAATATTTTTTTTCCCACGACCAGCTGATGCTCCACCACTACCCTCATTACCAGCTGACAATGAACGCCCCCGGCCACGACCTCTTCCACCAGACTTCCTCATTGTTTTAAAAACGTTACCAAACGAACGGTATTTGTTGCTGTCACACAACTTACACGGTGAGCTATAACTTCAGTATGATTTAGCTACCCCTTTACAGGTGGGTGAGACCACAACGAAAATCAGCCACAATGTTACACACTCTGTTGTTGTTGGCAACAAATGAGATGGCACACACGCAGGACTGTCACTGAAGCGCAAATGTAAATATTTATCTCCCACTGATTTGTGTTTGTTTTTTTTAAAAGGGAGACTTCAGAAAAAAAAAAATTAAAAAAAAATTATTTTTTACAGAAGAATTTATAAAACAAATAAAATGAAATGATTGTTTCAGGGAGAATTTAGGGAAAAAAAAAAAAAAAGGCTTTGTAGGGCCCACTGAGTGAGAGAGGACGCACACAGGAGTCAGGAGTGGCACACAAGCCCAGAGGCCAATATTAATCTCCCACCGATTGATTTAGTTATTTTTTTTGGTAGATTTTGGAACCCAAATCAAGCAAAAAAATGAATAGGCTTTCTATGGCCCACAATTGGGGAGAGAGAGAGAGATGGCACACCCAGGAGTCAAGACTGGCACACAAGCAGAAGGGGCAATATGAATCTCCCACAGATTTTTTTTTTTTTTTTTTTTTTTTCAGGGAGACTTGAGAGAAAAAAAAATACAAAAAAAATGATTTTTTTCAGGAATAATTTAGAAACCAAAGAAAATAAAATGATTGTTTCAGGGAGAATTTAGAAAACAAATAAAACAAAAAATAGGCTTTCTAGGGCCCACTGAGTGACAGATGACGCACACAGGAGTCAGGAGTGGCACACAAGCCCAGAGGCCAATATTAATCTCCCACTGATTGATTTAGTGATTTTTTTTGGTAGATTTTGGAACCCAAATCAAGCAAAAAAATTTATAGGCTTTCTATGGCCCACAATTGGGGAGAGAGAGAGAGATGGCACACCCAGGAGTCAAGACTGGCACACAAGCAGAAGGGGCAATATGAATCTCCCACAGATTTTTTTTTTTTTTTTTTCAGGGAGACTTGAGAGAAAAAAAAATACAAAAAAAATGATTTTTTTCAGGAATAATTTAGAAACCAAAGAAAATAAAATGATTGTTTCAGGGAGAATTTAGAAAACAAATAAAACAAAAAATAGGCTTTCTAGGGCCCACTGAGTGACAGATGACGCACACAGGAGTCAGGAGTGGCACACAAGCCCAGAGGCCAATATTAATCTCCCACTGATTGATTTAGTGATTTTTTTTTGGTAGATTTTGGAACCCAAATCAAGCCAAAAAATTAATAGGCTTTCTATGGCCCACAATTGGGGAGAGAGAGAGATGGCACACCCAGGAGTCAAGACTGGCACACAAGCAGAAGGGGCAATATGAATCTCCCACAGATTTTTTTTTTTTTTTTTCAGGGAGACTTGAGAGAAAAAAAAATACAAAAAAAATGATTTTTTTCAGGAATAATTTAGAAACCAAAGAAAATAAAATGATTGTTTCAGGGAGAATTTAGAAAACAAATAAAACCAAAAATAGGCTTTCTAGGGCCCACTGAGTGACAGATGACGCACACAGGAGTCAGGAGTGGTACACAAGCCCAGAGGCCAATATTAATCTCCCACTGATTGATTTAGTGATTTTTTTCAGGTAGATTTTGGAACCCAAATCAAGCAAAAAAATTAATAGGCTTTCTATGGCCCACTATTTGTGAGAGAGATGGCACGCTCAGGACTGGCACACAAGCCCAGAGGCCAATATTAATCTCCCATTTTTTTTTTTTCCAGGGAAAATTTATAAACCCAATAAAAAAAATAATAATAAATAGGCTTTCTATGGCCCACTATCTGAGAGAGAGAGATGGCATGCTTAGGACTGGCACACAAGCCCAAAGCCCAATATTAATCTCCCACTGATTGATTTAATGATTTTTTCAGGTAGAATTTAGAACCCAAATCAAGCAAAAAAATTAATAGGCTTTCTATGGCCCACTGAGTGAGAGATGGCACACACAGGAGTAAGGAGTGGCACACAAGCCCTGAGGCCAATATTTTTCTCCCACTGATTGATTGATTGATTTTTTTCAGGTAGAATTAGGAACCCAAATCAACCCAAAAAATAAATAGGCTTTCTATGGCCCACTATTTGTGAGAGAGATGGCACGCTCAGGACTGGCACACAAGCCCAGAGGCCAATATTAATCTCCCATTTTTTTTTTTTTCCAGGGAAAATTTATAAACCCAATAAAAAAAAAAATAATAAATAGGCTTTCTATGGCCCACTATCTGAGAGAGAGAGATGGCACGCTTAGGACTGGCACACAAGCCCAAAGGCCAATACTAATCTCCCACTGATTGATTGATTGATTTTTTCAGGTAGAATTATGAACCCAAATCAACCAAAAAAATAAATAGGCTTTCTATGGCCCACTATTTGTGAGAGAGATGGCACGCTCAGGACTGGCACACAAGCCCAGAGGCCAATATTAATCTCCCACTTTTTTTTTTTCCAGGGAAAATTTATAAACCCAATAAAATAATAAAAAAATAGGCTTTCTATGGCCCACTATCTGAGAGAGAGAGAGATGGCACGCTTAGGACTGGCACACAAGCCCAAAGGCCAATATTAATCTCCCACTGATTGATTTATTGATTTTTTCAGGTAGAATTTAGAACCCAAATCAAGCAAAAAAATTAATAGGCTTTCTATGGCCCACTGAGTGAGAGATGGCACACACAGGAGTAAGGAGTGGCACACAAGCCCTGAGGCCAATATTTTTCTCCCACTGATTGATGTTGTGATTTTTTCTGGTAGATTTTGGAACCCAAATCAAGCAAAAAAATAAATAGGCTTTCTATGGCCCACTGAGTGAGAGATGACACAGACAGAGATGGCACTCTAGCAGAAATGTCAATCTTAATCTCCCACAAAAAAAAAAAAAAAAAAAAAAAAAGGAACTGTCCTTCAATTACTATCTCCCTGCAGTAATCTCAGCCAGGTATGGCAGGCAGCAATAAGGAGTGGACTGATGCACAAATTAAATAAAAAGTGTGGACAAACAAACAAGATAGCTGTGCAGAAAGGAAGGAACAAGAGGATTTGTGCTTTGAAAAAAGCAGTTGGTTTGCACAGCGGCGTACACACAGCAATGCAGCTATCAGGGAGCCTTCTAGGGCAGCCCAATGAGCTACAGCGCTGAGGAAAAAAAAAAAAAAAGGAGCTTCCACTGTCCCTGCACACCGAAGGTGGTGTTGGGCAGTGGAAATCGCTACAGCACAAGCGGTTTTGTGGTTAATGGACCCTGCCTAACGCTATCCCTGCTTCTGACGAAGCGGCAGCAACCTCTCCCTAAGCTCAGATCAGCAGCAGTAACATGGCGGTCGGCGGGAACTCCCCTTTATAGCCCCTGTGACGCCGCAGACAGCAAGCCAATCACTGCAATGCCCTTCTCTAAGATGGTGGGGACCATGACCTATGTCATCACGCTGCCCACACTCTGCGTTTACCTTCACTGGCTGAGGAATGGCGCTTTTCGCGTCATTGAAACGCGACTTTGGCGCGAAAGTCGCGTACCGCATGGCCGACCACGCACAGGGGTCGGATCGGGTTTCATGAAACTCGACTTCGCCAAAAGTCGGCGACTTTTGAAAATGTTCGACCCGTTTCGCTCAACCCTAGTCAGGAGCAAAAAACGTTACATGTAACGTTTTTTCTCCCGGCAGTCCGCCACAACACGGCGCAACCGTCGCACGACGGTTGCGACGTGTGGCAAAGCGTCGCAATGCGTCGCTAATGTTAATCTATGGGGCAAAAACGCATCCTGCAAACAACTTTGCAGGATGCGTTTTTTGCCATAAATGACGCATTGCGACGTCTGGCAAAAAACGCCAGTGTGAAAGTAGCCTAAGCGCAGTCAGTCTTTACTGCTTGCTTTAACTTATAGTTGTCATATTCTTTGGTAAATGTTATGGATGCAATTCCAGGCCCAGCAGTGGGTCTTCAGCCTAAACGCACAGCTTCGTAGGTATATATGAGACATTGGGTTCAGGTCAGGAGACTTGTAGTCATACAACCATAAAATATATCTGCTATGGTCACATCAATAAGCCCTTATTGCTCTAGATCAGCACAGCGACTTGTGGAGACAGATATCACTCTGTGTGACACATAGGGTTCCGTTCCAACCATCAAATATAAGAATACTGGTAGTAACTTCAAGGAAATCCCTATATACTCTGCAGTATCTATACCCCCATCACAGCTCAAATTAAATTTCTTAGGAGAATTCTGCTTAAAATCTCACGTCTCCCGCCGTTTGCTATAATTCTCAGGGGAGACTTTAAAATGCTGTTCTCAAACACAGAGACGAACTTTCACTAAATAATAGGCCTTCATCCCCATTACAAACACTTATTTCCAGAGAATTCTGCAAATTCATCAGTTGATACTCCCTTTATGATTTATGGAGCATTAACAATCATGAAGACAGATCCTTCTCTTTTTTCTCACCGTCTCATGGTACCCGTACTTGCACAGATTACTTCTTGTGAAATACTCCTCTCTTAAGTATGTTAACAGGAGCAGAGACAAGCTCCATGACATAATCTGATCATGCCCCTGTAGAGATCTCCAATTAAATATTCCTCCATTTTAACCCATTCTTTTCATTGGAGGCTCAATTAAACTTTCTTAACGTATTAAAAATATTCTTTTAAGCCCTTAATCCCATATGACATACTATCCCGTCGAGGTGACCTGGGACTTATTTCACAGTGACGGGATAGTATGTCACAGTCGATCGGCCGCGCTCACGGGTGGAGCGTGGCTGATCGCCGCCGGGTGTCAGCTGATTACTACAGCTGACATCCGGCACTATGTGCCAGGAGGGGTCACGGACCGCTCCCAGCACATTAACCCCCGGAACACTGTGATCAAAGATGATCACAGCGTTCCGGCGGCATAGGGAAGCATTGTGCAGTGAGGTGGCTCCCTGCGTGCTTCCCGGAGACCCTCGGAGCAACGCGATGTGATCGCGTTGCGCCGAGGGTCTCCTACCTCCTCCTCCCTGGCCCCGGATCCAAAATGGCCGCGGGGGCCTTCCGGGTCCTGCAGGGAGGTGGCTTTCAAGTGCCTGTCAGATTGCTGATCTAACACAGGGCACTGCAAAGTGTCAGATCAGCGATCTGTCACTATACAGTGAGGTCCCCCCCGGGGCAATGTAAAAAAGTTAAAAAAAATAAAAAAAATTCCTAAAAAAAAAAAATTGTTCCAATAAATACATTTCTTTATCTAAATAAAAAACAATAAAAGTACACATATTTAGCATCGCCGCGTCCGTAACGACCCAACCTATAAAACTATCCCACTAGTTAACCCCTTCAGTGAACACCGCAAAAAAAAAAAGAGGCAAAAAACAATGCTTTATTATCATACCGCCGAACAAAAAGTGGAATAACACATGATCAAAAAGATGGATATAAATAACCATGGTACCCCCGGAAACGTCATCTTGTCCCGCAAAAAAACGAGCTGCCATACAGCATCATCAGTGAAAAAATAAAAAAGTTATAGTCCTCAGAATAAGGGCTCATCTCCACTTGTGTGAGAAAAAAACGGTCCGATTTACGGACCGAAAAAACTGATGTAACGTCTGCGAGTGCCATGCGAGTGTCATGCGAGTGTCATGCGATTTTTTTATCGCAACATCCGTATGACATCCGTATTGCTGTCCGATTTTTACGCACGGGTCTCCTTTGAAAAGCCGGTAATTCAGCGCAGAGTACAGTAAAATCACAGTGACAGGTTAGATTAGAGTAGATATATACACATAGAATAGGTATATATACATATATATATGTCAGGGAAACACCTATATATATATATTTATATTTAATGCAGCGCTAGATAGCTTTAAAGCTGGTAATTCAATTACCGGCTTTTGCGATCTCCTTCACAAACCCGACATGATATGAGACCTGGTTTACATACAGTAAACCATCTCATATCACCATTTTTTTTTTGCATATTCCACACTACTAATGTTAGTAGTGTGTATATGCAAAATTTGGGCGTTCTAGCTATTATATTTAAGGGTTAAATGGCGGAAAAAATTGGCGTCGGCTCCCGCGCAATTTTCTCCGCCAGAGTAGTAAAGCCAGTGACTGAGGGCAGATATTAATAGCCTGGAGAGGGTCCATGGTTATTGGCCCCCCCCTGGCTAAAAACACCTGCCCCCAGCCACCCCAGAAAAGGCACATCTGGAAGATGCGCCTATTCTGGCACTTGGCCACTCTCTTCCCATTCCCGTGTAGCAGTGGGATATGGGGTAATGAAGGGTTAATGCCACCTTGCTATTGTAAGGTGACATTAAGCCTAATTAATAATGGAGAGGCGTCAATTATGACACCTATCCATTATTAATCCAATTGAAAGAAAGGGTTAAAAAAATACACACACACATTATTAAAAATTATTTTAATGAAATAAAAACAAAGGTTGTTGTAATTTTTTATTTAACGCCCAATCCACTCAGTGAAGACCCTCGTTCTGTGACAAAAAAAAAATAATAAACCAACAATATACTTACCTTCCACAGATCTGTAAAGTCCAACGATGTAAATCCTTCTGAAGGGGTTAAAACATTTTGCAGCCAAGAGCTTTGCTAATGCAACGCTACTCCTCGCTGCAAAACCCCGGGGAATGAGTCTAAATATAGATCAATGAGCTATATTTAGCTTCATTTGCGGTGAGGCGCCCTCTGCTGGCTGTTCATAGATCGTGAGAACTTTCCTAGAAAGCCTGGGAGCTTTCAAGGAAAGTTCCCACGATCTATGAACAGCCAGCAGAGGGCGCCTCACCGCAAATGAAGCTAAATATAGCTCATTGATCTATATTTAGACTCATACCCCGGGGTTTTGCAGCGAGGAGTAGCATTGCATTAGCAAAGCTCCTGGCTGCAAAATGTTTTAACCCCTTCAGAAGGATTTACATCGTTGGACTTTATAGATCTGTGGAAGGTAAGTATATTGTTGGTTTATTATTTTTTTTTTGTCACAGAACGAGGGTCTTCACTGAGTGGATTGGGCGTTAAATAAAAAATTACAACAACCTTTGTTTTTATTTCATTAAAATAATTTTTAATAATGTGTGTGTGTATTTTTTTAACCCTTTCTTTCAATTGGATTAATAATGGATAGGTGTCATAATTGACGCCTCTCCATTATTAATTAGGCTTAATGTCACCTTACAATAGCAAGGTGGCATTAACCCTTCATTACCCCATATCCCACCGCTACACGGGAATGGGAAGAGAGTGGCCAAGTGCCAGAATAGACGCATCTTCCAGATGTGCCTTTTCTGGGGTGGCTGAGGGCAGGAGTTTTTAGCCGGGGGGGGCCAATAACCGTGGACCCTCTCCAGGCTATTAATATCTGCCCTCAGTCACTGGCTTTACTACTCTGGCGGAGAAAATTGTGCGGGAGCCCACGCCAATTTTTTCCGCCATTTAACCCTTAAATATAATAGCTAGAACGCCCAAATTTTGCATATACACACTACTAACATTAGTAGTGTGGAATATGCAAAAAAAATGGTGATATGAGATGGTTTACTGTATGTAAACCAGGTCTCATATCATGTCGGGTTTGTGAAGGAGAAAGCAAAAGCCGGTAATTGAATTACCAGCTTTAAAGCTATCTCGCGCTGCATTAAATATAAATATATATATACTAGCTATTGAACCCGTTCTACGCCCGGGTGGCGAGCATTTATATTGGTATATGGTCTCCATCCTGGTATGTGCTGCTCCATCCTGCGCCCCCATCCTGTCATGTGCTGCTCCCATCCTGCGCCCCCGTTCTGTCATGTGCTGCTCCCATCCTGCGCCTCCATTCTGTCATTTGCTGCTCCCATCCTGTCATTTGCTGCTCCCATCCTGCGCCCGTTCTGTCATTTGCTGCTCCCATCCTGCGTCCCCGTTCTGTCATTTGCTGCTGCCATCCTGCGCCCGTTCTGTCATGTGCTGCTGCCATCCTGCGCCCGTTCTGTCATGTGCTGCTGCCATCCTGCGCCCGTTCTGTCATGTGCTGCTGCCATCCTGCGCCCGTTCTGTCATGTGCTGCTGCCATCCTGCGCCCGTTCTGTCATGTGCTGCTGCCATCCTGCGCCCGTTCTGTCATGTGCTGCTGCCATCCTGCGCCCTTTCTGTCATGTGCTGCTGCCATCCTGCGCCCGTTCTGTCATGTGCTGCTGCCATCCTGCGCCCGTTCTGTCATGTGCTGCGGCCATCCTGCGCCCGTTCTGTCATGTGCTGCTCCCATCCTGCGCCCGTTCTGTCATGTGCTGCTGCCATCCTGCGCCCGTTCTGTCATGTGCTGCTGCCATCCTGCGCCCGTTCTGTCATGTGCTGCTGCCATCCTTCGCCCGTTCTGTCATGTGCTGCTGCCATCCTTCGCCCGTTCTGTCATGTGCTGCTGCCATCCTGCGCCCGTTCTGTCATGTGCTGCGGCCATCCTGCGCCCGTTCTGACATGTGCTGCTGCCATCCTGCGCCCGTTCTGTCATGTGCTGCTGCCATCCTGCGCCCGTTCTGTCATGTGCTGCGGCCATCCTGCGCCCGTTCTGTCATGTGCTGCTGCCATCCTGCGCCCGTTCTGTCATGTGCTGCTGCCATCCTGCGCCCGTTCTGTCATGTGCTGCGGCCATCCTGCACCCGTTCTGTCTTGTGCTGCGGCCATCCTGCGCCCGTTCTGTCATGTGCTGCGGCCATCCTGCGCCCGTTCTGTCATGTGCTGCGGCCATCCTGCGGCCGTTCTGTCATGTGCTGCGGCCATCCTGAGCCCGTTCTGTCATGTGCTGCGGCCATCCTGCGCCCGTTCTGTCATGTGCTGCTGCCATCCCGCGCCCGTTCTGTCATGTGCTGCGGCCATCCTGCGCCCGTTCTGTCTTGTGCTGCGGCCATCCTGCACCCGTTCTGTCATGTGCTGCGGCCATCCTGCGCCCGTTCTGTCATGTGCTGCGGCCATCCTGCGGCCGTTCTGTCATGTGCTGCGGCCATCCTGAGCCCGTTCTGTCATGTGCTGCTGCCATCCTGCGCCCGTTCTGTCATGTGCTGCTGCCATCCTGCGCCCGTTCTGTCATGTGCTGCTCCCATCCTGCGCCCGTTCTGTCATGTGCTGCTGCCATCCTGCGCCCGTTCTGTCATGTGCTGCGGCCATCCTGCGCCCGTTCTGTCATGTGCTGCTGCCATCCTGCGCCCGTTCTGTCATGTGCTGCGGCCATCCTGCGCCCGTTCTGTCATGTGCTGCGGCCATCCTGCGCCCGTTCTGTCATGTGCTGCTGCCATCCTGCGCCCGTTCTGTCATGTGCTGCTCCCATCCTGCGCCACCATTGTATTATATGCCCCCCGCTCCAGTGTGTATGCCCCCGAATGCTGCTGCCATATAAAAAAAAAAAAAAATACCATACTCACCTATCGTCCGGCTCCACTGCAGGTATGTCTTCAAGAAAATGGCGCCAAAAAGCGGGGACTGCGCAGGCGCCGATTCCGGCAGCAGGAATCGGCGCCTGCGCAGTCCGCGCTTTCCGGCGCCATTTTCTTGAAGACACACCTGCAGTGGAGCCGGAGTGTGTCTTCAAGAAAATGGCGCCGGAAAGCGCGGACTGCGCAGGCGCCGATTCCGGCAGCAGGAATCGGCGCCTGCGCAGTCCGCGCCCTCCGGAGCCGGGAGCAGAGGAGCCGGGAGACGGAGCCGCAAGCAGCGCTGGAACCGGGAAAGGTGAGTATTCTTACCCTCCCTCCTGGCGGTCCCTGACTCTCCGGTGGAGATCGCGGTATGCGTTCAGTGCTTACGCATACCGCGATCTCCCGGGAGCGTCGCTCTGTGAGGCCCAGACTGCGCCGGCGCTTGCGGTCTATAGAGGCTTCGGACAGAGTGACGCTCCCAGCGTTATATTATAGATAGGTGTCTCCCTGACATATACATATGTATAGATACCTATTCTATGTGTATATATCTACTCTCATCTAACCTGTCAGTGTGATTTTACTGTACTCTGCGCTGAATTGCCGGCTTTTCTAAGGACACGGGTGCGTAAAAATCGGACAGCACTCGCATGGTGCGAGTGCTGTGCGTTTTTTTTCTCGCACCCATTGACTTGCATTGGCGAGTCTCGTCCGAGAATCTCAGCAATACGCAGCATGCTGCGATTTTTTTCTCAGCCGACACAGATTTTTCTCAGTCCGATTTCGGCTGGGAAAAAAATCGCAAATGGAGTGTCACATATTGATTAACATTGGTCCGAGTGCAATCCGATTTTTTATCGGATTGCACTCGTCCGTTTTCCTCACAAGTGGAGATGAGCCCTAAAAGCGATGCAAAAATAATTTTTTTATATAAAATAGTTTTTATCGTATAAAAGCGCGAAAACAAAAAAAATATGAATGTGGTATCGCTGTAATCGTACTGACCCGAAGAATAAAACTGCTTTATTAATTTTACCATACGTGGAATGATATAAACGCCCCCCCTCCCAAAGAAATTCATGAATAGCTCGTTTTTGGTCATTCTGCCTCACAAAAATCGAAATAAAAAGCGATAAAAAAAGTCACGTGCCCGAAAATGGTACCAATAAAAAACGTCAACTCGTCCCACAAAAAATAATACCTCACATGACTGTGGACCAAAATATGGAAAAATTATAGCTCTCAAAATGTGGAGACACAAAAACTTATTTTTTGCAATAAAAAGCGTCTTTTAGTGTGTGACGACTGCCAATCATAAAAATCCACTAAAAAAACCCACTGTAAAAGTAAATCTTTGTCATATTGGTCTCTGAGTCTTTGAATGTCTTCTAACCGGAGCTGAAAACCCCTAGGTTGTTTCCTATAGAATCATAGATCAGTGTCCCTCGTGATGGTGCCATGATGAATTGGCTGCAGTCCTTTCTCTTGTCTGTTGGGTGGTTTGCAGAGTGTCTGGCTGGTAGCTCTGTGTTACGGTACCTTCACACTCAGCGACGCTGCAGCGATACCGACAACGCTGTCGATCGCTGCAGCGTCGCTGTTTGGTCGCTGGAGAGCTGTCACACAGACAGCTCTCCAGCGACCAACGATGCCGGTAACCAGGGTAAACACACACGCACAGCAGCCGGAAAGCAGAGCGGTGACGTCACCGCTGTGCTTTCCGGCTGGCCGACGCTCACAGTCAGTGCAGGAAGCAGAGCGCCGAGGACAGACAGCGGAAGGTAAGTATGTAGTGTTTGTTTTTTTAACTTTTACACTGGTAACCAGGGTAAACATCGGGTTACTAAGCGCGGCCCTGCGCTTAGTAACCCGATGTTTACCCTGGCTACCAGTGAAGACATCACTGAATCGGCGTCACACACGCCGATTCAGCGATGTGTGCAGGAGGTCCAGCGACGAAATAAAGTGCTGGACTTTCTGCAGCGACCAACGACATCACAGCAGGATCATGATCGCTGCTGCCTGTCAAACTGAACGATATCGCTAGCCAGGACGCTGCAATGTCACGGATCGCTAGCGATATCGTTCAGTGTGAAGGTACCTTTAGGCAAACAGTTCCTCAAGTGACACAGGGATAGCCAGAAAGGGGATACTTGTGGCTGAAGTCGGTGAATGCGTACAGATCCAACAGTCTGATAAGGGCTGGGAATTTCTCAACAAGTCATCTATCAATTTTCTGTGATGTTGCACAAACTTATTGTTCAAGGATGTTGGAGAATTCAGACTGTCCCATGCGATTACGCATAATATCATGGAAATCGAAACAAGCCAAAACATTATGTTTCCTTTATCGGTTATCGGGTTCTTTAACTCGCTTGCAGTGTGATGCGTGGATCCAACTAGGTTTTCCTTCGAGCTTGACAGCTGTGGCTGTGGTCAGGAGCATTTCGTATGGTCCGTCAAATCTTGGTTCCAGGCTCTTCCAGACGTGCCGCTTTATCACTACCCAGTCTCCTGGCTCCAAGGGATGGTGTCCAGGAACCTTGTCTGGGTCTGGAAGAGAACTGAAAACAGTTAAATGCACTTTAGCAAGGTGTCCATGTAAGGCCTGCACATACTGTAGCTAGTCAAGTCCTGGTACTTGAGCTGCAACTGTTGTGGAAAGAAACATCCAAGATTGGGGCCCCTGCCAAACAGAATCTCATACGGTGACAGTCCTGTCTTCCTGTTTGGGGTATATCTTGCTGAAAACAAAGCCAAAGGAAGGCATTCTGTCAATGGTTTACCAGTCTCTGCCATTGCCTTCTGGATTTTAAGCTTAAGAGTTCCATTTAGTCTCTCCACTTTTCCACTACTCTGTGGATGGTGTGGAGTATGCAATGCTTGACTTACCCCCAGTGCTGCCATTACCTCTGACATGATCTCTCCAGTAAAATGGGAACCCCGATCGCTTTCAATGACCTCAGGAACTCCATACCTGCATGTGATCTCAGCCATCAGTTTCTTCGCTGTTGTCTTAGCCGTAGCTTTGGCAACTGGGTAGGCTTCTGGCCAACCTGAGAATAAATCAATGCAGACCAACACATACTCATAAGTCCCTACCCTACGCAACTGAATATAATCAATCTGCAGTCTCTGGAATGGGTAAAGGGGCCGGGGAGTGTGTTTGGATGGAGTTTTCACTGTTCTAACCCTGATTATGTGTGGCACATATCATGCAGCTCTGTATCTTCCTTTCTGCGCAGGTGGAAAACCCGGGGGCAATCCATTGTTTCTGTAGGGTGTCACACATAGCCGTCTTCGAGTGGTGCACATTCCCGTGCAGAACCTGTGCCATTATTGGGTACAGTACCTGTGGTAGGCAGACCTTTTCACCCCTCCCCCATAACCCAGTGACTGTATCAGAGCAGGCTCCTATCTTTTGCCACCTATTTTTCTCCTCCTTACTTGCCTGTTCTTGTAACCGAGCTAAGATGTCTTTTGACACAAATGGAGATGATAGGGTGTCCAGGTGACGTACTTTAGAGGCTACAGGAGTGCTTGCTGCTTTCTTGGCAGCCTGGTCTGCCAGTGGGTTACCCTTTGTCTGTCCATCAATGCCTTTGGTATGTGCCTTTACCTTTATGATGCCTGCTTGGGTGGGAAGCTGTAGTGCATTCATAAGTTGCTGGACTGCCTCAGCATGTTTAACCCCTTAATGACCGCCAATACGCCTTTTAACTGACCTTACATATAAGAGAATAGCCTCCCCATACAGGTGACATTCCAGCAGCTGTCGGCTGTACACTATAGCTGACAAATTTCTGCATCAGCCAGGTCAGTGTTTGCACCGTCCAAATCTGTTTAACCCCTTAGATGCTGCTGTAAATAGTGACTACATCATTATATATGGTTAACAGAGTGTGGGGGCTTCCTCTTTATCCAAATTGGTGCCCTCAGATCACGATTGTGTGGTCCTGATGTTTGCCATGGCAATTCATGACCAAATAGCGGCCTTAGAGTCTGCCGGCTACAGTAATCTGTGCAGAAGTTAGAGGCATTTAGGTGGTAAAAATACACATTTTCATTTCTGTCATGCCACTTTGCTTTAATTCCTGTAAAGCCCCTGAAGGGTTAATAAACTACCTGACAGCAGTTTTTGATATGTCAGGGGGTGCTGTTTTTAAAATGGTATCACGTTTGGGGGTTTCCCAATATATGAGACCCCTAAAGTCACTTCAAACAAGGATAAGTCCCTAAAATAATAAATTTAGTAAATTTCCTTGAAAAAATGAAAAATTGCTGCTATAATTTTAAACCTCCTAAAATGCTAAAAAAATAAAATAACATTTTACAAATGATGCTGATGTAAAGCCGACATGTGGGAAATGTTACTTATTAATGTTTTGCTGTGGTATGACTATCTGGATTACAGGGATAATCATTCAAATTTTGAAAATTGCTAATTTTTTAAAATTTTTCTCAAATTTTTGATATTTTTTATAAATAAACACAAAACATATTGACCAAAATTTTCCATTATCATAAAGTATAATATGTCACGAAAAAACAGTCTCAAAATCACTGGGATTTATTGAAGCGTTGCAGAGTTATTACCACATAAAGTGACACTGATCAGATTTAAAAAATTTGGCTCCGTCACTAAGGGGATAATGGGGTGGTCATTTGCTGTCAGGAAAGCTCTGGCTCTCCAGATAGGCCCATAATCGTGTGCAATGCCAAAGGCATACTTGGAATCAGTGTAGATATTTACAGTCTTACCTTCTGCTAGATTGCACTCTTCTGTGAGCACCTTGAGCTCTGCTTCTTGTGCAGACATATGAGCTGGCATTGACTCTGCCTTGAATACCTCATGTTCTGAGACCACAGCATATCCGGTACAGAAGCATCCTTGGTCATCTTGGTGAGGGGATCTATCTACAAAAAGCTCAAAATCAGCATTAGGTATGGGCACACTAGAAACAGTAGCGAGACCAGCCGTTTCCTGAGACATCAATTCCAGACAATCATGTGGTTTAGAAACCTGCGTCATATATGGTGTTGCATTATTTATTGTTTTTTTTTGCATATTCTCTATACGATCAATACAGGTCATTAATGGATAAATGTTCCGTGTTCTTGTCTTTCTCTTGTTATTGGCATTACATGTTTCCTGTTTTTTGGCTTCACCCCTCTTTTCTGGGTGGTGGCTAAAGGCTACTTTCACACTAGCGTTTTCTGCAATCCGTCACAATGTGTCGTTTTGCAGAAAAAACGCATCCTGCAAAAGTGCTTGCAGGATGCGTTTTTTCCCCATAGACTTGCATTGACAACGCATTTGCGACGGATTGCCACATGTCGCATCCGTCGAGCGACGGATGCGTCGTGCTTTTGCGGACCGTCGGGAGAAAAAAACGCTACATGTAACGTTTTTTCTCCTGACGGACCGCTTTTTCCGACCGCGCATGCGCGGCCGGAACTCCGCCCTCACCTCCCCGCACCTTACAATGGGGCAGCGGATGCGCCGGAAAAATGCATCCGCTGCACCCATTGTGCAATGCAGCAAACGCTAGCATCGGAATCTCTCCCCGATGCATTGCGACGGGGAGATTCCGACGCTAGTGTGAAAGGAGCCTTAGCCTGCGACTCATCTGGAATACAGGCAGGGTTTATATTAATGCATTATAGTGCTGGATACATCTGTACCACTGGAGTGGCCATGTGTCCGGACTGTTATGTATTTGGACAGTTCTGCTATTAGGTGTTCATCCATATGCAGGCGCTATGTCAAATATTTCTGCAGTAACATCCATTGCTACTTAATGTTTTTTTGTAATATTGAGATGTTGGCGCTTGCGCTCTCTATGTGCTGTGATGTGTGTTACATTTGCTGTGCTAGCTGCACATTTGCATGGGTCCAGACTACAGTCTTTGGCTGCCATTGGACTCTAGAGCGTCTTTAGACGCATACGTCTCTTAGCAATGGCAATTGCTGGTATTGGTTTCCGGCGCCAACGCACCCGTGGTATGGGAGCGCATGAGGGACTTAGGCCGGCCTCACACTAGCGAGTTTTACGGACGTAAGAGCGCAGAAACTACGTCCGTAAAACTCGCATAAAATACGGCACAATTATTCTCTATGCCCCTGCTCCTATCTGCCGTATTTTCCTGATCAGTATTATACGGCTTTCTACAGCCATAGAAAATCGCAGCATGCTGCGTTTGTCACCGTATTGCGCAAATAAAACGTCAATGAAAGTCTATGGAAGCCCCAAAAATACGGATTACACACGGACCAGCAGTGTGACTTGCGAGGAATACGCAGCGGTGTTAGAGAGAAAAGCCGGTAATTCAGTGCGGTGTACAGTAAAATCACACTGACAGCTTACAATAGAATAGGTAGAATAAATGTGCACACATAGAATAGGTATATATATATATATATATATGTCATTGAGACACATATATGTATATACAGTGGGGCAAAAAAGTATTTAGTCAGTCAGCAATAGTGCAAGTTCCACCACTTAAAAAGATGAGAGGCGTCTGTAATTTACATCATAGGTAGACCTCAACTATGGGAGACAAACTGAGAAAAAAAAATCCAGAAAATCACATTGTCTGTTTTTTTAACATTTTATTTGCATATTATGGTGGAAAATAAGTATTTGGTCAGACACAAACAATCCAGATTTCTGGCTCTCACAGACCTGTAACTTTTTCTTTAAGAGTCTCCTCTTTCCTCCACTTATTACCTGTAGTAATTGCACCTGTTTAAACTTGTTATCAGTATAAAAAGACACCTGTGCACACCCTCAAACAGTCTGACTCCAAACTCCACTATGGTGAAGACCAAAGAGCTGTCAAAGGACACCAGAAACAAAATTGTAGCCCTGCACCAGGCTGGGAAGACTGAATCTGCAATAGCCAACCAGCTTGGAGTGAAGAAATCAACAGTGGGAGCAATAATTAGAAAATGGAAGACATACAAGACCACTGATAATCTCCCTCGATCTGGGGCTCCACGCAAAATCCCACCCCGTGGGGTCAGAATGATCACAAGAACGGTGAGCAAAAATCCCAGAACCATGCGGGGGGACCTAGTGAATGAACTGCAGAGAGCTGGGACCAATGTAACAAGGCCTACCATAAGTAACACACTACGCCACCATGGACTCAGATCCTGCAGTGCCAGACGTGTCCCACTGCTTAAGCCAGTACATGTCCGGGCCCGTCTGAAGTTTGCTAGAGAGCATTTGGATGATCCAGAGGAGTTTTGGGAGAATGTCCTATGGTCTGATGAAACCAAACTGGAACTGTTTGGTAGAAACACAACTTGACGTGTTTGGAGGAAAAAGAATACTGAGTTGCATCCATCAAACACCATACCTACTGTAAAGCATGGTGGTGGAAACATCATGCTTTGGGGCTGTTTCTCTGCAAAAGGGCCAGGACGACTGATCCGGGTACATGAAAGAATGAATGGGGCCATGTATCGTGAGATTTTGAGTGCAAACCTCCTTCCATCAGCAAGGGCATTGAAGATGAAACGTGGCTGGGTCTTTCAACATGACAATGATCCAAAGCACACCACCAGGGCAACGAAGGAGTGGCTTCGTAAGAAGCATTTCAAGGTCCTGGAGTGGCCTAGCCAGTCTCCAGATCTCAACCCTATAGAAAACCTTTGGAGGGAGTTGAAAGTCCGTGTTGCCAAGCGAAAAGCCAAAAACATCACTGCTCTAGAGGAGATCTGCATGGAGGAATGGGCCAACATACCAACAACAGTGTGTGGCAACCTTGTGAAGACTTACAGAAAACGTTTGACCTCTGTCATTGCCAACAAAGGATATATTACAAAGTATTGAGATGAAATGTTGTTTCTGACCAAATACTTATTTTCCACCATAATATGCAAATAAAATGTTAAAAAAACAGACAATGTGATTTTCTGGATTTTTTTTTTCTCAGTTTGTCTCCCATAGTTGAGGTCTACCTATGATGTAAATTACAGACGCCTCTCATCTTTTTAAGTGGTGGAACTTGCACTATTGCTGACTGACTAAATACTTTTTTGCCTCACTGTATATTAATATTTCATCCAGCGCGATATAGCAGAAAGCCGGCAATTCAATTACCGGCTTTTGCTATCTCCTTCCTAAACCCGACATGATATGAGACATGGTTTATATACAGTAAACCATCTCATATCCCCATTTTTTTTGCATATTCCACACTACTAATGTCAGTAGTGTGTCTATGCAAAATTTGGCCATTCTAGCTAGTAAATTAAAGGGTTAAATGGCGGAAAAAATTGGCGTGGGCTCCCGCACAATTTTCTCCGCCAGAGTAGAAAAGCCAGTGACCGAGGGCAGATATTAATAGCCTGGAGAGGGTCCACGGTTATTGGCCCCCCCCCTGGCAAAAAACATCTGCCCCCAGCCACCCCAGAAAAGGCACATCTGGAAGATGCGCCTATTCTGGCACTTGGCCACTCTCTTCCCATTCCCGTGTAGCGGTGGGATATGGGGTAATGAAGGGTTAATGTCACCTTGCTATTGTAAGGTGACATTAAGCCAAATTAATAATGGAGAGGCGTAAATTCTGACACCTATCCATTATTAATCCAATACTAGTAAAGGGTTAAAAAAAACACACACACATTATTAAAAATTAATTTAATGAAAAAAATCACAAAGGTTGTTGTATTAATTTATTCTACTCTCAATCCACTCACTGAAGACCCTCGATCTGTAAATAAAAAAAAAAAAATAAACCAACAATATACATACCTTCCGAGGATCTGTCACGTCCAACGATGTAAATCCATCTGAAGGAGTTAAAATATTTTGCAGCCACGAGCTTTGCTAATGCAACGTTGCTCATGTCTGCAAAACCCCGGAGAATCTAGGTAAAGTAGGTCAATGACCTATATTTACCTGCATTTGCGGTGAGGCGCCCTCTGCTGGTTGTTCCTAGATTGTGGGAACTTTCCTAGAAAGCTCCCAGGCTCGAGTTCATATGAGGACAACCAGCAGAGGGCGCCCTCTTATGATCTTGAGCCTGGGAGCTTTCTAGCAAAGTTCCCACAATCTAGGAACAACCAGCAGAGGGCGCCTCACCGCAAATGCAGGTAAATATAGGTCAATGACCTACTTTACCTACATTCTCCGGGGTTTTGCAGACATGAGCAACGTTGCATTGAGTAGAATAAATTAATACAACAACCTTTGTGATTTTTCCATTAAATTAATTTTTAATAATGTGTGTTTTTTTAACCCTTTACTAGTATTGGATTAATAATGGATAGGTGTCAGAATTGACGCCTCTCCATTATTAATTTGGCTTAATGTCACCTTACAATAGCAAGGTGACATTAACCCTTCATTACCCCATATCCCACCGCTACACGGGAATGGGAAGAGAGTGGCCAAGTGCCAGAATAGGCGCATCTTCCAGATGTGCCTGTTCTGGGGTGGCTGGGGGCAGATGTTTTTAGCCAGGGGGGGGCCAATAACCGTGGACCCTCTCCAGGCTATTAATATCTGCCCTCAGTCACTGGCTTTACTACTCTGGCGGAGAAAATTGTGCGGGAGCCCACGCCAATTTTTTCTGCCATTTAACCCTTTAATTTACTAGCTAGAACAGCCAAATTTTGCAAGGACACACTACTGACATTAGTAGTGTGGAATATGCAAAAAAAATGGGGATATGAGATGGTTTACTGTATGTAAACCATGTTTCATATCATGTCGGGTTTAGGAAGGAGAAAGCAAAAGCCGGTAATTGAATTACCGGCTTTCTGCTATATCGCGCTGGATGAAATATTAATATATATACATATATGTGTCTACTGACATTATATATATATACTAGATTGTGGCCCGATTCTAACGCATCGGGTATTCTAGAATATGGACAATGATGATTCCAGAATTTGCGGCAGACTGTGCCCGTCGCTGATTGGTCGAGGCAACCTTTATGACAGCATCGTCGCCATGGCAACCATTATGACATCATCATCGCTGTGCCCGTTGCTGATTGGTCGAGGCCTGGCGGCCTCGACCAATCAGAGACGCGGAATGTCTACGTCCTTTATGACATCATCGTCGCTGTGCCGTCGCTGATTGGTCGAGGCCTGGCGGCCTCGACCAATCAGAGACGCGTGATTTCCAGGACAGACAGAAAGACGGAAAAACCCTTAGACAATTATATATATAGATATATATATATATATATAGACAGTATGTTTTTTGTTTTTTTTAACACATGGATCCCTTGCATAGCCGTATGTCGGTTTTGCAAGCCTGCGATAAAAACACGCAGTACGGATGACATACGGATTACATACGGAGGATGCCATGCGCAAAAAACGCTGAAACACCCTGCCTACGGAGGAGCTACAGACCACTATTTTGGGGACTTTTCAGCGTATTACGGCCGTAAAAAACGGACCGTATTTTCATACGCTGAGCGTGAAGCCGGCCTTAATGCGCATCTGGCCATGTGGCAGGCGCAGTATCTATACACTCATGCAGCCCACTGTTGCCAGGCAGCCGATTTCTGATAGCTGCATCTACAAGTTGGCGCTGGCGCTCTGAATGTGTGGCTATGTGTGTTACCCTCCCTGTGCTGGCTGTGCATATGCATGGCGCAGCCCACACAATTTGGTTGCTATTGGAGTTTAAAGCGTCGTTGGACGCACACTTTGCCAAGTGTTGGCAACTTCTGGTTTTGGATGCCAGCGCTTGTGCACCCATGGTATGGGAGCACTTGAGGGACGTAATGCGCATCCTGTCACTTGGCAGGCGTAACTTATATACACCAGTGCATCCCACTGTTGCCTGACAGCCGATATTTAATAGCTATATTTAGAGGTTGGCACTTGCGCATCCTAATGTGCGGTGTTATGTGCTATTCTTCCTGTGCCAGCTATGCATATGCACGAGCGCAGCCCACTTACTTTGAGCGTCCTTGGACGCGTACGTTGCCTAGTGATGGCAACTTCCGGTATTGAATGCCAGGGTCTGCGCACCCATGGTATGGGAGCGCATGAGGGACTTAATGCGCGTCTAGCCACTGGGCAGGCGCAGCCTACACAAACATCAATGTATCCCTCCGTTGCCAGGCAGCAGACACTTCCGGTTCCAGTCCGCACCGCCGAAGACTCCATGATTTTCTGAGCTTGTTTTCACTCCATGCAGCTGAGGCTTACAACGCAGCTGTCTCTACTTGTATTTGATGGATTTAAGGTATTTATACACGGGCACCTGTGGCGAAAACTACACCCCTGATGAAGCCACTGCTGTGGCGACACGCGTAGGGTATTCGCTTTCTCTTTGTGCCTGTAGGTGTTATCTTAGGGCTTTTTGCCCGGAGGTGTTATGTTTTTTTTTTGCTTATAATGCATATTTAGGTACATGGTTTACTGATAGTACTATACTGCTTCTGGCTTATTTTTAGGTGTGCATTACTGAGTTGAACTGTTTGAACTTAGGTACTGTTACCAGTGTGTGCGTACTGTATTATGTGCCATATATCTATAGGGCCTTACCACTGAGTTCAGGATCCCATGTCGGTACTCTGTATGCCTTCAGCACATTTTGTATATCTTAGCAGTTTATATACTCAGATAGTGTTGTTTATTTGTGTACTGCGTTACGTGCCATCTATCTATGGGGCCTTACTAGTGATCTCAAGATCCCATGTTTAGTACTGTCATATGTTGCATAATTTTAGCCCATTTCCTGTACCACAGTATATATATATATTTTTTCATGTGCAGCTCTATTAGCTATTTAGGCCTTATTTGTGTTATCATGTTTTTTTGCAGTTTATTAATATGCTGTCCATATAGGTCACTGAGATATATATCTGTATGTGTTCCTGTTTTCCCCCTTTCCCCTTGTGTACAGGCACTTGCCATATTACAGGCATTGTGGGTATTCGCTTTCTCTTTGTGCCTGTAGGTGTTATCTGAGGGCCATTTACCCGGAGGTGTTATGGGGGTTCGTTGCTTATAATGCGTACTTAGGTACATGGTTTACTGATAGTACTATACTGCTACTGGCTTATTTTTAGGTGTGCATTGAGTACCATGGGACATAGGGCCTCTATGCTTGTTCTACTTTATACACCTTTTATGCATAGTTGGATTCATTCTCCTGTTTGAACTTAGGTACTGTTACCAGTGTGTGAGTACTGCATTATGTGCCATATATCTATAGGGCCTTAACACTGAGTTCAGGATCCCATGTCGGCACTCTGTATGCCTTCAGCGCATTTTGTATATCTTAGCAGTTTATATACTCAGATAGTGTTTATTTGTGTACTACGTTACGTGCCATCTATCTATGGGGCCTTATTAGTGATCTCAGGATCCCATGTTTAGTACTGTCATATGTTGCATATTTTTAGCACATTTCTTGTTCCACAGTATATTTTTTCATGTGCAGCTCTATTAGCCATTTAGGCCTTATTTGTGTTATCATGCTTTTTGCACTTTATTAATATGCTGTCCATATAGGTCACTGAGATACATATCTATATGTGTTCCTGTTTTCCCCCTTTCACCTTGTGTACAGGCACTTGCCATATTATAGGCATTGTTCTAAGTGTTTTTAGATGTTTTTAAAATGATCTGTCCTGTATTTGCACCTTAATAAAGCTGTGTTGTTTTTTTGTACAAATCCATGCTGTTTGGTGATCCCCTTTTTGCATGGCCTCTGCTTTTTCTTGTTTTTGTGCAGATTCGTTTTCTGAGGTCAGGGTTGGATCCCAATTGTTCATGTTCTGTGGTGCCCCCACAAAGTAATTAGTGGTTTAGAAACCTGGTCTTGTTCCTCTGGATCCATTCTAGAAAGAAAAAGAGCGTCCTTTTCCATGTCACCTCCCCCTCCCCCATTTGGATCCATAGGAACTGGGAGAAGAGTAGCGGGCTTTAGGACAGTGCACCTTTTCAAAGTCACATTAGTAGGCATGAGAATAGCACACTGAAGTCACAGCTGTCTAGCCTAGCCATGGACAGGTGGCTAGGTTGTACTTGGTTAAGGATACTATGTACACCATGTGGGGTATGGACCGTCAGTGGGTGATCCAAAACAATCTCTGAAGACTTGGGTAGCAACAGCTGGACAGACAACACAGCCCGAACACAGGAGGGACTTCCTCTTGCCACTATATCCAAGCGGCCGCTGTAATAAGCAACAGGTCTCTGTTTGTCTCCATGAAGCTGAGTCAGCACACCCGTAGCATGTCCTGCATTTTCATGAAGAAAGAGGTTAAAGGGAAGGGCATAATTGGGGATGCCCAAAGCTGGAGAGGAAACGATGCATAATTTCAGAGAGTAAAAACAGTCAAGTGCCTCTGGTGTAACAGAAGGGGACAGGTTGCATACAGTCATATAGAGGTTGCATTAAGATGGAGGCAGAACGAATCCATGGCCGACAGTAGGAAGTTAGTCCTAGAAACACACAGAGGCCCTGCAAATTCTGTGGGGGCTGCATGTCCATGATAGCCTGTTTTCGCTCAGGAGTGAGGTGCTTCTTCCCTAGGGAGAGACAATGTCCTAAAAACACAACAGTACTTAAGCAAAACTATAATTTTTGTTTGGATACCTTGCACCCCTGTTCATTAAGAAAAAAAAGAGTAAAGAGATCGTAGCCATTTTAAGAGAATGAGAAGGAGCACACAGCAATTCTGGGCTCGTTGTGGTAGGACAGTCCAAGTATACTGCTTGTTGCGAAAGGTAAAAGCAAAAAGATACTGACAATCTGGGTACAATGGAACACTGAAAAAGGCATTTGCTAAGTCAATCACTGAAAAACAAATACTGTTAACAGGTATGTGTGACAACAAGGTGTGTGGGTTAGGAACCAAGGGAGCAAGCAGTTCTGTTGCGGCATTGACTGCTCTACTACGGTCATGGACCATTCTATAATTCACCGGCTCCCCAGGCCTAACCTTCTTCTTTACTGGATACAGGGGAGTGTTGCAAACGGACTGTGTAGGCACAACAGCCCCTGATTCCAGCAATTTTTGTAACTGTGCGTCTATTGCAGCCTCCTGAGCAGCACCTAAAGGGTACTGACGCAATAGGGGTGGTGCTGCCCCTGGTTTCAATTTGACTATTATGGGGGGAACTTTGCGTTTTCCCACATCAGTTTTGCCTTTTGCCCACAAATCAGAGGGGACTTGATCCAGGGCAGGTGCAGTGAGCGGATCACTTTCTGCAGTACTTGCAGCTGCATCCAGGGCCATAATCTTGCAGAGGGTACTGGGTTTAAGTTGAGGGGTCATTGTCACTGTTCCGTCATCATGGTAAGTAATAACTGCCTGTAGTTTCCGTAAAACGTCAGCACCTAGCAAATTACATTGTCCCCTGGGGGCTACCATTAACTGAGTCAGAATGGTCTTCCCACAAATGGAGAGGGGAATGGGTTCTGTCAGTCCCAAGGTCTGGGTCGGTGCATTGAAAGGTGTGGCCATGACAAAGTCGGTGGTGTCACGGAAGGGTAATGGACAGTCCGAAAGCGTGATAACTGAGTTGTCAGCTCCTGTGTCAACCTTAAAGTCTGCTGAAGTTCCTCCTGGCAGGCTCACCTGTACTCTACAGTCGGGGTGGGAGGTAGAGTGACTAGAGGACACAGTTGCAGGCTGTCAATTATCTGTCAGTCTGGGGGGTGACAACCTGATCTGGGTATGGGTTTGTGCGACAATCTTTCCTAAAATGTCCCGGTTTCTTATATCCATAACACAAGCTAGGGCCCGTAGTGGGTCCTTCACCTCTCTGTGAGGGTCCACTCCTCTGAAAGTGAGCCTTAGTCCTCTGCTTCTTTGAGTCCAAACTGACTCCATGTGCAATCTTAGCAAGATCGCCTTGGGGGCAGGATCTCCAATCTGGTCTACTTGCCATCACCTTCTCTCTCACATACTTATCAATCCCTTGCATATATGCATGGCTTAACAAACGTGTTGCAGTTCTATCATCTTCACCATAACCCATATCAAACCATCGCTGTTGCAACCTGTTATTTACCTGAATCTAATTCCCCTGAGGGGTGGAATCCTCCTGCCTTCAAGAGCACACTAACCTGCTTCTGGGATTCCTTCCCTTCTTTTCTCTGGACTAATTCTCTAGCACTATGGAACCCTGTACTCTCTTGGTTCCCCATTCTATTGCTACTATACGTGCAGGCTGAAAACTATCAGACGAACCTTTCCTTCTCACGTAGAGTAGGCTATGTCCTCCTGCGTTAGTTTTCAGCCTGCACGTATAGGACTATCAGACGAACCTTTCCTCCTCACCTAGAGCAGGCCATGTCCTCCTGCGTTAGTCCTAAAGTACAGGTTTACTGTGCTCACAGGTTGCTATATTAGCTTGCTTCCAAGATTGATAACACAAATATATGAACAGACAAACAACAAACACTCCACAAGCGCACCATACAAAGATCATGGGGTCAATCATTTTAGTCTAACAGTGGAGTCATCAGTAACCACACAATGAGGGTTAATATCTGGGTTCAAGGGTACCTGAGTCAGGCAAAACCCGTGATTTTACCTGATCCTGGTCGACTAGAAGAAGGGGAATACCCGTCCACAAGTGGAATGACGTAGGCAGAATATAATCAGTATTCTTACCCCAGCGCTGTGTGATGCCACTAGTCCCGGGAAGTCCCCTGGTCCATTACTGGAGTCGGCCGGGTCTCAGATGAAGCACTCAGGTCCCTGTTCGGGCACCAGAATTGTTGTCGCAGGTCTCGACCTGCTCTCTGATGAGTCCACCTTAGAGATGACGTCACGGCACCGGAGAGATAAGACACAGTACACCAGGCATGTATCTGAAGTATCTCTAGTTTATTAAGCTTACACACACTTTTTATGCATTCTTATGTCGGAGGCGGATTCTCCATATATGGGCTAAGCGTTGGGGAGTTTACTCCCTTGCCTCCCTATGGTTTCGCAAACATACTTTTCTATACAAAACATTATTCGTTATCTACAAAGACATTTCATCCTCCATGTGCTGCTACAATTAGTTCAATAACAGCAATATCAGCGGTATGAAGAATAGCGAATAACAACTTGTTTATCTGACCTTTAGTAACACTTACACAAAATGGAGGCAAGGAAGATAAAATGGATCCTGCTATAACAAGTGCTCCTTCCAAAATTGGGCTTATGTAAAGTAGACATGTGGGAAATGTTACTTATTAAGTATTTTGTGTGACATATCTCTGTGATTTAAGGGCATAAAAATTCAAAGTTGGAAAATTTTCGCCAAATTTCCGTTTTTTTCACAAATAAACGCAAGTAATATCAAAGAAATTTTACCACTATCATGAAGTACAATATGTCATGAGAAAACAGTGTCAGAATCATCAGGATCCGTTGAAGCGTTCCAGAGTTATAACCTCATAAAGGGACAGTGGTCAGAATTGTAAAAATTGGCCCGGTCATTAACGTGCAAACCACCCTTGGGAGTTAAGGAGTTAAAGAATAACTACGCCCTCATCTACAAAACTACTTTGAGCTCAATAAAGGATCAATTTCTTCGGAAGCAACATTATGGGAGTCTTTCAGGGTCAGTATCACAAATGGAGCCAGACTTAAAAAAGATTATACAATCAAATATGAAACGCCGACCGTGGAATTAAAACTCTGAGAAACTACAATACTCCAGATCTTCTAAGCAAATTCTTAAAATGATTATAGATGTTATAGCCCAGCTAAAAAATGGCACTAAAACGAGTGGATAAGCTACTTCTGTATACAATATTATGAAAAAGCTAATAAACCCCACACATTATTGGCTAAACAACTTAGAGACCATACGGAACAATCTTCACCTTATGCTTTATGAACAAATCAGGAAATCAAATAATGTATTATCCAGAGGAGATAGCAGATATATTCCATGAATATTTCTCACAACATTACTCACTCCCCGTTAGTCGCCCAATCTTCCCACAAGAGATACCGTATTTTTCGGACTATAAGACGCACCCCAAATTTTCAGCAGGAAAATAAGGAAAAAAATTATTGCGTCAAATGGGAGTTCATCTTACAGTCCAAAAATTCAGCTTACCGGGGGGGGGGGGTTGTTAGGGGAATCGGCAGTACTGGTGGAGAAGGGTCACAGGAGGTGATTGGTGGTCCGGCGATGATTTGACTCCCATCCCAAAATTGTTCGGCAAGTTTAGTGGTAATTGGTGGTGTTGGGGCTCCATTAACATTTTGTGAAAGCCTGGAGCCCCCGCACATACACTGCTGCAATGCAGTGGCCTCCAGGAAAATGTTGTTGCCCATATCTCACTCTGCACATTCACCGCCTCCGGCAGCCATTTTCCCGGAGGCCACCGCATTGCAGCAATGTAAGTGCAGGGGCTCCGGGATTTCACAAAATGTCGGCGGAGCCCCCAGAGCCCCCAAAACACTGCCGAACCTGCCGCACCAGCCTGGGATGGGAGTCAGATCATTGCCCTGAAGTGTCAGACTACTGAACACATTTTCCCAGCCCAGTGCTGGCAGAATCGCTTGACTCCTGCTGCCACAACACTTCTGTTAAGTACAGTCAAACTATAAGACGCACCCCCATTTTCCCCCCAAATTTTGGGGGAAAATGTCCATCTTATAGTCTGAAAAATATGGTAATCTCATTAGTACTTTTTTAAAATCATGCCACCTCCCCATTCTCAACATAGAGGCAATCAGGGATCTGAATGCACATATTACAGAGGAACAACACGTACCACACAGGAAAACACCAGGGCCAGACGGTTTACCTTAGTCATACTATGAAACCTTCCAAAATGAACTTCTAGCCACCTTGACTCCCCTTTTTTATTCCAATAAATTTTTATTAAGTTATCAAAATTCAATACAAACAGCCACCTGCCAACAATGCTGGTGGAAGCACATAACTAACAGAGGATATTTGTGCAATATATCAAGAACACTGTGATCTCAGCTTTTCCAACAAGTAATCATGTATTGTATATTAACTTTTGAATATTAAGCAGTAAACATAATGTATTGGACAAGGAGGCAATATAAACGGTTACTCCAGAATTACACCCAAACTCAACATGTGCATGGTCACAGAGGAGCTGGAGATTCCACCATTACTTTTCTAATTCTCGTCCTGTCTCAATGAAGAGGGTTGGACATAGGACTGTTTATCCAGGGATCTCATATGCACGATATTCTATTCTTTGCTAAGGACTGAGACAGATAATTCTTGTTGACAATTTACGTTAATTCTTTCAACCACTTCTCTAATAGCAGGTACATTCTGATCTTTCCATTTAGCTGCGAGAATTAATCTTGCCGCAATTAAAATGAGAGCTAGGGAACCTCTAAGGTGAAAAGGAACCTTATCTGTTCCAATGTGAAGTATCATTAAGCTGGGGTCCAATAATATATGCATCATGAGTACCCTTTTAATTAGATTGGCTACCTCCTCCCAAAATTTAGTGACTGTGGGACAAAACCACCACAGATGACCCAATGTACTTTTCTCCCCACACCCATTTGTTGGGGTTGTTGGCTAGCCACCCACTTCGGATCTCCCCTAGAATGGCTGCTCTATGATATGCTAATATATTCGGAACTCCCATTCCCCCCAAATCATTGGGATTGTACATTGTTTTACTGGCCTCTCTTGGCTTATTAGCGCATATGAATTGGTCGGTTATCCTCTGAAGGGAAGATATATATCTCAGGGGGATCTTAATCAGGAGGCATCTAAAGCAATATAAAATTTTTGGAAGTAACATCATCTTAAAAGTATTAATTCTGGCTATCCACGACACAGATACCATTTGAAGATTCTGTAGGTCCTTTCTTATCGACTTCAATAACTTGGGGATATTACTGTCTAGCAGACTTTTGGAGGGGGTGTGCATAATACCCAAGTATTGGATTCTACCTTCCACCCAGTCAAAAGGGTATTGATGCTTCAGGCGGTCTCTCACGTCGGGAGAAACTAAAGAAAGATATGACAATAAATGAAATAGAAGTGAAATATAATATACAAAATATATGAGATGTAAAAAATATATGCACTAAAAAATGTGAATGTCTACATCTAAAGATTTGGAATGGCAAACCATTCGGAACAGTGACTATCAAAAAACCTCAGGACATGTAAAAATAATATTATCTGCATAAAGGCGAATTTTATGTTCCACCGACCCCACCTTAATAACCGGGATGCCGCAGGAAGTTCAAATCCTTTCAGCCAATGGCTCCATACACAGGGCAAAAATAATGGGGGATAGAGGACACCCCTGACAAGTACCATTAGATATTTGAAATGGATCTGATAGGAACCCCGAGGATAACACTCTTGCATCGGGGTTAAAGTACATGGCTACCCCAGCCGAAAAGATGGAGCGCTGTGGTCCTGGGTTCAAATCCCACTAAGGACAACATCTGCAAGGAGTTTGTATGTTCTCCCCGTGTTTGTGTGGGTTTCCTCTGGGTTCTCCGGTTTCCTCCCACATTCCAAAAAAACATACTGATAGGGAATTTAGATTGTGAGCCCCATCGGGGGCAGCGATGATAATGTGTGCAAAACTGTAAAGCGCTGCAGAATATGTTAGCGCTATATAAAAAAATATATATATATATAATAAAAAATAAAGACCTGTCAGTTCAAATTTACCAAGTACACTCCTTAGGTAACCCCCATGCACCCTATCAAAAGCTTTTTCAGCTTCAAGTGACAAGAATGCACTGGGGGAACCATAGAGCTCAGCAGCTTCAATCAAATTAATCATTCTACGTGTCCCATCCTTTGCCTTGTGTCCCGCCACAAACCCAACTTGGTCAGGGAAGATAAGAGAAGGGATGATGTGGTGCAGTCTCATTGCTAATATTTTTAAAAATATCTTCACGTCACAATTCAAAATTGAAATAGGCCTGAAGTTACCTGGGCATGTAGGCGGTTTACCTGGTTTCAGTAATGTAGTAATGTAGTAATCGTAGCCTCCAGATTAGAACTGGACACAGATTCTTTTACCTGCCAATGCTTATAAAGTCTCAAAAAAAAACAGGGATAATATTTTTTGGAAATGGCGATAATATTCATTTGGTCTGGTCAGGGGGCTTTATTACGCTTTGTCAATTTAATAGCAGTCTTAAATCTCCTCCTCAGTGAAGGGAGTGTTAAGACAGTTTAGCTGGTCTTGGGATACTCGGGGTAAATTAATATTTTTTTTTTTATTTAAATAGATTTTTATTAACAATATAAAAAAAAGAGAACAACAGAATGCCATTTACATTGCATTATATCAGATACACATTTTCTTACTTTAATAAACCCCAACCTTACCCCAACTACCCCCCTCCCCCATAAGACAGCTCAGTCTCAATCTCCACCCCACCGAGGCATTATCTGCCTCTTGTAATTTATCCTCTTCCAGGTCTTAGGAAACACGACGCCTATACTCCTCAATCCAAATCAAGCCAAGGAGACCATATTTTATTAAAGAGTTCTATTTTCCCCCTTTTACTGTACACCCCCTTTTCCAATTTTAGACCATGTTGAACATATTGGAGAAATTCCCTTCTCACAGGTGGTTCCGCGTTTATCCAGTTTCGTGCTATTACTTTCCTGGCCATGTAGAGTAGCTTAGCGATTGCAATCTTCCAAGTATTGTCAACTCCAATTTCTTCCACATATCCCAGCACACATACTATCGGGTCTCTAACAACTCTGCACTTATATGCTGCTTCAACCCGGCTCAAAACCACCACCCAAAAGGCAGCCAGTCTCGGACACGTCCACATCATGTGATATATTCCTGCCTTCTCACTCGCACACCTCGGACACTCAGAATTGGCACGCAATCCCGCTTTGTATAGCACTTCCGGAGATTTATATACCCTATGCAGAATGTATAGCTGCGAGAGCCTATATGGTTCACTCAAGGATAGTCGCGGAACCCACTCCATCACCGATTCCCAGGTTTCATTTTCCATCGGCCCCACTTCTCTCTCCCACTTAGCTCTCGCCTTTATAGGGAAATCTAGCAGAAATGTGTGCATAAGGTCCTTATACAGAGTGGAAATAACTCCCCTTGTAGTACCCTCACCACACACATACTCCAACACTATATCATCTTGAACCCTGATATCAGCCTTCTTATTCTGAGCTCTAAAGGCATGTCTCATCTGCGCATACTGATATTCCCCTGTGGATCGCAAACCAAATTCTTCCTGCAATTGGGAAAAGGACTTCAGCTCCTGCTGCTGGATTATCTGGTGAACAAAGCAAATTCCCTTATTCTGCCATTCCATCAATCCTCCCAGGGCCTCAAAATCCTTTAAGTTGTGGTTAGACCATATCGGTGTGAATTTAGTCAACCCTGTAACCCCACGAATCTGCCTTAGTCTATTCCATAATTTACGAATCAGGAACAGGGTTGGGTATATTTTCCCCAGCGCGCCCAATGAGCCATCCTCCAAACACCTGGCCATCGGTCGTCGGTCCGTCACCTCTTCCAATAGCTGTTGTACTGCGCTGGATGACGCCCCTCGCGCCCAGCCCTTCAAATGCTGGCTCTGGGCCGCAAAGAAGTATATTTCCGGGTTGGGCAAAGCCAAACCACCATCTTCCTTGGGTCGTTGAAGCGTCTCCAAGCTAATACGTGGATATTGTCTACCCCATATCAAACTTCTAAAGAGGGCATTAATCTGCCTGAACTTCCCCCGAGGGATCCAAATTGGTGCGTTATGCATAACATAAAGAATTTTAGGCATAAGGACCATTTTAATAAGGTTTACCCTACCGACGACCGATAGATGTAGCTTATTCCAGGCGTCTACCTTTGCCTTGAGTACCCCCATAACAGGAGTCAAATTTCTTTGCAGAAACTCCGCCACCGGCACCGAGATCCATATTCCAAGATATTTAAATTGGGAAACCACCTTCAGCCTCTCATCCCCAACATCCTCACTCACATTCTCTCCTACGTCATCCACTCTAAAAAGAACCGTCTTATCCCAATTAATTGTTAGTCCCGACACAGTACCAAATCTCTCAACAATTTCAACGGCCCCTCTTAGTGAATTGTCTGGATCCTCCAGGAACAGCAAAACATCATCCGCATATAACGCTATTTTTTCCTCTACTTTGCCATACCTAAACCCAGGGACCCCATCCGACTGCCGAATCTTAGCAGCAAGAGGTTCTACAGCCAACGCGAACAGGAGGGGTGACAGCGGGCATCCCTGCCTAGTACCCCTAGCCAGCCCTATAGGACGAGATAGCTCCCCATTTACTCTAATTCTAGCGGATGGTAATGAGTACAACAGCTGTATCCAGGCCACAAACTGCGGGCCAAACCCCATACATTCCAACACCTGCCAGAGGTACCCCCATTCGACGCTGTCAAACGCCTTGTGTGCATCTAGCGATACAATCAC
Source organism: Ranitomeya imitator (assembly GCF_032444005.1). Taxonomy (NCBI): domain Eukaryota; kingdom Metazoa; phylum Chordata; class Amphibia; order Anura; family Dendrobatidae; genus Ranitomeya; species Ranitomeya imitator. The sequence continues at coordinate 779,979,240 of NC_091282.1, read as the reverse complement.
TCTTCGACCACAGTTATCAGACTCTACCTGCAAATTTACATATAACCTCCGCAAATTGATCGCCGTTGATCTATCCGGCATAAAGCCAGATTGGTCCGAATGCACCAGACTCGCAATAACACTAGAGAGGCGGAGAGCCAACACCTTGGCCAGAAGCTTGACATCAATTGTTAGTAAAGAAATTGGGCGGTACGACTCCGGTTTCCCCAAGTCCTTATCCTCCTTTGGAATGACCACTATTATGGCCTCTCTCATAGAGGCTGGCAAGCGCCCACAAGACCTAGCTTCCTCCAATACCATTTTTAATCTAGGAATCAACACTTCTGCCAACCCTTTATAGATCTCAGCGGGTAACCCATCGACCCCAGGCGCCTTCCCATTGGCCATAGACATCAATGCCCGACTCAATTCCTCCTCAGTGATAGGGGCCTCAAGGCTCTCCCTATCTGCCTCACTCAGTCTCGGCAAATCCAGACCTTCCAAGAAAGTCAGTGCATCCTCGACCGATTCACCAACCCGAGAGGAATACAAATCTGCATAGAAGTCCGCAAAGGCTCTCAAAATTTCAGGTGTTTCCGTTATTTTACCTCCACTAGCAGATTCCAAAGAGTGTATATATGAAGAACCTCTCTGAGCAGCAGCCACTACCGACAGCATATGTCCCACTGTTTCTCCCTCCTGATAGAACAATACCCTTTGGAAATCTCGTTTCCTCTCAGCTTTGCCTAGCAGAATTTTTTCCAAATGATTTTGTGCGTTTTTCATTCTTCTCTCTGCCTCAGGGGTTCCCAGTGTGGCCATCCCATCCTCTGCTTCCTTCAACTCCTCAACTGCCGCTTTTTCTACCTCTCTCGTCCTCCGCTTACACCTACTAATGTCCCTAAACAGTAGTCCCCTCAGGTACGCCTTCATTGCATCCCAAATTGTAAGAGCGTCGGCGCTTCCATCATTTAAGAGAAAGAATTCCGCCACCTCCCGTCCTATACTTTCCAACTCAATACTCTGTAACCAATTAGGATGAATCTTCCATTCTCTCCCACTTAGCGAGCGAGCCCCCTCCAATCTAACCTCTACTTCAATTGGACTATGGTCCGACAAGGCCCTTGGCAGATATCTCACCTCCCCAACCAGTGTGTCCAAAATCCTGTTACCCAGAGCCATATCAATTCTAGAGAGTGTGGCATGTGCCGGTGAATAACATGAGTACCCTCTCTCCCCCACATGTCTAACCCTCCACAGATCAATCAAACCTATCTCCTGTATATAGGTGCCAAATGTTGTTATGTGTCCCTCCGACCTATTCTGAGTATTTTTATTTTTATCCCAATATTCATCACAGATGTTATTTAGATCTCCGATAATTATTAACGGTGTCGGTCCCCATTTTTCCACTCGCTCCATTACTTCTCTAATCTTCCTGCTAGAGTAGGGAGGCGGAATATACATCGCGGCAACACACAGCATCACTCCATACAGTATACACCGTAATAGTACATACTGTCCCTCCACGTCCACATATACCTTCACCTCCTCATACTGAACTCCCGCTGGAACCAAGATTGAGACTCCTCTTGCATACGCGGAGAAGGTAGAATGATATCCCCTCTGGATCCATCGTCTATTCAAAACATCCACTTTTTCCCTTACCAAATGCGTCTCCAGCAAGCATATCATTGAGGCCCTTTGGTCTCTTGCATATTGCAAACACGCAGCACGTCTAGATTTCTCCCCTAGGCCTCTCACATTCCAGCACAAAATCTTAAAACGGGTCCCCATCACTTGGCTCATCTTCACTATAAGTATCATCAATTTTGAGCTCAGGCTGTCTAACTACCCTCCCCCCCTCCCCCCTCCCAACTCCCCCTCCCACCCTTCCCCCCTCACATCTAACCATTCCACCTCTTTCCAAGAGTGGGGCATCATCGCCCATAGCGAACACTCCGTTTGGCATTACCATCCCAACCCTCCTCCCACCACTGTACATAACAGGATTTCAGACATTTTGAAAAATAACGTTCTCAAAACATTTTAACTTAGAATTATTTGCACACGCAAGAAGCCTGCATACACTTAAAATATGTCTCAAACCCTTCCTCCCCCTTTCCCAGCAACCATTACATCATCCCTTTAACTTTAACTGGATATAATCCAGCTCCCTTCTTCCCCCCCCATACCCCTTGGCTTGTCAATCACATGACTCTTTTCCAACTGACAGATAAGTAAACAACTTCAGACTCTTCCCACAGTTTCAGTCTCCTTTTCCTTTAAGCTTTTTAGCATTAATATCGATCCACTGGGTAGCGTCCTCCGGCTTCTGGAAAAAATGAATTTTATCAAACGCCACCACCCTCAGTCTTGCTGGGAACATCATGGAATACTGCACACCCAATTCCCTCAGCCGTCTCTTGATACCCGTGAACATCATCCGTTGTTTCTGCACCAGAGTAGAATAGTCTGGGTATATAGCAATCTTTTGACCTTCAACTGTCAGATCCGTCATGTCTCTGGCCTTCCTCAGGATAATGTCTCTGTCTCTATAGTTTAGAATTTTGGCGAGCATGGTACGGGGATTCGCTCCAGGGACAGGTGGTTTCGGCGGGACCCTATGCGCTCTTTCTACCGCGAACACTTTTGTTAGCGCCATATCTCCAAATGTCTCTAACAGCCATTTTTCAATATATTCCGTTGGATTCCTCCCTTCAGCTTTTTCAGGGATGCCCACTATGCGAATATTATTTCTTCTGGACCTGTTCTCAAGGTCCTCATTTTTCGCAGCCAATTCAGCAATTGCTTGAGTGAACTTTTTCTCTGCTTTTTGCAGCTGCACTATATGATCTTCTGCAGTGCTCACTCTCTCCTCTACCTCCCCCACACGTTTGTCAATCTTCTGCATGGCTGCGTTTATCTGGGCTGTGTCCCCCTTAACCTCCTGTATCTGTATGGTCAGAGATTGTTTACATGAAGAGACTAGCGCAAAAACGTCTCTTAGGGTAGGCTCAGCTTCTGGCGCCATTTCCTCGGGTCCCCCTTCTGCCACCGCCATTTTACTCTCCTTTCTCCCCTGTTGTACCTCATGTTCTCCTGCTGGGCTCTCCTCCTCCTCCTCCTCTTCGGTATCGGCTCCGGCTCCCTCCTCTGCGGCCTCCGCTCTCGCAAACTGCTGGAGCTTTGCCGCTACCTCCATACGCTTTCTGCATGCGGCGTTCTCCTTGTCTGCCTTTTCCCTCAAGTCGGCGCCATCTTGGATTGCGCCTGCATCCCCGGCTCCCGCGTCCTTCTGCCGTCTCCTGGTCATGTTCGTCGGTTCCAGCGCTACCGAACAGCACCGCCGGCCTCTCCAAGTCTCCCCGCAGCCAGTAAGCCCCCGCAGGGACCAAACAGCAGCGGCTCTGCAGGATTTTACAATATACAGCGGCGGGAGCTCACAGCCGGGGTAAATTAATATTTAGTAAATATTGATCAATGTCCGATTGAAATGGTCGAGGAGTTTGAGGGTCTCTATGTAGATTATAAAGTTAGGTATAGCATTGGGCAAATAGGCCTGCTATCTCCGTGGGGTTCTGAACATAATTTCCATGAGGGTCTACAAGGTGATCAATTCTGGTTTGCATTTCGTGTTTTTTAACTCTGCATGCCAGTAGTGTTCCAGCTCTGTCCCCAGTTGCATAAAATCTCGTTTTCATTTTTTTAAGATTATATGCATAAATAGAAAGGAGATTTTCTCGTAATTTAAATCTAAGCTTACCTATACCTAGGAGTTAAATTACTTCTAATTGATGGAGTTGCGTCATCTTATTTCTGCTCCTTTCTCTTTACCGTTTCAAATAAGACGCCTGTTGAATGAATATTCCTCTAATGACCGCCTTATGTGCTGACCTTAAGGTCTCATCTGAAACCTCCCCCACATCATTAGTGTTAAAGTAATGTGAAAGTTCTGATGACACTTTTTCCATCCCGTGCTGGTCAAGGAGAAGAGAGGTATTTAATAGCCACCTAGAGGATGGCTTTGTTTGGTGTCGCAAGGCGAGTATCAAGGTCACTGGGGCGTGATTCAACCAGGAAATTAATCCAATTTTTGCTGCGACGCATCTGCCTAAGGCCTTACTATCGACTAAAAAATAATCCTGTCTACTGTAGGTCTGATGTTGAAAGGAATAGAAAGTAAAGTCCCTTTCGATGGCGTGAGAATATCTCCTGTAATCATGTAAATGGAACTTGCTAATCAAAGGTTTTAATTCTTTCCAGAAGTAAATCTTTTCATTAGAACAATCTAAAAGTCTATCCACAGGAATATTGAAATCTCTACAAATAATTTGCTATCCCTGAGATAATTCGGTTACCTACTGAAATACTTTGCGCAGAAATAGAATCTGGGCATTATTTGGAGCATATACTGCAACAATAGTATGCACATCACCGTTAAGAGAGGACACTAAACTCACAAATTTATACACTGAAACGCCACCGTATTTTTAATTAATATACATACCCCTGCTTTCTTGCCAAGGTTGTTTGCAAAGAATGTGTGTGGGAATTGGGGATGGCTAATACTACTATTATCGGACTCAAGCTAATGCGTCTCTTGCAAACACACCAGATCAGCCTGTGATTTCCGCATCTCCCACCACATCATGGACCTTTTCCCTGAGGAGTTCAGTCCTTTAACATTGCGTGATAGTATTTGGATGTTCATGGTGGAACATACAATCGCCTAGGACTCTAGGACTTCCCATATGCCTCCAAGTACAATCCAACAGTGTAATCAATATGACTAAACACTCTTGCATCGTAGTATTACTTTGAGAGCACAGAAACATCAATAAATGTAAACAAGTCAGGGATTAAAAAAATCACACATTACCAGAACAAGCAAAAAGAAGAAAACAACCGAAAAAAAATTCAAAAGTAGTTCAAGCTGGAAAAAAAAATAAAAAATAGAAAAACAGGTTGCAAAAAAACAGAATGCAAACTGTTAAGTCAAGGATCAGCAGATAAAGTTGCTGCAAGGGCACTGTTTCCACTAGCCCCACAATGGGCCTCAGAGACATGGACCTGCTCCAAAACTCCAGATCATTGGTTAGACCACTCCTGGGTTAATTTCTACCCCTGATTGATTTTCCTAGGATAGAAAGGAATCTTCCACTCAGTCTTTCTTCCACTTGTTTGGGAGAGTGACATACAACCAGTCGACCTTCATACGAGACCAACAACTTCACCGGTAAGAAAACCCATCTGTATCGTATATTATTGTCTTTGAGAGACTTACAAACGTTTGCATATTCCCTCCTCTTAGCCAACGTTGCTGCACAAAGGTCTGGAAAAACTTGGAGGTTTTGCAAATCCTCTGGCAGACTTGGGTTCTTCCTTAATCTCTGCAGAAATGTTTCTTTAGTGGTGAAAAAAATGTTCATTGTGGATCTCTGAATGATCCAATGTTGTCCTAAATGCCTAATGATGAAAAATATAATCCACCTGTCTGTAATCAAGTCTCCATATGCTCTGTGATAGTCTCAGGGTATGTGCACACGTTGCGGATTTTCCTGCGGACCCACAGCGGTTTTGACGCTGCGGATCTGCAGCTGTTTTCCATGAGTTTACAGTACCATGTAAACCTATGGGAAACAAAATCCACAGTGCACATGCTGTGGAAAAAAACACGCGGAAATTCTGCATTGTTTATTCCGCAGCATGTCAATTCTTTGTGCGTATTCTGCTGCGGTTTATACCTGCTCCATAATAGGAATCCGCAGGTGTAAAACCGCAGGTGGAATCCGCACAAAAACAGTGGTAAATCCGCAGTAATTCCGCAGGTAATCCGCAGTGCGGTTTACCTGCGGATTTACAAAAACAGGTGCGGAAAAAACAGGATTTTTTGGTTGCTTACCGTAAAATCTGTTTCTTGAAGCCTCCATTGGGGGACACAGGAACCATGGGTGTATGCTGCTGCCACTAGGAGGCTGACACTATGCAAATAAAAAAGTTAGCTCCTCCTCTGCAGTGTACACCCCACCGACTGGCATTATACTCTTCAGTTAGTGAGAAAGCAGTAGGAGATAATGAAACAAGGTTGAAAAACCATAACCACAAACTTGAGAACTGTAACGTGAGAACAGTCATAGAACAGATAACAGAAAACATTGGGAGGGAGCTGTGTCCCCCAATGGAGGCTTCAAGAAACAGATTTTACGGTAAGCAACCAAAAAATCCTGTTTTCTTTATCGCCTCTCATTGGGGGACACAGGAACCATGGGACGTCCCAAAGCAGTCCCAAGGGCGGGAAAACAGACTTCCATCAGGTCAGAGGACTCACCACTGCCGCCTGCAGGATCCTTCTGCCTAGGCTGGCGTCCGCCGATGCGTAGGTATGGACCTTGTAAAATTTGGCGAACGTGTGGATGGAAGACCAAGTTGCCGCTTTGCACAGCTGTAGGGCGGAAGCCCTGTGGTGCACCGCCCAGGAGGCGCCGACTGCCCGGGTAGAGTGAGCCTTAATCCCAGGAGGGGGCACTCTGTTCTTGACCCGGTAAGCCTCCAAGATTGCCATTCTGATCCATCGAGCAATAGTCGCTTTAGAAGCCGGCTGGCCTCTGCGCGTGCCATCAGGAATGACGAAAAATGAATCCGTCTTCCGGAAAGAGGATGTTCTATCCAAATAAATCCTCACTGCCCTGACTAGGTCCAGCTTGTTCAACGATCGCTCCAGAGGATGAGTCGGAGCTGGACAAAAGGAAGGTAGAACGATGTCCTCGTTGAGGTGGAAGGTGGAAACCACCTTAGGAAGAAAAGAAGGTGGAGGTCGGAAGACCACCTTGTCCTGGTGAATGACCAAAAACGGAGGGCGGCAAGACAGTGCCGCCAGCTCGGAAACGCGGCGAATGGACGTGATGGCCACAAGAAAGGCCACCTTCCAAGATAAAACTGATAGAGGAATCTCCCTAAGAGGTTCAAAGGGAGAAACCTTCAAAACGTCCAGTACCAGGTTTAGGTCCCATGCCTCCACAGGGGCCCTGTACGGCGGGACGGCGTGGGCTACCCCCTGAAAGAAGGTCTTAATCTGTGGCCGAGAGGCCAAGGTCTTCTGAAAGAGGATGGAAAGCGCAGAGACCTGACCCTTCAGAGAACTAAGAGCCAGGCCCGAATCCAGTCCTGCCTGAAGGAAGGCCAAAAGAGAAGGCAGGGAAAAAACCATAGGCGGCACGCGGTTGGACTCGCACCAACGGAAGTAGGCCTTCCAGGTGCGGTAGTAGATCCTGGAAGACGAAGGCTTCCGAGCCTGAATCATGGTGTGAATCACCCGGTCCGAAAGGCCGGACGCTCTTAGAACCGCGGTCTCAACAGCCACGCCGTTAAACTGAGCGACCGAGAATTCGGGTGGCAGATCGGACCCTGGGACAGCAGATCGGGCCTGTCTGGAAGGCGCCAGGGAGCGTCCGCGAGAAGGTTGACGAGCTCCGCGAACCAAGCTCTCCTGGGCCAATCCGGGGCGATCAGGATGACCGGCACCCCTTCCGCTTTGATCTTCTTCAACAGTTTGGGAAGTAATGGAAGGGGTGGGAACAGATAGGGCAGCTCGAACTGTGACCAAGGGATGGCCAGAGCATCGACGCCCACTGCGAGAGGATCGCGGGACCTGGAGACGAATTGTGGAACCTTCCTGTTGATCCGAGACGCCGTGAGATCCACATCCGGAGTTCCCCATCGAAGACAAATCTGATGGAAGACCTCCGGATGCAGGGACCATTCCCCTGCCGCGAGACCCTCGCGGCTGAGGAAGTCGTCGGCCCAGTTTTCTACGCCGGGGATATGCACCGCGGATATCACCGGAACCGTTGCCTCTGCCCAAAGGAGGATCTTGGACACCTCGGCAAGGGCCAAGGAGCTCCGAGTCCCCCCCTGATGGTTGACATATGCCACAGCCGTGGCATTGTCCGTCTGGATCCGGACTGGAAGGCCCCTGAGGATCCTTTCCCAATGGCGGAGGGACAGAAAGATGGCCCGAATTTCGAGGACGTTGATCGGCAGCGCGGACTCCTGCAGCGACCAATGGCCCTGAACCGTCAGGTGGCGAAAAACCGCACCCCAGCCGATCAGGCTGGCATCCGTTGTCACCACCTGCCAGTGAACCGGAAGGAAGGACCTGCCCTGGGAGATGAGAGGAGACGTCAGCCACCAGTTGAGAGACCGCTTGACCCGAAAGGAGAGTCTGATCGGCCGATCCAGGGAGAAGACCGACCTGTCCCACTGAGACAGAATGGCTTGCTGAAGGGGTCGAGAATGGAATTGGGCGAAGGGAATCGCTTCCAAGGTAGCTACCATCCTCCCCAGAACCTTCATGGCCGATCGGAGGGAGGGAGGCCGAGGACCCTGGAGCAAGAGAATGTCCCGACAAAGGGTGGATCTCTTGTCCTTGGGAAGGAAGACTCTGGACTGACGAGTGTCGAAGAGCATGCCCAGAAAGATGATGCGCTGAGAAGGAATAAGGCAGGACTTCTTCCGGTTGACCAGCCATCCGAAATGGGATAAGGTGTCGAGAACAATGGACAAGCTTTCGTGGGCCTGAGCAAAGGACGGAGCCTTGATGAGGATGTCGTCGAGGTATGGAAACAGAACCAAGCCTCTGACTCTCAAAATGGCCATCAGCGCCGCCATGATTTTCGTGAACACCCTTGGCGCGGTTGCGAGACCGAACGGCAGGGCGACGAACTGAAAATGATCTTGTTGCACTGCGAAGCGCAGGAAACGGTGATGTCCGGGAAATATTGGAACATGTAGGTAGGCGTCCTGGATATCTATAGAGCATAGAAATTCCTGAGCCTCCATGGAAGCAATTACTGAACGAAGGGATTCCATCCTGAAGTGTCTCAGGCAAACCCTCCTGTTCAACAATTTGAGGTCCAGAATGGGACGAACCTTGCCGTCTTTTTTCGGTACCACAAAGAGGTTCGAGTAGAAACCCGTGTACCGTTCCTTTTCTGGGACGGGAACGATTACCCCGGATTTGAGCAGAGAAGCGATGGCTGCGAAGAAGCCCGGAACCAAAGCGGGATCTTTTGGAGGACGAGATTGGAAGAAACGATCTCTGGGTCGGGAGGCGAACTCTATTTTGTATCCCGAAGACACAACTTCCCTGACCCATGCATCCTCTACTGCGGAAATCCAGACGTCCCTGAAACGGAGAAGACGGCCCCCCAACCTGGGAGTTGGGCTGGAGTCTTGCCGAGAGTCATGCGGAAGTGGATCTTCCAGTCCTGGGCCTGGACGATCTACCCTGGGAATAGCGAGGACGCCAGGACGGAGTGGGCCTGAAGGACACCGCCTTCTTCTCTTGACGTGCCTGTGGCCTCTGTTGCTGCTGGGAAAAGGAGTTTGATGCAGCGAAGGACGAAAAGGCCGGAACGAGCGAAACTGCCGTCTAGGAGGAGGGCGACGAGGTTTAGCCTGGGGGAGAAGGGAACTTGTGCCCTCAGTGGCGTCCTTAATGATCTGGTCCAGCTGGGAACCAAAGAGACGAGAGCCCTGGAAGGGCAGACTAGTGAGGGACTTTTTGGAGGACAAGTCCGCCTGCCAGGCCTTGAGCCAAACGGTCCGGCGGATGGCAACGGCATTGCTGGAAGCCTGAGCCGCACAAGAGGCGACATCCAGGGAGGCGGAAACCAGGTATTCACCAGCGTGGGAAATCTGGTTGGCAAGTTCCGCTAATTGCGCGGGAGGAGCCCCGTCCAGGATACCTCGCCGCAGATCCTTGGCCCATTTAGAGATGGATTTTGAGGCCCAAGTGGAAGCAAAGGCCGGGCATAGCGCTGCTGAAGCCGCTTCGAAGGCAGATTTTGCGAAGGATTCTATAACTCTGTCGTTAGAATCCTTCAGAGACGCTCCGCCGGACAGTGGGAGCACCGTGTTGGTGGACAGCCTGGACACAGGTGGATCCACCGAGGGAGAGACCGTCCAATTGGCGGTAAGATCTGGTGAAAAAGGATATAACACCCCCAGGCGTTTTCCCCTCTGAAAACGTCTGGTCGGATTCTCTCTCTCTCTGGCCAGGATTTCCTCGAATTCAGGATGAGGGGCAAAAAATTTTGAAGGTGGTTTGGCCCGTCTAAACGAAACCGCCTGATCTGCGGGTTCCGTAGAGGGATCCTTAATGCCACAGGTTTGGTTTATAGCCCGAATGAGGTTCTGGACCGACTCACTCATGGTGGCGATTTGGCTAGGATCCAGCTCCGACATCTCCTCTGAGGGCGCATCAGATAAAGCCTCGCCTGACTCAGGGGAGGAGGAACGGTGCGACACCAACCGCGGGGGAGGGCCGTGCGGCGACATGGAACGCGAAGAGGACTCAGACCGACGTTCCTGTCTGGACCTTTTGTGGCTAATCAAGGAGGGCTCGGGCGGCGGTTCCTGCGACCCGCTGGCCACTGCAGGGGTCTGCAGGGGTAACCGATCCAGCGCGGACACCAGGGTTTGAGACACCCGTGTTAAATCGGCCACCGATTGTGACAGAGAAGCGGCCCAGCCTGGGATGGGGGGATCACTCTCGGGCGGAACAGCCGGGGGATCCTGGGCGGTGGGAGCAATCGGGTTGCTGCAGGACTGACACAGCGGGGAGGACTGACCTGAGGGAAGTTTGCTGTTACAGGACGAACATGCAAAGTACGTGACTAAGGTAGTAGATGAAGAAGAAGTAGGGGGGCGAGAGCGGCCCCCTTTAGAGGAAGACATTTTGAGGGACCCTGAAGATGCCAGTTGGTTAGGGGACAGTGGGCAGAGGGGGGTGTCAGACTGCAGTGCAGCTACTCACGGACCCGGTCCTGGAAGATGTCCCACTTGTCCTTGGTGGAGAAATCCCCTGGTGCTGAGCTCACAGAAGATGCGGGCGAAGGAGCGTGGCGCGCTGCGTGAGGCACTGCAAGGGCTGCTGCTGTGGTGTGAAGCGATGCTCACGCAAGACGAGTGTCCCACGAGGAAGGGGGCGGAGCTAGACGCAGAGGCGCCGGTGGGCAGGTCATAGTATGTCGGGCGGGAAAAAGCCCGCCCGCAGAAGCGGAAGTGACAGATCCGAAGACCGGAAGTAGGCCCCGGCCGAAGCCGGGGCCTAAATTAGGAACCGGCGGCCGGGAAACGAGCCGCGGCGCCGGTATAGAGCGCCGGAGCTATGCGCCGCGACGGGAGGCTGGCGGCACAGGCGCCGCAGCCTGCTAGGCTGCGCCGCTGAAGGGCGCCGCAGATCCACCTCCTGCGGCGCCGGAGCAGTGCGCCGCGACGGGAGGCTGGCGGCACAGGCGCCGCAGCCTGCCAGGCTGCGCCGCTAAAGGGCGCCGCAGATCCACCTCCTGCGGCGCCGGAGCAATGCGCTGCAGCGATAAGCAGCGCGATAGACTGCAGGGCTGCTGCGCTGAGGACTGTGCCCAGTGAAAAACCGCAGCGCTGATAGTGCGCCGCGGAAAGGAGCGAACAGCAGCCAAAAGCTGCCAAGAAAGAAGGTGCTGGTCACGGGTGAGAGCGCTGCGGCCAGAAAAGGGCCCCGCGCTGGAGCAGAAGGCCCTTGCAGAATGGGGAAAATGCTGGAACTCCAGGAACCGATAAAATATCGACCGCGCCGCAAGGATACAGGCGATGACCGGGTAAGAGAGGGTCACCGTCTGGGAGCCCTTAACAAGAATCCCCCCCCTAACAAGGATCTGGGATGGGATAGGGGAAATACTCACCTAAAAAACATCCCACGCCGTACTAACCTTAAAAGAGGGTGAGACATCCAGGGCTGATGGACGTCCTCGTCTCCTCCAACCGACAGGCTCTGGTGGGCGAGTGGGTGGGGGACGGAGCCAGGACCGGACTTCTGAGCACGCTGGTGTGCCAGGATCTTGGTCCTGGTGAGGGATCTATGAGGATACGGGGTGGCAGTACACACCGTACTCATAGTCCGCTTGTGGGAATACAGGTGTGACTGTTCACCCTGTATCCCTCCGAGGAAAACTGAAAGAAAACGACGCACATTGAGGTAGATAAGGGTCTAATGAAAGACCCGTGTCCACCTCCTACTGACACTAAGCTAAACTGAAGAGTATAATGCCAGTCGGTGGGGTGTACACTGCAGAGGAGGAGCTAACTTTTTTATTTGCATAGTGTCAGCCTCCTAGTGGCAGCAGCATACACCCATGGTTCCTGTGTCCCCCAATGAGAGGCGATAAAGAAATCCACAGACATCCCATCTACGTGTGCACATACCCTCAGGGTTCTGTTTGAAGCACAGAGAGCATCATGAAGACCAAGGAACACAACAGGCAGGTCCGTGATACTGTTATGGAGAAGTTTAAAGTCGGATTTGGATACAAAATGATTTCCAAAACATTAAACATTACAAGGAGCACTGTGCAAGCGATCATATTGAAATGGAAGGAGTATCATACCACTGCAAATCTACCAAGACCCGGCCGTCCCTCTAAACTTTCATCTTAAATAAGGAGAAGACTGATCAGAGATGCAGCCAAGAGGCCCATGATCCCTCTGGATGAACTGCAGCGATCTACAGCTGAGGTGGGACAGTCTGTCCATAGGACAACAACCAGTCGTACACTGCACAAATCTGGCCTTTATGGAAGAGAGGCAAGGAGAAAGCCATTTCTCAAAGATATCCATAAAATGTGTCGTTTAAAGTTTGCAACAAGCCACTTGAGAGACACACCAAACATGTGGACGAAGGTGCTCTGGTCAGATGAAACCAAAATCGAACTTTTTGGCAACAATGCCAGACAATATGTTTGGCGTAAAGGCAACACAGCTCATCACCCTGAACACACCATCCCCACTGTCAAACATGGTGGTGACAGCATCATGATTTGGGCCTGCTTTTCTTTAGCAGGGACAGGGAAGATGGTTAAAATTGATGGGAAGATGGATGGAGCCAAATACAGGACCATTCTTGAAGAAAACCTGTAGGAGTCAAACCAGGGATTTAAGCTTGAGGAGGCTAATTTGCATATTCCAGGTGCCTTCTAGGAAAAGCAAAGAGTCTCCCTAAGCTAGAAGATCGTTGGGTACAGCCGGGACCAGCTGCTTGGACAGCATCACCAATTTTTGCCTGTAGGACATTATTGCAAGAGAGCTTGGCTGAGTAGATTACACAAGAAGGAAAGCACACAGCAAGTCAGCAGGATCTAGGAGTAACATGGCAGATGTGACAACCTACATGGTGAGCTGCAGCATGTGCTACATGTTCACAGATCGACCAGAAGAAGAATCAAATTTCACCTGTCAGAAGTGTAGACTAGTGGCCCTTTTAGAAGAAAAGGTGCGGGGTCTGGAAGAAAGAATAGCAACTTTGAAACTCATCAAAGAGAATGAAGACTTCCTAGACAGAACAGAAGCATCTCTACTGGTCACAGAAGGTGAAAAAAGTGTCAGAGAACCTCCAAAAGCAGATGAGTGGAAGCATGTGACCAAAAGAAGCAAGAAGACCATGGAGAAATCACCAACCACACAACTGAAGAACCAATATCAAATCTTTGTAGAGGATGAAGATGGCACACCTAAGGATGAAGCAATACCAGCAAGCAAAAAAGAAAAGGGCACACAGCAACAAGTGACAGCAAAAAGTACAGCCAAGAAGCAAAGAAGAGTGGTGGTGGTGGGAGACTCACTACTGAGAGGCACAGAAGCAGCCATCTGCAGACCGGACATAACTGCAAGAGAAGTATGCTGCCTTCCAGGTGCGATGATCAAGGATGTGACCGATAGGATACCAAAGCTCTTCAGCTCCAAGGACGTCCACCCATTTCTTCTGATACATGTTGGCACCAATGACACGGCAAGGAAGGACCTACCGACAATCTGCAATGACTTTGAAGAGTTGGGGAAGAAAGTAAAGGAACTGGATGCACAGGTAGTTTTTTCTTCTATCCTTCCAGTAGACGGGCAGGGAACCAGGAGATGGAACAGGATCCTTGATGCAAACAACTGGCTAAGACGATGGTGCAGACAACAAGGATTCGGATTCCTGGACCACGGTGTGAATTACTTGTACGATGGACTCCTCGCCAGAGACGGACTACACCTCAACAAACCTGGGAAACACACATTCACCAGAAGACTCGCTACACTCATCAGGAGGGCGTTAAACTAGAAGAAGAGGGGACGGGAAGAAAAACATTAGACTTGAACAAAGAAGACCCAGGAAAACATACTCAGAAGGGAGGTAAGAACATTTCTAAAACAATCCACAGCGAGGAGATTGGAACAAAACAAAATCCTCTAAACTGCATGCTCGCAAACGCCAGAAGCCTGACAAACAAGATGGAAGAACTAGAAGCAGAAATATCTACAGGTAACTTTGACATAGTGGGAATAACCGAGACATGGTTAGATGAAAGCTATGACTGGGCAGTTAACTTACAGGGTTACAGTCTGTTTAGAAAGGATCGTAAAAATCGGAGAGGAGGAGGGGTTTGTCTCTATGTAAAGTCTTGTCTAAAGTCCACTTTAAGGGAGGATATTAGCGAAGGAAATGAGGATGTCGAGTCCATATGGGTCGAAATTCATGGAGGGAAAAATGGTAACAAAATTCTTATTGGGGTCTGTTACAAACCCCCAAATATAACAGAAACCATGGAAAGTCTACTTCTAAAGCAAATAGATGAAGCTGCAACCCATAATAAGGTCCTGGTTATGGGGGACTTTAACTACCCGGATATTAACTGGGAAACAGAAACCTGTGAAACCCATAAAGGCAACAGGTTTCTGCTAATAACCAAGAAAAATTATCTTTCACAATTGGTGCAGAATCCAACCAGAGGAGCAGCACTTTTAGACCTAATACTATCTAATAGACCTGACAGAATAACAAATCTGCAGGTGGTCGGGCATCTAGGAAATAGCGACCACAATATTGTACAGTTTCACCTGTCTTTCACTAGGGTGACTTGTCAGGGAGTCACAAAAACACTGAACTTTAGGAAGGCAAAGTTTGACCAGCTTAGAGATGCCCTTAATCTGGTAGACTGGGACAATATCCTCAGAAATAAGAATACAGATAATAAATGGGAAATGTTTAAGAACATCCTAAATAGGCAGTGTAAGCGGTTTATACCTTGTGGGAATAAAAGGACTAGAAATAGGAAAAACCCAATGTGGCTAAACAAAGAAGTAAGACAGGCAATTAACAGTAAAAAGAAAGCATTTGCACTACTAAAGCAGGATGGCACCATTGAAGCTCTAAAAAACTATAGGGAGAAAAATACTTTATCTAAAAAACTAATTAAAGCTGCCAAAAAGGAAACAGAGAAGCACATTGCTAAGGAGAGTAAAACTAATCCCAAACTGTTCTTCAACTATATCAATAGTAAAAGAATAAAAACTGAAAATGTAGGCCCCTTAAAAAATAGTGAGGAAAGAATGGTTGTAGATGACGAGGAAAAAGCTAACATATTAAACACCTTCTTCTCCACGGTATTCACGGTGGAAAATGAAATGCTAGGTGAAATCCCAAGAAACAATGAAAACCCTATATTAAGGGTCACCAATCTAACCCAAGAAGAGGTGCGAAACCGGCTAAATAAGATTAAAATAGATAAATCTCCGGGTCCGGATGGCATACACCCACGAGTACTAAGAGAACTAAGTAATGTAATAGATAAACCATTATTTCTTATTTTTAGGGACTCTATAGCGACAGGGTCTGTTCCGCAGGACTGGCGCATAGCAAATGTGGTGCCAATATTCAAAAAGGGCTCTAAAAGTGAACCTGGAAATTATAGGCCAGTAAGTCTAACCTCTATTGTTGGTAAAATATTTGAAGGGTTTCTGAGGGATGTTATTCTGGATTATCTCAATGAGAATAACTGTTTAACTCCATATCAGCATGGGTTTATGAGAAATCGCTCCTGTCAAACCAATCTAATCAGTTTTTATGAAGAGGTAAGCTATAGGCTGGACCACGGTGAGTCATTGGACGTGGTATATCTCGATTTTTCCAAAGCGTTTGATACCGTGCCGCACAAGAGGTTGGTACACAAAATGAGAATGCTTGGTCTGGGGGAAAATGTGTGTAAATGGGTTAGTAACTGGCTTAGTGATAGAAAGCAGAGGGTGGTTATAAATGGTATAGTCTCTAACTGGGTCGCTGTGACCAGTGGGGTACCGCAGGGGTCAGTATTGGGACCTGTTCTCTTCAACATATTCATTAATGATCTGGTAGAAGGTTTACACAGTAAAATATCGATATTTGCAGATGATACAAAACTATGTAAAGCAGTTAATACAAGAGAAGATAGTATTCTGCTACAGATGGATCTGGATAAGTTGGAAACTTGGGCTGAAAGGTGGCAGATGAGGTTTAACAATGATAAACAATGATAAATGTAAGGTTATACACATGGGAAGAAGGAATCAATATCACCATTACACACTGAATGGGAAACCACTGGGTAAATCTGACAAGGAGAAGGACTTGGGGATCCTAGTTAATGATAAACTTACCTGGAGCAGCCAGTGCCAGGCAGCAGCTGCCAAGGCAAACAGGATCATGGGGTGCATTAAAAGAGGTCTGGATACACATGATGAGAGCATTATACTGCCTCTGTACAAATCCCTAGTTAGACCGCACATGGAGTACTGTGTCCAGTTTTGGGCACCGATGCTCAGGAAGGATATAATGGAACTAGAGAGAGTACAAAGGAGGGCAACAAAATTAATAAAGGGGATGGGAGAACTACAATACCCAGATAGATTAGCGAAATTAGGATTATTTAGTCTAGAAAAAAGACGACTGAGGGGCGATCTAATAACCATGTATAAGTATATAAGGGGACAATACAAATATCTCGCTGAGGATCTTTTTATACCAAGGAAGGTGACGGGCACAAGGGGGCATTCTTTGCGTCTGGAGGAGAGAAGGTTTTTCCACCAACATAGAAGAGGATTCTTTACTGTTAGGGCAGTGAGAATCTGGAATTGCTTGCCTGAGGAGGTGGTGATGGCGAAGTCAGTCGAGGGGTTCAAGAGAGGCCTGGATGTCTTCCTGGAGCAGAACAATATTGTATCATACAATTATTAGGTTCTGTAGAAGGACGTAGATCTGGGGATTTATTATGATGAAATATAGGCTGAACTGGATGGACAAATGTCTTTTTTCGGCCTTACTAACTATGTTACTATGTTACTATGGGTCTGCAAAAGACCTGAGACTGGGGCGGAGATTTGTCTTCCAACAAGACAATGATCCCAAACATAAAGCAAAAACTACAATGGAATGGTTCACAAATAAACGTATCCAGGTGTTACAACGGCCAAGTCAAAGTCCAGACCTCAATCCAATCGAGAATCAGTGGAAAGAGCTGAAAACTGTTGTTCACAAACGATCTCCATCAAACCTCACTGAGCTCGAGCGGTTTGCCAAGGAAGAATGGGCAAGAATTTCAGTCTCTCGATGTACAAAACTGATAGAGACATACCCCAAGCGACTTGCAGCTGTAATCGCAGCAAAAGGTGGTGCAACAAAGTATTAAGTTAAAGGGGCCGAATAATATTGCACGCTCCACTTTTCAGTTTTTTAATTTCCACAAAAATTTAAAATAACCAATAAATTTCATTCAACTTCACAATTGTGTTCCACTTGTTGCTGATTCTTCACCAAATATTTACATTTGGCATCTTTATGTTTGAAGCATGATATGTGGGAAAAGGTTGAAAAGTTCCAGGGAGCCGAATACTTTTGCAAGGCACTGTACTTTGTCACTAAGCTGGGCTAATTCTTCTTTCAGAGCTTCTTTCTCATCAATCAGGGCATTATATGATGTGGTGAATTCTGCCATCTTATTTTCCACATGGGAAGTACATTCTCCCAGGCTGGAGATCTCTCCTTTCATCTCCCCCACCATGGATTTCAAGTCCTCTCTTAATGAGGCTCTTAAGGAAGAGAGGAGACTCTCCATATCTCCTTTTGTGAGAGGTACATTATGCTCCTGCTCCCCAGTGTCCACGGCACCTCCCCCATGCCATGTGAGGAGTGAGAGGATCCAGAGAGAGATAAAGGCACTATTTTACCTGAACTCCCAGCACGCTTCCCTCTGGAAAAGTCCTCCAATCTTGGTGGGGATCCACGTTTCTGGGTTCTTCCCTTGGTCATCGTGCACCCGGAGCCTTCGGACACCTGCAGCCTGTGTTATGGAGGTAAGGATTCTGGCTGGAAGCTGCTGTGTGCCGGTGTTAGGTCCACAGTCTCAGGAGACCTGGAGTTACGCGACTGCTGCCATCTGCTTGCAGGCCATGCCCCCTGACTCCCTTTTTTAATTCCTTCCTTAAAGCGTCTGCTGTTCCTGAATCTATGCTACATTCTTATATAACTTTGATCCCTTAGAAAGGTAAGGATAGGATGCATTGGAACAACTATAGGCCTTTCATTCATTTATTAGATGTGCTTATTCTTTACAACCTGTGTGAATAAAAGTGATTTTTCTTTTTTAAAGCTACCGCTCTTTATCACGTTCGTCTGAGAGGAAGCCTTTATGTGACAAGAAATGCTGCAGTGCTGAGAATACATGGGGATGAGTGAAAATGTCCTATGTTCTTACGTGTGATCTAATCTGACCTCATTAAAGTGTGACCTCCAAAAGCCGCTTGATCATGTCAGAATGGGCATTGTAGAATGGGAGACCATCAACCTCCATGGCCAGATTCCCAGTAACCCCACTGCGTATCCCGTGATTCACCAGTATCGCCAAAAGCTTTTCTTCCTGTAGTAACAAGTTGGACAGAAGAAGGAAAAATATCGTAAAGGAACACTAAACACAGAAAATCAACAGGAAATATAAAACAAAAATCTTATATTTGATTCTATTTGTCTCAAATTACAGTTACAACAGAGAGGTATATAAAGAAATTATCTCTGTACGCCCCAGGAGATTAGCCATGTCTGCCCTCCTCTGCCCTGTAAAATATTGTATAACTCTGCACCATGGCTAAGAAGAAACAAAGATGGTTTTAATATTGTACAGTTTAAGGGGAATATTACCTTTTGGATGGAGGGGAGGGAGGAAGCCCAGGTAGCTCGCTCTGCCAATTTGGGGAACCCAGTTGCCTTTCTTAAGTACCGATCATGAATTTGACAGGTGTTCAAGAGGTATAAGGCACAGGACACAGCATAACCTCCCCAGTTGGACACACCTAGGGTATAACCGAGTCAACTATGTAAGACCAGATGGAGGAGAGAGCAGCAAAGGAAAAAAGCTAATAACAGGGTTGTCCTAGCTCGAGAGCAGAGCTCTGAAATGCCTTAGCAGAAAAGGCTGGCGGTGCTGCATTCATGGCCTCACTCCACTCATTAACCCCTTCATGACCGGGGGATTTTTCATTTTTCCGTGTTCGTTTTTCGCTCCCCTCCTTCCCAGAGCCATAACTTTTTTATTTTTCCGTCAATTTGGCCATGTGAGGGCTTATTTTTTGCGGGACGAGTTGTACTTTTGAACGACATCATTGGTTTTAGCATGTCGTGTACTAGAAAACGGGAAAAAAAATTCCAAGTGTGGTGAAATTGCAAAAAAAGTGCAATCCCACATTGGTTTTTTGTTTGGCTTTTTTGCTAGGTTCACTAAATGCTAAAAATGACCTGCCATTATGATTCTCCATGTCATTACGAGTTCATAGACACCTAACATGACTAGGTTATTTTTTATCTAAGTGGTGAAAAAAATTTCCAAACTTTGCTAAAAAAAAAAAAAAAAATTGCGCCATTTTCCGATACTCGTAGCGTCTCCATTTTTCATCATCTGGGGTCGGTTGAGGGCTTATTTTTTGCGTGCCGAGATGACGTTTTTAATGATAGCATTTCGGTGCAGATACGTTCTTTTGATCGCCCGTTATTGCATTTTAATGCAATGTCGCGGCGACCAAAAAAACGTAATTCTGGCGTTTCGAGTTTTTTTCCCGCTACGCTGTTTAGCGATCAGGTTAATACTTTTTTTTATTTGATAGATCGGGCGATTCTGAGCGCGGCGATACCAAATATGCGTAGATTTGATTTTTTTTTTATTGATTTATTTTGATTGGGGCGAAAGGGGGGTGATTTAAACTTTTATGTTTTTTTTATTTTTTTCACATTTTTTTAAACTTTTTTTTTTAACTTTTGCCACGTTTCAATAGCCTCCATGAGAGGCTAGAAGCAGGCACAACCCGATCTGCTCTGCTACATAGCAGCGATCTGCTGATCGCTGCTATGTAGCAGAATTGCACGTGTGCTGTGAGCGCCGACCACAGGGTGGCGCTCACAGCGACGGGCAATCAGTAACCATAGAGGTCTCAAGGACCTCTATGGTTACAATATACAAGCATCGCCGACCCCCGATCATGAGACGGGGGTCGGCGATGACTTCATTTCCGGCCGCCCAGCCGGAAGCAGTAGTTAAATGCCGCTGTCTGCGTTTGACAGCGGCATTTAACTAGTTAATAGGTGCGGGCAGATCGCGATTCTGCCCGCGCCTATTACGGGCACATGTCAGCTGTTCAAAACAGCTGACATGTCCCGGCTTTGGTGCGGGCTCACCGCGGAGCCCTGCATCAAAGCAGGGGAGCCGGCATCGGACGGTATAGTACGTCCGATGCCGGTAAGGGGACTGGATACATGTACTCAGAGATCTCTGGCCATCCCATAAACAATAAATGGAGCAGTGGTGCACATGCGTCATTGCCGCTCCAGCCTGATGGTACATTACAGAGCTCAGTTCTTGGGTGAAGTTCTAGCAGTCAGCAAGAATCTGCATGAAAAGAACTAATGTGAAATACAAATATTTTTTAGATACAACTTATAGATATTATTTAACTACTGGATCACACGATATATATCCTTACTATTAGAATTACACTTTTTCTTTTAATCAGACCATTTTTATTAAACAATACCACTTCACATACAGCTTTCTTTTTTCAAACAAGAGGAAACAATAACATATGATATTGACGTAGATACAGTTCAAAGCAATCAAAGTGTTTGTTTATATCGATGTATATTAATCAAAAACAACAATAAAGAAACATGAATTGGTAGTAAAAAGCCTTTGAGTAGAGACAATATCCATCCATCTAACCAAGAGCAGATTCTCATTAACTGTTCTGTCATAGGCTCTAATTTTGATTATTCCGTCCTTTCTCCTTCTTCTAAGGCCTAAGTGTAAGAGGACGAAGACTAGAAAAGATCGCTCTCTTAGTATGTAGGAAGAGTAGCTCATATTTACACATAGTGTTTCTCTTCTGATTCCCTCCTCTCTCCATAAATATAATAATATTAATTTTATTGTTCAAGGGTTCGGATCTTGCCAATAATATGCTTGCAGTTTACGTGCCTGAAAATGAATCTTCGAGATGCTCAAAACTATTGGAGAGTCTATGTCTATATTTTCCCCCAAACGACCAATACATCTTCTGGGCTCTGATTCCAGTCTCATCCCAAAATTTTCTCTCCACAAGATCCAATAATCCCTTTCAAAAGGCTTTGATGGAAACACATTCCCACCTCATGTGGATAATTGAATTTTTCATTCATCTCCACAATGGCACTGACAGGCAGGTGAATATGTCATAAATGGATGACATGGGACTATCCCTTTAACTGCCATCTTTCACATGGTTTCCAGTGCCTGGTAGGCAGGAAACCTTCCTGTCAGTGCTGATGTGGAGATATCAGGAAAAGTCTCTATAGACTTACCAGCAATCACCGTGAAGTCTGCAGCAACGTCACATGCGATAGTGTCTCCATTTCTAATATACTTCTTCACAGCCTCCTTTACTTTTCCTGTCCCCAACTCATTTCCACCATCTCCAACCCCTATGAGGTTATAAGATGCAAAAACAATAATTTGTAACTGTGGAAAGATCACCTCTGGTGGGTGCACACGTTATTACAAACACGGGTTGTAGACACACCGGTTGTGTTGATGCCTGGAATAGTCTGTGCAGCAACAAACAAGTCATCGATGGGATCCACTAAGTGCTTGATGTTTATTTTCCTCGCATTATAATAATTGCCATCATTTGCCCTTCCTGCCCTTTCTATGGCCACTAAATGATCAAACCTTAGAAAGGAAAAAAGAAGAAAAAAAAGATAAAAATATTACTCTGAATATTAGAAGATATAGGAAAGTATGTACAAAGTTATTTAACCCTTTTATATCTAGAGAGTTTTGGGCCTTGATGCACAAAGGTCATATTCACCTTATTAAAAGCTGCATTTGCTTTTTATTTTGCAGTCTATTTTGCACAGCTCGGCCCAATATAAGTACTGGGTCTAAAGAATCAGAGAACCAGTGCCATCAAAGACGTGATACAAGTAGTCAGGTTCTGCTACAGGAACCAAACCAACAGCCTTGTTAACGCAGAGAGGTTAATATTACTATGTGTTAACCTCTATATTTATTCTATACAGTCAATTCTGAGTTATTTTGGTCTCCAAACAAATTAATCCATTAGTGACTGCAAAAACAGGATTTTTGGTTGCTTACCGTAAAATCTGTTTCTTGAAGCCTCCATTGGGGGACACAGGAACCATGGGTGTATGCTGCTGCCACTAAGAGGCTGACACTATGCAAATAACAAAATTAGCTCCTCCTCTGCAGTGTACACCCCACCGACTGGCATTAAACTCTTCAGTTAGTGAGAAAGCAGTAGGAGAAAGAACAAGGTTGAAAAACCATAACCACAAACTTGAGAACTGTAAACGTGAGAACAGTCAGAGAACATATAACAAAAACATTGGGAGGGTGCTGTGTCCCACAATGGAGGCTTCAAGAAACAGATTTTACGGTAAGCAACCAAAAATCCTGTTTTCTTTATCGCCTCTCATTGGGGGACACAGGAACCATGGGACGTCCCAAAGCAGTCCCAAGGGCGGGAAAAACAGACTTCCATCAGGTCAGAGGACTCACCACTGCCGCCTGCAGGATCCTTCTGCCTAGGCTGGCGTCCGCCGATGCGTAGGTATGGACCTTGTAAAATTTGGCGAACGTGTGGATGGAAGACCAAGTTGCCGCTTTGCACAGCTGTAGGGCGGAAGCCCTGTGGTGCACCGCCCAGGAGGCGCCGACTGCCCGGGTAGAGTGAGCCTTAATCCCAGGAGGGGGCACTCTGTTCTTGACCCGGTAAGCCTCCAAGATTGCCATTCTGATCCATCGAGCAATAGTCGCTTTAGAAGCCGGCTGGCCTCTGCGCGTGCCATCAGGAATGACGAAAAAGGAATCCGTCTTCCGGAAAGTGGACGTTCTGTCCAGATAGATCCTCACAGCCCTGACAAGATCCAGCTTGTTCAATGTTCGCTCCAGAGGATGAGTCGGAGCTGGACAAAAGGAAGGTAGAACGATGTCCTCGTTGAGGTGGAAGGTGGAAACCACCTTAGGAAGAAAAGAAGGTGGGGGCCGGAAGACCACCTTGTCCTGGTGAATGACCAAAAACGGAGGACGGCAAGACAGGGCCGCCAGCTCGGAAACGCGGCGAATGGACGTGATGGCCACAAGAAAGGCTACCTTCCATGATAAAACTGATAGAGGAATCTCCCTAAGAGGTTCAAAGGGAGAAACCTTCAGAACGTCCAGTACCAGGTTTAGGTCCCATGCCTCCACAGGGGCCCTGTACGGCGGGACGGCGTGGGCTACCCCCTGAAAGAAGGTCTTAACCTGTGGCCGAGAGGCCAAGGTCTTCTGAAAGAGGATGGAAAGCGCAGAGACCTGACCCTTCAGAGAACTAAGAGCCAGGCCCGAATCCAGTCCTGCCTGAAGGAAGGCCAAAAGAGAAGGCAGGGAAAAAACCATAGGCGGAAGGCGGTTGGACTCGCACCACCGGAAGTAGGCCTTCCAGGTGCGGTAGTAGATCCTGGAAGACGAAGGCTTCCGAGCCTGAATCATGGTGTGAATCACCCGGTCCGAAAGGCCAGACGCTCTCAGAACCGCGGTCTCAACAGCCACGCCGTTAAACTGAGCGACCGAGAATTCGGGTGGCAGATCGGACCCTGGGACAGCAGATCGGGCCTGTCTGGAAGGCGCCAGGGAGCGTCCGCGAGAAGGTTGACGAGCTCCGCGAACCAAGCTCTCCTGGGCCAATCCGGGGCGATCAGGATGACCGGCACCCCTTCCGCTTTGATCTTCTTCAACAGTTTGGGAAGTAATGGAAGGGGTGGGAACAGGTAGGGCAGCTCGAACTGTGACCAAGGAATGGCCAGAGCATCGACGCCCACTGCGAGAGGATCGCGGGACCTGGAGACGAACTGCGGAACCTTCCTGTTGACTCGGGACGCCGTGAGATCCACATCCGGAGTTCCCCATCGAAGACAAATCTGATGGAAGACCTCCGGATGTAAGGACCATTCCCCTGCCGCGAGGCCCTCGCGGCTGAGGAAGTCGGCGGCCCAGTTTTCCACGCCGGGGATATGCACCGCGGATATCACCGGAACCGTTGCCTCTGCCCAAAGGAGGATCTTGGATACCTCGGCAAGGGCCAAGGAGCTCCGATGGTTGACATATGCCACAGCCGTGGCGTTGTCCGTCTGGATCCGGACTGGAAGGCCCCTGAGAATCCTTTCCCAGTGGCGGAGGGACAGGAAGATGGCCCGAATTTCGAGGACGTTGATCGGCAGAGATGACTCCTGCAGCGACCAGCGGCCCTGGACCGCCAGGTGGCGAAAAACCGCACCCCAGCCGAGCAGGCTGGCGTCCGTTGTCACCACCTGCCAGTGAACTGGAAGGAAGGACCTGCCCTGGGAGATGAGAGGTGACGTCAGCCACCAGTTGAGAGACCGCCTGACCCGAAAGGAGAGTTTGATCGGTCGATCCAGGGAGAAGACCGACCTGTCCCACTGAGACAGAATGGCTTGCTGAAGGGGTCGCGAATGGAATTGGGCGAATGGAATCGCTTCCAATGTAGCTACCATCCTCTCCAGAACCTTCATGGCCGAACGGAGGGAGGTCGAGGACCCTGGAGCAAGCGTATGTCCAGACAGAGAGGAGATCTCTTGTCTGTGGGAAGGAAGACTCTGCTCTGACGAGTATCGAAAAGCATGCCCAGAAAGATGATGCGCTGAGAAGGAATAAGGCAGGACTTCTTCCGGTTTACCAGCCACCCGAAACGGGCTAAGGTGTCGAGAACAATGGACAGGCTTTCGTGGGCCTGAGCGAAGGACGGATGATGAGGATGTCGTCGAGATATGGAAATAGGACCAGGCCTCTGACTCTCAAGATGGCCATCAGCGCCGCCATGATTTTCGTGAACACTCTTGGCGCGGTTGCGAGACCGAACGGCAGGGCGACGAACTGAAAATGATCTCGTTGCACTGCAAAGCGCAGGAAACGGTGATGTCCGGGAAATATCGGGACATGGAGGTAGGCGTCCTGGATATCTATTGAGCATAGAAACTCCTGAGCCTCCATGGAAGCAATTACTGAACGAAGGGATTCCATCCTGAAGTGTCTCAGGCGAACTCTCCTGTTCAGCAATTTGAGGTCCAGAATGGGGCGAACTTTGCCGTCTTTTTTCGGTACCACAAAAAGATTCGAGTAGAAACCCGTGAAGCGTTCTTTTTCTGGGACGGGAACGATTACCCCGGATTTGAGCAGAGAAGCGATGGCTGAGAAGAAGCCCGGAACTAGAGCGGGGTCTCTTGGAGGACGGGATTGGAAGAAACGATCCCGAGGTCGGGAAGCGAACTCTATTTTGTATCCCGAGGATACAACTTCCCTGACCCATGCGTCCTCTACTGCGGAAATCCAGATGTCCCTGAAAAGGAGAAGACGGCCGCCCAATCTGGGAGTTGGGCTGGAGTCTTGCCGAGAGTCATGCCGAGGTGGATCTTCCAGTCCTGGGCCTGGAGGATCTACCCTGGGAGAAACGAGGACGCCAGGACGGAGTGGGCCTAAAGGACACCGCCTTCTTCTCTTGACGTGCCTGTGGCCTCTGTTGCTGCTGGGAAAAGGAGTTTGACGCAGCGAAGCGACGAAAAGGCCGAAAAGAACGAAACTGTCATCTAGGAGGAGGGCGACGAGGCTTAGCCTGGGGGAGAAGAGAACTTGTACCCCCGGTGGCGTCCTTAATTATTTGGTCCAGCTGGGAACCAAAGAGGCGAGAGCCCTGGAAGGGCAGACTAGTGAGGGACTTTTTGGAGGACAAGTCCGCCTGCCAGGCCTTGAGCCAAACGGTCCGGCGGATGGCAACGGCATTGCTGGAAGCTTGAGCCGCACAAGACGCGGTATCCAGGGAGGCGGAAACCAGGTATTCACCAGCATGGGAAATCTGGTTGGCAAGTTCCGCTAATTGCGCGGGAGGCGCCCCATCCAGGATACCCCGCCGAAGATCCTTGGCCCATTTTGAGATGGATTTTGAAGCCCAAGTGGACGCAAAAGCTGGACATAGAGCCGCTGAAGCCGCTTCAAAAGCAGATTTCGCGAAGGATTCTATAACTCTATCATTAGAATCCTTCAGAGATTCTCCGCCGGACAGAGGAAGCAACGTGTTGGTGGACAGCCAGGAAACAGGGGGGTCCACCGAGGGAGATGCCGTCCAATTGGCGGTAAGTTCTGGAGGAAAAGGATATAACACACCCAGGCGTTTTCCCCTCTGAAAATGCCTAGTGGGGTTCTCCCTCACTCTGGACACGATTTCCTCGAATTCAGGATGAGGAGCGAAAAATTTTGAAGGCGGTTTGGCCCGTCTGAACGAAACCGCCTGATCTGCGGGTTCCGTAGAGGGATCCTTGATGCCACATGTTTGGTTTATTGCCCCAATGAGGTTCTGGACTGTCTCACTCATGGTGGCGATTTGGTTAGGATCCAGCTCCGAAGTATCCTCCGAAGGCGCATCAGATAATGCCTCGCCTGACTCAGGGGAGGAGGATCGGTGGGACACCAACCGCGGGGGAGGGCCGAGCGGCGAGATGGAGCGCGAAGAGGACTCAGACCGACGTTCCTGTCTGGACCTTTTGTGGCTTATCAAGGAGGGCTCGGGCGGCGGTTCCTGCGACCCGCTGGCCACTGCAGGGGTCTGCAGGGGTAACCGATCCAGCGCGGACACTAGGGTTTGAGATACCCGTGTTAAATCGGCCACCGATTGTGACAGAGAGGCGGCCCAGCCTGGGATGGGGGGATCACTCTCGGGCGGAACAGCCGGGGGATCCTGGGCGGTGGGAACAATCGGGTTGCTGCAGGACTGACACAGCGGGGAGGACTGACCTGAGGGAAGTTTGCTGTTACAGGACGAACATGCAAAGTACGTGACTAAGGCAGAAGATGAAGAGGTAGGGGGACGAGAGCGGCCCCCTTTAGAGGTAGACATTTTTAGGGACCCTGAAGATGCCAGTGGGTTAGGGGACAGTGGGCAGAGGGGGGTGTCAGTCTGCAGTGCAGCTACTCACGGACCCGGTCCTGGAAGATGTCCCACTTGTCCTCGGCGGAGAACTTCCCTGAGGTGCTGATTCTGCGATGCTGAGCCACAGAAGATGCGAGTGAAGGAGCGTGGCGCGCTGCGTGAGGCACTGCGAGGGCGGCTGCTGCTGTGAGAAGCGGTGCACACCGGCCGAGAGACCCACGAGGAAGGGGGTGGAGCCAGACGCAGAGGCGCCGGTGGGCAGGGCGCAGTATGTCGGGCGGGAAAAAAGCCCGCCCGCAGAACCGGAAGTGAGGAGCCGAGAAACCGGAAGTAGGCCCCGGCCTAAGCCGGGACCTAAATTAGAGACCGGCGCCGCCGGAGAAGGGAACCGCGGCGCCGGAGCAGTGCGCCGCAGGGGCTGAGAAGAGCGGCAGCCTGCCCAGGCTGTCCGGGAAAACGGAACTGGCGGGGTCGCGGCGCCAGAAGTAGGCCCCGACAGAAGCCGGGACCTAAATTAGAGGCCGGCGCCGCCGGAAATTCGCGGCGCCGGAGAATCGCGGCGCTGGAGCGCCGCCGGAAAATCGCGGCATCGGAGCGCCGCCGGAGAATCGCGGCGCCGGAGCGCCGCCGGAGAATCGCGGCGTCGGAGCGCCGCAGAAAGTAAGTGGCACGGCATCCTGCCAAGGACGCCGTGCAGACACAGGACGCATTGTGGCCCCCGAGCAGAGAGACCGCAGGGGGAAGCGGCGCGGCAGCCTGCTAGGCTGTGACTCTGTAAGGGGCTGTGCGGCTGCAGGGAGAGAACTGCGGCCGCTAAGGAAGAAGAGCTTATGGCTGTCCCTGGGATCCCTCTAAAATAAACGCCATGAGGGAGGACAGGGGGACATCTGGAGAAAAGATCCCGGGGGAATGGAGGGGAAATACTCACCTAAACATCCCACGCCGTTACTAACCTGAGGGGAATGAGACGTCCACGGAGCTGTGATGGACGTCCTCGTCTCCTCCAACCGACAGGCTCTGGTAGGCGAGTGGGTGGGGGACGGAGCCAGGACCGGACTTCTGAGCACGCTTCTGTGCTAGGATCTTGGTCCTGGAGAGGGATCTATGAGGATACGGGGTGGCAGTACACGCCGTACTCATAGTCCGCATTGTGGGAATACAGGTGTGACTGCTCACCCTGTATCCCTCCGGAAAAAACCTGAAAAGAAACGACGCACATTGAGGTAGATAAGGGTCTAATAAAAGACCCGTGTCCACCTCCTACTGACACTAAGCTAAACTGAAGAGTTTAATGCCAGTCGGTGGGGTGTACACTGCAGAGGAGGAGCTAATTTTGTTATTTGCATAGTGTCAGCCTCCTAGTGGCAGCAGCATACACCCATGGTTCCTGTGTCCCCCAATGAGAGGCGATAAAGAAAACAAAGAGCTCAAGTGCAAAAAGTATGGGAGGACACAGAACACGAATTAATTAATCTATGAGAATACTGTGCAACATGTCCGGATGAATCCTTATAGCTACGTCACTGCAGACATGCAAAATGAGGGAAAGCTTTATCCTTTGCTTTATGTGCAAGCAATAAAATAGCATGCTGGGAATAGATGGTCATAGACATAAGAGATGGAGATTGATTTTCCTTTAACAAAAAAATAAATAAATAATTACATATAGATATATAAATCACAGACTCGATGGTTCATTGTCTATGGTCATGTTTTGCCCTACAGAACCTGTATGGTGGTGCTGGGGAGTCCACCATGTGACAATATAAGAGGAGAATCGGCGCTCATCAAGACACTTTTCCATCGGCCGCTGCTGATCCTTCTCTCACCTGGGTGCAGTGGCGTCTCCATTCTCACACAGAAATTTCAAGGCACATTCTGGAGTTTCCCCCTTGTAAGATAACACTGGCACGGACGTCTTCAGGACTCCTGGTGAATACAAAGTCATTGATAAATTAATATGTAATTTTCCTCTTAGATATCCACCTGCCATATGCCCTTGTATCGGGTCGAAGTGTTTAGGCCAGAGCGGGTGCCTCATGACATTTGATTTCACATGTCACTTTTTCAAGTACAAGAGCTAGCCATGTTTTTTACAGATCGCACTCGTCCCTGGGATCGTCTTTGGGAAAGTTCACATGGCCGCAATGTTTTACAGAACAAGTGGTCAGTGCAAAATCACCGAGACAAGTCCGATGTTGATCTGAGTGTCGAATCAAACCCAGCAATGAGAATCTATGGGTCTGTTCAGACTGATAGATAGGAGAGGTGGAGAAACATTTTTTATTTTTTATTCTCTATTTTCATCAGATAAAAATGAAGAAACCCTGATCAAACTCTCATGAAATGCAGACCAACTTTCTCATACTACTTAGGCTGGTTTCATATTTGCGTTTAAATCCGCAGCGTTTAAAACGCATCCGCAAGTGGTGAAAAAAACACATGTAAACGCATACCAACGCTGCGTCTTTTAGACACATGCGTTGCCGCATGCGTTTAAAAAAACGCCGCGTTTGTACGCGTTTACATGTGTTTTTTTCCTGCGTTTGCGCTTTTGGTACGCATGATGAGAAATTTCACAAGCTGGTTTTTGTTCATTCTGCTTCACAAAAATCGGAATAAAAAGCAATCAAAAATGTCACGTGCCCGAAAATGTTACCAGTAAAAATGTCAACTCGTCCCGCAAAAAACAAGACCTCACATGACTCTGTGGACCAAAATATGGAAAAATTGTAGCTCTCAAAATGTGGAGACGCAAAAACTATTTTTTGGAATAAAAAGCGTCTTTCAGTGTGTGACAGCTGCCAATCATAAAAATCCACTAGAAAAACCCCTTATAAATAGAAATCAAACCCCCTTCATCAACTCCTTAGTTAGGGAAAAATTAAAAAAATGTATTTATTTCCATTTTCCCATTAGGGTTAGGGCTAGGGTTAGGGTTAGGATCCCTTTATCACCTTGATGGTGATATCGTTGCTTTTTGTGACGTAGCAACGATATCGTTAACTAAATCTTTCTGTGTGGCAAGGACCAACGATCAGGCCCCTGCTGGGAGATCGTTGGTCGCTGGGGAAAGTCCAGCACTTTATTTTGTCGCTGGATCTCCCGCTGACATTGCTGAATCGGCATGTGTGACGCCGATTCAGCGATGTCGTCACTGGTAACCAGGGTAAACATCGGGTTACTAAGCGCAGGGCCGCGCTTAGTAACCCGATGTTTACCCTGGTTACCGTTGTAAATGTAAAAAAACAAACACTACATACTTACATTCCCGGTGTCTGGTCAGGTCCTCCGCCGTCAGCTTCCCGCACTGACTGGTGAGCGCCAGCCGTAAAGCAAAGCACAGCGGTGACATCACCGCTGTACTTTACGGCCGGCGCTCAGTCAGTGCTGGAAGCTGAAGGCGAGGGACCTAACCAGACACCGGGAATGTAAGTTTGTAGTGTTTGTTTTTTTACATTTACAACGGTAACCAGGGTAAACATCGGGTTACTAAGCGCGGCCATGCGTTTAGTAACCCGATGTTTACCCTGGTTACCCGGGGACTTTAGGATCGTTGGTCGCTGGAGAGCTGTCTGTGTGACAGCTCTCCAGCAACCAAACAGCGACGCTGCAGCGATCGACATCGTTGTCGGTATCGCTGCAGCGTCGCTTAGTGTGACGGTACCTTTAGGGTTTGGATCCCTTTATCACCTTGATAGTGGGGGGTGGCTTATCAGTGTCTAGACTTGTTTTTCTCTATTCAAACGCATGCGTTCAAAAACGCAACCAAACGCATGTACTTAAAAACACATGCGTTTACATAGACAGCAATACGTTTTTTTGACGCAATCGAACGCATGTGTTTTTTTGCGGCAAAAAAACGCCTCTAGAAATTACTACATGTTGCATTTCCGCGCCAAGACGCAAGCATCGAAAAGATGCATACGTCGTCAAACGCGACCAAACGCGTACAAAAAAAACGCATGCGTTTTTAATGTTAAATATAGGAAAACACGACGCATGCGTTTATATGCATTTACAAACGCAGCGGCAAAAAACGCAAATGTGAAACCAGCCTTAGATCCATGATGTGTGCTTGAGCTTTTATCTACAGAGGCACATCAATGGAAAGGATCAGAAAATGTCCCATCAGTGGTGAGTACTGACCATAGAAATCACAGCAACAGATACAGTATCTTAAAGGGAACCTGCAATCAGCATGCATAGAAAAGTTATCCAGGGGTGCGTGCAAAAATAATGTCTTGTCAGTAGGATTGGGGGGACACCGGACAGTGGGTTAGCACTCTGACAATAGGAGACTCGACCCTCGGTATAATTGTTGGCTTCTCCTGGTTGGTTATGCCCTCTCCTCAGATATTAAGAGAGCTCATTTTTAGCCTAGTGTCAACAGGAGGTAGGCCCAACCAGTATCAGGTCTTCTGCACATTTTTATTTTGTTTTTATTTTCCTGTGTTTCTCC
The DNA here is from genome assembly GCF_032444005.1 of Ranitomeya imitator. NCBI lineage: Eukaryota > Metazoa > Chordata > Amphibia > Anura > Dendrobatidae > Ranitomeya > Ranitomeya imitator. The sequence goes on along the minus strand of NC_091282.1, from coordinate 779,947,454 downwards.
ATATGGTGCTGATGTCCACCATCTTATGCCATCATCCCAGAGAGGACACACCATGCACTTCACAGTAGTATAGCTCCCTGAGGATGCTATTTGACACTGGCCACCTTTCCCCAATAACTGCTGCTGCATTGGAGTGCTGACGTCCACACAATTCTTAAAAGACCACCTAAAGTGTGACCCTGTGCTGAAAGAAAACGTCGACTGGGCGAGTATAACACTTTGCCCCCCTTCAAACAGGTTATGACTAGTCTCAGCTGGCACATTGTGTCCTCCTTATAGGCATCAGGTGGAACCTTGGGACTTCTCCCTTATTGAAGTCTCTCTGAGCCTCTTCATAGCATTTACCAAGACCCTTTTCATGGAAGGTGGCATTTTCCGATGGCTATAACCTCTGTATGCCAGGTGTCTGAGCTTGCTGCTATTTCCTGCAGGGTTCCCTCCTTGTTCTCCATCAGGACAAGTTTGGATTGTGCTTCACTCCAAAGGAGGTCTCTGCTTTCACATCAATGAGGACATCATCCTCTCCTCCTTTTTGTCATCTCCAGTTCATTTCTGAGAGACTCTCTTCACTGTTAGGCTCTAATACCCTGACCAGATCCAATCTTTCAATTATACAAGCTTTCCAGGGTTTTGATTCACTTTTCGTGATCCATATCTGAGTGCATCGGGTTGGCTATCGTAAAAACCTTCAAGGACAAAGCCAAATCTCTGCCCTTTGGGTTACACTTAACTCCGCAAAAGCAGTCAGGGTCTCATGGGCTTCGACTTATGCAAGCTTAGGGCACAAGGTACTGCATACTGTAGGTCGCTGTCTGCTCGGCAGTCCAAATGGCCAGCGATTGTGCTTTTTTCCCACCCATTGGAACTGCTCTGGAACATTCCAGGGTCCCCCAATGCTGTGGATTGTTAGACTTGCCGTAAAAATCCCTTTCTCGTTGAATACATTGTGGGTACACAGCTCCCACTCTATTCCAGATTTTCCTGCACAGGGACAAGTTATCCTTGCCTGTGTATGATGTGCATTTCTTCTATGAATTCAGGCCATGTTGGTTCCTTGTGTTTTTGTTGTAGTATTTTTACTGTTTTTTTGGGGTTGCCTTTCATAATGCTTTTAGCACTAAGCTGAGCTGTCTGGATTCTGACGAGATGGCATAATCACCAGGCAGAACCAACACCTTTCTTCTACCTAGTGGCAGAGTGAATACCCATGATCCTGCATCCAACAATTTATTCAAAGAGAAAGGGATTTTATGGTAAGTGCAAAAAACATATTTGATCAAAATACATTGCATAAAAGGTTTTGCTTTTAAATAGCAGTGCAGACCTCAGTCTATGCTGCAGGCTACCTATATCTATAGACTAGGAAACAGTGAGCCCTGATGTCCAGTGCAGGAGCCAGCACTGCAAAAAATGATGTGATCTTACAGCGATTACTCCTACAGGCCTATGACACTGGCCAGGACGCTCTACCTCCTACTGTATAGATACGAGCATCCGGCAGCATGGACCGAGGAAGGTGGAGCTACTGAGAAGCAAAATCTTTGATGCAGTGTATATAGAAAAGTGATTACCTTACACTCCTGCGTTATAGCAGCTTCTCTACATGCAGTAATTGAAGAAACCCTTTAAAGATAATATGCAGAATAATATACATTAAATACACCTTGTTCTATAGCATCAGCCACGATTTTCTTATTCATGTCGATGGCGTGCCCATCTGTAACAATCACAACCTTCTTTCCAAGGGCTTGCAATATGGTTGCCATAGCCAGGGCCCCAGGAGGACCGTCTGTTTCCTCAGGAGGGACTTTCTGATAGTGAGTGGGGAATCCAGTGGTTATGAGGATGGATTTGGCATGAGATAGGGAGAGGCAGGACTTGAGAAGTTCATCCTTAATGAGCAGATTCTTAATCCCTCGGTTACCTGCAAGATATTGACATTGTCACCATTCCAAAAATCTGAGCTAGGCCACCAGATGTGTGTAAGTGCATTTTTATCTTGTGGATGATCCCATATCCATTTATTACATATAATTACCTGGATCTATGCCAACAATTTCTTCCAGCAACCTGATTTTTTCAGCGGTTTGCTTTGAGACCAGGCTGTAATGTAAAGGATCAGAGGAGATTTGCACAACTAAGGGCTCCTGAGTGGCACAAGGGTCTGGAGTGTCTTCATTTTTAACATCGGTAATAAACATGCATCCTGGAGAGTGGGTGAACGCCAAGGGGGATCCTGCAAGAACAGGACAACATATTAATTCTTGTCCACACATTTAAATGAGGCATGAGAGTCATCTGCAATCTGTAATAGAGGAAGGAGCCAAGGACGATCATCTGCCTCATAAAACATGTCAGGCTGACTGCGTTGAGGAACATGGCAGAAGAAATATGGTAAATTGACCATCATAACTTATGCCACTTCATTTCCATCCGTTAATTCAACATAAGACCCCACTTTTCCCTGGTGGAGAATTTGATTAATACATCAGTTAATTGGACATGGCTGATTCACACTTTGTCGATACTTACTGCAACTAGCGACAGCTTCAACGCCCGTGACACCGCACGCCCAGAACACCGGGACATCGCCGGGATGCATCCACACCGCATCTCCATAATCAGTTTTCTGAAGATCTTTAATCCCAAGATAATCTGCACCATGCGGAAAGAGACATACTATAAATGGACATTTATAGTAAAATAATACATAATCCAGATCATTACTGAGGTGTACAGAAAATTAATAGGTTAAAGAAATGTAAGGGGTATTCTAAGCCTGAAGCTTAGATTGGAGGAGTTCTAAATGTTCACCAGAGAGGCAGACCCTGGTCCCCCATTATCTGAGCTGCATAACTGTGGGCAACAAATGGAGAATACTGACAAAAAACAGCCACAGCAGCTCCACACGACTGTGATCCTGTGTCTGGTGGGAATCAAGAGCTGGAGAAGCAATAGATTGGGGTACTATCAGTCAGACCCCCAATGATGCTGCATTAGGTGATAATCCTACCTTAAAGGTCTTGTTCGGTCTTTCACACTCATGGCATATTCATAGGGTGGATAGGACCTTCATCCATCTCCAGAAAAGACCAAAAACCCTGTCAGTAATGAGGAGTGCTCTCATTTGCAAAGCGTCAAGAAAAAATTATTGGAGGGAGCCAAAGAAAAGTGCATGGGTCGCCTCCTCTCCATCCTGACAGTTTGCACGGAGGCCCTGTTCTGGAGACAAATTTGCATACTAGCAGTGGGACCCACTTCTATTGGACATTTATTCATATGCCGAATATGTCCAAGGTGCAATCACTCCTTGTGCGAAGCCACACATCTCCCCACAGGATACATGATAATTATCTGATGAAGGTCTCAACACAGGGATCACAGGAATGGCCCCTTGACCACATGAAGCAGCGGTAGCACGTGTGAGCAGCTCAAGTAAAAAATGGTGGCACTGCCAGAGAGAACAGAAAGCAGCATCACATAATATAAGGGCTAAGAGCAGGACGTCAAATTGGGCACTACTGACCTGGGGAGCCGATGTGCACCGGGGCTCCGTGGTATTTCTTCATGGGGTGCGTAGCAATCACTGCAGCCTCTAGCTTGTCTTGCGGAATAGGTCTCATGGTCACAACAAGGTTACAGGAAAACTGTCCGATTCCATGACAAGGGACCGCTGTCTGCAGGGGAAAAGAACAGCTTAATAGGGAGAAGACATGAGGACTCATTCTGCTACATGCAGTGGCGCCTCACATTAAAAATTGCATTAATTTCTAAACAGCATGATGTACTCGCCTATAATTCAGATCCGCTGATTTGCTTTTACTAGTGTGCAATGCATCATGGGAGCTCAGATCGCAGAGATACAATTAGCGATAAGCTAATAGGTCACATGATACATAAAATACCGTAAAATGCGATCTGTCCACTGAAAACAATCAACAGAGCTGTCAATGCAGCTTTGGATGTGACTACGGTAAAAAAACAATATGTAAAACCACAAAAAAAGGAAGGTTAGATATTTTATAGATTTGCAGTTGCGGAAACAACTGGGTCTGAAAATCTGTAAAATACAGAAGCACCCAGAATGTGTGAACGCAATCCAATAAGAGATTCCTGATGGTCAACCATAAATATGAAATGTGGTCATAACATCAATACGGCTGATAGAAAACTAGCTCTTATAATCCTAAAATCAGAATTAGGACCGCAAATTAGTTCTTAGTCAAATGTAAGAAAATGGTCTCCTATCTTCCTTCGGAGTGAGGTTGTTTTTCAGTCTTTTTCCAATATCAGAACCTATGCACACAACTGTGTCCGATTCTGCAACCACCACCCCCCCAAACAAAAAAAGAAGCTGCATGAAGAGAAATTAGCCAACATAATTTTTTCTCACAAATGGCAGACTCCAATCTATAAAAAAACAAAAACAAAGCAGAATGGGAGAAGCACTAAGTTTTTCTCGGATCTGGCACATATTAAAAGAGTGATGTGTGAGTGGCACCACTGAGCCATATAGATCTGTGTGCTGATGCGATGACTCTTATGAGCCCTAAGACACCAGGAGGCCTCGTGCAGGGGGAAGCCATTAAGTTGCCAAATATTGAACCCATCCCCCTACCTTGTACATGCTGACGTTCCGTTCCTGCTCCACATTCCTCACAGGGACCCCCAGTTTCTGCACTGTGCTTTCAAAGGAAAAGCTGCAACCCAGGTAGAAAGTCACCATATCCTTCATCTGCTCGGTGTAACTCTCCAGGCTGGTGAGGCTCTCTCTGTAGACGCCATGTTCATATCTCCGATAAAGAAGGCAGTCCGTCCTGGAACATACAGAAGCTATGGATGAGATAGCTTGCATGTGTACCATCCCTTTAATGCCACATGGAACTTTTATTGTATGAATGAGCCATGAGACTCCATACCGTATATCGGCGTCATGGCTCAGGGGAGGACATTTCCACTCTCCGGGGTCGCTGCGGTATAACAGAGGGAGAGGGCCACTATTGGCTTTGCAAAACTTCTCAAAATCTTCGGCTAGAGACTTGTGCAGAATCACAACGTTGGCCTGGTTATACCCTGAAACATTCACAATAACCACACAATCAAGCATGGAGGAAGTGTGGGTCTGTATTTCTTGATATCTGAACTGGATCTTCGAATCATAATATTTTTCTGAATGGTGGATGCAAATTTATTGTACATAAGAATACAAAATTAATATAAAATGTCAGAATGAGGCCTGACCTGTTTTGGACATTAGCGGATGGATGAAACTGCGACTGCAAGGTTCGCCGCAGTATATGGCCGCACCATGAAGACCCCCATACACATTAGCCTAAACTTGGCTGGATCAGAGGGCTGTCTAATGTGAATGGGGTGTCCAGACTCTTCCCCTAAACATCATTAGTCAGTGTTCCCAGGGTGGAGCAGTGCGAGTTTAACACCCGATCCTCTTGGTCTTCAGAAAATAAGCCACAGTTAGAAATGTCTGCCAGGGGTCATCTCCTCTCTCCCCTTTGAAAACACATAACACAAACACACAGAAAAGGTGCAAATGTTTTCCCTCGTGGATCCGCCTTAGTATTTATTCACACAGACTGCTGGGGCAGGAGCAGGGATTTCGGCAAACTGCATTTAGATGTGCATGTGCCTTACGTAGCACATCCAGTATTGAACTGGCGAGTATTACTAGGAAATGAGACCAACAGTGTTCACTTTGCAAAGTAATAACTTCAAGAGAAAGCAAAAGAGCAGAATGACTCAATTGTCATCACACCTGCAGCACCATCTAGTGGTAAATGTGGATCACTGCATTTATATCAATGTAAAGTAAAAAGAAAAATATAAAAACATGAAGGGCGTCTGTCAGCCCCCAAAATTTTAATTAAACCTGTTATACAGGTATAAAGTGGACTGAGCCCATATCAGAATCATGTCTGATTCATGCAGCCTGACGTTTGGATATCACCTGACAGGTTCCCTTTAATATCACTGCTACCATAATATGCAACAAATTTCCTGCACACAAAACCTTGAAACCCGATTGTGATTCAGTCCAGTGTAGATGTACCGGGGCGCCCTCACGTGCCATTTTAATGCCAATATGAGGATTAGAAAAAAATAAGACTTAGGTTTACATATGGCAAATCTGCTGTGGAAATCCACTAGGGAAATATCCACAAACTCTATAATGGGTATTAATAACAGATAATAGATGAAATCGTGGCCTCTAATGAGGTTTAACAGCAGCAAATCACAGTGCAAAAATAAAGCTGACTAATGCCCATGCAATTTTGCACTTATGAGTGGATTTTGCCAACAAATCCGTGCAACCATTGACAACCGGTTAGAAAAACGTATGGATATGTTGGGAAACCAATGGTTAGCAAACTTTCTGTGCCTTCACCTATACACTATGAATTACCAAGAGGGCCAAAATAATGTAACAGATTTCAGTAAATATCATGGAAGCGTTTCCATCCATAGTGTCACATATTGTACATACATGATATACACAAATAGGGCGATGGAGGAGCTGCCATATACACCATGTGGTGTATTATGCATATACATGATATACAGCGATAGAGGCGGCTGACTATCTATACCTCGCACTTTGGTCTTGTGTCTGTTTCTTGTAATTATTTACTGTGATGATACCTGGATTTTGGACTCGCCGCTCTCGTGGTTTATGCACTGTGTAAAAAGCCATTATCACAAGATGTATCCCTGGAGGCAATACAGATAGTGCAGTCACCTAATGTGACTCCCCCAATGACAGATGTTGTGGGGAGAGAAGGATCGGGATAACATTTAACTGTCTGACGCATCTGTTCTTTGGGAGTAACACATTTGGTATTGTGCTTCAACTCGTGCAAAATCACAGCAAGACCTCATATCAAAGGGCACCTGATCCCCCATCAGAAACTCCGTTCAGAAGCCATATGCAAATCAGGCATGAAGTGCACTGGCGACCTGCCAGACTGCTATTTCAGGTGCATTGACACACCCAGTGCACTTCTAGCCTGTCTACGTTAGATTTCTCAGGACTTGCACATCGGATTTCTATGTGCCTACAGAACCAGAACACTACTTACGTATATAAAATAAATAAGTGGTGTGGTGAGAAGTTCCCTTTAACCGTGACATGTGAACTCACCCGTAATGAGTTTGATCAGATTATTAGGTCACTGGAGTGCAGATTTCCCCGGCCAAATTATTGTGGGGGGGAGCTGAAGATAAGATATGACACCATTCATTGGTTACCTGCAGACATCCCTGACGTGTTCCGGACATGTATTCGATTTTGACGTATTAAACCACGGACAGCGGCTGGGAAGAGAGACCTGAGCGACTGTAGACAAACCATGCCAGGCACCTGCCAAGGAAAGAAGCAAACGATCATCGGGGTTATCACATCCAGATCGGAGTGTTCTGTGGGCAAATAATAGGCCATGATTATTGGAAATGCATCAAATGTGCAAAAATGCTGCTCGCACGTACAAGGATATGGTGCCAGTAATAGTGACCGGCAACACATTAATAATATGGTGCAGCAAATGCAATTATTATGGATTAAAGTGATTAAGACACTGAAGGGAACAAAACACCTGAGTTTCCTGTAATACTCCCTCAATTTCACCAGCTTGAAAAACCTGTTGTGTGCTGATAGCTAAAAAGGATATCTTTCTTATACAATTACACACAGAAGAAGCATTAATCCCGGACTGATCTCAGCAGTGTGAACCCTAGAGGAGATCCCCACCGCAGCCCTCTCCGAATGTCACCTACCTCAGGGGCTGAGGACACATCCATAACAGTGCCGGATAATACAGCTAGAGCCTGTTCTCCACATTTTATACACTCAGTATCAATTTTTAACTAACTGGTTAAATAGTTATAGGTGTGGATACTTGAAGGCCATATTTCCAGTACTGAAAGGCTTCTTTTTTTTTCGCTGATGTTTTCTGCAGATGTTTACACCAAAACGCTCAATAATATTTATTGGATTTTTTATTGCTTTTTTTGTAGTACAGAAAAGCGGAAATTCTATGCTTAAAACACACTGACCATCTTGCACGCATTCATTTTAGAACTCTATAGGGGAAAATGCACCATGTGTTTAAAGGCGCAGTGAGGTGAATTTTCATTAAATCCACTTTGCTTGAATTGTTAAATATAGCAGATTTTTTGCTGAAAAAAAAAAACTAAAACATTTATGGTATGTCAGAACATGACCTAACACTGGATGAATTATCTCCTTTCCGTTGTGGCCCTTTTTCATTTTTGCGCTTCTGTTTTGTTCCTCCTTTCTTTCTAAGGGTCATCGATTTTTAATATTCCAGCTAATCCATGTGAAGTTTTTTTTTTTTTTCAGGGTGAATTGTAAGTTTGAATGACATCATACATTTTATCAAATAATATACAGAAAAAGGGCAAAAAATGTGGTAAAAGTTACCTGGAAATGCAATTCTCCAGGTCAGTCCGATTATCACAATACCAAACTTGGATATTTCTTAATTTAAGAACTGAAGCGAGAGAAAATAAAACAGAAATATAAAATAATGATTAATTTCATTTGTGCTGCCATTCTCTGAAACCCGTAACTTTATGTTTCTATCCACAGAGCAGTATCAGTGATTGTTTTGTGCGAGCTAATGTTTATACTGATATATATACATACATATATATTTGAATTTTTTTCTTTCTACAATATTTAACTGTGATTACAAAACTGAACACTGACAAAAAAGGAGGATGACAATGGGAAAAAAAAGCTGATCAAAATAAATCTATTTTACATGTATGCAAAAAAAAACAAAAACAACTCTTCATATGTGAATGAGGCTTGTAGGATTTGCAACAAAGTAAGCATTTATTTCAAGCCACTTTTATTGCACCCTATAAATTGCGCAAAGGAGCAATCTGCAAAGAAAATTAACAAAGAATTGACAAACTGCAGATTTACACCCACACTGCAGGTCAATATATGCACGGAGAATATCTGCAACGTGTACATTGGATTGCAGCACGGTGGCGCAGTGGTTAGCACAGCAGCCTTGCAGCGCTGGAGTCCTGGGTTCAAACCCCACCAAGGACAACATCTGCAAAGAGTTTGTATGTTCTCTCCGTGTTGCGTGGGTTTCCTCCCACATTTCAAAGACATACTGATAGGGAATTTAGATTGTGAGCCCCAACAGGGACAACGATGATAATGTGTGCAAACTGTAAAGCGCTGCGGAATATGTTAGTGCTATATAAAAATAAACATTATTTATTATTATTATCTTTCACACCTACTAGGCCGGTACTGTACATCAGGGAAGTGTGCCTTTACCTGTTGGTCTTGTTCACGTTACAGATTTGCTGAAGCTTTTGCATCTGCATTTTGGAAGATTTTAATGCATAGTTGCGAATCCTGCTGCAAATCCATAACAGAATAGGCATCACGTGCAGAGGCGTAGCTAGGGTTTCAGCTTTGGGGGGGGGGGGGGCGTAAAAAATCTGAGTGGGCCCTTAGTCAGGTAGCCCTGACTAGATACAGTGGCGCACCCTAATTGTGAGTATAGGGGAAACTCAGAAGATGACCACACTGTGATTGAAAATAAATCTATGTACAAAAACACACACTGATATTACTATATGGCGACCATATAGTGGTGGATACCAGTCCTGCAGACCATATAAGAGATCACTGGACAGTTTTAGATGGTGACTCACAGCTGATGGTCTTTCTTAGGCTACGTTCACATTTGCGTTGTGCGCCGCTGCGTCGGCGACGCAACACACAATGCAAATAAAAACGCACCAAAACACACGCAAAAACGCTGCGTTTTGCGACGCATGCGTCGTTTTTTGCCGAAATTTGGACGCAAGAAAAATGCAACTTGTTGCGTTTTCTTGGTCCGAAGCTTGCAGCAAAAAAGACGCATGCGTCGCACAACGCAACAAACAAAAACGCATGCGTCCCCCATGTTAAATATAGGGGCGCATGACGCATGCGTCGCCGCTGCGTCGCCCGACGCAAACCCGACGCAAACTAGCATAACACTAGTGTGAACGTAGCCTTATGGAGTCGTTTACTTTTCCCATCTGGCCATACGTCTCACATTTCCTGCACCGTCCATATCTATTCCCAACCTGCACAAACTAATCATTCTGCTGATACCCCAATACTGAGCCGCTGCTGCTGTATGTGTCCCTATTACTGCACCTGATACCCCAATACTGAGCCGCTGCTGCCGTATGTGTCCCTATTACTGCACCTGATACCCCAATACTGAGCCGCTGCTGCCGTATGTGTCCCTATTAGGCCGGCGTCACACTTGCGAGTTTTGCGGACGTAAGAGCGCAGAAACTACGTCCGTAAAACTCGCAAAACAAACGGCACAATTATTCTCTATGCCCCTGCTCCTATCTGCCGTATTTTACTGATCAGTATTATACGGCTTTCTACGGCTGTACAAAATCGCAGCATGCTGCGTTTGTCACCGTATTGCGCAAATAAAACGTCAATGAAAGTCTATGGAAGCCCCAAAAATACGGATTACACACGGACCAGCAGTGTGACTTGCGAGGAATACGCAGCGGTGTTAGAGAGAAAAGCCGGTAATTCAGTGCGGTGTACAGTAAAATCACACTGACAGCTTACAGTAGAATAGGTAGAATAAATGTGTACACATAGAATAGGTATATATATATATATAATGTCAGTGAGACACATATATGTATATATTAATATTTCATCCAGCGCGATATAGCAGAAAGCCGGTAATTCAATTGCCGGCTTTTGCCATCTCCTTCCTAAACCTGACATGATATGAGACATGGTTTACATACAGTAAACCATCTCATATCACCATTTTTTTTTGCATATCCCACACTACTAATGTTAGTAGCGTGTATATGCAAAATTTGGCCGTTCTATTAAATTAAAGGGTTAAATGGCGGAAAAAATTGGCGTGGGCTCCCGCACAATTTTCTCCGCCAGAGTAGTAAAGCCAGTGACTGAGGGCAGATATTAATAGCCTGGAGAGGGTCCATGGTTATTGCCCCCCCCCCCCCCCCCCCGGCTAAAAACACCTGCCCCCCCCCGGCTAAAAACACCTGCCCCCAGCCACCCCAGAAAAGGCACATCTGGAAGATGCGCCTATTCTGGCACTTGGCCACTCTCTTCCCATTCCTGTGTAGCGGTGGGATATGGGGTAATGAAGGGTTAAAGCCACCTTGCTATTGTAAGGTGACATTAAGCCAAATTAATAATGGAGAGGCGTCAATTATGACACCTATCCATTATTAATCCAATTGTAGTAAAGGGTTAAAAAAACACACACACATTATTAAAAATTATTTTAATGAAAAAATCACAAAGGTTGTTGTAAAAATGTATTCTACGCTCAATCCACTCACTGAAGACCCTCGATCTGTAACAAAGTCAAAATAATAAAACAACAATATCCTTACTTTCCGAAGATCTGTAACGTCCAACGATGAAAATCCATCTGAAGGGGTTAAAATATTTTGCAGCCAGGAGTTCTGGTAATGCAGCGCTACTCCTGCCTGCAAAACCCCGGAGAATGAAGGTAAAGTAGGTCAATGACCTATATTTACCTTCATTTGCGGTGAGGCGCCCTCTGCTGGTTGTCCCTAGATCGTGGGAACTTTCCTAGAAAGCTCCCAGGCTCGAGTTCATAAGAGGCGCCCTCTGCTGGTTGTCCTCATATGAACTCGAGCCTGGGAGCTTCGGACAGGTCATAAACTGCAGGAGACGGACCTAAGCGGTGCGGTGGTGAAAACAGATGAAAACGCCAGAAGGTGAGTATCAGACAGTCGGTAGAGGTCTTCACTCCAACGGTGAAATAAAAAAAAAAAAGCTGGAGTGATGCTTTAACCCCTTTCTGACCTCGGACGGGATAGTACGTCCGAGGTCAGATCCCCTGCTTTGATGCAGGGCTCCGCGGTGAGCCCGCATCAAAGCCGGGACATGTCAGCTGTTTTGAACAGCTGACATGTGCCCGTAATAGGCGAGGGCAGAATCGCGATCTGCCCGCACCTATTAACTAGTTAAATGCCGCTGTCAATCGCAGACAGCGGCATTTAACTACCATTTCCGGCCGATCTGATGATCGCTGCTATGTAGCAGAGCCGATCGTGCTATGCCTGCTTCTAGCCTCCCGAAGCATGGCAAAAGTAAAAAAAATGTGAAAAAAATAAAAAAAAATATAAAAGTTTAAATCACCCCCTTTTCGCCCCAATCAAAATAAATGAATTAAAAAAAAAATCAAATCTACACATATTTGGTATCGCCGCTCTCAGAATCGCCCGATCTATCAATTAAAAAAAAGCATTAACCTGATCACTAAACGGCGTAGCGAGAAAAAAATGCGAAACGCCAGAATTACGTTTTTTTGGTCGCCGCGACATTGCATTAAAATGCAATAACGGGCGATCAAAAGAACGTATCTGCACCAAAATGCTATCATTAAAAACGTCATCTCGGCACGCAAAAAATAAGCCCTCAACCGACCCCAGATCATGAAAAATGGAGACGCTACGGGTATCGGAAAATGGCACAATTTTTTTTTATTTTTTTTTAGCAAAGTTTGGAATTTTTTTTCACCACTTAGGTAAAAAATAACCTAGTCATGTTAGGTGTCTATGAACTCGTACTGACCTGGAGAATCATAATGTCAGGTCAGTTTTAGCATTTAGTGAACCTAGCAAAAAAGCCAAACAAAAAACAAGTGTGGGATTGCACTTTTTTTGCAATTTCACCGCACTTGGAATTTTTTTCCCGTTTTCTAGTACACGACATGCTAAAACCAATGATGTTGTTCAAAAGTACAACTTGTCCCGCAAAAAATACCATACAATGTGGTTCCATTTTCATGCCATGACTAAGACCTGATGGTCGAAACGCGTCAGTGTTGACCACCTGGGACCCCCATCTCTTTTTTGCAAATGTTTGCATTTTAAAGTGTTTCCAATAAATTGACTTTTTAGAAGATCCATGCTGGAGATTATTTTTTCTTTTTCATCCTCTCACATTCACCCCACAGTGACCATGACATTTCTATCAATCTAATAATTTTTTTCTCCACTTACCGATGAAGTTTGCAGGCAGTGAGGCAGGACCAGGAAGTGTGTGGGAGAAATGCAAGGTGGACATTAGGACCCAGCGTGCCTGCTTTGAGCCCATCCGAGCTTCCACAGTGGGAAGAAAACTGCAGCCAACGAAAAGCTCCATCATCAGGTCAGACAGCATGGTACAATTCAGGAAGACTCTGCAACTGTCCACTGTGCTAGCCAGCATGCACAGTCTCTATCAGACAGGAGCAGGCATTATACTGCTCTCCTCCTGCGCTGTGTTTTGCCTTATCAAAGAAGTGGCAGTGACTCCCGGGGTGACGGGGCCCAGGGCGATGGCCCTCTCTGCCCCCACCCCAGTAGCTACGCTACTGATCACGTGGGAACATGGACTTAGCGTATGTTCACATAAAGAAAATTTATTAAAAACATTTGACTTTTTCCATTCATGTTGATAGAGCTTGCCAAATTTCATGCACCTGCTGCAGTAAGAAACACCACGCAGCTATTCGGAAGCAGCAACCAGGGTGCAGCACTTCACCACATATAGGGTTATGTGCACACGATGCGGAAAACGCTGCGGGTCCGCAGCAGTTTCCCATGAGTTTACAGTACAATGTAAACCTATGGGAAACAAAAAACGCTGTGCACATGCTGCGAAAAAAAACGCGCGGAAACGCAGCGGTTTACATTCCGCAGCATGTCACTTCTTTCTGCGGATTCCGCAGCGGTTTTACACCTGCTCCTATAGAAAAGCGCAGTTATAAAACCGCAGTGAAATCCGCAGAAAAAACGCGGTAAATCCGCGATAAATCTGCAGCAAAAACGCAGCGTTTTTGCCCTGCAGATTTATCAAATCCTATAAACAGGAGAACCAGGAGTATAATAGGTATATAAATTTATTACAAATACAGGGTATAAATATACAGTCAGTAAGTGACGTAAGATGATAGTATATAAGCAGAGAACACAATATAAAGTGCAAGAAAGGATGGAAACACGTCTCTTCCTGGGGACCTTCGACCTGGGCGGCGCTATGTGTCATTTTATCCTCGAGCTGTTGCGCTTTGTCCTCACACACAACTTCTTTGTATTTAAGGATTCTTATTATCTCCAGAAGCGTGGCACAGCCATGGGTGCGGCCTGTGCGCCCTCGTACGCCAATCTCTTTCTGGGTCACTGGGAGAGATCTTTGTTTGGCGACGGGGGGGACTCAGGCCGCCGACCATGTGCTGTGCTGGCTTAGATACATAGATGATATTCTATTTCTATGGGGGGGCATGGTGCGACAGCTCGAGGATTTTATGAGTCGGCTGAATGACAACCCGTTTAATATCTTTCTTACTTATCAGTATGATACTCGGCGGGTCGATTTTCTTGATATCAGTCTGGAGAACGATACTTCCCGTAGGGTACAGACTGATGTATTTAGAAAGCCGACTGCCGTTAACGCGTTGCTTCATGCCGACTCAGCACACAATCCAGCTACAGTAAGGCTATGTGCACACGTCAGGATTTCTTGCAGAAATTTTCCTGACAAAAACCGGACATTTCTGCCAGAAATCCGCATGCGTTTTTACCGCGATTTTGATGCGTTTTTGACGCGTTTTTGGTGCGTTTTTCCCAAATGCATAGAACTGCGGGAAAAACGCTGAAAATCCGCAAAAATAATGAACATGCTCATTTTTTTACCGCGATGCGTTTTTTTCGCGGAAAAAAAACGCATCCATGTGCACAAAACATGCAGAATGGATAGAATGCATAATGTATGCATTTTTAATGAGTTTTTATAGCGTTTTTAGCGTGAAAAAACGCGAAAAAACCTGTACGTGTGCACATAGCCTAAGGGCTGTCCCGGTCGGGCAGTTCCTTAGGATGAGACGGATCTGCTCCACTGAAGATAGGTTTCAAACCCAGGCCGCTGCTCTTAAGGCACGTTTTGAGGCACGCGGCTATAGCCGAAGGTGCATCAGGCGTGGCTATGATAGAGCTAGGAGGACGCATCGTAGGGACCTTCTCTACACCATAGGTAATCGCACCAAGGCCGGGCCGGAGGACTCAAAAATACGTTTCATAACAACTTATAATCATGAATGGTGCAATATGAGAGACATTCTGGCCCGGCATTGGCCCATTTTGGGTACTGAGCCATCCCTGGGTCCCGCCTTGGGCGACTATCCCTCTATGACAGCAAGGAGGTCCCCTAACCTGAAAAATATGCTTATCCGGAGTCACTACGTTCCTCCCGTTAGTAGCCCTTTTGGCACTAGAGGACCAACCCTGGGATGTTTCCAGTGCGGCCACTGTGTGGCTTGTGCCAATATTGTACGGACAGTCTCCTTTCACGTCGTCTGATGGAAATAGGACGTTCTCCAATAGACACCACATATCGTGCAGCACCACGAATGCATACCTCCCAACTTTTGAAGCTGGGAAAGAGGGACAAAGTTAGCGGCAAATTTTAGGCCACGCCTCTGACCACACCCATTCACTAGTCACACCCATATCCACGTCTCAACCACACCCATTTAGCACTGCTGATCACACTGTTCATAAACAATAATTATAAACAAAAATATGGCCACACAGTGCTCCACACTGTTTAATGGCCACACATGATGTCCCATACTGTATAATGGCCACACATGATGCTCAATACTGTATAATGGCCACACAGTGCTCCATACTGTATAACGGCCACACATGATGCTCAATACTGTATAATGGCCACACATGATGCTCAATACTGTATAACGGCCACACAGTGCTCCATACTGTATAATGGCCGCACATGATGCTCCATACTGTATAACGACCCCACATGATGCTCAATACTGTATAACGGCCCCACATGATGCTCCATACTGTATAACGGCCACACATAATGCTCCATACTGTATAATTGCCGCACATGATGCTCAATACTGTATAACGACCCCACATGATGCTCAATACTGTATAACGGCCCCACATGATGCTCCATACTGTATAACAGCCACACATGATGCTACATACTGTATAACGGCCACACATGATGCTACATACTGTATAACGGCCGCACATGATGCTCCATACTGTATAATAGCCACACATGATGCTCCATACTGTATAACGGCCACACATGATGCTATATACTGTATAACGGCCACACATGATGCTCCATACTGTATAATAGCCACACATGATGCTCCATACTGTATAACGGCCACACATGATGCTACATACTGTATAACGGCCACACATGATGCTCCATACTGTATAATGGCCCCACATGATGCTCCATACTGTATAATGGCCCCACATGATGCTCAATACTGTATAATGGCCACACATGATGCTCCATACTGTATAATGACCCCACATGATGCTCAATACTGTATAACAGCCGCACATGATGCTCCATACTGTATATTGGCCGCACATGATACTTCGTACCGTATAATGACCACACATAGCTACTCCTACACACGCGGCTGTGCTCCGTACACTTTGCATACACGGCTCCGCTCCATACACACGGCTCCACTCCATACATCTCAAACACACACGGCTCCATTCCGTTCACCTCGTACACATTCAGCTCCGCGCCATACACCTCATACACACACGGCTCCGCTCCATACATCTCGTACACACGGCACTACGTACACCTCATACACACACCGCTCCGCTCCATACACATTGCAGAAGCTACTCCGCTCCGTATACCTTGCACACACACGGCTCCGCTGCGTACACCTCATACACATACGGCTCCTCTCCATATATCTCGTACACACACGGCACTACTCCGTACACCTCGTACACACACGGCTCCGCTCTATACACATTGCACACACTGCTCCGCTCCGTATACCTTGCACACACATGGCTCTGCTCCGCACACCTCGTACACACGTGGCTCTGCTCTGTACACCTCGTACACACGTGGCTCCACTCCATACACCTTTCACACTCTGCTCTCATCCGAACACCTCTTACACGACTCCGCTCCGTACACCTCATACACACGCGGTTGTGCTCCGTACACCTCGTACACACGACTCCGCTCCGTACACCTTTCACATGCTGCTCCGCTCCGTACACCTTGTACACATGCGGCTGTGCTCCGTACACCTCGTACACATGGCTCCGTACACCTCTTACACACGACTCCGCTCCGTACACCTTTCACACGCTGCTCCGCTCCGCACACCTCGTAACACACGCGGCTGTGCTCCATACACCTCTTACACACGACTCCGCTCCGTACACCTTTCACATGCTGCTCCGCTCCGTACACCTTGTACACACGCGGCTGTG
Organism: Ranitomeya imitator; assembly: GCF_032444005.1. Taxonomy (NCBI): domain Eukaryota; kingdom Metazoa; phylum Chordata; class Amphibia; order Anura; family Dendrobatidae; genus Ranitomeya; species Ranitomeya imitator. The sequence goes on along the minus strand of NC_091282.1, from coordinate 779,930,069 downwards.
CTCCGTACACCTCGTACACACGCGGCTCTGCTCTGTACACCCCTTACACACACGGCTCCGCTCCGTACACCTTTCACATGCTGCTCTGCTCCGTACACCTCGTACACACGCGGCTGCGCTCCGTACACCTCATGCACACAGCTCCGTACACCTCGTACACACGCGGCTGCGCTCCGTACACCTCATGCACACGGCTCCGTACACCTCGTACACACGCGGCTGCGCTCCGTACACCTCATGCACACGGCTCCGTACACCTCATGCACACGGCTCTGTACACCTCGTACACACGCGGCTGCGCTCCGTACACCTCTTGCACATGGCTCCGTACACCTCGTACACACGGCTCCGTACACCTCGTACACACGCGGCTGCGCTCCGTACACCTCATGCACACGGCTCCGTACACCTCGTACACACGCGGCTGCGCTCCGTACACCTCATGCACACGGCTCCGTACACCCCTTACACACACGGCTCAGCTCCATACACCTCGTACACACACGGCTCTGCTACATCCACCCTGTAAACACCTCCTGACCTCACACATACGCTGCCTTACCCTCCTCCGGCGCAAAGGCAACCAGCAAAGTCCTGTAACAAAGTAACATAGTAACATAGTTAGTAAGGCCGAAAAAAGACATTTGTCCATCCAGTTCAGCCTATATTCCATCATAATAAATACCCAGATCTACGTCCTTCTACAGAACCTAATAATTGTATGATACAATATTGTTCTGCTCCAGGAAGACATCCAGGCCTCTCTTGAACCCCTCGACTGAGTTCGCCATCACCACCTCCTCAGGCAAGCAATTCCAGATTCTCACTGCCCTAACAGTAAAGAATCCTCTTCTATGTTGGTGGAAAAACCTTCTCTCCTCCAGACGCAAAGAATGCCCCCTTGTGCCCGTCACCTTCCTTGGTATAAACAGATCCTCAGCGAGATATTTGTATTGTCCCCTTATATACTTATACATGGTTATTAGATCGCCCCTCAGTCGTCTTTTTTCTAGACTAAATAATCCTAATTTCGCTAATCTATCTGGGTATTGTAGTTCTCCCATCCCCTTTATTAATTTTGTTGCCCTCCTTTGTACTCTCTCTAGTTCCATTATATCCTTCCTGAGCACCGGTGCCCAAAACTGGACACAGTACTCCATGTGCGGTCTAACTAGGGATTTGTACAGAGGCAGTATAATGCTCTCATCATGTGTATCCAGACCTCTTTTAATGCACCCCATGATCCTGTTTGCCTTGGCAGCTGCTGCCTGGCACTGGCTGCTCCAGGTAAGTTTATCATTAACTAGGATCCCCAAGTCCTTCTCCCTGTCAGATTTACCCAGTGGTTTCCCGTTCAGTGTGTAATGGTGATATTGATTCCCTCTTCCCATGTGTATAACCTTACATTTATCATTGTTAAACCTCATCTGCCACCTTTCAGCCCAAGTTTCCAACTTATCCAGATCCATCTGTAGCAGAATACTATCTTCTCTTGTATTAACTGCTTTACATAGTTTTGTATCATCTGCAAATATCGATATTTTACTGTGTAAACCTTCTACCAGATCATTAATGAATATGTTGAAGAGAACAGGTCCCAATACTGACCCCTGCGGTACCCCACTGGTCACAGCGACCCAGTTAGAGACTATACCATTTATAACCACCCTCTGCTTTCTATCACTAAGCCAGTTACTAACCCATTTACACACATTTTCCCCCAGACCAAGCATTCTCATTTTGTGTACCAACCTCTTGTGCGGCACGGTATCAAACGCTTTGGAAAAATCGAGATATACCACGTCCAATGACTCACCGTGGTCCAGCCTATAGCTTACCTCTTCATAAAAACTGATTAGATTGGTTTGACAGGAGCGATTTCTCATAAACCCATGCTGATATGGAGTTAAACAGTTATTCTCATTGAGATAATCCAGAATAACATCCCTCAGAAACCCTTCAAATATTTTACCAACAATAGAGGTTAGACTTACTGGCCTATAATTTCCAGGTTCACTTTTAGAGCCCTTTTTGAATATTGGCACCACATTTGCTATGCGCCAGTCCTGCGGAACAGACCCTGTCGCTATAGAGTCACTAAAAATAAGAAATAATGGTTTATCTATTACATTACTTAGTTCTCTTAGTACTCGTGGGTGTATGCCATCTGGACCCGGAGATTTATCTATTTTAATCTTATTTATCCGGTTTCGCACCTCTTCTTGGGTTAGATTGGTGACCCTTAATATAGGGTTTTCATTGTTTCTTGGGATTTCACCTAGCATTTCATTTTCCACCGTGAATACCGTGGAGAAGAAGGTGTTTAATATGTTAGCTTTTTCCTCGTCATCTACAACCATTCTTTCCTCACTATTTTTTAAGGGGCCTACATTTTCAGTTTTTATTCTTTTACTATTGATATAGTTGAAGAACAGTTTGGGATTAGTTTTACTCTCCTTAGCAATGTGCTTCTCTGTTTCCTTTTTGGCAGCTTTAATTAGTTTTTTAGATAAAGTATTTTTCTCCCTATAGTTTTTTAGAGCTTCAATGGTGCCATCCTGCTTTAGTAGTGCAAATGCTTTCTTTTTACTGTTAATTGCCTGTCTTACTTCTTTGTTTAGCCACATTGGGTTTTTCCTATTTCTAGTCCTTTTATTCCCACAAGGTATAAACCGCTTACACTGCCTATTTAGGATGTTCTTAAACATTTCCCATTTATTATCTGTATTCTCATTTCTGAGGATATTGTCCCAGTCTACCAGATTAAGGGCATCTCTAAGCTGTTCAAACTTTGCCTTCCTAAAGTTCAATGTTTTTGTGACTCCCTGACAAGTCCCCCTAGTGAAAGTCAGGTGAAACTGCACAATATTGTGGTCGCTATTTCCTAAATGCCCAACCACCTGCAGATTTGTTATTCTGTCAGGTCTATTAGATAGTATTAGGTCTAAAAGTGCTGCTCCTCTGGTTGGATTCTGCACCAATTGTGAAAGATAATTTTTCTTGGTTATTAGCAGAAACCTGTTGCCTTTATGGGTTTCACAGGTTTCTGTTTCCCAGTTAATATCCGGGTAGTTAAAGTCCCCCATAACCAGGACCTCATTATGGGTTGCAGCTTCATCTATCTGCTTTAGAAGTAGACTTTCCATGCTTTCTGTTATATTTGGGGGTTTGTAACAGACCCCAATGAGAATTTTGTTACCATTTTTCCCTCCATGAATTTCAACCCATATGGACTCGACATCCTCATTCCCTTCGCTAATATCCTCCCTTAAAGTGGACTTTAGACAAGACTTTACATAGAGACAAACCCCTCCTCCTCTCCGATTTTTACGATCCTTTCTAAACAGACTGTAACCCTGTAAGTTAACTGCCCAGTCATAGCTTTCATCTAACCATGTCTCGGTTATTCCCACTATGTCAAAGTTACCTGTAGATATTTCTGCTTCTAGTTCTTCCATCTTGTTTGTCAGGCTTCTGGCGTTTGCGAGCATGCAGTTTAGAGGATTTTGTTTTGTTCCAATCTCCTCACTGTGGATTGTTTTAGAAATGTTCTTACCTCCCTTCTGAGTATGTTTTCCTGGGTCGTCTTTGTTCGAGTCTAATGTTTTTCTTCCCGTCCCCTCTTCTTCTAGTTTAACGCCACGGAGGTCCTCCTCCCGAATCCGATCATGTGACCCCTGACTCCTCCCATCCTGTGACCTCATCACAGGTCCTGTGCACAGAGCAGCCATTATGTGCTGCTGTGCTGGCCGGGTGCAGGGAGCTCTCAGCTGACCGACCGGGTGATTCACATACCTCCCAACCAGTGCGGGACAATTAATGTCCCGCCCGGGATCGCGGGGCTGACTGTCAAAATCAGGACAGTCCCGCTGGATCCGGGACGGTTGGGAGGTATGCGAATGTTATATATTACGCTACGTGTGGCTGCTCTTTGATTTATGTGGGTCTAACGTCAAGGGAGCTCCGTATACGTACTAGGGAGCATGTGCGTGACATCCGGGCAGCTCTGATGCCTCTGATCTAGAGACGATACCCCGTCACTTTAAATTGCACCATGACTGCGACGCGGGGTCGCTGCGGATCAGGGGCATCGACCGTGTCCATTTGGGTGCACAAGGGGGTAATTACAAAAAGATGTTGGCGCAGCATGAAGCAAGCTGGATTGTCAGGTTGAATATGGTTGCGCCGCACAGCCTGAACGAGTCGCTCAGTTTTGCCTCATTTCTTTAATAAATTTATTTTTGGGGGGTTTTTTTTTGTCTGTATCTCGGTTCGCCCATTTTCTTGCATCCCTCCTCTGTCTTTTCGACAGAAGAATATATTTCTACTTTCCCCCATCCATGGGGCACTGGTTTCCATTGGCCGGTTCCTGGTTTTATTGTTTTTAGCGTTGTGTTATTTTTTCACTTGTATGTCCTAATTTTGGTTTTTTTCTTCACAGTCGTTATTTTGTCTATTCCTGCTTTGCTGAGATGTGCCTCCCTCTCTTTTCCGCCATGTGGAGGATCCGGCGTTAGGTCCATAAGAAGCTATTTAATATCAGCTCTATTGTCATCATGGAAGATGCGGCGTATCTTAATTATATATATATATATATATATATATATATATATATATATATATATATATAAAATGTTATTACTTCTCTTTCCATGTGACTTATTATGGACTTTTGTAATTATTATACTGACTGCTGGTTATTTATTTATTGTTGTATGTCGTGGCGTTTTGCCCCTCTTGATCTATGTATTACCGCGGTCATATGTCCAGACTCCTCCCCATTGGCCTTTCTTCTACTGGGATTTGGTACTTTTATGTCCTCACTGCATTGGCGGTAGTGCGCATGTGCGGACGCGGTCTGCCGACTCCTGCTCCCGGGCGGCGTCCTTACTGCCTCCTACGTGTGACCGGGGGTTTTCCCCGCTCGCACGGTATGATGCAGGACGCCGCTCTCTGGTGTAGGACCTGTGGCCCGATCTGCACATGCGCCGTATATGCCGCTTGCTATTGGCTGATTCCTAGCATGTGATACATCACATGTCCTAGGACGGCCCTTTTTAAGGTCCTTCTCGGCAACCTTCACTATCCCCTTGATAAAGCGGTTATATGGAATAAGCGAAACGTAGGTCGGGGGTCTTTTTATCCTGGTTCCGGTCCGTGTGCGGTGTAGCCCTTCTTATCTGCGGTAAGCCCCAATATTTCACTATTAGTGACGATTTGTCACTTTATTATATGTACTACTGGCTTCCTGCAGCGCTGTGTATTTTCAGTCTGTTGTAGACTGTTTTGGATTTTTTTTTTTTTTTTGTGCTCCCGCACACTGGGTGGATACTGGTTTCCATCCTTTCTTGCACTTTATATTGTGTTCTCTGCTTATATACTATCATCTTACGTCACTTACTGTATGTATATTTATACCCTGTATTTGTAATAAATTTATATACCTATTATACTCCTGGTTCTCCTGTTTATAGTGTTAATATGGAGTGGGTTGCCTCTTGTGTAGGCGTTGTGGCTTTTTTCTACTATTTAGTGTAAAATTGCTCTTTTTTTCTTTGTTTAAATATGTGCTCTGGAGTCGTTATAAAGATTTATCAAATCCGCTGCGGAAAAATCCGCAGTGGACCAATGTACGTGTGCACATAGCCATAAATGATAACTCCTATTGCAATGCTGACACCTGGGTTTTCATCGGCTTGCGATACATAACAATGCATGTTGAATATTAACCTGCAGTCAGGGAATACTTTCTACAGGAGACGTATGCTACCCTTTATTTCACTGGTCACACATTTCATTTCTCTTTAAACATTGTGAATCTCTTAGGTTCCCAGCATTTTCTTCTGATCCAATACGTCTGAATCAAGGGCTCCTAATACAAGGACATACAAACAGCAGGAAGGCACTCACCTTATACTACTGAAGGGTCAGTGAAGCCCAAATATCTCCCGAGCAGAAACGAGAAGAGAGAAACAAGGTTCCCGAGACCTATTAGTTCTTTGTATCACAGCGACACCTGGTGGTGAGAAAACAGAACTGCTGTTATGGAGATTATTGCTACAGTATTTACATTTATTACTGCTACTAGATGGTGGCCCGATTCTAACGTATCGGGTATTCTAGAATATGTAGGTAGTATATAGCTCAGGCTGCGTACTATATTGCACAGTGACGTAGTATATAACACAACCAATGTAGTATATAACATAGCTACGTAGTATATAAGAGAGCTACGTAGTATGTAACACAGCGTAGTAGTATATAGCAGAGCTATGTAGTATATAACACAGCCACGTAGTGTATTGCACAGGTATGTAGTATATTGGTCAGCCACGTAGTATATAGCAGAGCCATGTAGTATATAGCATAGCCACGTAGTATATTGTAGAGGCACGTAGTATATTGCATAGCTACGTAGTATATTGCACAGCCACATAGTATATAACAGAGCCACGTAGTATATTGCACAGTCGAAGTAGTATATAACACAGAGCACGTATTATATTGGCCAGTTACATTGTATATTGTCACGTTGTATATTGCCCAGCTACATAGTCTATAGCACAGAGACTATGTATGTATGTAACAGAGCCCACATAGTATATAGCAATGTGGGCACTATATGTGTGGTTAAAAAAGACTTAAACTAAAAAATAAACATATACTCACCTTCCGAAGGCCCCTTGTAGTCCTGGCGCCTGTGTGCGCTGCACGCGGCAGTTTCCGGTCCCAGGGTTAGTATGAGCGCAGGACCTGTGATGACGTTGCGGTCACATGACCGTGACGTCATGGCAGGTCCTTCTCGCATGGCATACTTAGCACCGGAACCTGCCGCTTGCACTGCCGAGGACAGCGCGCCACGTCGGAAGGTGAGAATAACCTTTTTTTTTTTATTATTATTATTTGTAACATTAGATCTTTTTTACTATTGATGCTGCATATGCAGTATCAATTGTAAAAAGTTGGTCACACAGGGTTAATAGCTGCAGTAACGGAGTGCGTAACATCGCGGTCCGATAACACTGGCATTAACCCTGTGTGAGCGCTCAGCGCTGATTGCAGGGCACTAAAGCAGTGGCCATTTCGCTGCCAGAATATGGCCGTCGCTAATTGGTCGTGGCAATGGTCGTGGGCGTTTTGCCACGACCAATCAGCGACTTGGATTTCCATGACAGACAGAGACCGCGACCAATGAATATCCGTGACAGACAGACAGAAGGAAAGACAGAAAGACAGACATACAGACGGAAGTGACCCTTAGACAATTATATAGTAGACTAGATGGTGGCCCGATTCTAACGCATCGGGTATTCTAGAGACCGCTAAGTCTATTCGTGAGACCGCTAAGTCTTCTGGGTAATTTCGCAATGCATCTCTGGGAACGGAAGATGGCGGAGGCCGCGCAAGGCTCGGCGGACTACGGAAGGTGAGAATAGCAGGTTTTTTGTTTTTTTTATTATTTTTAACATTACATCTTTTTACAATTGATGCTGCATAGGCAGCATCAATAGTAAAAAGTTGGGGACACACAGGGTTAATAGCAGCGGTAACGGAGTGCGTTACCCGCGGCATAGTGCGGTCCATTACCGCTGGCATTAACCCTGTGTGAGCGGTGACTGGAGGGGAGTATGTGGGCGTCCGGCACTGACTGCAGGGGAGTAGGGAGGGACTAATCGGACTGTGCCCAACGCTGATTGGTCGCGGCAGCCATGACAGGCAGCTGGCGAGACCAATCAGCGCCTCAGGATTTCCGTTACGGAAGTTGCAGACAGAAAGACAGACAGTCAGACGGAAGTACCTCTTAGACAATTATATATATAGATTACATGGATCTTCAGATTCTCTATTATAACAACTTGCATATCAATAATGCTTCTTGTCTAGTCTTCATGATTCCTGCATCCATCGGATATGCTATAAATGTCCGACAGATGCAGGTTCCATCCCTGGAGGCAGATCTGCAGCTCTCTATTAATTTCTATAGGAGCACTAAACCTTGCCTAGTGCAGTCCCAGAATATTCTGAGCTTTAATAGAAATGAATAGAGAGAGCTGTGCATGTCCGGCCACTTCTAGGAGTTATAGTGATGGGACTCATTACCAGTAAGGCATTGCGTTATGTGAACCCGTTACACTGGCATAACACGGTGTAACGTAGTCCATTAACGCCGCCATTGCTTGTAATGGCGAACGCATCGCTATCGCACGCCCACATTGGGCATGCGCTAGCGATATGCCGTCATTTGAGTGACGGACCTCGAACGCTGCTTACAGCGTTCGCGGTCCGTTCTTCACTAGCGCAGATCGGGCATCTGCGCTAGCGGGATCGGCAAACGCGATCCCTTTTGGGACATTGCGTTAGCGCAGTCCGTTGCGCTATGCTATGCGCTAAACGGACTGCCCTAAAGCAATGTGAATCTAGCCTAACCTAGGGATCGCTGGTGTTGGTGGTTTGGGTTAATAGACTCGGGTGAGAGCTAAAATGCACTGCATAAGGCCTCTTTCACACGTCAGTGTCTCCGCTCCGTGTACTGACAGTTTTCTCACGTACCGGAGACACTGACACACGTAGACCCATTCAAATGAATGGGTCTATGCATATGTCTCCATGTTTTCACGGACCGTGTGTCCGTGTTGAAAACACGGAGACATGTCCGTTTTTCTCCGGCAGCACGGTCCGCAAAGCGTCCCGCACACGTGCACACGGAGAACAGTGTGCACTCTCCTCCGTGTGCACGTACCGCCCGCGTGTGGTGCTGAAGCCGGAATTCATACCTTCTTCCCAGCAGCGTTTGCTGGAAAGAAGGAATGAAAACGCTTTTTTTTTTTTTTTTCCCTTAAAAATGAAGTTTGCGCGTCCCCTCCCACCTCCCATCCCCTGTGCGCCCACCCGCTTGCCAGGAAATACTCACTGACACCCAGCTCCAGCGATGTCTCCTCTCAGTGGCTGCAGCCTGTGCTGTGTGAGCAGTCACGTGGTCCCGCTCATTACAGTGAGGAATATGCACATATGCCTCACTGTAATGAGCGGGACCACGTGACTGCTCACACAGGGCCTGCTGCCGGTGCTGAGAGGAGACATCGCTGGAGCTGGGTGTCGGTGAGTATTTCCTGGCAAGCGGGGGGGGGGGGGCGCACAGCATATTGCCCCCAGTGTGTCCAGCATACTGGCCCGGGCCCCCGGATTGCTGTTTGCAATAAAAATTAAAAAAAAGTTCTCACCTGTCGCGCGCCCGCACATCAATAGCGTTTAACTGCCACAGCGCCGGTAGGGGCCCGGTGGGCAGATGAGACTGGGCCTGATGCGGCCCCCTCTGCCAACCGGGCCCAAACACCAGTCAGGGCAGTAATGCCCTGATAGCGGCAGGCAATCTGAGTGGTAGCCCAGGGCCCCCCACACCACTGGGACCTGGGCTACGGCCCAGATTGACCCCAGTATAATCCACCCCTGGTAGGGAGAGTTAGTTAGTTCCAGACCAGAGTCTGAGGAGGATGGAGGGTTAAAGGAGCTGCATGCCCCGAGAGCTGCAGCTCCCAGAAAGAGACATTGAAAGGCAGAACTGTATTGCAGTGAGCGTGAAAGAAGTCGTAGCAAAGGAAAGGATACCGGAAGGGGAACAGCCCTGCTCAAGCTGTCTCCTTCTGAGGCGCAACATCCTGGTAGCCGGAACACCGAGGGAGTAAGGACCTCTATGCCTTATTTCAGAGACCTATAGAGGAGCTGCGGAGACACCATCACGTGTTTCTCAACGCAGTGATCCAGAACACTGCCCCCAAATATGCAAATGCATGTAGAGAAGCTGCGGAGACACCATCACGTGTTTCTCAACGCAGGCAGTGAATAGCCAGGCCTTTCCCCGGGAAGGAACAACCAAGGGAAGGGCAGCATCCAATAAAGGAAAACATCCAATAAAGGAAAACCACCTATGCCAAAACATGGTATCCATCCACAGACAGCTGTTTCGGGGGCATTTGCCCCTCATCAGTGTGGAATAGGAAACTGGTTATTAGGGGCAGTGCCTAGTGAAAAGACTACAAACAGAAGGATGAATGACCTCGGGGAGATCAAAACATCCAACACCGCGGAGACACCATCACGTGTTTCTCAACACAGTGATCCAGAACACTGCCCAATCCCTTATGGGAAATATGCAAATGCATGTAGAAAAGCCGCGGAGACACCATCACGTGTTTCTCCTACTCCACGCTGATGAGGGGCAAATACCCCGAAACAGCTGTCTGTGGATGGATACCATGTTTTGGCATAGGTGGTTTTCCTTTATGGATGCTGCCCTTCCCGTGGTTGTTCCTTCCCGGTGAAAGACCTAGCTATTTATTGCCTGCGTTGAAAAACACATGATGGTGTCTCCGCGGCTTTTCTACATGCATTTACTTTAGAGACCGGCAGGACAGCTAATTGCAAGTTACCTGTCCGCATCTACACCCAGGAGGCACGGTGACACCCCTCAGAGGCCGGGGCGTGCTAGAGTCCCTACAAACAGCCTCAAGCCACCAGTCATACGGGTTTGTCCTATCCATCTGGGGACAGAGAGAGAGACATAACATCTACAACAGTTGTGAGGACCTTATGTGTTATGACCTGGTGGTAAGGACAATAATGGACCTGGTGGTTAAGAGCAACGGAATGACCTGATAGTTACTAATAATATAGGACGAGCTCTGAGACGTGGGAACTCTGCTGACCGCAATCCCTAATCCTATCACACACACTAGAAATAGCCGTGGATTGCTCCTAACGCTCCCTATGCAACTCGACACAGCCTAAGAAATTAGCTAGCCCTAGAGATAGAAAAATAAAGCCTACCTTGCCTCAGAGAAATTCCCGAAAGGAAAAGACAGCCCCCCACATATAATGACTGTGAGTAAAGATGAAAATTACAAACACAGAGATGAAATAGATTTAGCAAAGTGAGGCCCGACTTACTGAACAGACTGAGGATAGGAAAGGTAGCTTTGCGGTCAGCACAAAAACCTACAAAAAGACCACGCAGAGGGCGCAAAAAGACCCTCTGCACCGACTCACGGTGCGGAGGCGCTCCTTCTGCGTCCCAGAGCTTCCAGCAAGCAAGACAAAATTCAAAATAGCAAGCTGGACAGAAAAATAGCAAACCAGAGAAAAACAAGCAGGAACTTAGCTTCTGCTGGGAAGACAGGTCACAAGAACGATCCAGGAGAGAACTAGACCAATACTGGAACATTGACAGGTGGCATGGAGCAATGATCCAAGTGGAGTTAAATAGAGCAGCCAGCTAACAAATTAACCTCGTCACCTGTGGAAGGAAACTCAGAAGCCGCAGCTCCAGTCACAACCACCAGAGGAAGCCCATGGACAGAACCAGCCGAAGTACCATTCACGACCACAGGAGGGAGCTTGACAACAGAATTCACAACAGTACCCCCCCCTTGAGGAGGGGTCACCGAACCCTCACCAGAGCCCCCAGGCCGACCAGGACGAGCCAAATGAAAGGCATGAACCAGATCGGCAGCATGAACATCGGAGGCAAAGAGCCAGGAATTATCTTCCTGACCATAACCCTTCCACTTGACCAGGTACTGGAGTTTCCGTCTCGAAATACGAGAATCCAAAATCTTCTCCACCACATACTCCAACTCCCCCCTCAACCAACACCGGGGCAGGAGGATCAACGGATGGAAACACAGGCGCCACGTATCTCTGCAACAATGACCTATGGAATACATTATGGATGGCAAAAGAAGCTGGAAGGGTCAAACGAAACGACACAGGATTGAGAACCTCCGAAATCTTATACGGACCAATGAAACGAGGCTTAAACTTAGGAGAGGAAACCTTCATAGGAACATAACGAGACGACAACCAAACCAAATCCCCAACACGAAGTCGGGGACCCACACAGCGCCGGCGGTTAGCGAAACGTTGAGCCTTCTCCTGGGACAACGTCAAATTGTCCACCACATGAGTCCAAATCTGCTGATGAGTCTGATTAGTTTGTTCGGTTTGGCCATTTGTCTGAGGATGGAAAGCCGAGGAAAAAGACAAATCAATGCCCATCCTAGCACAAAAGGCTCGCCAAAACCTCGAAACAAACTGGGAACCTCTGTCCGAAACGATGTTCTCCGGAATGCCATGTAAACGAACCACATGCTGGAAAAACAATGGCACCAAATCAGAGGAGGAAGGCAATTTAGACAAGGGTACCAAAATGGACCATCTTAGAGAAGCGATCACAAACCACCCAAATGACAGACATCTTTTGAGAGACAGGGAGATCCGAAATAAAATCCATAGAGATATGCGTCCAGGGCCTCTTCGGGACCAGCAAGGGCAAAAGCAACCCACTGGCACGAGAACAGCAGGGCTTAGCCCGAGCACAAGTCCCACAGGACTGCACAAAAGAACGCACATCCCACAACAAAGACGGCCACCAAAAGGATCTAGCCACCAAATCTCTGGTACCAAAGATTCCAGGATGACCAGCCAACACCGAACAATGAACCTCAGAGATAACTCTACTAGTCCATTTATCAGGGACAAACAGTTTCTCCGCTGGGCAACGGTCAGGTCTATCAGCCTGAAATTTTTGCAGCACCCGCCGCAAATCAGGGGAGATGGCAGACAAAATTACCCCCTCTTTGAGAATACCCGCCGGCTCAGGAACACCCGGAGAGTCGGGCACAAAACTCCTTGACAGGGCATCAGCCTTCACATTCTTAGAGCCTGGAAGGTACGAAACCACAAAATCAAAACGGGAGAAAAATAGCGACCAACGAGCCTGTCTAGGATTCAACCGTTTGGCAGACTCGAGATAAGTCAAATTCTTGTGATCCGTCAAGACCACCACGCGATGCTTGGCTCCTTCAAGCCAATGACGCCACTCCTCGAATGCCCACTTCATGGCCAACAACTCTCGATTGCCAACATCATAATTGCGCTCAGCAGGCAAAAACTTTCTAGAAAAGAAGGCACATGGTTTCATCACCGAGCCATCAGAACTTCTTTGCGACAAAACAGCCCCTGCTCCAATCTCAGAAGCATCAACCTCGACCTGAAACGGAAGCGAAACATCTGGCTGGCACAACACAGGGGCAGAAGAAGAACGACGCTTCAACTCCTGAAAAGCTTTCTCAGCCGCAGAAGACCAATTGACTACATCAGCACCCTTCTTGGTTAAATCAGTCAACGGTTTAGCAACACTAGAAAAATTGCAGATGAAGCGACGATAAAAATTAGCAAAGCCCAGGAACTTTTGCAGACTCTTCACAGATGTCGGCTGAGTCCAATCATAAATGGCCTGGACTTTAACAGGGCCCATCTCGATAGTAGAAGGGGAAAAAATGAAACCCAAAAATGAAACCTTCTGAACTCCAAAGAGACACTTTGACCCCTTCACAAACAAGGAATTCGCACGAAGGACCTGTAACACCATTCTGACCTGCTTCACGTGAGACTCCCAATCATCGGAGAAGACCAAAATATCATCCAAGTATACAATCAGGAATTTATCCAGGTACTCTCGGAAGATGTCATGCATAAAGGACTGAAATACTGATGGAGCATTGGAAAGCCCGAATGGCATAACCAGGTACTCAAAATGGCCCTCGGGCGTATTAAATGCTGTTTTCCATTCATCGCCCTGTTTAATACGCACAAGATTATACGCCCCTCGAAGATCTATCTTGGTGAACCAACTAGCCCCCTTAATCCGAGCAAATAAATCCGACAGCAGCGGCAAAGGGTACTGAAATTTGACTGTGATCTTATTAAGAAGGCGGTAATCAATACAAGGTCTCAAAGAACCATCCTTCTTGGCCACAAAAAAGAACCCTGCTCCCAATGGTGATGACGGGCGAATATGACCCAAGGATTCCTTTACATAACTCCGCATAGCGGCGTGCTCCGGCACAGATAAATTGAACAGTCGGCCCTTAGGAAACTTACTACCAGGAATCAAATTGATAGCACAATCGCAATCCCTATGAGGAGGTAGGGCACTGGATTTGGGCTCATCAAATACATCCCGGTAATCCGACAAAAACTCTGGGACTTCAGAAGGGGTGGATGACGAAATAGACAAAAATGGAACATCACCATGTACCCCCTGACAACCCCAGCTGGACACAGACATAGATTTCCAATCCAATACTGGATTATGGACCTGTAGCCATGGCAACCCCAAAACGACCACATCATGCAGATTATGCAACACCAAAAAGCGAATATCCTCCTGATGTGCAGGAGCCATGCACATGGTCAATTGGGTCCAGTACTGAGGCTTATTCTTGGCCAAAGGCGTAGCATCAATTCCTCTCAATGGAATAGGATACTGCAAGGGCTCCAAGAAAAAACCACAGCGCCTAGCATACTCCAAGTCCATCAAATTCAGGGCAGCGCCTGAATCCACAAATGCCATAACAGAATAGGATGACAAAGAGCAAATCAGAGTAACGGACAAAAGAAATTTCGACTGTACCGTACCAATGGTAGCAGACCTAGCGAAACGCTTAGTGCGCTTAGGACAATCGGAGATAGCATGAGTGGAATCACCACAGTAAAAACACAGCCCATTCCGATGTCTGTGTTCTTGCTGTTCCGCTCTGGTCAAAGTCCTATCACATTGCATAGGCTCAGGTCTATGCTCAGATAATACCGCCAAATGGTGCACAGCTTTACGCTCACGCAAGCGTCGATCGATCTGAATGGCCAAAGACATAGACTCATTCAGACCAGCAGGCATGGGAAATCCCACCATGACATCCTTATGGGCTTCAGAGAGACCCTTTCTGAAAATTGCTGCCAGGGCACATTCATTCCACTGAGTGAGTACAGACCACTTCCTAAACTTCTGACAATATATTTCTACCTCATCCTGACCCTGACAGAGCCAGCAAGATTTTCTCTGCCTGATCCACTGAATTATGTTCATCATAAAGCAATCCGAGCGCCAGAAAAAACGCATCAACATCACGCAATGCCGGATCTCCTGGCGCAAGGGAAAATGCCCTTGAGGGTCGCCACGTAACAAAGAAATAATGATTTTCACCTGTTGAACAGGGTCACCTGAGGAGCGAGGTTTCAAAGCAAGAAACCATTTCCAATTATTTTTGAAATTCAGAAACTTAGATCTATCCCCAAAAAAACAAATCAGGAATTGGAATCCTAGGCTCTAACATCGGATTCTGAACCACAATATCTTGAATGTTTTGTACCCTTGCAATGAGATTATCCATACAAGAGGACAGACCTTGAATGTCCATATCTACACCTGTAACCTGAACCACCCAGAGGTAAAGGGGGAAAAGAGAGACAAAACACACTGCAAAGAAAAAAAAATGGTCTCAGAACTTCTCTTATCCCTCTATTGAGATGCATTAATACTTTGGGCCACCTGTACTGTTATGACCTGGTGGTAAGGACAATAATGGACCTGGTGGTTAAGAGCACACGGAATGACCTGATAGTTTCTAATAATATAGGACGAGCTCTGAGACGTGGGAACTCTGCTGACCGCAATCCCTAATCCTATCACACACACTAGAAATAGCCGTGGATTGCTCCCTATGCAACTCCACACAGCCTAAGAAACTAGCTAGCCCTAGAGATAGAAAAATAAAGCCTACCTTGCCTCAGAGAAATTCCCCAAAGGAAAAGGCAGCCCCCCACATATAATGACTGTGAGTAAAGATGAAAATTACAAACACAGAGATGAAATAGATTTAGCAAAGTGAGGCCCGACTTACTGAACAGACTGAGGATAGGAAAGGTAGCTTTGCGGTCAGCACAAAAACCTACAAAAAGACCACGCAGAGGGCGCAAAAAGACCCTCCGCACCGACTCACGGTGCGGAGGCGCTCCTTCTGTGTCCCAGAGCTTCCAGCAAGCAAGACAAAATTCAAAATAGCAAGCTGGACAGAAAAATAGCAAACCAGAGAAAAACAAGCAGGAACTTAGCTTCTGCTGGGAAGACAGGTCACAAGAACGATCCAGGAGAGAACTAGACCAATACTGGAACATTGACAGGTGGCATGGAGCAATGATCCAAGTGGAGTTAAATAGAGCAGCCAGCTAACGAATTAACCTCGTCACCTGTGGAAGGAAACTCAGAAGCCGCAGCTCCACTCACAACCACCAGAGGAAGCCCATGGACAGAACCAGCCGAAGTACCATTCACGACCACAGGAGGGAGCTTGACAACAGAATTCACAACACTTATGAGAGGCTCAGCAGTAAGGTACTACAACACCCAGGCTACTGAGGTAGAGGAAGGCTACTGATTTCCACCTGGATAAGGGGACTCTGGATTTGCCTTCAGACTGGCCGGACTCTGCCTGCCCTGTGGTCTGTGCTCTGGACTGTGGATGCTGAAGCTTTCAGTAAAGGTAAAAAGACTGCAACCTTGTGTCCTCGTTCTTCACTGCGCCTCAAACCATCCACACATTGGGAAGCCCTGGGGACATACTTCACCTGTGGAAAGGTATACCATCTAGCTGCCATAACATAACCCCAGCAGCAGACCCCTAAACAGCGTCGGTCACCCTGACCGAATACCACAGGTGGAGTCACAAACATTTCCCCTTTAAAGACCTTCCCCTTTTATACACGGACGGCCACGGACCGGGTCAGCCACGGTGACATCCCCCTTGAGAACCGAAGAGCCAGGTTCCGAGTACCCCACCGCCCTACGGGGGCGCTCCACCAGCACAGAGCAGTGAGGAGCGCGCTCTGCTTCCCCCCTCCAGAGAGTGCTGCTGCACTGAAGGATGCTGAAGGATAGGGGTCTGCTGCATTAAGGGGTGTAGTGTGCTCAGCCGCAACCAGGAGAGTGAGAGCCATATAGAGCAGAGCTGTACAGAGCAGAGCCATGCAGAACAGAGGTGTGCAGAGCCGTGCACACAGAGCAGAGTCTGGTGTCACAGTAGCCACAGAGAGGAGTGCTCCGAGCGGGAGCATTAGCGCCAAGCAGTTCAGTGTCACCCGCCGCCAACAGGGGGGACCTGGGAGAGCGGGACGTGTGGTGTGTGCCCAGTGACTGCCAGAGAGAACCAGGTGCCATATACTACGTGACCGTGAGTCCCGCACACACGCTACCCAAGAGCCATACAGAACTGACATTTGCGCCCTGACATGGACAAAGAATAGTTGTACTGACCCTTGGTATCTGACCACACCAGTTAAAACATTTAAGGAGCCACGTTGGACTCGTACAGGTCTGCGGCCCGTACGTCTATTAGCCACATCAGTGTATGGACAAGGGGCAGTGGAAGGTACCGGAGACCAACCACTGTCACCAGAAGACGGGGTATTTGTTATGATAGGCAATTCAGTAACACTATGTACATAGCGATCAGAGCACATACAGTGATCTGACAATAACCCAAAATAATAGAACGAGCTCTGAGACGTGGAAACTCTGTAGACCGCAATTCCTGATCCTCTCCAAACACAACTAGAGGCAGCTGTGGATTGCGCCTAACGCTCCCTATGCAACTCGGCACAGCCTGAGAAACTAACTAGCCTGAAGATAGAAAATAAGCCTACCTTGCCTCAGAGAAATACCCCAAAGGAAAAGGCAGCCCCCCACATATAATGACTGTGAGTAAGATGAAAAGACAAAACGTAGGGATGAAATAGATTCAGCAAAGTGAGGCCCGATATTCTAGACAGAACGAGGATAGGAAAGATAACTTTGCGGTCTACACAAAACCCTAAAGAAAACCACGCAAAGGGGGCAAAAAGACCCTCCGTACCGAACTAACGGCACGGAGGTACACCCTTTGCGTCCCAGAGCTTCCAGCAAAACAAATAGACAAGCTGGACAGAAAAAATAGCAACAAATAGCAAAGAAGCACTTAGCTATGCAGAGCAGCAGGCCACAGGAATGATCCAGAGAAACACAAGTCCAACACTGGAACATTGACAGGAAGCATGGATCAAAGCATCAGGTGGAGTTAAGTAGAGAAGCAGCTAACGACCTCACCAGATCACCTGAGGGAGGAAACTCAGAAGCTGCAGTACCACTTTCCTCCACAAACGGAAGCTCCCAGAGAGAATCAGCCGAAGTACCACTTGTGACCACAGGAGTGAACTCTGCCACAGAATTCACAACAGGTATTGTTGTTTGCTGAACCCCATTAGTGAAGACACCGCACCCGCTGTTGCCGGCGTTATTGAGTTTGCAGCAGGAGCTGCAGTGTTTGGACTTCCTGAAACCCTTGCTACTGTATTGTCATTATTTGTAACGTCGTACTTCAGTTTGCCACTTATACTGTTTAACCCTTACCTCCCTGCGTGTAGTGCTTCTCCTGTAAATAAACCTGTTAACCCTTGCTCTGCCTCCTGTCTGTCATTTCAATCTACGCACCTGCTAGCATCCTACATTAAAGCTGATGCTTTGTCCCGAAGTTTTGATTCTGTGTCTCCCCCTGAGCCACCGTCCTCCATTCTTCATCCTGGGGTGATGGTGGCTGGGATCTCATTGGAGTTGGAGCAGGAGATTGTGGGGGCTCAGTCTCTTGCCCCTGCCTCCAAATCGGGGGGTAAATTGTCTCGGCTTAGGCTCTTTCAGGAGTTCCATGAGTCTAAGCTTAGTGCTCGTCCTGGAATTTTGGCCACACGGGAGGCGGTGGCAAGAATGTTTTGGTGGCCCTCACTGGGTACATATATCAAAAGATTTGTATCTGCGTGCTGGGTTTGTGCCCGTGTGAAGGGACAAATTAAGAAGGATTCTCCATTTTGTGCTTTTCGACTGCATTTTGTTTTGATATAAATTTTGTTAGTAGGCTAAAGTTTACAGCTGTTATGAGACCTTGATGAGACCTTGATTGCTGCAATCTGCCAGGACATGAGACTGAGGGTGCATTGTTCTACGAGACTTTGACGTACACACTGTTCCTGCATTCTTATAGGTTAAGAACTGTGAACGTGTTCTTATGCTGATTGGTTGAAGTATAATTTCTATGACTATGAAAAGTCATAGACAATAAACGGGGGCCCAGAGATCTGCTTGATTCCCCCCCCCCCAAACAGAGACCTTCATCTCCGGCTGGTCATTTTCAGTTGCCGGCAACACCCTGTAGATTAATTTGGAAATCACTGAGTTAACCGTGAAGGATCACTTTAGATCCTCCCTCGACAGTTGGCGCCCGAAACGTGGGGCCCCAAACAGGAACGCCTCTGCCCCCGGAGGACAACAAGACAAAGGACCCTTGGACCGGACACAGGCACTGGAAAATTTGGACTGATCATCCCCCACAACAACCACGGTAAGTTGGCAGTTATACTGTTCAGACTGACCGTTTGGTGTGGTTTTCCAGTGTTTGTTGCTGCAAAGAGGATCTGAGGTTTGTCCCCGTTGGTGGGGCGATTCTTGGGTGGAATCATATAGAGGTGTAGTTCCGTTGGGAGCCCAGTGCTCGAACCGTACCTCATAAGGGACGGACACCCTGGATTGACCAGTGATGTAATTCTCTTTATAGTCAAAATATCCTGAATTCCTGATCACTGTTAGAATCAGGTGCGGTGAGGTGATCGAAGATGGGTAGGATGCGTAACTCAGGGATATATAGATATATATGTATATTTCCAGAGGTGTCCGGAGGGAAGTCTGAAACGCCCTCCTCCTTTCCCTGAGTACCGCGTTTTTGGGTTGTCCCAGAGGGGGACAGGTAGACCCGGTGGAATAGACTATCCGGCCACTCTAGTACTATGCACGACAAAGTAAGGATATTTAGCTCTAAAGAAGAATCAGTTTCCATGGAAGTAAGAGAAGACTTTGAATTTGTGTGATGAATCTGATATTGTTAGCCCAAAGATGGGGAAAATATTCTCAATCATTGGTTTTTCTAAGGGGGTCTGGTTTTTCATATGAATTGTGTGATGAAGGTTTTGTAGAAATTAATTAAGTCTGAGAACTGCTGTATTCTGTTTCTGTGTAAATTTCTAAGATACCCGATGGGAGGGGTAAGTCAAACAGCTGCGCTATTGTTTTTTTTTCTTTCTGTGCTGAGGAATGCTGTAATGAGGAATGCTGTAATGTTCTTATCTGTTCTGTGTCTCTGGTATGGAGGGGGCACGTAGCTGCGTTCTCTCTGAATTTTCTGTCCTTGGTGTAGAACGCGCTGGGAGATCTGTGTTTTGTTTAAAACAACAATATTGTTTTGCAGTACAAAAAAAATATTGTAAGTTGGAAGTTGAAAGTGACATATGGTCCCTCCCCAGGAAATGAAGCCTCTATTCCCGACTGTAAGCCCTATGCCCCTTAACCCCAAGGCACCAATATATCCTGGACTGCCGAGAAGTTCTATGGGCATCTTATGGTAGTATTTAAAGATCTGGGATTCTCATTGTAAAATAAAGCCCATACACCCCTTTTTGAAGTAGCTTTAGTGTCCGGCCTTAAATCTGAATTGAAAGAGGCAATAATGTCAGTCAGACCCGATATTGAGACTTCCACTCCGGATGATGCATTAAAAGTAGTAAAAAAAAAAAAAAAAAAAAAAAAAAGGTTTTCAGAACTTAACCCGCTCTGCATCAACAGGGAAATCAAAGGTTAAACCAGTAGCCGCAGCGATTTCTGCTCCAATCTCAGCCCCACCCCCCCACAGTTACAAGGACACAGCTCCGTTCCTTATCAGTGGTCCACGTAACAGACTGCAGCTCCAGCTCTCCTCCCACCTTACACAAATCCAGTCCCATACTCCAATATCCCTTTTAACCCTATGTCTGGGAATCTCCCTCGCCATGTTAGTTCTCAGACCAAGAGCTTGTTTTAATTAGAGTAGATGGCAGACCCAATCAATATACTCTTACAAAATCCATCCCTGTCTGAAGTCACGGCCCAGTTCCTAATCTGCCCCCAGTAAATTTACCGGACATGTGGGAGAGATTTATTATCACAGTTCCGCTCCAGAATATAATTCCAAGATGATGGTCAGATGGTACTTACGTTGTATAACCCCTATGCAGATGAACACAATGAGGAGATCTGTATCTTACATGCCCTTCCCACGGTTATGATGGCTCTGATAGGCCCAGATCCACCTCCAATAATGCTTGTAGAACCAGTAAAAGTGTTTCTCAAACCTGGTGCCCCTTTTCCCAAAGTCCATCAGTACCCTTTGAAACATGATCAGGAGAGGGGCCTCAAGGGGCAAATACAAACGTTACTTGATAATGGTGCCCTAGTACCCGGTGTTTCCCCATGTAACACGCCCTTGTTTCCCGTTAAGAAAAAGACCCCACCTGGCCACCCCCCTGTGTACAGGCTGGTACAAGATCTACGGGCAGTTAATGCAGCTACTGTTCTAGAAACTCCAGTGCTGCCCAAGCCACATACTCTTGTCCCAGGTATCTCAGGATGCTGCTTGGTTCACAGTCATCGACCTCGCCAATGCCTTCTTCAGCATTCCATTACACCCAGATTGCCAGTTTGTTTGCATTCACTTATTAGGGACGACAATTGATGTGGACAGTTATGCCACAAAGGCCCCAAAACAGTCCCAATCAGTTTGCAAAAAATATGGGCCAATGTCTTGTACCCTGGCAGTTAAATCACCCCTATGTCACGCTGCTTCAGTATGTGGCTGATCTTTTGTTGTGTGCACGGACAGAGCAGGAAGCCATTGTTGCCACTGTTAGCCTCCTCAAGTATCTAGCAGATCTGAACTGTCGGGTTTCGGCCTCGAAACTTCAGTTCTGCCTTGGTCAAGTGATATTTTTGGGTCACTGTCTCCTTCAGTGTGCCAGACACCTCACAGAAGAAAGAAAAATAGCCATCAGCTCCCTTCCTTTTCTGAAAGATGAGACTGAACTCCAGCGTTTTTTTGGACTATGTACTTATTGTCGTCAGTGGATACCGGACGCATCCCGCATAATGCAGCCTCTCTACAATGCCTTGAAAGACGGTTCAAGATATGCTGATAATTTTAGCAGATTCCACACCGGATACGCTGTTACTACGGAAGACATTGTAGTGCACGGAGCTGCACTCCCTCCCTCACTGTCAGCACAAGAAGTATAACTTCAGGCTCTGTCTACTGCATGTGTTCTGGCCAAAGACAGGCGGGCTATTATATACACGGACTCACAGTATGCATTTGGTATTGCTCATGATTTCGGAGCCCTATGGGCCAATCGAGGGTTTATTACTACTGCGGGGACTCCAGTGAAGAATGCTGAAGCTGTTAAAACCCTCATGGACTCAATCAAATTACCTACCCAGGTGGCCATTATCAAAGTTAAGGAGCACTGTCCTAGGAACAGTCCACAGACTGTTGGTAACACCTTTGCGGATGTGCAGGCAGGAGCAGCTGCTCTTCTGCCTGTTGAACAGACCATACCAGCTATGGTGACCACACGCTCTCAGCGTAAACAGTTACAAGAAACACTGACTCTACAGGAACCTGATGATCTACGACAGACTGAGGTCTTCTGTCGGACCCCACGAGACCGCTTAACCCCTTAGTGACAGAGCCAATTTGGTACTTAATGACCGAGCCAATTTTTACAATTCTGACCACTGTCACTTTATGAGATTAAAACTCTGGAACGCTTTAACGGATCCCACTGATTCAGAGAACGTTTTTTCGTGACATATTGTACTTCATTTTAGTGGTAATATTTCTTCGATATTACTTGCGATATTTATTAAAAAAACGGAAATATGGCAAATTTTTAAAATTTTGCAATTTTCAAACTTTGTATTTTTATGCCCTTAAATCAGAGAGATATGTCACGAAAAATAGTTAATAAATAACATTTCCCACATGTCTACTTTACATCAGCACAATTTTGGAAACAAAATTTTTTTTTTTGTTAGGGAGTTATAAGGGTTAAAAGTTGACCAGCAATTTCTCATTTTTACAACACCATTTTTTTTAGGGACCACATCACATTTGAAGTCATTTTGAGGGGTCTATATGATAGAAAATAACGAAGTATGACACCATTCTAAAAACTACACCCCTCAAGGTTCTCAAAACCACATTCAAGAAGTTTATTAACCCTTTACGTGCTTCACAGGAACTGAAACAATGTGGAAGGAAAAAATGAACATTTAACTTTTTTTTGCAAACATCTTAATTCAGAACCATTTTTTTATTTTCACAAGTGTAAAAACAGAAATGTAACCATAAATTTTGTTATGCAATTTCTCCTGAATACGCCAATACCCCATATGTGGGGGTAAACCACTTTTTGGGCGCACCGCAGAACTTGGAAGTGAAGGAGCGCCGTTTGACTTTTTCAATGCAGAATTGGCTGGAATTGAGATCGGACGCCATGTCACGTTTAGAGAGCCCCTGATGTGCCTAAACAGTAGAAACCCCCCACAAGTGACACCATTTTGGAAACTAGACCCCTTAAGGAACTTATCTAGATGTGTGGTGAGCACTTTAAACCCCCAAGAGCTTCACAGAAGTTTATAACGTAGAGCCGTGAAAATAAAAAATCGCATTTGTTTACACAAAAATGATCTTTTCGCCCACAAATTCTTATTTTCACAAGGGTAACAGGAGAAATTAGACCACAAAAGTTGTAGTGCAATTTCTCCTGAGTACGTCGATACCCAATATGTGGGGGTAAACCACTGTTTGGACGCACCGCAGAGCTTGGAAGTGAAGGAGCGCTGTTTTACTTTTTCAATGTAGAATTGTCTGGAGTTGAGATCGTTTGGAGAGCCCCTGATGTGCCTAAACAGTAGAAACCCCCCACAAGTGACCCCATTTTGGAAACTAGACCCCCCATGGAACTTATCTAGATGTGTGGTGAGAACTTTGAATGCCCAAGTGCTTCACAGACGTTTATAATGCAGACTCGTGAAAATAAAAAATATTTTTTTTTTCCACAAAAAAGATTTTTTAGCCACCAAGTTTTTATTTTCACAAGGGTAACAAGAGAAATCTGACCCCAAAAGTTGTTGTCCAATTTATCCCGAGTACACTGATCTGCCATATGTGGGGGTAAACCACTGTTTGGGCGCACGGCAGAGCTCGGAAGGGAAGGAGCGCAGTTTTGGAATGCAGACTTTGATAGAATGGTCTGTGGGCGTTATGTTGCGATTGCAGAGCCCCTGATGTGCCTAAACAGTAGAAACCCCCCACAAGTGACCCTATTTTGGAAACTAGACCCCCCATGGAACTTATCTAGATGTGTGGTGAGAACTTTGAATGCCCAAGTGCTTCACAGAAGTTTAGAATGCAGAGTCGTGAAAATAAAAAAATATTTTTTTTTCCACAAAAAAGATTTTGTAGCCCCCAAGTTTTATTTTCATAAGGGTAACAGGAGAAATTGGACCTCAAAAGTTATTGTCCAATTTATCGCAAGTACGCTGATGCCCCATATGTGGGGGTAACCCACTGTTTGGGCGCACGGCAGAGCTCAGAAGGGAGGGAGCACCATTTGACTTTTTGAGCGCAAAATTGGCTGTCGTGTTTGGAGACCCCCTGATGTACCTAAACAGTGGAAACCCCCCAATTCTAGCTCCAACCCTAACCCCAACACACCCCTAACCCTAATCCCCACCCGATCCATAATCCTAATCACTAACCCTAACGATAATCACAACCGTTATCCCAAAACAACCCTAATGTCAACCCTAACCATAACCCTAAATCCAGCACACCCCTAATCCTAATCTCAACCCTAACCTCAAACCTAACCCTAACCTTAACCCTAATCCCAAACCTAACCCTAATCCAAAGCGTAACCCTAATCCCAACTCTAACCCTAACTTTAGCCACAACCCTAGCCCTAACTTTAGCCCCAGCCCTAAGGCTACTTTCACACTTGCGTTTGGCATCCGTCGCAATCCGTCATTTTGGACAAAAAACGGATCCTGCAAATGTGCCCGCAGGATGCGTTTTTTGCCCATAGACTTGTATTGCCGACGGATCGCGACGAATGGCCACACGTCGCGTCCGTCGTGCACTGGATCAGTTGTGTTTTGGCGGACCGTCGGCACAAAAAAAGTTCAATGTAATGTTTTTTTGTACGTCGCGTCCGCCATTTCTGACCGCGCATGCATGGCCGTAACTCCGCCCCCTCCTCCCCAGGACATAGATTGGGCAGCGGATGCGTTGAAAAACTACATCCACTGCCCACGTTGTGCACAATTTTCACAACGTGCGTCGGTATGTCGGGCCGACACATTGCGACGGCCCCGTACCGACGTAAGTGTGAAAGAAGCCTAACCCTAAATTTAGCCCCAAACCTAACCGTAAATTTAGCCCCAAATCTAACCCTAAATTTAGCCCCAACCCTAACCCTAAATTTAGCCCTAGCCCTAACCCTAATTTTAGCCCCAACTGCTCTTCTCCTGCCGGTCAGCATATGGCGACAGATGGCGGGCGCACTGCGCATGTGCCCGCCATTTTCTTTTGCCATGAAGACGCCAGCGGCCAGGAGGAGCAGCGGGAGGACCCAGGGACACCGGTAAGTATGGCAGGGTCCCCAAATCTCCCTATTTCTCTGTCCTCTGATGTGCGATCACATCAGAGGACAGAGAATTACACATTACTTTTTTTTTTGCGGTCGCCGGTAAACAGTTAATTACCGGCAATCGCAAAACAGGGGTCGGTAAAACCGACCTCGATCATGTTCTTTGGGGTCTCGGCTACCCCCGGCAGCCGAGACCCCAAAGATTCTCCTGGTGCCGGCCGGCGGAAAAAGATGGCGGCGCCCATCGGGAGCCACGAGGAGCACCGGGGGAGACAGGTGAGTATTGGGGGGCTACCTGGGACCCCATTTCTCTGTCCTCTGATGTGCGATCACATCGGAGGACAGAGAGATTAAAAAGAAATCGCGTTTTGTTTTGTTTTTTTGCGATCGCCGGTAAACGGTTAATTACCGGCGATCGCAAAAGCGGGGTCAGTAAGTAACCCCCCGAATCATGTTCTCTGGGGTCTTGGCTACCCCCTGCAGCCGAGACCCCGGAGAAAATCGGAATCTGGGGGGGTGCTATTTACTTTTTCCACAGCGCCGTTAATTAACAGCGCTGTGGTTTAAGTACCCTTAGCGGCCGCCGTTAAAAGGCGTATCGGCGGTCGTTAAGGGGTTAATGACGATGCAGAGAATGTCTCCAAAGGAAGAGGTGAAGCAGTGGAAGCCTGATGGAACATGTATGGACAATGGTCTCTGGAAAAAGGACCAACTTGTGTCTCCCTAGGCGGATGTACCCTGCTATTGCCACATGGGCACATAGGCCCACACATCGATGAAAAAACAGGCCCTAGCCCTGGCACAAAAATTCTACTGGGTTCCAGGTATTTCTACAGTCCTGACAGCACTCAACCGTGCATGTAACATCTGTCAGACCTGCAATCCCGGTCAACTTCAACATGTACCCCCGAAGCATCTTGCTAAGCCCGACTATTCTTTCCAAAGGCTCCAGGTGGACCACATCACGTTGCCTAAGTCTGGAAGGTATGAATATTGTCTGGTGGTTGTCGACATGTCCTCCAATTGGCCAGAAGCATTCCCCGTTACCAACATGACTGCAAAGACCACAGCAAAGAAACTGGTGATGGAAGTCATATGCAGATATGGTGTTCCAGAAGTTGTTGAAAGTGACCAAGGTCCGGCCTTTTCTTCTCATGTGTATCAGGAGGTTCTGACAATGCTTGGATCCACTGTAGTCCTCCATACTCCGTACCATCCACAATCTAGTGGGACAATTGAGAGGCTGAACGGCACACTGAAGGGACAATTGACCAAAATGATGCAGGAGACTACGGCTCCATGGCCAGGGCTCCTACCCATTGTACTGTACCACATTTGCACTACCCATAAGGCAAAACATGGCCTGTCCCCATATGAGATATTGTTTGGTGCCAGGGCCCCAGTTGCAAATTTCCAGTCTCAGTAGTTGTCAGAAGAAACTGACCGTGCTGTTCAATATGTTATTCAGTTTAGTAAAAATCTTGCTAACACCCATGTTTTAGTTTTCTTCTTCCCTTCCAGATTCAGTAGAAACCGACACTTGTCACAATTTGAAGCCTGGTGATTTTGTAGTCGTGAAAAGGCATGTCAGAAAACACGGATGAGAACCCTTGTATGACGGTCCCTACCAAGTCCTCCTCATCACTCCTATGTCAGTAAAGCTGGAAGGAAGGCTGACGTGGATCAACGTATCGCACTGCAAGCTGGTCAAACAGACTAGTAGCAAATAAGGGGACATAATGTTTTGGATTTTCGTATTTCCATATAATAATATTGATAGCCGCATGGGACAGCCTAAATTCCCCAACATCCTTGAATAATAAGTTTGTACAATATCATGAAAGATTAGTAGTACAGATGGGTATAGCCAATAAAATTGTCAGTTCTATTTCCATTTACCCTATGATTACATAAATGTGGGATAAATTGCTTAGGGCCACAGATTATCTAGATGATCAAATTTGGGATATATTGGATATACTTAATACTACTGTTGTTGTCCAAAACCAACTTATCATAGTCACTAATCAACATATTGTAGTACTGGACTACTTAACAGGAGCACAGGGTGGTATGTGTCAGATTATTGGACCCGCATGCTGTTATTATATAGAACCCAATAGTACTCTAAAGTTAAGGTACCTTCACACATAACGATATCGTTGCTTTTTGTGACGTAGCAACGATATCGTTAAGGAAATCGTTCTGTGTGACAGCGACCAACGATCAGGCCCCTGCTGGGAGATCGTTGGTCGCTGAGGAAAGTCCAGAACTTTATTTCGTCGCTGGATCGGCGAGTGTGACGCCGATCCAGCGATGTCTTCACTGGTAACCAGGGTAAACATCAGGTTACTAAGCGCAGTGCCGCGCTTAGTAACCCGATGGTTACAAAGCGTAAACGTTAAAAAAACAAACACTACATACTTACCTTCAGCTGTCTGTCCCCGGCGCTGTGCTTCTCTGCACTGGCTGTGAGCGCCGGCCAGCCGGAAAGCACAGTGGTGACCGGCGCTGACAGTGCAGAGGAAAGCAGAGAAGCAGAGCGCCGGGGACAGACAGCTGAAGGTAAGTATGTAGTGTTTGTTTTTTTTAACGTTTACGCTGGTAACCATGGTAAACATCGGGTTACTAAGCGCGGCCCTGCGCTTAGTAACCCGATGTTTACCCTGGTTACCGGGAACCTCGGGATCGTTGGTCGCTGGAGAGCTGTCTGTGTGACAGCTCTCCAGCGACCAAACAGCGACGCTGCAGCGATCGACATAGTTGTCGGTATCGCTGCAGCGTCGCTTAGTGTGACGGTACCTTTAGAAGACATTCAAAGACTCCGAGATCAATATGATAAAGACAATGACGTAATAAGGACAGTTTGTGGGCAGACACCTTCTCCTTTTTTAATCCAGACAATTGGTTTAAGGGACTTGGGGGCTGGATAGCTGGAATCTTGCAAAGTTTGTTACACATTGCTGCCTTTATCCTTGTCATGTATGTAATACTAAAACTTGTTCTTTGGTGTATTTCTGTACGTATCAGGAAATTCTGCACTAAGACAACTAATGATGAAACCAAAAGCGTTGCCACCCCTGCTCTTCTCTACACCGATTTCACAAAGTTACCTGATGAAGATGTTGAAGCCCGGCGCATGGCTATCTTCAAAAGATGCCCACCACTGTTATCAATAATTGTTATTTGTTAACTCTAGTATACAGGGGGGACGGGTACGCCGCAACAGCCATGGCTGGTAACATGGCACCAGCCATGTGAAGACCAGTACCCCTCGAGCTTATAGCTTGGGATAGTACCTCTGATACTGGACATTAATTAACAAAATTTATCTAGGGGGGAATGTGAAGGGACAAATTAAGAAGGATTCTCCATTTTGTGCTTTTCAACTCCATTTTGTTGTTTTGATATAAATTTTGTTAGTAGGCTAAAGTTTACAGCTGTTATGAGACCTTGATGAGACCTTGATTGCTGCAATCTGCCAGGACATGAGACTGAGGGTGCATTGTTCTACGAGACTTTGACGTTCAGACTGTTCCTGCATAATTATAGGTTAAGAACTGTGAATGTGTTCTTATGCTGATTGGTTGAAGTATAATTTCTATGAAAAGTCATAGACAATAAACGGGGGCCCAGAGATCTGCTTGATTTCCCCCCCCCCTTCCCCCCCAAACAGAGACATTCATCTCCGTCTGGTCATTTTCAGTTGCCGGCAACGCCCTGTAGATTAATTTGGAAATCACTGAGTTAACCGTGAAGGATCACTTTAGATCCTCCCTCGACACCCGTTCTAAGAGCTCCCATTGCCGGCTGGCCGGGGAACTGGTGCCTCTCCCAGTTCCTCATAGACCATAGACTCACCTGTCCATGGACTTTATCACCAATCTCCCTCTTTCCCGGGGTAATACTGTGATATGGATGGTGGTGGACAGGTTTTCTAAACATCCAATTTTGTACCTTTACGTGCACTACCTTCTGCTGAAACTTTGTCTAAGTTGTTTGCATTACATGTGGTGCACTTGCATGGGGTACCCTTGAATGCGGTGTCTGACAGAGGTGTGCAGTTCGTGGCCAAGTTTTGGAGGGCATTCTGTAAGAAACTGGGTATTTCTTTGTCTCTCTCTTCAGCTTACTATCCCGAGAGTAATGGTCAGACGGAACCCACCAATCAGTCCCTGGAATAGATTCTTAGGTGTATGGTCTGATGCATTACCTTTGGAGTTCGCCTTTAACAATCGTGTGAGTAGGTCCACCAGTATATCCCCATTTCTGGTCAACTATGGGTTTAGCCCACATTTTGGGGAGTTTTTACACCTGGATTCTGGTTGCCCTGAGGCGGAGGGGTCGGTTCAGCGGTTAAAAAATCTGTGGGTTGAGGTCCGTCCAAGGCTCATAGCAGGTATAAGTTCTTCTCTGACAAGAGGAGTTTTGGGGCATGCGTTTTGAGTTGGGGAGAAGGTTTGTCTTTCCACACAGAATATCAACCTTATGCTTCTGTCTTCCAAGTTAGGTCCTAAGTTTATTGGGCTATACAAAATTGTGGAGGAGGTCAATCCGGTAGCATAGCAGATTACGTCTCCCAGCCTCTTTTAACCCCTTTCTGCCATTGGACGTAATATTCCGTCCATGTGGGGTGGGCCTTAATTCCCAAGGACGGAATATTACGTCCAGCGCGATCGGCTGCGCTCACGGGCGCTTATCGCAGCTGACATCCGGCACTATGTGCCAGGAGCGGTCACGGACCGCCCCCGGCACATTAACCCCCGGCACACCGCGATCAAAGATGATCGCGATGTGCCGGCGGTGCAGGGAAGCACCGCGCAGGGAGGGGGCTCCCTGCGGGCTTCCCTGAGACCCCCGCAGCAACGCGATGTGATCGCGTTGCTCCGGGGGTCTCCCACCTCCTTCCTGCAGCAAGTCCCGGATCCAAAATGGCCGCGGATCCGGGTCCTGCAGGGAGGGAGGTGGCTTACCAAGTGCCTGCTCAGAGCAGGCACTTGGTAACGCTGCACTGCTCTCAGACAGATCGGTGATCTGTCAGAGTGCTGTGCAAACTGGCAGATCACCGATCTGTATTGTCCCCCCCTGGGACAAAGTAAAAAAGTTAAAAAAAAAATTCCAAGTGTGTAAAAAAAAAAAAAAAAAATAATCCTAAATAATGAAAAAAAATATATATATTATTCCCATAAATACATTTCTTTATCTAAATAAAAAAAAAACAATATAAGTACACATATTTAGTATCGTCGCGTCCGTAACAACCCGACCTATAAAGCTGTCCCACTAGTTAACCCCTTCAGTAAACACCGTAAGAAAAAAAAAACGAGGCAAAAAACAACGCTTTATTATCGTACCGCCAAACAAAAAGTGGAATAACACGCGATCAAAAAGACGGATATAAATAAGCATGGTACCGCTGAAAGCGTCATCTTGTCCCGCAAAAAACGAGCCGCCATACAGCAACATCAGCAAAAAAATAAAAAAGTTATAGTCCTCAGAATAAAGCGATGCAAAAATAATTATTTTTTCTATAAAATAGTTTTTATCGTATAAAAGCGCCAAAACACAAAAAAAATGATATAAATGAGGTATCGCTGTAATCGAACTAACCCGAAGAATAAAACTGCTTTATCAATTTTACCAAACGCGGAACGGTATAAACGCCTTCCCCAAAATAAATTCATGAATAGCTGGTTTTTGGTCATTCTGCCTCACAAAAATCGGAATAAAAAGCGATCAAAAAATGTCACGTGCCCGAAAATGTTACCAATAAAAACGTCAACTCGTCCCGCAAAAAACAAGACCTCACATGACTCTGTCGACCAAAATATGGAAAAATTATAGCTCTCAAAATGTGGTAACACAAAAAATATTTTTTGCAATAAAAAGCGTCTCTCAGTGTGTGACGGCTGCTAATCATAAAAATCCGCTAAAAAACCCGCTATAAAAGTAAATCAAACCCCCCTTCATCACCCCCTTAGTTAGGGAAAAATTAAAAAATTAAAAAAATGTATTTATTTCCATTTTGCCGTTAGGGTTAGGGCTAGGGTTAGGGCTAGGGTTAGGGTTGGGGTTAGGGCTAGGGTTTGGATTACATTTGCGGTTGGGATTAGGATTAGGGGTGTGTCTGGGTTAGAGGTGTGGTTAGGGTTACCGTTGGGATTAGGGTTACCGTTGGGATTAGGGTTAGCGGTGTGTTTGGATTAGGGTTTCAGTTATAATTGGGGGGTTTCCACTGTTTAGGCACATCAGGGGCTCTCCAAACGCGACATGGCGACCGATCTCAATTCCATCCAATTCTGCATTGAAAAAGTAAAACAGTGCTCCTTCCCTTCCGAGCTCTCCCGTGTGCCCAAACAGGAGTTTACCCCAACATATGGGGTATCAGCGTACTCAGGACAAATTGGACAACAACTTTTGGGGTCAAATTTCTCCTGTTACCCTTGGGAAAATACAAAACTGGGGGCTAAAAAATAATTTTTGTGGGAAAAAAATAGATTTTTTATTTTCACGGCTCTGCGTTATAAACTGTAGTGAAACACTTGGGGGCTCAAAGTTCTCAGAACACATCTAGATAAGTTCGTGGGGGGGTCTAGTTTCCAATATGGGGTCACTTGTGGAGGGTTTCTACTGTTTAGGTATATTAGGGGCTCTGCAAATGCAATGTGACGCCTGCAGACCATTCCATCTAAGTCTGCATTCCAAATGGCGCTCCTTCCCTTCCGAGCCCTCCCATGCGCCCAAACGCTGGTTCCCCCCCACATATGGGGTATCAACGCACTCAGGACAAAGTGGACAACAACTTTTGGGGTCCAATTTCTCCTTTTACCCTCAAGAAAATACAAAACTGGGGGCTAAAAATTTATTTTTGTGGGAAAAAATTTTGTTTTATTTTTACGGCTCTGCATTATAAACTTCTGTGAAGCTCTTATTGGGTCAAAGTGCTCACCACACATCTAGATAAGTTCCTTAGGGGGTCTACTTTTCAAAATGGTGTCACTTGTGGGGGGTTTCAATGTTTAGGCACATCAGTGGCTCTCCAAACGCAACATGGCGTCCCATCTCAATTCCTGTCAATTTTGCATTGAAAGGTCAAACGGCGCTCCTTCCCTTCCGAGCTCTCCCATGCGCCCAAACAATGGTTTACCCCCACATATGGGGTATCAGAGTACTCAGGACAAATTGTGCCACAACTTTTGTGGTCCAATTTCTTCTCTTACCATTGGGAAAATAAAAAATTGGGGGCGAAAAGATAATTTTAGCGAAAAAAAATGATTTTTTTATTTTTACGGTTCTGCATTATAAACTTCTGTGAAGCACTTGGTGGGTCAAACTGCTCACCACACATCTAGATAAGTTCCTTAGGGGGTCTACTTTTCAAAATGGTGTCACTTGTGGGGGGTTTCAATGTTTAGGCACATCAGTGGCTCTCCAAATGCAACATGGCATCCCATCTCAATTCCAGTCAATTTTGCATTGAAAAGTCAAATGGCGCTCCTTCCCTTCCGAGCTCTGCCATGCGCCCAAACTGTGGTTAACCCCCACATATGGGGTATCAGCGTACTCAGGACAAATTGTACAACAACTTTTGGGGTCCATTTTCTCCTGTTACCCTTGGTAAAATAAAACAAATTGGAGCTGAAGTAAATTTTTTGTGAAAAAAAGTTAAATGTTAATTTTTATTTAAACATTCCAAAAATTCCTGTGAAGCACCTGAAGGGTTAATAAACTTCTTAAATGTGGTTTTGAGAACCTTGAGGGGTGCAGTTTTTAGAATGGTGTCACACTTGGTTATTTTCTATCATATAGACCCCTCAAAATGACTTCAAATGAGATGTGGTCCCTAAAATAAAATGGTGTTGTAAAAATGAGAAATTGCTGGTCAACTTTTAACCCTAATAACTCCCTAACAAAAAAA
This sequence comes from Ranitomeya imitator, assembly GCF_032444005.1. NCBI lineage: Eukaryota > Metazoa > Chordata > Amphibia > Anura > Dendrobatidae > Ranitomeya > Ranitomeya imitator. The sequence continues at coordinate 779,896,720 of NC_091282.1, read as the reverse complement.
AATTTTGGTTCCAAAATTGTGCTGATGTAAAGTAGACATGTGGGAAATGTTACTTATTAAGTATTTTGTGTGACATATCTCTGTGATTTAATTGCATAAAAATTCAAAGTTGGAAACATGCGAAATTTTCAAAATTTTCACCAAATTTCCGTTTTTTTTCACAAATAAACGCAGGTAATATCAAAGAAATTTTACCACTATCATGAAGTACAATATGTCACGAGAAAACAATGTCAGAATCACCGGGATCCGTTGAAGCGTTCCAGAGTTATAACCTCATAAAGGGACAGTGGTCAGAATTGTAAAAATTGGCCTGGTCCATAACGTGCAAACCACCCTTGGGGGTAAAGGGGTTAAGATTGCTAATGTATTTCATAAATCTCTTCTGAAACCCTTGGGGGCAGTTGAGGAGGACTCTGGGTCAGCTTCCTCTCCGGTATTGGTTGAGGGTCATATGGAGTATGAGGTTGGACACATTGTGGATTCTAGTCTGGTACGTCGCTCCTTGCAGTTTCTGGTTCATTGGAAGGGGTATGGTACAGAGGATCGGTCGTGAGTCCCTGCCCACTCCGTACATGCTGATCTCCTGGTTCGGGCTTTTCATACCAGACACCCTGAGAAGCTTGGGGGTCCAGTGGCCCCCCCCCCCCCCCCCCCCGTTGAGTGGGGGGCACTGTCATGGTTTGTTTGGAAGTTTTGGCTGGAACCTCGGGTTCAGACTTTTCAGCCTCTCTCTGGCTGTGTTAGGGCTTTATATGGTCTTTGTCAGTTATACTTCTGTCCTCGGCTGAATAGTTTGACCCTTGTGTGCTTGTGCCTGCTCTTGTGTGTTATCCTGTTACTGACCCGGTTCTGTCCCCCGTTTTTGCTGTTGTGTATTGATTCTGTACTGCTCATTCGTTCTGCCTGTTTCTGACACTTGCCTGTATTTGATTCCTCTTTTGTACCTCGCTGACCTCTCGGTTTTGACCTCGGCTCTCCTGACCTTCTCTTGTTCTGTCGGTGCCTGCCGTCCTCCGCTGTCTTCTTCAGGAGCGCTGCATTTGCTCCGTTTATCATAGAGGTGGACGCTTCTGAGGTGGGGGTGCGAACAGTATTGTCACAGGGACCCGCCACTCTGACCAATCATAGACCATGCACCTTCTTTTCCAAGAAGTTCTTTCCAGCCGAGAGAAATTATGATGTGGGCAATAGAGCTTCTTGCGGTTAAACTGACTTTTGAGGAGGGGATGCATTTTTTTGGAGAGTGCAGCTCATCCCATTACTGTGATTACCGATCATAAAAAATTAGCTTACATCGAGTCCGCCAAAAGATTAACTCCTAGGCAGGCTCGGTGGTCACTTATTTTTTCACTCTTTCAGTTTTCCATTACGTTTCGTCCCAGGTCTAAAAATGTTAAGGCCGATGCATTGTCTTGCTGAACCTCCATCCTCCATTCTTCAACTTGAGTTGAAGCTTTTTTTGGGAACATTTTACATAACGTTTAGGATCACATTTATCTGGCGCTCTATGCTGAGCATTTACTTTGGGACTTCCACCTAAATCTCCGAGTGACGTGACAGATTAAACCTCTGAGGGATCCATTCACTATAATGAGGTAGCAGAGTTACTCTGGACTCTGTCTGGCCTTTAATCAGCGCTGTCCTTTTCAGAAGTGTACAAACCTGTGGCCGACGGCACTTATATGCATTCCTAAAAAGACGGACACTGCCTAAGCACAGGTCCTATGGCATCCACAGTGCCTCCATCTGCCTCATTATAGGGAATTTTCCATCAGGGGTTCTGTCTGAATCACATATTTCAGAGTTTTACAGGACAACCCTGGTGTAAGCACTCAGCGCAGAGCGCAGGATAAATGTGCACCAAGCCTTACTGAGATCTTTGGGAGGCTGAATGAAAAAAATCAACAGCAGGTGAAGAATTGGTTTTATTTATTTTTTACTCCACTCCTCCTGCAGTATATGTGATTAGGCGACTTTATTGTTCGGGTGGGTGCGATTACAGCAATACTAGATTTATATCAGGTTTTTATGTTTGGCTGCTGTCACACACTAAAAGACGCTTTTTATTGCGAAAACTAGTATTACCATATCGCTATATTTTGAGAGCTATAATTTTTCACATTTCGGCCGACAGTCATGTGAGAGCTTTTTTATGCAGGACGAGCTGACGTTTTTATTGGTACCTTTTTCGGGCACATGACATTTTTCGATTGCTTTCTATTCTGATTTTTGTGAGACATAATGAACAAAAACCAGCAATTCAGAAACTGCCTTTTGTTTTTTTTATACCATTCCGCGTGTGGCAAAATTGGTATGGCAGCTTTATTATTCAGGTCAGTACGATTACAGCAATACCTCATTTATATTTTTTTTAAGTTTTGCCGCCTTCATACAATTAAAAACTATTTTATAGAAAAAATAAATATTTTTGCATCGCTTTATTCTGAGAGCTATAACTTTTTTATTGTTCTGCTGATGGAGCTGTATGGTGGCTTGTTTTTTTGCGGGACAAGATGATGTTTTCAGCAATACCATTTTTATTTACATTCGACTTTTATCATGTTTTATTGCACTTTTTGTTTGGCGGTATGATAATACATTTTTTTTTTTGTCTCGTTTTTTAATTTTTTTACAGTGTTCACTGAAGGGGTTAACTAGAGGGACAGTTTTATAGAGCGGATTGTTATGGGTGCAGCGATACCAAATATGTGTACCTTTTATTGTTTTTTTTTTTTTTATTTACATAAATGTATTTATTGAAATGATATTTATTTTTCTTTATTTGGGGATTTAAAAAAAAAAAAAAAAAAATTTTTACACTTGTAATATTTTCTTTTTTACATTGTCCCAGGATGGGACATCTATCTATATAATCGTCTAAGGGTCACTTCCGTCTGTTTGTCTGTCATGGAAATCCTGCGTCGCTGATTGGTCACAGCCGGCAGCAATGGGCATAGTCCGGCCGCGAATTCGCCCCTTCCTACTCTGTCAGTGCCCCCTCCATACTCCCCTCCAGTCAGCGCTCACACAGGGTTAATGGCTGCATTACACCGCAGTGTAACGCAGTCCGTTAACGCTGCTATTAACACTGTGTGACCAACTCTGCCTATGCAGCATCAATAGTAAAAAGATCTAATGTTAAAAATAATAAAAAAAATAAAAAATCATTATATTCTCACCTTCCGATGCCTTTCCCTCTCCTCGCAACGCTCTGGTCTGAAGAATGCATTGCGGTTTTGTGAGATGATGATGATGTAGCGGTCTAGACCGCTACGTCATCATCTCGCGAGACCGCAATGCATTCTTCAGACCGGAGCGTCGCGAGGAGCATCGCTAAACGCCTGGCCTGGATCCGGGGGCCGCCGGAAGGTGAGTATATAACCATTTTTTATTTTAATTCTTTTTTTAACAGGGATATGGTGCCCACATTGATATATACTACGTGGGCTGTGTTAGATACTATGTGGGTTGTGTTATACTCTGTACTACGTGGCTGTGCAATATATTGCATGAGCTGTGCTATATACTACGTGGGCTGTGCTATATACTACATAGCTGTGCAATATACGTGGCTGTGCAATATACTACATGGCTGTGCTTTATACTACGTGGCTGTGTTATCTACTGCATGGCCTGTGTTATCTACTGCGTGGCCTGTGCTATATACTACGTGGCCTGTGCTATATACTACATGGGCTGTGCTATATACTACGTGGCTGTGTTATATACTATGTGGGCTGTGCTATACACTACGTGGCTGTGCTATACACTACGTGGCCTATGCTATACGCTACGTGGCCTGTGCTATATGCTACGTGGCCTGTGCTATATGCTACGTGGCCTGTGCTATATGCTACATGGGCTGTGTTATATACTATGTGGGCTGTGTTGTATTTCTCTGCTGTATCTGTGCTTCATGAATCGTAGTATGTGTTAGAGGGGGGACCACTGAGACTCTTTCGCCCGGGGCCCTCAAAAACCTGGAGCAGGCCCTGGCTTCATTGATTGTTCGCGGCCGGCCGGACATGACCAATCAGCGACAGGCGCAGTCCGGCCGCGAATTGGCGCAGAATTTGAACCACGCTTCGCTAATTGGTCGCGCCCGGCCAGCCGAATCCTGTGTATAAATTGTATTATTCTGAAAACTTCATAAATAAACTACATACATATTCTAGAATACCCGATGCGTTAGAATCGGGCCACCATCTAGTTACTTTATAATATCAGATCACTGATCTGACACTCTGCACTACAGAGAATCGGACAAGGATCTGACAGGCAGAGAAGGAGGCATGTCAGAGTTTGCTCTCAGCAGGTGCTCGCAAGCCACCTTCCCTGCAGGACCTGGAAGGCCCCGCAGCCATCTTAGTGCTGGGGGTCTCCATGGAGACCATCAGAACATGTGATAGTTGCCCCTCTGTTGCTGTCAATAGTGGGATTAAATGCCTGCGTTCGGTGGGCATTGCTGTGAGGTGTCGGCTGTCACATACAGTACAGCTGACACCCGCACCCGATCACAGCGATGCTCAGTGTGAGGCCGCGAGATCAGTATGCCATACTAGTACTGCTGTTTGCGGGAACGCGTCTCCAGCAGAGCAGTAATAGTATGGCGTATGTCGGGAAGGGGTTAAAGAAGCATAAATAAAAAAAATTCCTTTAGCACGGCCAAAAAAAAGTCTACCTTGTCGTGGTGGTGGCTTAAAAATTATTTTGGCCAAAACAAAAGCTGCTACCTGTGTATATGATCTAGTGTTCAATGAGAACTGTTAATGTGAAATTGATGAAGACGTGGTGCAGAAGTGGAGTATTTCCAAGATTGGGTGGTGGGCCTGAGGAAGGTTGAAGGCGGAGCTAGGGTGGGGCCTGGCGGAGTCTCAAGGGGGCTCGAAAATTTTGCTAGTATGGGGCCAAGAAATTCATGGTGGCAGCCCTGCCTGCAACTGGGAGACATGCTCTATGATGCTCCGATGTGGTGTGACCTTGGCTTCCCAGGTGTCCTTGGTGATGTCTTGGAGCCCTAGCAGATGTAGACCATACAGAAGCTCGAAGAGAGAGAAGCCGGTGGAGGCTTGAGGAACTTCTCTGACGGAGAAGAGCAGAAATGGAAGCAGATAGTCCCAGTCTCGACCATCCTTCTCAATGACCTCCTTGAGCATGGTCGTTAAGGTCTTATTGAAACCTCAACTAGGCTGTCTGTCTGCGGATGGTAGACTGAGGTTCACAACTGGGCAACTGGAAGGACCATACACAGCTTCTTCATCACCTTGCTCATGAAGGGGGTTCCCTGGTCTGTCAAGATCTCCCTGGCAGGACCGTGCTAGTAAAAATATGGACAAGTTTCCAGGCTGCAATTTTGGCAGAAGAGTCCCTTAGTGGTACTACTTCAGGGTACAAGGTTGCATAGTCCATGACCACTAGGATACAGACTTAACTAAGGGACACCGCCAGTTCATGCTCGGAAGTGCTGTCTGCTCAGTCAACACTTTCTGCCGTGTTATTGGGGTTCAGTAACGTCAGCTGATTCCCAGCTGTGTGTGCGGCAATGTGTCATGTGACTGCCACGCTGGCACAACATCAGATATTAAACTGCCTCCAGTACAGGCTTCGGCCAACACTCTGCTCCTCCTGCTGTCCCTGGGCACTTACACCGCCAGTTCGTGCTCGGAAGTGCTGTCTGCACAGTTAACAGCTGCTCCTCTGTTATTGGGGTTCAGTAACGTCAGCTGATCCCCAGCTGTGTGTGCGGCAATGTGTCATGTGACCGCCACTCTGGCACAACATCAGATATTAACCCCTTCATGACCTTGGGATTTTTTGTTTTTCCGTGTTCGTTTTTCGCTCCCCTCCTTCCCAGAGCCATAACTTTTTTTATTTTCCTGTCAATTTGGCCATGTGAGGGCTTATTTTTTGCGGGACGAGTTGTACTTTTGAACGACATCATTGGTTTTACCATGTCGTGTACTAAAAAACGGGAAAAAAATTCCAAGTGCGGTGAAATTGCAAAAAAAGTGCAGTCCCACACTTGTTTTTTGTTTGGCTTTTTTGCTAGGTTCACTAAATGCTTAAAATGACCTGACATTATCATTCTCCAGGTCAGTATGAGTTCATAGACACCAAATATGACTAGGTTATTTTTTACCTAAGTGGTGAAAAAAAATTCCAAACTTTGCTAAAAAAGAAAAAAAAAAAAAAATTGCGCCATTTTCCGATACACGTAGCGTCTCCCATTTTTCATGATCTGGGGTTGGTTGAGGGCTTATTTTTTGCGTGACAAGATGACGTTTTTAATGATAGCATTTCGGTGCAGATACGTTCTTTTGATCACCCATTATTGCATTTTAATGCAATGTCGCTGCGACCAAAAAAACGTAATCCTGGCGTTTTGAATTTTTTTCCCGCTACTTTGTTTACCGATCAGGTTAATGCTTTTTTTTAATTGATAGATCGGGCGATTCTGAGCGCGGCGATACCAAATATGCGTAGATTTTATATTTTTTTTATTGATTTATTTTGATTGGGGTGATTTAAACTTTTATATTTTTTTTTATTTTTTTAACATTTTTTTCAACTTTTTTTTTTTTACTTTTGCCATGCTTCAATAGCCTCCATGGGAGGCTAGAAGCAGGCACAACTCGATCGCCTCTGCTACATCTGCATGTACATCTGCTGATCGCTGCTATGTAGCAGAAATGGAGGTGTGCTGTGAGCGCCGACCACAGGGTGGCTTTGGTGCGGGCTCACAGCGGAGCCCTGCATCAAAGCAGGGGATCTGACCTCGGACATACTATCCTGTCCGAGGTCAGAAAGGGGTTAAACTGCCTCCAGTGCAGGCTTTGGCCTACACTCTGCTCCTCCTGCTGTCCCTGGGCACTTACACCGCCAGTTCGTGCTCGGAAGTGCTGTCTGCACAGTTAACAGCTGCTCCTCTGTTATTGGGGTTCAGTAGCGTCAGCTGATCCCCAGCTGTGTATGCGGCAATTATTACAGTCAGTTTCTAGCAATGACCCTGGGCTCCTACACCGCCAGTTGCTGCTCAGAAGTGTCTTAGGCACGGGTACTCCCTCCTGCCCAGCCTGGTTCCAGCACGCCTGCTGTTTCCGGGTAGTGTCAAGGTCACTTTGCCTCCAAAACGTTGTCCTGTCGTGTTGCGGTCGGGTTAGCCGACTCCATGGTGCCTGCAGTTTAGGTGCTTCCTATATGGGCTGCAGGAAGTGACAATCAAGGCTGGTTCAGTAGTGCCAATAGGACAAGCTCCCCCTGTAGGACTGTGGTTTTTTCGGTAACTGCGGCCGGCTCGCGGCCTAGCTATTGTTTCTTTTCCTGTGGACCTTCTGCTGCCTATCTGAGTTCCAGCACCGTTAGCTGGTTCTTGGGAAGACAATCTTAACTAGGTCACCCTGGTACCAGCACCGTCAGCTGGTTCCGGGCAGAGCCTTTGGCTTAGGTGCCTCCTTCTGGGTATCAGAGTTCCACCAACGTCAGGTGGTCCTTGGTAGTGCTTTCAGGCACGGGTACCTCCTGCTTAGTAACCGGGTTCCAGTACCGTCAGCTGGTCCTCGGTCGTGCCATTGGCTCTTCTACCTTCGGGTCGCCATCCGGGTTCCAGTACCATCAGCTGGTTCTCGGCAGTGTCTTTTGCTCTTCTGCCTTCTGCTCCCCATCCTGGTTCCAGCACCATCAGCTGGTTCCGGGCAGAGCCTTTGGCTTAGGTGCCTCCTTCTGGGTATCCGAGTTCCACCAACGTCAGGTGATCCTTGGTAGTGCTTTCAGGCACGGGTACCTCCTGCTTAGTAACCGGGTTCCAGTACCGTCAGCTGGTCCTCGGTCGTGCCATTGGCTCTTCTACCTTCGGGTCGCCATCCGGGTTCCAGTACCATCAGCTGGTTCTCGGCAGTGTCTTTTGCTCTTCTGCCTTCTGCTCCCCATCCTGGTTCCAGCACCATCAGCTGGTTCCGGGCAGAGCCTTTGGCTTAGGTGCCTCCTTCTGGGTATCCGAGTTCCACCAACGTCAGGTGATCCTTGGTAGTGCTTTCAGGCACGGGTACCTCCTGCTTAGTAACCGGGTTCCAGTACCGTCAGCTGGTCCTCGGTCATGCCATTGGCTCTTCTACCTTCGGGAAGCCATCCGGGTTCCGGTACCGTTAGCTGGTTCTCGGCAGTTCCTCAGCCTTCTTGTACCTCCTGCTACAGTTCCAAGTTCAACACCCTAAAGATGACGACCATGAAGACCGAGAAGCAAAAGAACAAGAAGCTGCAGAACAAAAAGCAGAAGAACATTAAGCATAAGACTAAAAATCAGAGCAAAAGATATTATCTAAATTATAAGCAGAAGAAGACTAAGCAGTGTATGGGGGTGAGTCCGTTCATCCTCGTGGTGCCCCTGGAAAATACCTGCTGCTGCAGGCAAAACTGAACGCGGACAAATACTGTTGTAAATCTTTTGTGACACGCAGAACGGAAGGTGTAATCTTCAAACTTTTATAGATAACAACTACAGGAATGCCTGTCACAAATAAGAATATGATGAAGAATATGAAGAAGTTAAACTAGAAGAAGAGGGGACGGGAAGAAAAACATTAGACTCGAACAAAGAAGACCCAGGAAAACATACTCACAAGGGAGGTAAGAACATTTCTAAAACAATCCACAGCGAGGAGATTGGAACAAAACAAAATCCTCTAAACTGCATGCTCGCAAACGCCAGAAGCCTGACAAACAAGATGGAAGAACTTGAAGCAGAAATATCTACAGGTAACTTTGACATAGTGGGAATAACCGAGACATGGTTAGATGAAAGCTATGACTGGGCAGTTAACTTACAGGGTTACAGTCTGTTTAGAAAGGATCGTAAAAATCGGAGAGGAGGAGGGGTTTGTCTCTATGTAAAGTCTTGTCTAAAGTCCACTTTAAGGGAGGATATTAGCGAAGGGAATGAGGATGTCGAGTCCATATGGGTCGAAATTCATGGAGGGAAAAATGGTAACAAAATTCTCATTGGGGTCTGTTACAAACCCCGAAATATAACAGAAACCATGAAAAGTCTACTTCTAAAGCAGATAGATGAAGCCGCAACCCATAATGAGGTCCTGGTCCTGGGGGACTTTAACTACCCGGATATTAACTGGGAAACAGAAACCTGTGAAACCCATAAAGGCAACAGGTTTCTGCTAATAACCAAGAAAAATTATCTTTCACAATTGGTGCAGAATCCAACCAGAGGAGCAGCACTTTTAGACCTAATACTATCAATAGACCTGACAAATCTGCAGGTGGTCGGGCATCTTGGAAATAGCGACCACAATATTGTACAGTTTCACCTGTCTTTCACTAGGGGGACTTGTCAGGGAGTCACTGTCACGATATGGTATGAAATATCATTAGTTCTCTTGCTAGCCTGCGTGGGCTAAGCCCCCCTTCTTGGAGTAACAGTTTGTAGCTGCCAATTCCTGGCTTTCCTTCTCAGAGAGTGTGGGGAGTTTTATGGCCGAACGGAAATTATGACCGGCATTTCCTGTGTAAGCTCTTGTTCAGCTATCAGTGAAGTAGAAACTTCAAGGATCCATGAAAGATTCTTTGTTTAGTTTTTGTTAGATATTAGGCAAACGATTTAAGCTAGAAATACGAAAATATATAGTCGTATTCTCACTCGGTGTATCTACCCATCCCTTGAAACTCGGGTTTCTAACTCCGTCTGGTAAAGAAGTAGGGTTTTCTCTGTAAATATGTATCCCAGATAGGACATATTTGATCTCATTAGAATGCTCACGTTAATCCGAGATGAATGATAGGTTGAGTCTGACTCTGTCATGTTTTGTAGCGAAGTTATAGCAAGTAGATAAATTTAAGATTGAAATACTCAGAATATAGAGAGAGGAGGGTCTGGATAAGCCAGCCCTTCTGTGATGTCAAAGCCTTAAGGTATTAAGTTGTGGCACACATCCCCAGCTCAGTCCTTCTGCTTGATTTCTTCTTCTGGACTTCTTGTCCTATTGTCCTGGAAGAGCTGAGTACATCCTATGGACTGGGATGTATGGAAACTGCACTAGCCTGGGGTGTCCGCCATGCTTTTAACATGTGAGTGTTATCTTTTCTCATTTATTCCCTTTATGTTATAATTACCCATGTACATATTTGCAATTGTCTCATTTGTAACATCTTTATAAACTATTTTTGATAAAGCACTGCCTAATTATTTTTATGGGATATAATATTTCATATTAGTTCGTTCATCCATGCTCTAAACGTACCCTGTCTCTTGAAGAGAATTACGCTACTGTGTTGGGTTAGCTTCGGACCCGTTTAATCGAAGCTGGTGGCAGCGAGAAGTGTGCAGACTTTTGGGTTATGCTGTAGCGGCTGCGGCGTTAATAATTATTGTTCCTGCCTGAGTGGGAGTAGTTATCGCGTCGCTGCAGCGTGCCCAATAGCCAGTACATAGCAGGCAGCCTTTCTGGCGACTAATTACCCAGGGTGCAGTACCTAATCTGACCTCAGAGTAAGGGGGGCGCCAGAGAGCTGCAAGTGTTAAGTGGAACTGTAAGCGGGATATACATAAATCCCTGCAGTTCGTGGTATATAGAAAAGCAGTGGGATACCTAGAATAAGCCCCTGCTGTAAACTAAGAGGTCAATAGCCTTGTGTGTGGTTTTTCATCACATCGTGGAGTGGAGGGATAACTAAGATAAGCCCCCCTGCACATGTGATAGCCGTCTGTTGGCCTAAAGTCCCCTCAATCCGTGACGTAGGGGTGACGGTCACGGTGTGAATCCTGACCCATTGGTGACAGCGGTCAGGGGAATCGTGACAGTCACAAAAACACTGAACTTTAGGAAGGCAAAGTTTGACCAGCTTAGAGATGCCCTTAATCTGGTAGACTGGGACAATATCCTCAGAAATAAGAATACAGATAATAAATGGGAAATGTTTAAGAACATCCTAAATCGGCACTGTAAGCGGTTTATACCTTGTGGGAATAAAATGACTAGAAATAGGAAAAACCCAATGTGGCTAAACAAAGAAGTAAGACAGGCAACTAACAGTAAAAAGAAAGCATTTGCACTACTAAAGCAGGATGGCACCATTGAAGCTCTAAAAAACTATAGGGAGAAAAATACTTTATCTAAAAAACTAATTAAAGCTGCCAAAAAGGAAACAGAGAAGCACATTGCTAAGGAGAGTAAAACTAATCCCAAACTGTTCTTCAACTATATCAATAGTAAAAGAATAAAAACTGAAAATGTAGGCCCCTTAAAAAATAGTGAAGAAAGAATGGTTGTAGATGACGAGGAAAAAGCTAACATATTAAACACCTTCTTCTCCACGGTATTCACGGTGGAAAATGAAATGCTAGGTGAAATCCCAACAATGAAAACTCTATATTAAGGGTCACCAATCTAACCCAAGAAGAGGTGCGAAACCGGCTAAATAAGATTAAAATAGATAAATCTCCGGGTCCGGATGGCATACACCCACGAGTACTAAGAGAACTAAGTAATGTAATAGATAAACCATTATTTCTTATTTTTAGGGACTCTATAGCGACGGGGTCTGTTCCGCAGGACTGGCGCATAGCAAATGTGGTGCCAATATTCAAAAAGGGCTCTAAAAGTGAACCTGGAAATTATAGGCCAGTAAGTCTAACCTCTATTGTTGGTAAAATATTTGAAGGGTTTCTGAGGGATGTTATTCTGGATTATCTCAATGAGAATAACTGTTTAACTCCGTATCAGCATGGGTTTATGAGAAATCGCTCCTGTCAAACTAATCTAATCAGTTTTTATAAAGAGGTAAGCTATAGGCTGGACCACGGTGAGTCATTGGACGTGGTATATCTCGATTTTTCCAAAGCGTTTGATACCATGCCGCACAAGAGGTTGGTACACAAAATGAGAATGCTTGGTCTGGGGGAAAATGTGTGTAAATGGGTTAGTAACTGGCTTAGTGATAGAAAGCAGAGGGTGGATATAAATGGTATAGTCTCTAACTGGGTCGCTGTGACCAGTGGGGTACCGCAGGGGTCGGTATTGGGACCTGTTCTCTTCAACATATTCATTAATGATCTGGTAGAAGGTTTACACAGTAAAATATCGATGTTTGCAGATGATACAAAACTATGTAAAGCAGTTAATACAAGAGAAGATAGTATTCTGCTACAGATGGATCTGGATAAGTTGGAAACTTGGGCTGAAAGGTGGCAGATGAGGTTTAACAATGATAAATGTAAGGTTATACACATGGGAAGAAGGAATCAATATCACCATTACACACTGAACGGGAAACCACTGGGTAAATCTGACAGGGAGAAGGACTTGGGGATCCTAGTTAATGATAAACTTACCTGGAGCAGCCAGTGCCAGGCAGTAGCTGCCAAGGCAAACAGGATCATGGGGTGCATTAAAAGAGGTCTGGATACACATGATGAGAGCATTATACTGCCTCTGTACAAATCCCTAGTTAGACCGCACATGGAGTACGGTGTCCAGTTTTGGGCACCGCTGCTCAGGAAGGATATAATGGAACTAGAGAGAATACAAAGGAGGGCAACAAAATTAATAAAGGGGATGGGAGAACTACAATACCCAGATAGATTAGCGAAATTAGGATTATTTAGTCTAGAAAAAAGATGACTGAGGGGCGATCTAATAACCATGTATAAGTATATAAGGGGACAATACAAATATCTCGCTGAGGATCTGTTTATACCAAGGAAGGTGACGGGCACAAGGGGGCATTCTTTGCGTCTGGAGGAGAGAAGGTTTTTCCACCAACATAGAAGAGGATTCTTTACTGTTAGGGCAGTGAGAATCTGGAATTGCTTGCCTGAAGTGGTGGTGGTGGCGAACTCAGTCGAGGGGTTCAAGAGAGGCCTGGATGTCTTCCTGGAGCAGAACAATATTGTATCATACAATTATTAGGTTCTGTACAAGGACGTAGATCTGGGGATTTATTATGATGGAATATAGGCTGAACTGGATGGACAAATGTCTTTTTTCGGCCTTACTAACTATGTTACTATGTAAGATGAAGAAGTAGAATATGAAGAAGAGTTGAATAAGAAGAACATGCAGAATTTTTACAAAAAGAATAATATGAAGAAGGTGAAGAAGAAGATGAAGAAGATGTTGATGAAAAAGATGCTGCTGCTGAGGATGATGAAGAGGAAAGTGTGGGAGAAGTAAAAAAGGTGCAGAGCATGGAAGTAGTGAAACATAAATATCTGACAAAATATAAAAATTCTAAACATAGTCAATATCTTTGTAACTCCGAACGTCTTAAAAAAAAAAAATTAATTCCTGCTCTTCCATTTGATTGGGCTAAACCTCTATGCCTTTAATGTCTCCTCCACCTCCCCCAATACATTCTACGTTATTCTTAGTTGTTTTCCTTCATGTGGAATTAACCACAAAGAAAGAAAGGGTTTATTTTAATTCCCATTGACTTGCATTGGTATCGGGTATCGGTATCGGCGATATCCGATATTTTGTCGATATCGGCCGACCCAATCCGATACCGATACTTCCGAATATCGGAAGGTATCGCTCAACACTACTAATGACATCAAAACCCTATATAGGGTGTGCTTAATTATTAGGCAACTTCCTTTCCTTTGGCAAAATGGGTCAGAAGAGAGATTTGATGGGCTCTGAAAAGTCCAAAATTGTGAGAGGTCTTGCAGAGGGATGCAGCAGTCTTGAAATTGCCAAACTTTTGAAGCGTGATCACAGAACAATCAAGCGTTTCATGGCAAATAGCCAACAGGGTCAGAAGAAGCGTGTTGGGAAAAAAGGTGCAAAATAACTGCCCATGAATTGAAGAAAATCAAGCCAAGATGCCTTTTGCCACCAGTTTTGCCATATTTCAGAGTTGCAACGTTACTGCAGTAACAAAAAGCACAAGGTGTGCGATACTCGGGGACATGGCCAAGGTAAGGAAGGTTGAAAAACGGCCAACTTTGAACAAGAAACATAACATAAAACGTCAAGACTGGGCTAAGAAATATCTTAAGACTTCAGGTTTTATAGACTGATGAAATGAGAGTGACTCTTGATGAGCCAGATAGATGGGCCAGAGGCTGGATCAGTAAAGGGCAGAGAGCTCAACTCCGACTCAGACGCCAGCAAGGTGGAGGTGGGGTACTGGTATGGGCTGGTATCATCAAAGATGAACTTGTGGGACCTTTTTCGGGTTGAGGATGGAGTGAAGCTCAACTCCCAGACCTACTACCAGTTTCTGGAAGACAACTTCTTCAAGCAGTGGTACAGGAAGAAGTCGGTATTGTTCAAGAAAAACATGGTTTTCATGCAGGACCATGCTCCATCACATGCTTCCAACTACTCCACAGCGTGGCTGGCCAGTAAAGGTCTCAAAGAAGAAAAAACAATGACATGGCCCCCTTATTCACCTGATCTGAACCCCATAGAGAACCTGTGGTCCCTAATAAAATGTGAGATCTACAGGGAGGGAAAACAGTCCACCTCTCGGAACAGTGTCTGGGAGGCTGTGGTGGCTGCTGCGCGCAATGTTGGTCGTAAACAGATCAAGCAACTGACAGAATCTATGGATGGAAGGCTGTTGAGTGTCATCATAAAGCAAGGTGGCTCTATTGGTCACTAATTTTTTGGGGTTTTGTTTTTGCATGTCAGAAATGTTTATTTCTAAATTTTGTGCAGTTATATTAGTTTACCTGGTGAAAATAAACAAGTGAGATGGGATATATATTTGGTTTTCATTAAGTTGCCTAATAATTCTGCACAGTAATAGTTACCTGCACAGACAGATATCCTCCTTAAGATAGCCAAATCTAAAAAAAAAAAAAAAACACTCCAACTTCAAAAAATATTAAGCTTTGATATTTGAGTCTTTTGGGTTGATTGAGAACATAGTTGTTGATAAATAATAAAAATAATCCTCTAAAATACAACATGCCTAATAATTCTGCACACAGTGTAGACGGTGCCAACATTGATCGTGGCTAATGCAGCAAGTTGTTAGTTATAGTGGACAGCCAACAGCTGCTGGATTGTCACCTGTATGGGAATGCTATTCTCAAGGAAGTAAAAAGACATATTGGCATGAAGGGGTTAAATTATTTAAATAAATAATTTATAAAAAAAAGCGTCATGGGGTCCCTCCCATTTTTGACAACTAGCCTTTCTAAAGCAGACAGCTTGGGGATGGTATTCTCAGGCTGATAAGGGACCATTGATATTGCCCCCTCAGAATAAAAATAACAGCCTACATCTATTAGCTGAACCAATCTTGTCACTTTGCCCGGCTCTTCCCACTTTCCCTGTAGCGGTGGCAAGTGGGGTTCATATCTGTGGAGTTGATGTCACCTATGTATTGTCCGGTGACATCAAGCCCATGGCTTAGTAATGTAGAGGGGTCACCTATCCATTACTAATCCTATAGTTGTATAATCAGTAGCATAGCTACTGAAGGGGAAGAGGGGGCCCTCACCCCAGGCCCTGTCACATGAAGGGGCCCTCCAGGAGTCACTGCCACTTCTTTGATGAGGCAGAACACAGCACAGGAGGAGAGGAGTATAAGGCTATGTGCACACGTTGCAGATTTGGGTGCAGAGTTTTCTGCACAAAATCTGCATCTCCTAGCAGAAAACGCAGGTGTAGATTTGGTGTGCTTTTCTTGTGGATTTGCTGCGGATGTTGTGCGGATTTCATGCGTTTTTTACCCCTGCGGATTTCTATAATGGAAGGGTGCAGAAACGCTGCAGATCTGCACAAAAGAAGTGACATGCTCCTTCATGTTTTCCATGCGGAATTTTCCACACCATTAGCACAGCATTTTTTTTTCCTATTGATTTTCATTCTACTGTAAATCACTTTGCGGATCTGCAGCGTTTCTGCGTGGAAAAAAACGCTGCGGATCCACAGTAAATCGGCACATAACCTTATGCCTGCTCCTGTCTGACAGAGACTCTGCATGCTGGCTAGCACAGTGGCCAGTTGCAGAGTCTTCTTCCTGAATTGTACCATGCTGTCTGACCTGATGATGGAGCTTTTTGTAGGCTGCAGTTTCTTCACTCTGTGGAAGCTCAAATTGGCTCAGAGCAGGTACGCTGGGTCGAAGTGCCCACCTTGCATTTCTCTCACACACTTCCTAGTCCTGCCTCACTGCCTGCAAACTTCATCAGTAAGTAGAGAAAAAATGTATTAGATTGATAGAAATGTCATGGTCACTGTGAGGTGAATGTGAGAGGATGGGGGTATTGTGGTGGCTGAAGTGGTTAAGGGGGACAGGGCACTTGGGTTTCAATGTGAGAGGATGGTGGTATTGTGGGGTAGGGGGACAGGGCACTGGTGGTTGAACGTGAGAGGATGGGGGTATTATGAGGGCGGGGCGGCAGGGCACTGGGGGGTAAATGTGAGAGAATGGGGGTGTGATGGATCACACAGGGGTAGGGGTGTGTCAATGTCACTCACCTCCTGGGAGGGGAGAGAATGATCCAGCAGGGATTGGTACGAGTTACTGAGGAGCTCCCAGTGAGGGGGGATATAGATCAGCAGTCCAGGCCGGGGACATATATGTAAACCTCCCGTCCGTCACTTTCAGAGTTCCTCACTAACACAGTATGGTATACTGCCACCAGTTCCTCGTTCAATATAAGCCCCGTCCGACAACAGACTTATATCGGGTCAGAAACCAACCCGGGTAGCGTATAATAACCAACTGAGTGTGCGGACATGGGGATTTGTGAATCGAGATAAAAGAGCAGCCCAAGATTAATTTTATATTTAATCGCCGAAAGGCGCACTAGATATATACATTTATGTATTTACAAGAACAGATATGGAAGTATACAGTCAAGAGTGTAGTACAAGGGTAGGGTACAGATAGATTGCAATTACCGTGTTATGTAGCATGTGACCACAGGGAGGCGCTGATGGATCACAAGTCCAAATCTCTGTTACGTGATTCTCTGGCCTCGTCAGCTAAAGGGCATCCTGCCAGTAGAAAGACTGTGTCCAATATGAGGAGCTGGCCATTATCCCCTAGGCTGCCCCCTCCCACATGCTGCGCCCACCCCTGGGCTTGTGCAGCCTCTCTCCTCCCATATCTGAGAGTATGGTTTTTTGTCCAGAACCATGGATGCTCATAACTTTCCGCCCGAGGGTCTAGCTAAGACGGCGGCGGGGCCACTGGATTCTGCTTTATCTGTCCAGGGAGACCAAATATGCCTACTGTATGTAATTCCTGGTAGCTATGCTTTATAATTCTATAACGCAGAGTTCTAAGGCCATGTTCACACGTTGTGGATTTTACCACGCATCCGCAGCGTTCTTGACGCTGCGGCTCTGCAGCAGTTTCCCATGCAGTTTACAGTACCATGTTAACCTATGGAAAACCCCATCTACGGGGCTGTCAGGGTTCTGTGCGGGGCTGCCGGTGCATCTGCGGGGCTGCCGGTGCATCTGCGGGGCTGCCCGGGGTCTGTGCGGGGCTGCCGGGGGTCTGCAGGTGTGTCTGCGGGGCTGCCGGTGCGTCTGCAGGGCTGTTGGGGGTCTGTGCAGGATTGTCGGGGGGCTATCGGGGGTCTGTACACGGCTGCCGGGGGTCTACTGGCTGTGCAGGGGGTCTTTGGGTGTGTGTGTGTGTGTGTGTGTGAGTAGGCATCGTCCGATGGGATTACAAGTCCCATCGGGCTATGCCTGTTACAGTGACAGTGACACATTAGCCAATGATGGGACAGTCCCATCATCCGGCTAATGTGTTGAATGTAAAAACCCCCCACATACACACATATACAGAACATACAACATATAACAAAGAACATACGACATACAGTACATACAACAAAACATAACATACAACATATAACAGTACATACAACATGACATACAGTACATACAACATACAACAGTACATACAACATATGACAGTACATACAACAGTACATACATACAACATATACATATAGACATACAGTACATACATATATACAGTTACGTACAACATAGAGTACATACTCACCATCATCTGGATCCCCGAAGCCCTTGCTCACCTGTAAAAAATATTAAAATAAACAAACAATATACTCCCTGTGTCCGCAGATATCCAATTAGAAAGTGTCCCACGACGATCTCCCGTGGAGAGCAGCCACATCAGCTGATGCGACCGCTCTCCAGGGGCTTCGGCAATACAATGATGGAAGGTATCCTTGCGCAATGTATTCCTCCATCGCTGTGAGAAATAGTCCCTATTCTCACTTGTGGCACTGCTGTGTGGGAAAATTCACATGTATCTTTGCCATAAAGTGAAACCCTGAACTCCTGTCAGTGTGTCACTGGAGGCCCTATAGAGCAGTAACATCACCTCATGTCACTGTTCTCTAGGGGAGATCGTCGTGGGACACTCGATATTAATTGGACTACGGCGGAAAGTGAGTATACGGTTGGTTTATTATTTTAAATTTTTTGCAGGCGATCGAGAATGGTAAGTATGGTTAAATTAAGAATAATACAATACCTTTTTCTGGTTGTGTCTTTATTTTGTTTTTTTTTAACTCTTTTACTACTCTAGGATTATTAATGGATAGGCGTCTTATTGACGCCTGTCCATTATTAACCCGGCTTAATTACACCTTACAATAGCAAGGTGACATTAACCCCTTATTACCCCATATCCCACCGCTACACGGGAGTGGGAAGAGAGGGGTTAAGTGCCGGAATTGGCGCATCTTACAGATGCGCCATTTCTGGGGCGGCTGGGGGCTGGTATTTGTAGCCGGGGGGGCCCAATATCCATGGCTCCTCTCTAGGCTATGAATATCAGCCCGCAGCTGTCTGTGTAGCCTTTCTGGCTATAAAATATAGGGGGACCCCACGTCATTTTTTTGGGGTCCCTATTTTAATAGCCAGTAAAGGCTACGCAGACAGCTGAGGGCTGATATTCATAGCTTGGGAGGGGGCCATGGGTATTACCTCCTTCCCAGCCTACAAGTATTGGCCCCTGGCCATCTGCTTTCACCCTCTGGTGCAGAAAATTGCGCGGGAGCCCATGCCATTTTCTTCCGTTTTTTTTTTTGTTTTTTTTTAAATAAACATGTTCATTAATCAAGATCGGCCATGCTAGTATATATCTATGGATAAATCTATATATCTATAGATGGATATCTATGGATATATCTATAGATATAACTTTGGCTTTATCTATCTATAGATATATTTATAGATAGATAAATCGATCTGTAGATACATAGATATATCTATCTGGCTACTTTCACACATCAGGTTTTTGCCGTCAGGCACAATCTGGCAAGATTTGAAAAAAACGGATCAGTTTTTTCCGCCAGATCTGTTTTTTTTCTCATAGAGTTGTATTAGCGCCGGATTGCGCCTGATGGCCACACATTTCATCTGTTTTTTGCCCGATCCGTCAAAAAAGCTGTTTCCGGTGGACGGAGAAAACGTACAGAGGAACATTTTTTCTGTCCGGCGAAAAAACGCCCAGTGACTGATCCGGCGAAAAACGTATGAAACTGAGATGTGAAATTATGAATCTGGTTTTTCATGCATTTTTTCCATTCAAATCATGCACATTTTCCATTCTCTCTCTAAAAAAAAAACAAAAACGGATCAGTCGCATCAGTTTTTCACTATTTGCAACGGATCTGTTTTTTCAGAAATTCGCCGGATCCCGCCTGCCGGAAAAAAGTTGATGTGTGAAAGTAGCCTAACTATCCATATATCTATCCATAGATATATCTAGAACCAGAAACACATGGGCTACTTGCACATTGAACAAGTCTGTAGGAACATGTTCACACACCACCAAGAAACTTGAAGACACAAAAGAGCACATTGAGGTAAAAAATACTCTGTTGTAAAAAAAAACACAAAAAAAACAAAGTAATAAGCAAGTGCTAGTCAAAAGATGGTAAAAAACAGGGTATTTAGTTGGTACATTTTTTTGCAAAAATATGTATACTAAGCTGCTCCACCAATCGTCAAGGTATACCCATATAGAGCAGTTCTAACTAATGTATATAATCCCTATCTGATGTATTTAAAAACCTGATCATCTGTATAGTACCTGTATAAGCAGGGTTCAGAGAGGGAATATCCATGTGGACATGCTGCCATGGAGGCGGGGTTTTTGGGTGTTTGATTCACCCTTTCCTTACCCGCTGGCTGCATGCTGGCTGCACTATTGGATTGAAGTTCATTCTCTGTCCTCCATAGTACACGCCCGCGCAAGGCAAGATTAAATACCCTGGTTTTTTTTTTCCATCTTTTGACTAGCACTTGCTTATTACTGTGATTTTTTTTTTTTTTTTTTTTTTATACAACAGAGTATTTTTGACCTCACTGTGCTCTTTTGTGTCTTCAAGTTTCTTGGTGGTGTGTGAACATGTTCCTACAGACTTGTTCAATGTGCAAGTAGCCCATGTGTTTCTGGTTCTATAATTGTTCTCCTGTTTCTACAAGACTGGGGAGTCCACCACTCCTTATGGGTCATTTGCACTTAAGCTGTTCCATCCAGCATGTCCACATGGATATTCCCTCTCTGAACCCTGCTTATACAGGTACTATACAGATGATCAGGTTTTTAAATACATCAGATAGGGATTATATACATTAGTTAGGACTGCTCTATATGGGCAGAAAATCCGTACAAAATCCGCATCAAAAACGCACAAAATCCGCATAAAAAACGCATCAAATCTGCACCTGCGTTTTCTGCCAGGAGATGCGGATTTTGTGCAGAAAATTCTGCACCCCAATCCGCAACGTGTGCACATACCCTTAAGGGTATGTTTCCACGTGCAGGAAACGCTGCGTGTTTGACACTGCGTAGAGCCGCAGCGTCAAACACGCAGCGTCCAGATGTTACAGCATAGTGGAGGGGATTTCATGAAATCCCGTCTCCGCTATGCGGTAAAACACGCAGGCGGCAAACCCGCGTAAACGGACATGCGTCTTTTCAGAACGCAGCATGTCTGTTTACAAAGCGGCGACGCTCCGTCGCACCGTAAATGTACCATAGACTATCATTAGATGCGATAAAATCGCATCTAATGATTTGTCACATGCGTAGAAACTGCGTAAATGCAGCTTGTTACACGTCTGCCGGCTCACCTGTCCTGCCGCCGGAAGTCCCTTGTCCACTGCAGTTCTCGCGAGAACTGCTGTGCACGTGACCTGGACTTATCTCCGGTCACTAGTCTGGTTCTCGCAAACAGCTGATCAGCTGTTTGTGAGAACGCTGTAGTGTAGGTGATCGCTGGAGAGTTATATCCGGCGATCATCTACCGACTCTGCTACATCTAGATGTCAGGCATCCAGATGTAGCAGAGCAGAACTCATCTACACTGTGTGCACATACACCATACACAATGCAACAACATGCGACGACATGCAACATGCGACAACATGCGGCAACATGAGACATGCAACAACATGCGACGACATGCAACAACAAGCAACATGCAACATGTGACATGCAACATGTAACAACATGCACCATACACCACATACATACAGTACATACATATAGACATACAGTACATTAAACATAGATTACATACTCACCATCACTTGTCACTTTGATCCCCGAAGCCAGTGTCACCTGTAAAAAATATTAAAATAATAAACAAACACTATACTCCCTGATCCGCAGAAATCCAATTAAAACGAGTGTCCCACGACGATCTCCCGTGGAGAACAGCAGCATCAGCAGATGCGACCGCTCTCCAGGGGCTCCAGGAATACAATGAAGGAAGGGAAGGTATCCTTCCACACTGCATTCCTCCGCCACTGTAAAAAAAATAGTCCCTAGTCTCACTTTTGGCATTGCTGTGTGAGAAAGTTCCCACGCAGCAAATGCCATAAAGTGAGACCAGTGAACTATAGTAACCTCTCAGTGATGCACTGCAGGAGCCTTTGTCTCCTGCCAATGTGTCACTGAAGGTCCTATAGAGCAGTGACATCACCCGATGTCCCTGATCTATAGGGGAGATCGTCGTGGGACACTCATTATTAATTGGACTACGGCGGACAGGTATATGGTTTATTATTTTACGTTTTTTTGCAGGCGCTGAAGTATGGTAAGTATGGTTAAATTAAGAATAATAAAATACTTTTTTCTGGCTGTGTCTTTAGTTTTTTTTTTTTTTTTTTTAACTCTTTCACTACTCTAGGATTAATAATGGACAGGCGTCTTATTGACGCCTCTCCATTATTAACCCGGCTTAATGTCACCTGACAATAGCAAGGTGACATTAACCCCTTATTATCCCATATCCCACCGCTATGGTGGGAAGAGAGGGGCTAAGTGCCGGAATTGGCGCATCTTACAGATGCGCCATTTCTGGGGCGGCTGGGGGCTGGTATTTGTAGCTGGGGGGCCCAATATCCATGGCCCCTCTCTAGGCTATGAATATCAGCCTGCAGCTGTCTGCGTAGCCTTTCTGGCTATAAAATATAGGGAGACCCCACTTTTTTTGGGGGGTCCCCCTATCTTTATAGCCAGTAAAGGCTACGCAGACAGCCGCGGGCTGATATTCATAGCCTGGAGAGGGGCCATGGGTATTACCCCCTTCCTAGGCTACATATATTGGCCCCCGGCCGTCGGCTTTCCCCCTCTGGTGCAGAAAATTGCGTGGGAGCCATTTTTTTCCCCATTTTTTTTTTAAATTGTTCATTCATAAACATCGGCCTTGCTAATACGTATCTTCTAGGTGGTAGAACGCATCGGGTATTCTAGAATATGTATGTATGTATGTATGTAGCGCTGTGAGTGGGGGGTTAGATTCCGCGCCAATATCGCTGATTGGTCGCGGCCGGCCGCGTAGTATATAGCACAGCCACGTAGTATATAGCACAGCCCACGTAATATATAGCACAGCCAACACAGTAGATAGCGCAGCCACGTAGTATCTAGCACAGCCCACGTAATATATAACACAGCCACATAGTATATAGCACAGCCAACGCAGTAGATAGCACAGCCGTGTAGTATATAGCACAGCCCACGTAATATATAACACAGCCACGTAGTATATAGCACAGCCAACGCAGTAGATAGCACAGCCGTGTAGTATATAGCAGCCACATAGTAAATAACACAGCCCACAAAAAGAATGGAAATAAAAAATAGTTATATACTCACCTTCTGTCGTCCAGTGAAGCTGTCCCACTCCTCACGATGAGGCCTGCAGCTTCCGTTCCCAGAGATGCATTGCGAAATTACCCAGATGACTTAGCAGTCTTTGCCAGAGACCGCTAAGTCATCTGTGTAATTTCACAATGCATCTCTGGGAACGGAAGCTGCCGAGAGCATCGGGAGGAGCGGGAAAGCTGCGGAGGCGAGTTGACGGAAGGTCAGAATAGCATGATTTTTTTTTTTAATTACTTTTACCATTATATCTTTTTACTATTGATGCTGCATAGCCAGCATCAATAGTAAAAAAGTTGGTCCGAAATGGGGAGTAGGGAGGGGCAAATTCGCAGCCGGACTGCATTGTGGGGTAGGGGGATAGGGCACTGGGGGTTGAATGTGAGAGGATGGGGGTATTGTGGAGGCTGAGGTGGGAGAGGTGTTACAGGGCACTGGGGGGCTGATTATTATACTGTTTTGTTATGAAAGTATAAGCACTCCATCACATGTAATAGTTGCTGTCTGGGATGGGAAGGTTGGAGGCTTTTTATAATTACCAGCAGGATCTTTTATGAGTATTAGTATAAGAAGCAACCATGAGCTGCATCACATTTAAAGCATCACTCCAGCATTTTTTTTTATGTCACCACTGGAGTGGCGCTTAAAATCCAAGACCTCTACCGACTGTCTGATACTCATCTTCTGGCGTTTTCATCTGTTTTCACCACCGCACAGGTCCGTCTCCTGCAGTTTATGACCTGTCCGCTGCTCCAGTGTTTCATGGAGCGGTGCAGAGGTCACTAATCAATTTGTGTCTATGAGAGCCTCACTCTGACCTCTTTATGACCTCGTTCTGGCCCTCATAGACTTAAGGTACCTTCACACTGAACAACTTAACAACGATAACGATAGCGATCCGTGACGTTGCAGCGTCCTAGATAGCGATATCGTTGTGTTTGACACGCAGCAGCGATCAGGATCCTGCTGTGACATCGCTGGTCGGAGCTAGAAGGCCAGAACCTTATTTCGTCGCTGGATCACCCGCTGACATTGCTGAATCGGCGTGTGTTACGCCGATCCAGTGATGTCTTCACTGGTAACCAGGGTAAACATCGGGTTACTAAGCGCAGGGCCGCGCTTAGTAACCCGATATTTACCCTGGTTACCATTGTAAATGTAAAAAAAAAAAAAAACACTACATACTTACATTCCGGTGTCTGTCGCGTCCCTCGCCGTCAGCTTCCCGCACTGACTGTGAGGGCCGGCCGTAAAGAACAGCGGTGACCGCTGTGCTCTGCTTTACGGCCCTGCGCTTAGTAACCTGATGTTTACCCTGGTTACCCGGGGACCTCGGCATCGTTGGTCGCTGGAGAGCTGTCTGTGTGACAGCTCTCCAGCGACCACACCGACTAAACAGCGACGCTGCAGCGATCTGCATCATTGTCTATATCGCTGCAGCGTCGCTTAACCCCTTAAGCCCCGAGGGTGGTTTGCACGTTAAAGGGAACCTGTCACCCCGTTTTTTCCGATTGAGATAAAAATACTGTTAAATAGGGCCTGCGCTGTGCGTTACAATAGTGTATGTAGTGTACCCTGATTCCCCACCTATGCTGTGAAATACATTACCAAAGTCGCCGTTTTCGCCTGTCAATCAGGCTGGTCAGGTCAGGTGGTCGTGGTGGAAATAAATTAATTTTTTTAAATTTTATTATTTTTCCCTAAGGCTAGGTTCACATTGCGTTAGGGCAATCCGTTTAGCGCTAGCGGATTGCGCTAACGCAATGTCTGTTTAGGTGTCGCGTTTAGTGGTCGCGTTAACGTCCCCGCTCTGGAAGATCGGGGATCGGACCTCGGGCGCGCCGCGGACGCTGCAAGCAGCGTCCGAGGGGCGCCACAAAAGAATGGCACCTTGCTAGCGCGAGCCGAAAATGGCACGCTCTAGCGATGCGCTACACCCGAAAATCACATTGCTGTCAATGGGTGCGCTAACGGACCCGTTGCACGGCGATAATTGCGACATTTTCACCGGGCAACGCTGTCCGTTAGCGTTAACCCATTAACGCAATGTGAACCTAGCCTAACTAAGGGGGTGATGAAGGGGGGTTTGATTTACTTTTATAGCATTTTTTTATATCGGATTTTTATGATTGGCAGCCGTCACACACTAAAAGACGCTTTTTATAGCAAAAAAGTTTTTGCGTCTCCACATTTTGAGACCTATAATTTTTCCATATTTTGGTCCAGAGTCATGTGAGGTCTTGTTTTTTGAGGGACGAGTTGACGTTTTTATTGGTAACATTTTCGGACACGTGACAGTTTTTGATCGCTTTTTATTCCGATTTTTTGTGAGGCAGAATGACCAAAAACCAGCTATTCATGAATTTCTTTTGGGGGAGGCGTTTATACCGTTCTACGTTTGGTAAAATTGATAAAGCAGTTTTGTTCTTCGGGTCAGTACGATTACAGCGATACCTCATTTATATCATTTTTTTATGTTTTAGCGCTTTTATACGATAAAAGCTATTTTATAGAAAAAATAATTATTTTGGCATTGCTTTATTCTGAGGACTATAACTTTTTTATTTTTTTGGTTATTATGCTATATGGCGGCTCATTTTTTGAGGGACAAGATGACGTTTTCAGCGGTACCATGGTTATTTATATCCGTCTTTTTGATCGCGTGTTATTCCACTTTTTGTTCGGCGGTATGATAATAAAGCGTTTTGTGGCTCGTTTTTTTTCTTTTTCTTACGGTGTTCACTGAAGGGGTTAACTAGTGGGACAGTTTTATAGGTTGGGTCGTTACGGACGCGGCGATACTAAATATGTGTACTTTTATTGTTTTTTTTTTGTTTATTTTAGATAAAGAAATGCATTTATGGGAATAATATTTTTTTTTTCGTCTTTATTTAGGAATTTTTTTTTTTTATTTTTTTTTTACACGTGTGGAATTTTTTTTTTTTTACTCTTTCTCTTTGTCCCAGGGGGGGACATTACAGATCACTGATCTGACAGCGTGCACAGCACTCTGTCAGATCGGTGATCTGACAAACAGCCGGGCAGGATTAGAGCTGCAGCTGCAGCCTGCTCCTGACCCGGAAGTGCTCCCTGCAGGACCCGGATGCAGCCCCGTGGCCATTTTGGATCCGGGGACTGCAGGGAGAAGACGCTCGGTACACGGTGAGTACATCACCGTGTACCGATCGTCTCAGGGAAGCCCGCAGGGAGCCCCCTCCCTGCGCGATGCTTCCCTGCACCGCCGGCACACTGCGATCATCTTTGATCGCGGTGTGCCGGGGGTTAATGTGCTGACACCCGGCCGCGATCGGCCGCGCTCTCCCCGTGAGCGCGGCCGATCGCTATGACGTACTATCCCGTCGGTGGGAATTAAGGCCCACTCCACCTCGACGGGATAGTACGTCATATGGGATTAAGGGGTTAATGTGACGGTACCTTTACATTGAGGGCTTGTGATGTAGCTTCCAACTTCTGGCCAATCAGAAGCTGCGCTCACAAGATTGAGCCATGGGGAGGGGGGGGATGCGCCCAAACCACATTTACAGGTGCGTTGGGTTTTTCCAGCAGAATTGTTAATTTTTAGTTATTGTTATGTAAATAGTTATTGGGTGTCAATCTCCAAGGTTCGAGGTCGACATATGTGATCCAGTAAATGTTTACTGAGATAACAAGTGTTAGATGTGGTTAGATGTTAGATGGGAATGAACACTACTAATTCATACATTGTTGCTTTAATTTTGTAAACCAGTCTAATAACAAAAGTGTACTCCTGTTTATGGACATGGGAAATGTGTTTGTTCTTATGTAGATTTTCAATAAACGAAGTTAAAAAAAAAAAAAGATTGAGCCATGGGACTGGAGCAGTGGCAAAAAAATGGTGAATACGCTGAAGTATGAGTATATGACCAGAGGCAGGGGACTTGCGCTTAAAGCACCTCTCCAGCAGTGAAAAAAAAACCCTGCTAGAGTGGTGCTTTAATAATTTAATAATAAGCATGATGCCAAATCATGACAGGGAGCGCCTGCTGTCATAAGCCCCCAATATCACTGGCATTATTAGGCGGTCATGCGACCACATGTTTGCTATGTGCATGTGTTAACTAGAAAGGTTTGACTTCTCTGAATTGAAGAGAATTGAGAGAAGCCGAAAGAGTCGTCAGATGACCGCCTGCTGACATCAGCGATGCTGGGGCCATTGTTACTGTTTTTTGGGGGGACTCAGGACACATTATTAAATGTCAAGTGGGCACTTAAGCATTATTGTTTATAGGGGCATCAGTAGCAAAGCTCCCGGGTGGTAGAAGGTGCTGAGCCGACGGTCAGTCAGGGTCAGGGGTGCAGTTACAGCTGCTGCTCTCTATACACATAGAAAACCACAAAAAGAGGAAAAATCCTCCAATATTCAAGAAAACAAACCAAAAACAGGCAGAGATGCTTACCTGTCTAGAAAGGTAAGCATCTCTACCTGTTTTTGGTTTGTTTTCTCTACACACATAACAATGATTGAAACCGCGTTGGCACCGCCCCTATGACTGGAAGAGCGAGGCTGCCGAGAGGAATAAAGTTAATTTCCTCCTGGCAGCGTGACTCTCAGTGTGGGCACCGCATACTGTGTTTTGGGGGAGCAGTGCGAACATCATTCTATGTATGGAGGAACTCTAATGGACATCATACTGTATGTACGGGAGCTGCAGGTCCATCATACTGTTTATAATGGAGTTGTGGGCCTACCACACTGTGAATAGCTGTGAGGGCAATATACTGTGTATAAGGAAGCAGTGAGCCCATTATACTGTGTACAGGTGAACGGTGGGGGACATCATACTGTATATATGGGAGCTGTGGACCCATCATACTGTGTAAAAGGGAGCTGTGGACCCATCATACTGTGTATAAGGGAGCTGTGGGCCTACCATAGTGTGTATAGCTGTGGGGGCATTATACTGTGTATAAGGGAGTGGTTAGCCCATTATACTGTGTATAGGGGAACTGTGGGGGACATTATACTGTATGCACAGGAGCTGTGGGCCCATCAAACTGTGTATAAGGGAGCTGTGGGCCCACCACACCGTGTTTAGGGGAGCTGTGGGGACATTATACTGTGTATAAGGGAGCAGTTGGCCCTTGATGCTGTGTACAGGGGAACTGTGGGGACATCATATTGTATGTCCGGGAGCTGCTAACCCATCATACTGTGTATAAGGGAGCTGTGGGCCCACCACACCGTGTGTAGGAGAGCTGTGGGGTCATTATACTGTGTATATTGGAGTGGTTAGCCCATTATCATGTGTACAGGGGAACTGTGGGGACATCATACTGTATGCACAGGAGCTGTGGGCTCATCATACTGG
Organism: Ranitomeya imitator; assembly: GCF_032444005.1. NCBI lineage: Eukaryota > Metazoa > Chordata > Amphibia > Anura > Dendrobatidae > Ranitomeya > Ranitomeya imitator. The sequence continues at coordinate 779,868,230 of NC_091282.1, read as the reverse complement.
GTTTAGGGGAGCGGTAAAGGCATTATACTTTGCATAGGGGAGCTGCTGGCCCATTATACTGTGTATAGGGGAGCTCTGGGGGACATTATACTTTCTATAGTGGAGCTCTGTCTGCATAAGACTGTGTATAGTGGAGCTGTGGGCTCATCATACTGTGTATAGGGGAGCAGTGGTGACATCATACGGTGTATAGGGGAGTAGTGAGATCATCACACTGTGTATAGGGGAGCTGTGGAGGCATTATGCGGTGTATAGGGAAGCTGTGTACTGTGTATAGTTGAGCTGTATACGGGGCTGCTTAGGTGACATTATTAAATGTTAATTGGGCACTTAAACATAATTATTATAAGGACATTCAGAGTATTGTGACCATCAAAGTTGCATATGGGGTATTATTACTTTTTAGGGACAAAATGTGGAGGGCACTAGCACAGGACATTAATATTTTTAGGGGGGGAATTTTACTATCTAGAAAGCACAAAGGAGTCATCATTATGCAAGGGGCACAGTGGTGGCAGTATTATGTGGGGCTATAAGGGAGCCGTTATTGTACCACACAGCAGGTGCAGTAGGACACACATGGCAGCAGCGGCTCAGTATTGGGGTATCAGCAGAATGATTAGTTTGTGCAGGTTGGGAATAGTAACATAGTAACATAGTAACATAGTTAGTAAGGCCGAAAAAAGACATTTGTCCATCCAGTTCAGCCTATATTCCATCATAATAAATACCCAGATCTACGTCCTTCTACAGAACCTAATAATTGTATGATACAATATTGTTCTGCTCCAGGAAGACATCCAGGCCTCTCTTGAACCCCTCGACTGAGTTCGCCATCACCACCTCCTCAGGCAAGCAATTCCAGATTCTCACTGCCCTAACAGTAAAGAATCCTCTTCTATGTTGGTGGAAAAACCTTCTCTCCTCCAGACGCAAAGAATGCCCCCTTGTGCCCGTCACCTTCCTTGGTATAAACAGATCCTCAGCGAGATATTTGTATTGTCCCCTTATATACTTATACATGGTTATTAGATCGCCCCTCAGTCGTCTTTTTTCTAGACTAAATAATCCTAATTTCGCTAATCTATCTGGGTATTGTAGTTCTCCCATCCCCTTTATTAATTTTGTTGCCCTCCTTTGTACTCTCTCTAGTTCCATTATATCCTTCCTGAGCACCGGTGCCCAAAACTGGACACAGTACTCCATGTGCGGTCTAACTAGGGATTTGTACAGAGGCAGTATAATGCTCTGTACAAATAGATATGGATGTGATAGATGTGATAGAATAGATGTGATAGAATAGATATGGATGTGAGACGTATGATATGTCTTTGTTGTATTCTCTGCAGACAAGTCCTGACTGGAGAAGTTCTCATGTTGTTCTGGGCCAGATGGAAAAGAAGGGAAAAGTGAACAACTCCATAAGGCTATGTGCACACTTTGCGGATTCCACTGCGGAATTTTCTGCAGCGGAATTCCAAAATCTGCAGTGAAAACCCGTTGCGGTTTTTACTGCGGATTTATCGCGGTTTTTACTGCGGTTTCTTATGCGGATTTTCATCTGCATTTCCTATTGGAGCAGGTGAAAATCCGCAGAAAAGAAGTGACATGCTGCAGAATGTAATCCGCTGCGTTTCCGCGTGTTTTTTTCCGCAGCATGTGCACAGCGTTTTTTGTTTCCCATAGGTTTACATTGTACTGTAAACTCATGGGAAACTGCTGTGGATCAGCAGCAGCAAAATCTGCAAAGTGTGCACATACCTTTAGAAAGACCATCAGCTGTGAGTCACCATCTAAAACTGTCCAGTGATCTCTTATATGGTCTGCAGCACTGGTATCTACCACTATATGGTCTCCATAGAGTTTTTGTACAAAGCTGAAACCTTAGCTATGCCTCTGGTTGTATTGTAAATAATGACACAGCCGGAATAAAGTATTTTATTTTAAATAAAAACAAAACACACTTTTCCATTTTTATTTAAAAATAGCAAACACAGTAATAAGGGTATGTGCACACGATGCAGATTTAGTGCAGAATTGGTGCAGAAATGCAGCAGATTTTTCTGCTGCAGAAACGCTGCAGAACTGCACTGTGATCACAGTACAATGTAAATCATTGTGAAAAGAAAAAAGCTGTGCACATGGTGTAGAAAAATCTACGCAGAAACGCTGCAGATTTCAAAGAAGTTCACGTCGCTTCTTTTGTGCAGTTCTGCAGCGTTTCTGCGCAGATTTTTCTGCACCATGTGCACAGCTTTTTTCTTTTCACATTGATTTACATTGTACTGCACAGAAACTGCGCAGAAACTGTTCAGAAACTGCATCAAATCTACAGATGCAGATTTAGTGCAGAAAATTCTGCACCACACTTCCTACGTGTGCACATAGCCTTAGGCTATGTGCACACATTCAGGTTTTTTCGCTTTTTTTGCGATAAAAACGCTATAAAAACTCATTAAAAACGCATACATTATGCATCCTATAATTTAGAATGCATTCTGCATGTTTTGTGCACATGATGCGCTTTTTCCGCGAAAAAAATGCATCGTGTGTAAAAAAAAGCAGCATGTTTATTAATTTTGCGGATTTTCTGCGTTTTTCCCGCTATTCTATGTATTTGGGAAAAAACGCACAAAAAACACGTCAAAAACGCACGAAAAAATGCGAAAAAAACGCATGCGGATTTCTGGCAGAAATGTCCGGTTTTTGGCAGAAAAATTTCTGCAAGAAATCCTGACGTGTGCACATACTCTTATACTCACCTAGCGCCTATTCCATTGAAGCCCTCGTCTCCTTTAACCCCTTCGTGACATGCGCCGTACTAGTACTACGCTGCCGGCACTGCATTTGTGCCAGCAGCAGTACTAGTACGGCGCATCGATCACCGCGGTCTCGCGCTGAGCGCCGCGGTGATCGGGTGCTGGTGTCAGCTGTATATGACAGCTGACACCCCGCAGCAATGCCCACGATCAGCGCTATCGCCGATCGCGGGCATTTAACCCCTCTGATGCCGCTGTCAGTAGTGACAGCGGCATAGAGGGGGATCGCGCAGGGACGGGGGCTCCCTGCGCTCTCCCACCGGAGCAACGCAATGAGATCGCGTTGCTCCGGTGACCCGGAAGGAGTCCCCGGATCCAAGATGGCCGCCGGACTCCTTCCGGGTCATGAAATTACCTGGCTAGCCGGCGCCTGCTGAGAGTTGCTGAGAGCAGGCGACGGAAAGCCAGCTAAACTGCCTGTCAGATCGTTGATCTGACAGAGTGCTATGCACAGTGTCAGATCAACGATCTGATCTAATACAGTGATGTCCCACCCTGGGACAATGGTAGAAAGTTAAAAAAAAAAAAAAATAGAATGTATAAAAAAAAATCCCCAAATAAAAAAAAAAAAAAAACATTTCCCAGTAAATTCATTTATTTATGTAAATTTAAAAAAAAACAATAAAAGTACACATATTTGGTATCGCCGCGTCCGTAACGACCCGCTCTATAAAACTATCCCACTAGTTAACCCCTTCAGTGAACACCGCAAAAAAAAAAAAACAACAACAAGGCAAAAAACATTGCTTTATTATCATACAGGCGAACAAAAAGTGGAATAACACGCGATCAAAACGACGGATATAAATAACCATGGTACCGCTGAAAACATCATCTTGTCCCGCAAAAAAAAAGCCGCAATACATCATCATCAGCAGAAAAATAAGAAAGTTATAGCTCTCAGAATAAAGCGATGCAAAAACAATTATTTTTTATATAAAATAGTTTTTGTGTAAAACATAAACATAAAACATAAAAAAATTACATAAATGAGGTATCGCTGTAATCGTACTGACCTGAAGAATAAAACTGCTTTATCCATTTTACCACACGTAGAACGGTATAAACACCCCCCCCTAAAAGAAATTCAGGAATTGCTGGTTTTTGTTCATTCCGCTTCCCAAAAATCGGAATAAAAAGCGATCAAAAAATGTCATCTGCCCGAAAATGTTACCAATAAAAACGTCAACTCGTCCCGCAAAAAACAAGATCTCATATGACTCTGTGGGCCAAAATATGGATAAATTATAGCTCTCAAAATGTGGTGATGCAAAAACTATTTTTTGCAATAAAAAGCGTCTTTTAGTGTGTGACAGCTGCCAATCATAAAAATCCGCTAAAAAACCCGCTATAAAAGTAAATCAAACCCCCATTCATCACCCCCTTAGTTAGGGAAAAATAATACAATGTAAAAAAATGTATTTATTTCCATTTTCCCATTAGGGCTAGGGTTAGGGCTAGGGTTAGGGTTGGGGTTATGGTTTCAGTTAGAATTGGGGGTTTCCACTGTTTAGGCACATCAGGGTCTCTCCAAACGCGACATGGCGTCCGATCTCAATTCCAGCCAATTCTGCTTTGAAAAAATAAAACAGTGCTCCTTCCCTTCCGAGTTCTCCTGTGCGCCCAAACAGTAGTTCCCCCAATATATGGGGTATCAGCGTTCTCAGGACAAGTTGGACAACAACTTTTGGAGTCTAATTTGTCCGGTTACCCTTGGGAAAATAAAAACGTGGGGGCTAAAATATCATTTTCGTGGAAAAAAAATATTTTTTATTTTCACGGCTCTGCGTTATAAACTGTAGTGAAACACTTGTTGGTTCAAAGCTCTCACAACACATCTAGATAAGTTCCTTGGAGGGTCTAGTTTCCAATATGGGGTCACTTGTGGTGGGTTTCTACTGTTTAGGTACATCAGGGGCTCTGCAAATGCAACATGACACCTGCAGACCATTCCATCTAAGTCTGCATTTCAAACGGTGCTCCTTCCCTTCTGAGCTCTGCCATGCACTCAAACGGTGGTTCCCCCCCCCCCCCCACATATGGGGTATCAGCGTACTCAGGACAAATTGGACAATAACATTTGTGGTCCAATTTCTCCTGTTACCCTTGGGAAAAAAAAATTGCGGGCTAAACATCATTTTGTGGAAAGAAAAAATGATTTTTTAATTTTCACAATGCTACATTCTAAACTTTAGTGAAACAATTGGGCGTTAACAGTGCTCACCACACATCTAGATAAGTTCCTTAGGGGGTCTTCTTTCCAAAATGGGGTCACTTGTGGGGGGTTTCCACTGTTAAGGCACGTCAGGGGCTCTCCAAATGCGACATGGCGTCCGATCTCAATTCCAGCCAATTTTGCATTGAAAAGTCAAATGGCACTCCTTCCCTTCCGAGCTCTGCCATGCGCTCAAACAGTGGTTTATCCCCATATATGAAGTATCAGCGTACTCAGGACAAATTGCACAACAACTTTTGGGGTCCAATTTATCCTGTTACCCTTGGGAAAATAAAAAATTTGGGGCAAAAAGATAATTTTTTGTGAAAATTAATATGACATTTTTTTTACGGCTCTAAATAATAAACTTCTGTGAAGCAATTGGAGGTTCAAAGTGCTCACCACACATCTAGATTAGTTCCTTAGAGGGTCTACTTTCCAAAATGGTGTCACTTGTGGGGGTTTCCACTGTTTAGGCACGTCAGGGGCTCTCCAATCGTGACATGGGCTCCGATCTCAATTCCCGCAAATCTTGCATTGAACAGTCAAATGGCGCTCCTTCCCTTCCGAGCTCTGCCATGTGCCCAAACAGTGGTTTACCCCCACATATGGGGTATCGGCGTACTCAGGACAAATTGTACAACGACTTTTGTGGTCCAATTTCTCCTGTTACCCTTGGTAAAATGAAACAAATTGGACCTGAAGTAAAAATTTTGTGAAAAAAAAAGTTAAATGTTCAATTTTTTTAAACATTCAAAAAATTCCTGTGAAGCACCTGAAGGGTTAATAAACTTTTTGAATGTGGTTTTGAGTACCTTGAGGGGTGCAGTTTTTAGAATGGTGTCACTTTTGGGCATTTTCTGTCATATAGACCCCTCAAAGTCACTTCAAGTGTCAGGTGGTCCGTAAAAAAAATGGTTTTGCAAATTTTGTTGCAAAAATGAGAAATCGCTGGTCAACTTTTAACCCTTATAACTCCCTAACAAAAAAAAATTATGTTTCCAAAATTGTGCTGATGTAAAGCAGACATGTGGGAAATGTTGTTTATTAACTATATTATGTGATATAACTCTCTAATTTAAGGGCATAAAAACTAAGAGTTTGAAAATTGCTACATTTTCATAATTTCCGACAAATTTTTGTTTTTTTCACAAATAAATGCAAGTCATATCGAAGAAGTTTTACGACTATCATGAAGTACAATATGTCACAAGAAAACAATGTCAGAATCACCAGGATCCGTTGAAGCGTTTCAGAGTTATGACCTCATAAAGTGACAGTGGTCAGAATTGTAAAAATTGGCCCTGTCACTTAGGTGAAAACAGGCTTTGGGGTGAAGGGGTTAATAAAACAAAAATAAAAAACAAATTGGCGCATCTAATAGATGTGCCTTTTCTGGGAAGCTGTGGGCTGATATTTTTAGGCTAGGGAGGGGCAATATCAATGGGCTCTTACCAGCCTGAAAATACCAGCCCCCAGATATCTGCTTTAGCATGGCTGGTTGTAAAAAAATTGGAGGGATTGCATGCAATTTTTTATTATTATTATTTATGTAAATAATAAAAAATACAGTGTGGGGACCCCTCTATTCTTCATAACTAGCCTTGCTAAAGCTGACAGCTGAGGGTTGCAGCCTGCAGCTGTCAGTTTTGCTGGGCTGGTTATCAAGAATACAGGGGAACCCACACCTTTTTTATTTATTCATTTATAGCGCAGGCGGCGACTGATGAATACTTCCATCAGCCGCCTTCTCTCGATGTTAACAGTTGAATACAACACTCAATGAGGCTGCCGTCACACTATCAGTATTTGCTCAGTATTTTACATCAGTATTTGTAAGCCAAAACCAGGAGTGGAACAAATAGAGGAAAAGTATAATAGAAACGTATGCACCACTTCTGTATTTATCACCCACTCCTGGTTTTGGCTTGCAAATACTGATGTAAAATACTGACCAAATACTGCTAGTGTAACGGCAGCCTGATGATGATGCGAGCTGTATTCAGCACCTGGCGCTGGGAAACAGCAGGAACAGTACCGCTACTTCACAAGCGCCGATACATGTGGCACATGGTTGCCACAAGTATTACACATACAGTTAGGGCCAGAAATATTTGGACAGTGACACAATTTTCGCGATTTGGGCTCTGCATGCCACCACATTGGATTTGAAATGAAACCTCTACAACAGAATTCAAGTGCAGATTGTAACGTTTAATTTGAAGGGTTGAACAAAAATATCTGATAGAAAATGTAGGAATTGTACACATTTCTTTACAAACACTCCACATTTTAGGAGGTCAAAAGTAATTGGACAAATAAACATAACCCAAACAAAATATTTTAATTTTCAATATTTTGTTGCAAATCCTTTGGAGGCAATCACTGCCTTAAGTCTGGAACCCATGGACATCACCAAACGCTGGGTTTCCTCCTTCTTAATGCTTTGCCAGGCCTTTACAGCCGCAGCCTTCAGGTCTTGCTCAAATCCAGACTTAAGACGGAAAGACCAACAAACAAGCAAGTGAAATGCATGCTCAATTGGGTTTAGATCTGGAGATTGACTTGGCCATTGCAGAATGTTCCACTTTTTGGCACTCATGAACTCCTGGGTAGCTTTGGCTGTATGCTTGGGGTCATTGTCCATCTGTACTATGAAGTGCCGTCCAATCAACTTTGCAGCATTTGACTGAATCTGGGCTGAAAGTATATTCCGGTACACTTCAGAATTCATCCGGCTACTCTTGTCTGCTCTTATGTCATCAATAAACACAAGTGACCCAGTGCCATTGAAAGCCATGCATGCCCATGCCATCACGTTGCCTCCACCATGTTTTACAGAGGATGTGGTGTGCCTTGGATCATGTGCCGTTCCCTTTCTTCTCCAAACTTTTTTCTTCCCATCATTCTGGTACAGGTTGATCTTTGTCTCATCTGTCCATAGAATACTTTTCCAGAACTGAGCTGGCTTCTTGAGGTGTTTTTCTGCAAATTTAACTTTGGCCTGTCTATTTTTGTTATTGATGAATGGTTTGCATCTAGATGTGAACCCTTTGTATTTACTGTCATGGAGTCTTCTCTTTACTGTTGACTTAGAGACAGATACACCTACTTCACTGAGAGTGTTCTGGACTTCAGTTGATGTTGTGAACGGGTTCTTCTTCACCAAATTAAGTATGCGGCGATCATCCACCACTGTTGTCATCCGTGGACGCCCAGGCCTTTTTGAGTTCCCAAGCTCACCAGTCAATTCCTTTTTTCTCAGAATGTACCCAACTGTTGATTTTGCTACTCCAAGCATGTCTGCTATCTCTCTGATGGATTTTTTCTTTTTTTCAGCCTCAGGATGTTCTGCTTCACCTCAATTGAGAGTTCCTTTGACCGCATGTTGTCTGCTTACAGCAACAGCTTCCAAATGCAAAACCACACACCTGGAATCCACCCCTGACCTTTTAACTACTTCATTGATTACAGGTTAACGAGGGAGACGCCTTCAGAGTTAATTGCAGCCCTTAGAGTCCATTGTCCAATTACTTTTGGTCCCTTGAAAAAGAGGACGCTATGCATTACAGAGCTATGATTCCTAAACCCTTTCTCCGATTTGGATGTGGAAACTATCATATTGCAGCTGGGAGTGTGCACTTTCAGCCCATATTATATATATAATTGTATTTCTGAACATGTTTTTGTAAACAGCTAAAATAACAAAACTTGTGTCACTGTCCAAATATTTCTGGCCCTAACTGTACGTATACAAGGATACTGATATCTCTGGTACGTTTTTTTTCGGTACTGGAAATATCAGGACATGTCAAAAATCTCTTAATCTGTATAACTTTTTATTTGCTCTTTTGTGTGGGGACATAGAAGTAACATCCCCAAAGATTGTCAGTTGTTCAGTAGCTGTGATCTACTCCAGGCATACAGTAGCACTGAATATTTCTATTTCTGATCCTTGTTCCTGGTGGCTGACTTCTAGATAGCACTGCATGCACACGCTCTGAATATAATACAAATAAATCTGCATTAATGTTTAGACTCACCGCAGGCTGCAAAGCCACGAGACGGAAACCCAGCCATTTTATTCAGATCCTCATAATTATTGCTAACATATAAGATGCCGGGAGCTCTGCAATAAGAAGTCACAATAGTTATAGCTATATGTGTGATTCCAACTTTAGTTACAGTTATATTTTGTCATGACTGAGAAAAATAAAACATCAGGAGATAAGACCTTTAACGTTGCCTCAAAACATGAGCTGCATTCACTACCAGTACACAAGACAGCGGACTTCACAGACCTCAACATTTCTCCTTCAGGATACGGAAAAAAAATAAATGTGGGCAGATGTGCAGCGCATTATTAAATGCATTAAGTTAGAAAAGCCTTTTTGTTTAAAGTGTTTTTGTGTTGCCAATAATATGATTATGGTGTTATTGTTTAAAGCATTTTTCTAAATGGCTACTTTTTAGGAATTAAATAATGCCAGATAATGAAGCATAATGGTGACAAACTAAAAACATGCATTGAAAATGCATCTAAAACGAAAAAGCAAAACAAAACAAGTAAAGACACAATATATTTTTTTATAGGCATCTAATAATAAAAAATAAGTATTGAAAGTATTTTAAAAACTTGTGTCCGTGTATTGTTCCTAAACAAATCAGTGCTGGGGTGAGGTTGAATTTGCACTTCAACCTTAGTACCACAATCCAATATCTACACGGCTATGAGCTCGTGTAGATAGTAAATGCACTAAGCAATGGGTGCCTCCTCCATCTGCTAAGCAATATCAACTTTTTTTTCCAAAAATTAAGTGATGGAAGGCACAGGTGTGAAAAGTTTCACATTTTTGGGCAAATATGGCTTGGATAAAATTAAGCAACCTATCTACAACCATCAGGAAATCCGCACAGTAATCTTCATGAATGTCTCCCAAGTTTTGAAAGTGTAATATATTTATTGTTTTAAATATACGTATGACAACCCAAATGCAATTACAATACAAAATATTTTTTGTAAACATATAGCATTGCTACCTTGCTATTGTGCAATTAAAACCAATATGCGAGAATATGTAAGAAAATGATATAAATAGCAATTCCATAAGGCGTGCTGCTTAGCAGACCTGACATTTAATATAGGTAAACTGACTGAACAGCAATCTAGTCTGAACTGGTGCATAGCCAAAAAAAAGACTTGCATAGCAAATAGATCAATGGCTGCACTCAACTGTACTAAAGCAAGCAAATGTGTGATACATGAAATGTGAATAGCATAATGGCTTGTGAAATCTATGAAAAAAACACATCAGGTGTAAAACCGCAGGTGAAATCCGCAAAAAAACCCACAGTAATTCCACATGAAATCTGCAGTGCGGATTTACCAAAATCAGTCCGGAAAAATCAGTAGAGTAATCCGCAGCGTGCGCACATAGCCTCATGGCTGCAGGTATCAAATTCCACCTTGTTGCCTGTCACATTAGTGCAGCACCTGTTTACTTGACCTGCACTTTGGCTATGGAGCATCAGGTGCAGGCTGCCCTAAAACCAGGGCTGTGGAGTCAGAATCAGAGTCGTGGAGTTGGTATACAATGGAGTGACACCGACTCGTAAAATATATACCGTAATATATTTGCACAGTAGTTCAATAGGAAAGAGAAGGAGATCCAGCTCAACGAAATAGTGAAAAATCCATAGTTTATTTCACTTAAAATATAGTGAAAGGACAAAACATCAGCATACTATTTCGTTGAGCTGGATCTCCTTCTCTTTCCTGTTCGTCTACGCCCTGACACAGCGGTTCCGTGCTCCGAGCTCTTGGGAATGTCGGTATGGTGAGCTGGATTTTGTTTTTTACAGTAGTTCAATGCAGTATGTGATGTAAATTTTTTCATAAGAATTCGGTAAAGTTATGAAATGTCCTATTCCTGATCTAAGGATCTAGGCTTTTAGTGGAAAGGAATCTGTACTGCACTTTATGTACATGCCCAGTAGTGAACCAGGGCTGTCTTAACAAATCCACAACCCTGCCTAAAATAAGCTCTATCTTCTGACAGTCATAGCAGCTTCTGTTTCTGAGCACTGGTCACAAATATATTTTGCATACACCTATTGGATTGTAAAAAGCCCTCAAAGTCTTGTGCCCCTGTTAGATTATTGACATTTTGCAAACTATTAATTCCTTATTCACTAATGTTATTTTGATGAATTCATTAAAATGCTTGACCCAAAAAAAAGTCACTGTTTTCTCTATGCACACAGCCGAGAACAGCATTGAAGGAGATGGTAAGTCCTTTTGAATGAGTCTGAATACACTGGAAATCAGGTCAATGGAAATAGGGACACTGTTGTATTATTAATCGTGCAGTCGCCTGCAACGATGTCTCGCCTGCACAAAGTCTGCATGAGGGCCGAGGACAGATCAATAACGAGCGCAGATCATTTACTAAAACTAGGTTATGCCAATTAAACCCCACAATGCAAAAAGCGCCATCATTTTCCACTGTGGTAAATTAACATTAGTTCTGCTGGTGTAAGCATCTTGCTTCGTGATTATAAAATTGCAATCACAAATCATAAGCCAAAGGTATATTCACATGTAACAGTCATGTTGATCGTGTTTTGCTGCCTTTTTTTCCAAAACTTCAGCAAAGCCTCCACATTTGGGAGCTTGAAGCAAATAATGTAACATGACAATGATGTATGAATAAATCCCAATTACAGCGGCTTCCTAGGCATCGGGAAGTAAGCGTTACTGTCGTGATCAGAATAGGACACATGCACGTGTTTTGGGGAACCTGAACGGTGCTGGAAAACTCAACATTTGGGATTAGCATTTGGACTGTGAAAACTTTTGCAAGCACAGAGATAATATAAGATATAATATATATAAGAAGCCCAAATGAGGAAGTCATAGGCGAGCTTCTGTCCCAACTCGCTTTGGCATCCTACAGACATCTCATGTCCCAGTCCCGGTGTGCTGCTGTGTGTGAGGTGCATCATATTTATGGATCGCTCCCATGGGGCCGTGGGGTACTCGGTACCGGGTCCTGCGGTTCACAGGAGGATGTCACAGTGGCTGACCCGGTCCGTGGCCCTGGGACGTCCGTGTAAAAGGGAAAGGTCTTTAAAGGGATATAGTTTGTGTTCGTGATGCCACCTGTTGTATTCGGTCAGGATGACCGACGCTGCTTTAAGGGGTCCGTTGGGGTGATGTTATGGCAGCTAGATGGTATACCTTCCCATAGGCCTCCCGCTGTGTAGATGGTGGTATGGTGAGAGGCACAGAGAAGAACGAGGACACAAGGTTGCAGTCGCTTTACCTTTACTGAAGACTTCAGCATCCACAGTCCAGGGCACCAGATCACAGAGCAGGCAGAGTCCGGCTGGTTTGGAGGCAAGTCCAGAGTTCCCTTATCCAGGTGGAAATCAGTGGCCTTCCCTTGCGCTGTAGTGGTGTAGTCCCTTACTGCCTATGGCTTCACATAAGGGAGTCACAGATGTGGTGTCTCTCTCTCTCTGTCCCCCGTAGTCGGATAGGACAAACCCGTATGACTGGTGGCTTTAGGCTGTTTATAGGGACTCTAGCACGCCCCGGCCTCTGAGGGTTGCCACCGTGCCTCCTAGGTGTAGGTGCGGACAGGTAACCTGCAATTAGCTGTCCTGCCGGTCTCTGGGGTAAAGCATAAAGATCCTTACTCCCTCGGTGTTTTGGCTACTGGGATTCTGCGCCTCAGAAGGAGGCAGCCTTTGCAGGGCTGGTCCCCTTCTGGTATCCTCTCCTTTGTTCTGACTTCCTTCACACTCACTGCAATATGTTCGGTTTTCTATCCGTCTGTATCCTAGGAGTTGCAGCACTTCAGGCCACAGGGCTCCTCTGCTTCCTTTCCCTCTGTCTTTCTGACAGGAACTGAACGCCTTTCCTCTAGATCAGGATGTTCTTATAGGGGACTTCACCTTAAACAGGCTTACAGCTCCCCCTTCTGGTCTGGAGTGTGAACATGTTGCATGCATTGTGTTACCTGACAAAGAGTTCTCCTTCATTGCCTCCAAACGTAGCATCACTCTCCTTGAGAGGAAAGCAATACCACTGTGACGACCAGGACCCTGGGGCGCCACATTTACATTAAGGCTACAGGCCTCTTATTCTGAGTCAAAGAATCCCTCTTTTGGAACCAGGGCAGTAATTAATGGAGGACACACGAGGTTCATAAAAACAACCAAACCTTTACTTTGTGAATAGCAGTATTTACAGGCAGATATAGAGGATAAGGTCCAACGGGTTGTCATCTTTCCCTCAGGTACCGGATACAACTTCAGACCTTGTTCTCGGTATAGGTAGAATGTCCCTCTGACTGGCTTCTCCAGTCCTAGGAAGTCATCTCCACCACTAGCAGTATATTTGGATTGCAATAGCTTCCTTCCCATGTAGTCTGAGTCTATATTTCCCTGTAGCTTAACAGGCTGAGTTTGCCCCAGGTCCCCAACGTCCATCTCGAGGTTGCCCCAGGCTATTAGATGGAATCACACGGAAGGCTCTTTTCGGTAATCCTCTGCCCCGAGTATTAGGCCCACACTGTCCCTAGAAACCTCTCGACTTAGGCCTGGTGATTCACACACTGCTCTCCACACACTTACTGACTCTGTCACTTCCTGGCCACTAACTCTCAGTTCCCAATCCCAAAGTGGTCCGGCCATTACAATTAACCATATCTAAGCTAACTGCAGCCCAAGTGGGTATCATCCTTTTATAACATACATAAAAATCAAATGCATTTAACCCTTGGAGTGTCAGGGAGTAAACCACCAGCCCCCACCACTGCTACATTCCTCCACACTTTAATCATGGTCGTCCCCAACCATGTCAGACCTTAAAAAAAGGGTTGGTGCAGAGATAAGGCATTATAAACTCTATCAAATATTATAAAACATCAGAATGCAGGCCGGTCTCGACGTCTTCTTTCTTTGTGTAGATAAGGCCCTTCTCGGTTAAGGGCATCGGAACAACAAATGTCACAGTCCATAATCATAAAACTTTTCAGTAGTACCAATACTTCTTGGTAAGGACAAAGTGTCCATGTCCATTTTAACAATAGGGCCAGTACAGTCCAGAAGTGTACTGATATGGTGTGATATGTCCCAATGGGGGGGTCTGTCAGTGAACGGCGCAACACACACACAACGGGATAGAAATGGGGAGAGGAAGGCCCTACTGGTAAGAAAATGGGGGCTGATAACCACCTGAGCTCAAACCTGAGCCTGTCCCTGCACTCCTCTAATGCCCTAAGTGGGTCCTACCTCCCACCGCCATCAGGAACCTCGTCCCTGGCTGCAAAGCTCTACACCACAGATGACACAGAAACCACTCCAAACATCAGAAGCAGTAGCATAGCTACTGGGGGGGCAGAGGGGGCCATCGCCCCGGGCCCTGTCACATGAAGGGGCCCACTGGGAGCCAGGGCGAGCCCACTTCTGTGAGGAGGCAGATCACAGCATAGGAGCAGAGCAGTATGTCTGCTCCTGTCTGACGGAGACTCTGCAACCTGGCTAGCACAGTGCCCGGCTGCAGAGTCTCCCTCCTGCAGTGAATGGTATTGCCTGTCTTTTCCTGGGCTGCAGCTCTGAATCTTGACTCTGTGCAGTGTGCACGCTGGGTCCTAGTGCCATTTCACTGACACAGACACTTCCAGGTCTGGCCTGCAATCTTCATCAGTAAGTGGGGATGGAACTTATTAGCTTTACTAAATTCAGGTATGTCACTGTGAGGTGAATGTGAGACCATTGGGGTATCGTAGGGGGTGAAAGTAGGTGAGGGAGGACAGGGTACTGGAGGGTGAATGTTAGACCATGGGGGTATTGTGGGTGTGACGCCCGAGAGACCGGGGTACCCAGCACCGGACCAATGGGGTCTGTCTCTTGAGGGGGATGTCACGGGTGGCTTGACCCGGTGCTGTGGCCTCAGGCAATGCACAGTGTAAAGGGTATCGTGAGGGAACAGGCACTTACTTGATCAGCAGCAGGTTCTCCCAGCGATGATGATCCCAATCCTGGATAGATGGCTATTGTCCAAATGAAAGACTGAGGCACTGAAACGTTTAACCAGTTTACTTTAACAAAAAAGGATTTACAACCAGTCCTGTCACCGGAGTCTGTATGGGAACTCTGAGTTACTTTGACCCTGCCGGGGTCTTCGCCTCTTATTGTACGCAATATCTGTGTGGCCCTGCTGCTCTATGTGGACTGGCTGCCGGCCCAATCTGTCCCCTCCGGGTCCTGGTTCGACGGGCAACCCGAGTCCTTTTATCGGCTTACCCCCTCCGGGAGTACCGCTGAACTCTGTGTCTGTTGCTGCGTCCGACCCTAGTGAAGCTGATATCACCTCACGTTTTTCCGGTTGCTGTATTATATGTAATGAATACAGCCACGGATCCGGTATCCGTCTTTGCGCCTGTTCTTGGTAGTGATTAATGCTACCCGGTTCTCACAATGTCCTTTTTCTCTATCCCTCTTCTCCTCAGGCCGGTGATTTGGGCCTGGAAACCGTCATAGGGCTGTTAGAAATTCAGCTGTATGACCTCTCACTTTCAGCTCCTTAGCCCAACTGCCATTTCTTCTCTCAGACCAGAATGGATCAAGGGGAGTCTCTGGAGCTCCCCCTTCTGGCCGGAGGTGGTAGTGCAGTCTTGCTATTTTAGTATTTGTATTTACTGTCGGTAACTATTTTTGTGGCAAATACCCCTAGGGGTGCCACATTCCCCCTTCGTTAAGAACAGTACTCCGGGACTGTGGGACGATAACATTTTGAAATAACAATTAATATGTACAGAGTCTTAAAAATGAAAAGTTACAAAAACCACTCAAGGAAACAAAAATAGAGTTCTGTAAAAAGTCACTTCATATAGCGTCCATTAATACAGTCCTATCCTTGAAGGTACTAGGAAAGGCACTGCACTTTGTGTCCAGGAATTTAGTTCCATTTTTCCAACGAAGTTGTCAATATAAAGTCTAAAGAAAGTTCAAAAAGAGCAAAAAGCAAAGTTCAAAAAGCAGTCTTTCCGGAGCTTTGATTTAGTGCCTCCGGGCTGATAAAAAGTTCAAGAATATGCAATAAGTTCATACAGACAAGTCTCTGTAGGTACTGGGCTTAAACGTTGCAGAATGATAACAATGACTATAGTTTTATAGTTGGTAATCTGCATACCTGGCCGGTAATTGACCCTGGGTACTACGCTGTGATCTACGTAACAGCGGTATCTCTCCATGTGGTGTACTACTGTCTACTGCGGATGTAGTATCTGCCCGCTCTGCTAAAGATAATTCCACGACTATGGAGTTGGCAAGTCCACCGTGAATGGGATCACTCTGATCAGGAATCTGTTCTTCCTGGCCTGGAATCTCCTGTAGTACGGGGTCAGCCTCTTCCTGTCTTGGGACTTCTGGTATTGGGTTCGGTGTTGGGTAAAAGGCCACCATGGGAACCACTACTGCACCATGGTATGTTAGTAGGGTTTTGGGAAAGTCTCCTATACAGGTGTGATACATTTCCTCTTCTTTTTCCTTTACTGGTTGGACCTGCATGGGTTGAATAACTTCTGGTTCTGGCTGGACAACTTCTGTCTCTTTCAATGCTTCCGGACATAATTTAAGATTGTCTCTTGACACTAGTACAGATGATAAGCCCCCGTTTTTGCTAATGAGACACATTTTAGGATTATCCATTCTTGTTGGTAAAACTGTGTAGGGTACGGCTTCCCACTGATTGTCTAGTTTATTGGTTCGACGATTTCTCTTGAGCACTTGGTCACCCGGTCTTAATGGGGTCGCTAGAGCATTCTGGTTGAAAGTTCGCTCTTGTCTTTCTCTAGTTTGCTGAAGGCTTCTTTCCACACTCTCTTGCACTTGGCGATACTGCTTTTGCCGTATGATATCCCAATTGGAGTCTTGGACTTCTGCGTCTGGTTTCAGAATTCCCATTTCTAGATTGATTGGTAATTGGCCGGGTCTTGCACGCATAAGGTAAGCTGGGGTGCAATTGGTGGAACTCACCGGGACATGATTATACAGATCCACCAAGTCAGGCAATTTCTCTGGCCATTGATTCCTTTCTGCCTCAGGTAAAGTCTTTAGTAGTTCTATTACAATATGGTTCATCTTCTCGCATAAGCCGTTTGTTTGTGGATGATAGGCCGCCGTCCGGATCTTTTTGCAACCATACATATTACAGAATTCTCTGAAGATCTCTGATTCAAAGGCTGTACCTTGGTCGGCGAGAACCTGTTCCGGATATCCATGGGGTCTACAAAAGTACGTTTGGAACGCTTTGGCTGCTGTTTTTGCTGTCAGATCTTTTACGGGTACTTGTCATGATCCCAATGGCAGGGGATCACTAAAGGACAAGCACAGATACAAACAAGCTCTAGGGCGATGGAACCTGAGCTGACCGCGACCCTGAACCTAACACACAAATAAAAGTAGCCGGGGAACGTGCCTACGATGATCCTAGACGTCTCGCTCCAGCCGAAGATCTAACTTCCCCTATTAGAAGAAACACAGACCTCTCTTGCCTCCAGAGAAATCCCCCACAGAAACAGCAGCCCCCCACATATAATGACGGTGAAATGAGAGGAAAGCACATACGCAGTATGAAAACAGTTTCAGCAAAATGAGGCCCGCTAAAGCTAGATAGCAGAGGATACAAAAGTGAACTGCACGGTCAGCGAAAAACCCTTCAAAAAACCATCCTGAAATTACTTGAACTCATATGCCAACTCATGGTACATGAGGAGCAATTTCAGCCCACTAGAGCAACCAGCAGCAAGAATCACATATCTGCAGGCTGGACTAAAAACCAAATAAAGCAAAACACCAAAACAGGAAAATCCAAATTTAGCTTGACCAGAAGGTTCTAGGAGCAGGGAGCAGAGGTAACAAGACACACTGGATACATTGATAACCGGCGAGGAAATGCCAGCAAAGCCAGGTTAAATAGGAAACTCCCATATGCTGATGGAACAGGTGGAACCCAGAAACCCAGGAAAGACAAGTCACCCAGTACCATCAGTAACCACCAGAGGGAGCCCAAAAACAGAACTCACAACAGTACCCCCCCCTTGAGGAGGGGTCACCGAACCCTCACGAGAACCACCATGGCGACCAGGTTGAGCCCTATGAAAAGCGCGAACCAAATCATCAGCATGAACATCCGAGGCAACCACCCAAGAATTATCCTCCTGACCATAACCCTTCCACTTGACCAAATACTGGAGTTTCCGTCTGGAAACACGAGAATCCAAGATCTTCTCCACAACATACTCCAATTCTCCCTCCACCAGCACTGGAGCAGGAGGCTCAAGCGAAGGAACAACAGGTACCTCATACTTCCGCAACAACGACCGATGAAACACATTATGAATAGCAAACGATGCCGGGAGATCCAAACGAAACGACACAGGGTTAAGAATTTCCAAGATCCTATAGGGACCGATGAACCGAGGCTTGAACTTAGGAGAAGAGACCTTCATAGGAACAAAACGAGAAGACAACCACACCAAGTCACCAACAAGAAGACGAGGACCCACGCGGCGACGGCGATTAGCAAACTGCTGAGCCTTCTCCTGGGACAACTTCAAATTGTCCACCACATGACTCCAAATCCGATGCAACCTATCCACCACCATGTCCACTCCAGGACAATCAGAAGGTTCCACCTGACCAGAGGAAAAACGAGGATGAAACCCCGAATTACAAAAGAAAGGAGAAACCAAGGTAGCAGAACTAGCCCGATTATTAAGGGCAAACTCGGCCAACGGCAAAAAGGTAACCCAGTCATCCTGATCAGCAGAAACAAAACACCTTAAATAAGTTTCCAAGGTCTGATTAGTTCGTTCAGTCTGGCCATTCGTCTGAGGATGGAATGCAGACGAAAAGGACAAATCAATGCCCATCTTAGCACAGAACGTCCGCCAAAATCTAGACACAAACTGGGATCCCCTGTCAGAAACGATGTTCTCAGGAATCCCATGCAAACGAACCACATTCTGAAAAAACAGAGGGACCAACTCAGAGGAGGAAGGCAACTTAGGCAAGGGTACCAGATGAACCATTTTAGAAAAGCGATCACACACAACCCAGATGACGGACATTTTTTGAGAGACACTTTGAGCCTTTTACAAACAAGGAATTGGCCCGCAGGACCTGAAACACCTTCCTGACCTGCTGAACATGAGACTCCCAGTCATCAGAAAAAAACAAAATATCATGCAAATTATACAGTACCAGGAAGCGAATCACCTCCTGGTGAACGGGAGTCATACGCATGGTCACTTGTGTCCAGTACTGAGGTTTATTCATAGCCAAAGGTGTAGAGTCAATTCCCTTCAAAGGAATAGGGACTTCCAGAGGCTCCAGACTAAACCCACAGCGATTGGCAAATGACCAATCCATAAGACTCAGGGCAGCGCCTGAATCCACATAGGCATCGACGGAAATGGATGATAATGAACAAATCAGAGTCACAGACAGAATGAACTTAGACTGTAAAGTACTAATGGCAACAGACTTATCAACCTTTTTTGTGCGTTTAGAGCATGCTGATATAACATGAGCTGAATCACCACAATAAAAGCACAACCCTTTTTTCCGCCTATACTTTTGCCGTTCACTTCTGGACTGAATTCTATCACATTGCATTATCTCAGGTGACGGTTCAGACGACACCGCCAAATGATGCACAGGTTTGCGCTCCCGTAAACGCCGATCAATCTGAACAGCCATAGTCATAGACTCATTCAGACCAGCAGGCGCAGGGAACCCCACCATAACATCTTTAATGGCCTCAGAAAGGCCATCTCTAAACTTTGCAGCCAGAGCGCACTCATTCCACTGAGTAAGTACCGACCACTTCCGAAATTTTTGACAATAAATTTCTGCTTCATCTTGCCCCTGAGAGAGGGCCAACAAAGCTTTTTCAGCCTGAATCTCTTGGTTAGGTTCCTCATAGAGCAAACCTAATGCCAGAAAAAACGCATCCGCATTAAGCAACGCAGGGTCCCCTGGTGCCAATGCAAATGCCCAATCCTGAGGGTCACCCCACAGGAAAGATATAATTATCTTGACTTGCTGAGCAGGGTCTCCAGAGGAGCGAGATTTCAAAGAAAGAAACAACTTGCAATTGTTCCTAAAATTCAGAAAACGAGATCTATCTCCAGAAAAAAACTCTGGGACAGGAATTCTAGGTTCAGACATAGGAGCATGTACAACAAAATCCTGTATATTTTGAACCTTAGTGGCAAGATTATTCAGGCTGGAAGCCAAACTCTGGACGTCCATGATAAACAGCTGGGGCCGGTTATTCTGTCATGATCCCAATGGCAGGGGATCACTAAAGGACAAGCACAGATACAAACAAGCTCTAGGGCGATGGAACCTGAGCTGACCGCGACCCTGAACCTAACACACAAATAAAAGTAGCCGGGGAACGTGCCTACGATGATCCTAGACGTCTCGCTCCAGCCGAAGATCTAACTTCCCCTATTAGAAGAAACACAGACCTCTCTTGCCTCCAGAGAAATCCCCCACAGAAACAGCAGCCCCCCACATATAATGACGGTGAAATGAGAGGAAAGCACATACGCAGTATGAAAACAGTTTCAGCAAAATGAGGCCCGCTAAAGCTAGATAGCAGAGGATACAAAAGTGAACTGCACGGTCAGCGAAAAACCCTTCAAAAAACCATCCTGAAATTACTTGAACTCATATGCCAACTCATGGTACATGAGGAGCAATTTCAGCCCACTAGAGCAACCAGCAGCAAGAATCACATATCTGCAGGCTGGACTAAAAACCAAATAAAGCAAAACACCAAAACAGGAAAATCCAAACTTAGCTTGACCAGAAGGTTCTAGGAGCAGGGAGCAGAGGTAACAAGACACACTGGATACATTGATAACCGGCGAGAAAATGCCAGCAAAGCCAGGTTAAATAGGAAACTCCCATATGCTGATGGAACAGGTGGAACCCAGAAACCCAGGAAAGACAAGTCACCCAGTACCATCAGTAACCACCAGAGGGAGCCCAAAAACAGAACTCACAACAGGTACTACTACCAAGAAGCGTGAATAATGGTCCACGATGGTCAAGGCATAGACATAGCCGCACCGGCTTGGTGTCAACTTCATGTGGTCCATGGCTACAAGTTCAAGTGGTTGTTTGGTGATTATGGGCTGCAGTGGTGCTCTTTGGTTCTTTTGATCGTTTCTTCTGAGGTTGCACGGGCCACAATTTCTGCACCACTGTTCGATTGATTTTCTCATCCCGACCCAATAAAATCTTTCTCTTAGAAGTACTTCTAACTTTTTCCAACCGAAGTGACCAGCACCATTATGGTAAGCTTCGAGGACCATCTTGACATCTTGTTTAGGCACGATAATCTGCCAAACCAATTCATGTGTTTTCGGATTGGTGTACCTTCTACAGAGCTTCCCTTGATACAGGAACATTTTGCCTCTCTCTTTCCAGAGTTGATGCGTCTCTTCTGGGGCATCCTCATCGGGATATGCACTTTGCTCAGTTAACAGTTCCTTCACCAACTTCACAGCCGGATTGCTGTCTTGGGTGTCAGCCCATCTATGGTGTGCTAACGGATTAAAATTCACCTCTTGTTGTTTCTGATAGGTACTTGACTGATGATGTTTTGCCTTGGGATGATGGAAGGCTGGTAGTTCAATTTCTTCAAGCTCCCCCGTTTCTTCTTCTACATCTCTCAAGTGTGGCATCCGGGATAGGGCATCGGCATTTCCATTCTTGCGACCTGCTCGATACTTGATCTTGAAGTTGTAATTAGATAACCGGGCTATCCATCGCTGTTCTAACGCACCTAATTTGGCTGTGTCCAGGTGGGTCAACGGATTGTTGTCAGTATAGACAATAAATTCTGCAGCAGCCAGATAGTGTTTGAAACGTTCAGTCACAGCCCAAACTACTGCCAGTAGTTCCAATTTGAAGGAGCTATAATTTTCTGGATTTCTTTCAGTAGGCCGGAGCTTTCTACTTGCAAAGGCGATGACTTTCTCCCGACCTTCTTGCTTTTGTGACAGCACCGCTCCTAGTCCCACATTACTGGCATCGGTGTAGAGGATGAAAGGTTGACGGTAATCTGGGTATGCCAGAACCTCTTCTCCGGTTAGTGCCTTCTTTAGTTGTTCAAAGGAGTCTTCCCTTTCATCGTTCCACTGAAAAGGAGGGTTTCGGTTTGAAGGTTTCTTCGTCTGCCCTACCAAGGCGTCTTGCAAGGGTGCTGCCAATTTGGTAAATCCTTTTATAAATCTGCGATAGTAACCCACCAATCCCAGGAATTGCCTCACTTCTTTTGCGTTGGTAGGTCTTGGCCAATCCCTTATGGCGCTTATTTTCTCGGGATCCGGTGCTACTCCCTCCGAACTCACGATGTGTCCCAGGTACTGTACCTTTGGCTTGAGAAGGTGACATTTGGATGGCTTGATTTTCATGCCATACCTGGATAAGGCTTCGAACACTTCTGCCAGGTCTATTAAGTGTTGTTCGTAAGTCTTTGAGTAGACGATCACATCATCTAGGTACAGGAGGACGGTCTCGAAGTTCTTGTGTCCGAGGCAGCATTCCATCAGCCGCTGGAAGGTACCGGATGCGTTGCAGAGTCCGAATGGCATGCGATTAAATTCACATAGACCCATTGGTGTGGTGAATGCCGTCTTTTCCTTATCTCTCTCAGCCACAGGGACTTGCCAATACCCGCTTGTTAAGTCTAAGGTGGAAAAATAATTAGCAGATTTCAAAGCAGTCAAGGACTCTTCTATCCTAGGCAAGGGTGTTGTGACTTCTGTGGCTGAATTCACTCCTGTGGTCACAAGTGGTACTGCAGCTTCTGAGCTTCCTCCCTCAGGTGTTCTGGTGAGCTCGTTAACTGTTTCATTACTTAACTCCGCCTGATGCTGCTATCCTTGCTCCTTGTCAATGTTTCAGTGTTGGATCTGAGCTTCTCCTGATTGTTCCTGTGACCTGCTGCTCTGTATAGCTAAGTGCTTTTTGTTTTTTTTGTTGCTTTTTTTCTGTCCAGCTTGTCTTTTGTTTTGCTGGAAGCTCTGAGACGCAAAGGGTGTACCGCCGTGCCGTTAGTTCGGCACGGTGGGTTTTTTTTGCCCCCTTTGCGTGGTTTTGCTTTAGGGTTTTTTGTAGACTGTAAAGTTCGCTTTACTGTCCTCGCTCTGTCCTAGAATATCGGGCCCCACTTTGCTGAATCTATTTCATCCCTAGGTTTTGTCTTTTCATCTTACTCACAGTCATTATATGTGGGGGGCTGCCTTTTCCTTTGGGGAATTTCTCTGGGGCAAGTCAGGCCTATTTTTCTATCTTCAGGCTAGCTAGTTTCTTAGGCTGTGCCGAGTTGCCTAGGTAGTTGTTAGGCGCAATCCACAGCCGCTTTTAGTTGTGTTTAGGATAGGATCAGGTGTGCAGTCTACAGAGTTTCCACGTCTCAGAGCTCGTTCTTGTATTTTTGGGTATTTGTCAGATCACTGTGTGCGCTCTGATCGCTATGCACACTGTGTTTCTGGATTGCCTTCATAACACCTGTCATTAGCAAACATAACACAAGGGGTAGGCATCTTTATGGGTGATGTTATTAATCCGCCGGTAGTCTACGCACATTCTCATGGTTCCGTCCTTTTTTTTGACAAGCACTAGAGGGGCCGCCCAGGGGCTACAGCTGTCTCTTATTACCCCGGCCTGTTTCATCTCCCTCAGCATATCTTTTGCACATTGATAGTGAGCGGGCGGTATGGGTCTATATCTTTCTTTTATTGGGGGATGGTCACTGGTGGGGATTGTGTGTTCTACCCCTTCTATCCGTCCGAAGTCCAATGGGTGTTTACTGAAGACTTGTTCATATTCCGTCACTAGCCTATACACCCCTTGTTTTTGATGGGTAGGTGTTGAATTTATGCCCACGTGTAGCTGTTGACACCAATCCTCCAATTCTCCGTCTGAGCCGTTGCCTTCCACCTGACAGGTTGGTTCAAAGGGCTCAATGGTTGTGATGGCATTGTTGTCAACAGTATATAGCTTTGCCACTGTAGCATACCTTGGCAAAGTGACCTCTTCCTCTCCACAGTTCAAAAGTCGTACCGGCACTCGTCCCCGGTGTACCTCGACTACCCCTCGTGCTGTGAGTATAGTGGGCCTGCTGTCGGTGTACACTGGTTCTATTAAGGCTTGATAATCTCGTCCCTTAGTACCAATGGCTGCTCTACACCATACCAGCATTTCTGTTTTTGGTGGGATTACAATAGATGTTGGATCACTTACCCTCACACTGCCGATTTCTCCACCTGCAACTTCTACCTGTTGCCTTAACAGCAATACTTTTATTTCCCTTTGGAGAACTCTCTGCTGGCAGGATTGGGCAGTTTCAGCAATTTGCTGTAAGACAGAAATAACTTCAGAAAAGCAGTTCTCTAACACATTCATTCCTATCAATACAGTTGGTTCACAGTTCCGCCGGTCAACATCAACAACAATTATACCCTGTTTCTTCAATTCTACTTTACCAATCTTTATGGTCATCTCCCTGAATCCTAGTTTCGGTACCAACTTACCATTACTGGCCCATATATCTAGTTCAACATCAGAGGGCCCTTTATCAATATCTGCATCAGCCCAGTACCTCTTATAAAGGATATACGGTATAGATGAAATCTGGGAACCTGTGTCCAGCAAAGCGTTGAGGGGAATTCTGTCCAGCACGATAGGGATAATGGGTCGTCCTCCGATGTACCTGTCGTGCCAGGCTGTTGGGCCTTGAAAGTTCATTCCTGCGAAGCGGCCCGCATTCACAGGGGATTCCCGTTTAAATCACAATCTCGTGCAAAGTGGCCTGGCTGCTGGCAACGGGCTGTCCATCCGGTTGGTAGCGGTCGCGGGGTCGTCCTCTCCATGTCGGGTATCTCCAGGGTCTCATCCATGGAACATCCTCTCTACAGTTTGCCAACTCCATCTTGTGTCCTCTCATCTCCTGCATGGAGCAGCCGATCGAGGGTGCATACTGCTGTGCGAGATGTGAGCACGTTGTGCATTTGGAAACCCAGATTCTGACTCTAAATGTGCAGCTGGCAACACTGAGATCCATAGACAATATGGAGAGGAGTCTTCTGCTCACGGAGCAGACGCTCAATGGGACAGATGAGGGGGGTGATGGTGGGATGGAGCTGCAGAACAATGAAGTAGCAAGCTGGGTGACAGTTAGGAAGCGGGGTAGAGGGAAGAGTGCCAGGGAGGCTAGTCCTGATCTGGAACACCCCAATAAGTTTGCTAAGTTGGCAGATGAGGGGGGTGCCAGTACAGGGGTAGCACTGCTGCAGCCAGGCATGTCCTCTGAAAGCCGGAGGAGTGACTGCTCCAGTAAGGAGGGAAATAGGAGAGCAGGGCAGGCCAGACAGGTGCTGGTAGTGGGGGACTCAATTATTAGGGGAACAGATAGGGCAATCTGTCACAAAGACAGGGATCGTCGAACGGTGTGCTGCCTACCTGGCGCTCGAGTCCGACACAACGCTGATCGGGTGGACAGATTATTGGGAGGGGCTGGTGAGGACCCAGCGGTCATGGTGCACATTGGCACTAATGACAAAGTTAGAGGTAGGTGGAAGGTCCTTAAAGATGATTTCAGGGAATTAGGCTGCAAGCTGAAAGCAAGGACCTCCAACGTGGTATTTTCCGAAATACTGCCGGTACCACGTGCCACGCCAGAGAGGCAACGGGAGATTAGGGAGGTTAATAAGTGGCTCAAGAATTGGTGTAGGAAAGAGGGGTTTGGGTTCCTGCAGAACTGGGCCGACTTCTCAGTTGGCTACAGGCTCTACGCTAGGGACGGGCTGCACCTCAATGGGGAGGGTGCAGCTGTGCTGGGGGAGAGAATGGCTAGAAGGTTGGAGGAGTGTTTAAACTAGGAATTGGGGGGGAGGGTATTCATTTTATAGGAGGGGAAGATAGTGCAGACAGAGACCTGGGCACAAATAAGGAAGTTGGGGGTGGCGGTGGCATGGGGGTTGAGGTCAGAACAGTTAATAATTTAAGAAATAGAAGTACAGAGAGGAACATAAAGTGCATGTATACTAATGCCAGAAGCCTCGCCAACAAAATGGACGAATTAGAACTAATGTTGTTGGAGCATAATTATGACATGGTGGGGATATCTGAAACGTGGCTGGATGAGAGCCATGACTGGGCTGTTAACTTGCAGGGCTACAGCCTGTTCAGAAATGACCGTACAGATAAGCGAGGGGGAGGGGTGTGTCTATATGTAAAATCATCCTTAAAACCCATCCTGCGCGATAATATAGGTGAATTTAATGAAAATGTAGAATCCCTGTGGGTGGAGATAAGGGGAGGGGGAAAAAATAATAAATTACTGATAGGGGTTTGTTATAAATCTCCAAAAATAATGGAAGCAATGGAGAATATCCTCGTAAAGTAAATAGATGAAGCTGCGACTCAAGGAGAAGTCATTATTATGGGGGACTTCAACTACCCTGAAATAGATTGGGGAATAGAAACCTGCAGTTCCAGCAAAGGTAATCAGTTTTTGACAATTATGAGAGACAATTACCTTTCACAACTGGTTCAGGACCCAACAAGAAGGGGGGCACTGCTAGACCTAATATTAACCAACAGGCCAGACCGCATATCAAATATAAGGGTTGGGGGTCACTTGGGAAATAGCGATCACAAAATAATAAGTTTTCAAGTATCCTTTAAAAAGATGTGTAGTAGAGGGGTTACAAGGACACTAAACTTCAGGAGGGCAAATTTCCAACGGATGAGAGAGGATCTTGGTGCAATTAACTGGGACGATATCCTGAGACACAAAAATACACAAAGAAAATGGGAGACGTTTATTAGCATCCTGGATAGGACCTGTGCACAGTATATACCGTATGGGAATAAACATACTAGAAATAGGAGGAAACCAATATGGCTAAATAGAGCTGTAAGGGGCGCAATAAGTGACAAAAAGAAAGCATTTAGAGAATTAAAGGAAGTAGGTAGTGAGGAGGCATTAAATAAATACAGAAAATTAAATAAATTCTGTAAAAAGCAAATCAAGGCAGCAAAGATTGAGACAGAGAGACTCATTGCCAGAGAGAGTAAAAATAATCCTAAAATATTCTTTAACTACATAAATAGTAAGAAACTAAAAAATGATAGTGTTGGCCCCCTTAAAAATAGTCTGGGTGAGATGGTGGATGAGGATGAGGAAAAAGCCAATATGCTAAATGAC
Organism: Ranitomeya imitator; assembly: GCF_032444005.1. Taxonomy (NCBI): domain Eukaryota; kingdom Metazoa; phylum Chordata; class Amphibia; order Anura; family Dendrobatidae; genus Ranitomeya; species Ranitomeya imitator. The sequence continues at coordinate 779,840,887 of NC_091282.1, read as the reverse complement.
TTTTTTTCATCAGTATTTACACAAGAAAATCCCATGGCAGACAAAATGTCTAGTGATAAAAATTCCCAATTAAATGTCACCTGCTTAACCCAGCAGGAAGTGCGGCGGCGTCTAAAAATCACTAAAATTGACAAATCTCCGGGCCCGGATGGGATACACCCTCGAGTACTGCAGGAATTAAGTACAGTCATTGATAGACCATTATTTTTAATCTTTAAAGACTCCATAATAACAGGGTCTGTGCCACAGGACTGGCGTATAGCAAATGTGGTGCCAATATTCAAAAAGGGGACAAAAACTGAACTCGGAAATTATAGGCCAGTAAGCTTAACCTCTACTGTGGGTAAAATACTGGAGGGCATTCTAAGGGATGCTATACTGGAGTATCTGAAGAGGAATAACCTCATGACCCAGTATCAGCACGGGTTTACTAGGGACCGTTCATGTCAGACTAATTTGATCAGTTTCTATGAAGAGGTAAGTTCCAGATTGGACCAAGGGAACCCAGTGGATGTAGTGTATATGGACTTTTCAAAAGCTTTTGATACGGTGCCACACAAAAGGTTGATACATAAAATGAGAATAATGGGGATAGGGGAAAATATGTGCAAGTGGGTTGAGAGCTGGCTCAGGGATAGGAAACAAAGGGTGGTTATTAATGGAGCACACTCGGACTGGGTAGCGGTTAGCAGTGGGGTACCACAGGGGTCAGTATTGGGCCCTCTTCTTTTTAACATATTTATTAATGACCTTGTAGGGGGCATTCAGAGTAGAATTTCAATATTTGCAGATGACACTAAACTCTGCAGGGTAATCAATACAGAGGAGGACAATTTTATATTACAGGATGATTTATGTAAACTAGAAGCTTGGGCTGATAAATGGCAAATGAGCTTTAATGGGGATAAATGTAAGGTCATGCACTTGGGTAGAAGTAATAAGATGTATAATTATGTGCTTAATTCTAAAACTCTGGGCAAAACCGTCAATGAAAAAGACCTGGGTGTATGGGTGGATGACAAACTTAAATTCAGTGGCCAGTGTCAGGCAGCTGCTACAAAGGCAAATAAAATAATGGGATGCATTAAAAGAGGCATAGATGCTCATGAGGAGAACATAATTTTACCTCTATACAAGTCACTAGTTCGACCACACTTAGAATACTGTGCACAGTTCTGGTCTCCGGTGTTTAAGAAAGACATAGCTGAACTGGAGCGGGTGCAGAGAAGAGCGACCAAGGTTATTAGAGGACTGGGGGGTCTGCAATACCAAGATAGGTTATTACACTTGGGGCTATTTAGTTTGGAAAAACGAAGACTAAGGGGTGATCTTATTTTAATGTATAAATATATGAGGGGACAGTACAAAGACCTTTCTGATGATCTTTTTAATCATAGACCTGAAACAGGGACAAGGGGGCATCCTCTGCGGTTGGAGGAAAAAAGGTTTAAGCATAATAACAGACGCGGATTCTTTACTGTAAGAGCAGTGAGACTATGGAACTCTCTGCCGTATGATGTTGTAATGAGTGATTCATTACTTAAATTTAAGAGGGGACTGGATACATTTCTGGAAAAGTATAATGTTACAGGGTATATACACTAGATTCCTTGATAGGGCGTTGATCCAGGGAACTAGTCTGATTGCCGTATGTGGAGTCGGGAAGGAATTTTTTTCCCCAATGTGGAGCTTACTCTTTGCACATGGGTTTTTTTTGCCTTCCTCTGGATCAACATGTTAGGTTAGGCTATGGGTTGAACTAGATGGACATATAGTCTTCCTTCAACCTTAATAACTATGTAACTATGTAACTATGTAACTATGTTTTAGCCATTGAAGCAAAAACATCAGTTAAAGAGTCAAGCTTTTGTTGAAGAGCCTCATTAGTACTGGGCCCCAGGGGCTTAGCAATGGCCCCAGACATAGCGGATGTCACCGGCACTCCCTGTTGTTGAGGTGCCTCTGCCATGGGTTGCGCAGGATCCTGATCCCGAGGTGCCTCTGCCAGCTGGAGACGTATAGCGCTCTCCTTTAATTGAGCAAATGTCAATTCAGGGTTCTTAAAAACAAGCATGCTCACATGCCCCCGGTGAGAAGGGGTGTAGAGTCCCTCCATAAATTGATCTCTTAGCAGTTTATCCGCTCCGGTGTTAAAAATGGGTTCAGCCAGTGTAAGTGATTTAAGGGCTTCCTGCAGGTTTAAGGCAAAGTCTCTCACGCCCTCATTAGCTTTTTGTTTGCAATTAAAGAATCGTATTTTAGCCAGTTAGACTGGGGCTCAGGTAATGGCGTAGCTCAATTAACAGTCTCGCGCCTAACGGTTATGAGGTGATTACCTCAGGGGATGGCGGCCATCTTTACTCCATTATAACCAATGGGGAAAAGTCACTTTCAATAGTTTTTAATGGGAAATGGAATTTTCTTTAATAAAGTCAATTTTCACGATTTTTCATCCAAGTTTTCAAAGTTTTGGGCTCCAATCACGGCACACAATACCCGGTATATGGGCTGGCTCTATCCTGTTCGTGATGCCAATTGTGACGCCCGAGAGACCGGGGTACCCAGCACCGGACCAATGGGGTCTGTCTCTTGAGGGGGATGTCACGGGTGGCTTGACCCGGTGCTGTGGCCTCAGGTAATGCACAGTGTAAAGGGTATCGTGAGGGAACAGGCACTTACTTGATCAGCAGCAGGTTCTCCCAGCGATGATGATCCCAATCCTGGATAGATGGCTATTGTCCAAATGAAAGACTGAGGCACTGAAACGTTTAACCAGTTTACTTTAACAAAAAAGGATTTACAACCAGTCCTGTCACCGGAGTCTGTATGGGAACTCTGAGTTACTTTGACCCTGCCGGGGTCTTCGCCTCTTATTGTACGCAATATCTGTGTGGCCCTGCTGCTGTATGTGAACTGGCTGCCGGCCCAATCTGTCCCCTCCGGGTCCTGGTTCGACGGGCAACCCGAGTCCTTTTATCGGCTTACCCCCTCCGGGAGTACCGCTGAACTCTGTGTCTGTTGCTGCGTCCGACCCTAGTGAAGCTGATATCACCTCACGTTTTTCCGGTTGCTGTATTATATGTAATGAATACAGCCACGGATCCGGTATCCGTCTTTGCGCCTGTTCTGGGTAGTGATTAATGCTACCCGGTTCTCACAATGTCCTTTTTCTCTATCCCTCTTCTCCTCAGGCCGGTGATTTGGGCCTGGAAACCGTCATAGGGCTGTTAGAAATTCAGCTGTATGACCTCTCACTTTCAGCTCCTTAGCCCAACTGCCATTTCTTCTCTCAGACCAGAATGGATCAAGGGGAGTCTCTGGAGCTCCCCCTTCTGGCCGGAGGTGGTAGTGCAGTCTTGCTATTTTAGTATTTGTATTTACTGTCAGTAACTATTTTTGTGGCAAATACCCCTAGGGGTGCCACATGGGAGAGGGGAGACAGGGCACTGGGGGGTGAATGTGAGGCAATGGGGGTATTGTGACGGAAGGGAGACAGGGCACTGGAGGGTGAATGTGAGACCATGGGGGTAATGTGGAGGAGGGGAGACAGGGTACTGGGGGGTGAATGTGAGGCCATGGGGGTATTGTGGGAGAGGGGAGACAGGGCACTGGGGGGTGAATGTGAGGCAATGGGGGTATTGTGGGGGAGGGGAGACAGGGCACTGGAGGGTGAATGTGAGACCATGGGGGTAATGTGGAGGAGGGGAGATAGGGCACTAGAGGGTGAATGTGAGGCCATGGGGGTATTGTGGGAGAGGGGAGACAGGGCACTGGGGGGTGAATGTGAGGCAATGGGGGTATTGTGGGGGAGGGGAGACAGGGCACTGGAGGGTGAATGTGAGACCATGGGGGTAATGTGGAGGAGGGAAGACAAGGCACTGGAGAGTGAATGTGAGGCCATGGGGGTAATGTGGGGAAGGGGAGACAGGGCACTGGACGGTGAATGTGAGACCATGGGGGTGTTGTGGGTGAGGTGAGGACAGGGCACTGAGGGGGTGGATGCAAGGTGATGGGGGTATTGTTGGGGCTGAAATGGGGGAGGGGGACAGGGCACTGGGGGCTGAATATTATGTTTTATGTTATTTTATTATATGTACTCCATCACATGTAATATTTGCTGTTGGGGGGGGGTGTAGGGGGCTTTTGATACGTACCACTTGGGTCTTCTATGAGTATTAGTATAAGAAGCCCCATACAGTAACCAAGAGCTGCATCACATTTACAGCACCACTCCAGTATTTTTTTTTTATTTCACTGCTGGAGCGGAGCTGAAAATCTAAGTCCCCTGCCCCCTGTCTAATACTCATCTTCAGGGGTTTTCATTGGTTTTCACCTCGGCTCCGTCTCCTGCAGTGTTTCATGGAGCGGTGCAGAGGTCACTAATCATGTAAGTCTATGGGAGTCTCGTTCTGGTATGTTTCGCGCTCTCATAGTCTTACATTGAGCGCTTGTGACATAGCTTCTCACTTCTGGCCAGTCAGGAGCTGCGCTTACAAGTTTGAGCCGCTGCACTGCAGCAGTGCCACAAAATAGTGCGCTTAAAGCACCATTCCAGCGGTAGAAAAAAAACCCTGCTAGAGAGGTGCTTTAATAATAAGCAATTTTTTACTATAAAGTTGATAAAAGCTTGGAATAAATGTCTGCAGTCACTTTATATGACTGCAGACTGCCAAATCATGATCAGGCGCTGCGGGCCCATCATACTGTGTATACGGGAGCTGCGGGTCCATCATACTGTGTATAAGGGAGCTGTCGGCCAATCATACTATGTATAAGGGAACTGCGAGCCCATCATACTGTGTATAAGGGAGCTGCGGGCCAATCATACAATGTATAAGGAAACTGTGGGCCAATCATACTGTGTATAAGGGAGCTGCGGGCCCATCATACTGTGTATACGGGAGCTGCTGGCCAATCATACTGTGTATAAGGGAGCTGCTCGCCAGTCATACAGTGTATAAGGGAGCTGTGGGCCCACCATACTTTGTATAGTGAACTGTGAAGGCATTAAATTGTGCATATAGGAGCTGTTGGCCCATTACACTGTATATAGTTGGCTCTGGGGGTCATTATACTGTCTATAGTGGATCTCTGTCAGAATTATACTGTGTAAAGGGGAGCATTGGGCTTATACTTTCTATAGGGGAGCAGTGGGAACATCATACTGTGTAAAGGGGAGCAGTGGGAACATCATACAGTGTATAGAGGAGTTGTAGAAGCATCATAATGTGTATAGGGGAGCTGTGGGTGCCTTATACTGTGTATATGGAAGCTTTGAGCTCACCATACTGTGTACAATGAAGCAGTACATGGGGAACTTAGGGGACATTATTAAATGTTAAGTGGGCACTTAAGCATTATTGTTATAGGGGCACTCAGAGTATTGTGACCATCAAAGTTGCATATGGGGTATTATTACTTTCTAGGTCAAAAATGTGGAGGGCACTAGCAAAGGGCATTAATATTTTCTAGGAGGCAATTTTACTCTCTAGAGAGCACAAAGGAGTCATTATTACTATGTAAGGGGCACACAGTGGTGGCATTATTATGTGGGGCGGTAAGAGGAGCCGTTATTGTACCACACAGTAGGTGCAGTAATAGGGACACATACGGCAGCAGCGGCTCAGTATTGGGATATCAGCAGGATGAGGAGTTTGTGCAGATTGGGGAAAGATGGGGACAGTGCAGGAAATGTGAGGAGTCAGATGTGTTGTTGTCATGTCAGTGTGGGCCAGATGGAAAAGATGGGAAAGATGGGAAAGTGAATGACTCCATCAGAGAGAACGTCAGCTGTAAGTCTCCATCTATGACTGTAGTGTAATCTCTTATATGGTCTGCAGAACTGATATCTACAACTATATGGTCACAATATGGCAGTAAAATCAATGTTTGTTTTTGTATATAGATTTATTTTCAATAACAGTGCGGTCATATTCTGAGGTTCCACTATATTCACAATTAGAGTGCACAACCGTAGTTGTAATCAGGGTTAGCTGGTTAGGGGCCCACTCAGGTGTTTCGCCCCCCCTAAGTTGAAACCCTAGCTACACCTCTTATCAGAAGTATCTGACACCAGAGAGCTGCAACTGCATGGCTGGATTCCATAGAGAAACTCTATCACCAACAATCAGCTGATGCATCAGGTGACCATTTAAAGGATGGTGGGAGCGGTCACCACCCACATCAGCTGAACCAGCAACTCTGCAACTGCAGTAGATCGCCAGCGAGGGAAAAATTGACATTAACCCCTGCTGGTCGTGAAAGGAAAAAGCTACATTTAAAACAGAGTAGAACCAGAGTTGCTATGAATCAAAAAATGGATTGGGACAGTACCCTCCTTTCAATGAGGGGCCTCTGGACCCTTAACACCAGACCTCACCAGAAACAATGTATGGTGAGGACGCCTCGATCCACTAGAGTTCACCTCTGCAGTCACCTGATCCTCAGGGTTTATGGTAAACGTAGCCCAAAGGCGATGGCAATAACGGAGGCTCCAGAGGCGCCACAAATCTCCAGAGAGCTGGAATACATTGTGTACATGCATTACTAAGGGTAATTCCAGCTGGACAGTCCGCAGACTAAGAATGACCGACAACCGATATGGCCCGATCACCCTAGAACTCCAGGTCCCAGAAGCATACTTCCACCTGATGTATTTGGTGGACACCCACATGTATTCATTCACACAGGTTCGGACCTGAATGTTTATTTCCACACATGCGTTTGCCACAGGATGGTGAGCTCTTTGAGGAACCGACAGCAGAGGTATCCCCCTGTGTCTCCAAACTCTTACTCTCACTACATACAGAGGGAACCACCACCCTCCCCTGACCCCTTCTCTTAAGAGGACTTTGAGACTCAGGGTGTACTTGTGGTGAGGGTTGAGTCTTACCCCTACTCCCTGACAGCACCGGAGAAGAAGGGGTAGGTTTGAGAAAAACACAACATGGACTCTCCATGACGAGTCCCTATACCAGGTTTATATTTTCTATGACTTGGGTCAATCTCCCCTGGCTGAGTGGGACAGAGTCAATTGCCTTAAAGCTAAGGGGTCTTGCCAGCGTCTTACCCATTAGACCATGGGTCTGGACAAAGCGAGAATCCACCAAATTGACTCCTGCTCCACTATCCACAAACACCAGAACTGTCTCAGTAACCTGGCCAACCACCACTTCAGCAGGAATGGTACACTGAGACGTAAAGATGGAGGATATATACACAACCTGGTCGCTTCCCTCCACACGACCAGGGGGATGCGGCTTTTGAGATGTTGAACATACTTTGACGTGAGCTGGGCAGACATTGATGTAATGACCCATAAGTCCACAGTAGCAACATGCCCCCATACCACGGTGAATCGCAGGCAACCCCATTTGAAAAGAGACTCCTCCCACCTGCATAGGCCCGTCTGTCGGCACCAGTGTGTCCTCCTCCCTAGAAAGAACAACGACTCCTAAGAGTAGGGTCGTTCCACTGTGTGTCAGTGGCCCACCTCCTAAACTCTGACCAGTACTCCTCAGCCGGCTTGATCTTACGGAGTTTAGACTCAGCCAGGGAGACGCCATCAGGATCCCCATACACCAGCGCCAATGGCGCAAAAAACTCGACAACTGACCGCAGAGATGGTGAATCCGGCAGCGGAGAGAAGGTCCAGGATTGGGGATCACCCTTGAGAAGGGAGACTATAATCCCCACACACTGTTCCTCACTCCCTGAAGAACGAGGGCGGAGCCTGAAATATAACTTACAAGCCTCCTGAAAAACCAAAAATGTATCTCTCCCTCCAGAGAACCTGTCAGGGAGAGATATCTTGTGTTCCGGTTGAGCCTGTACATGAGCCGAGACTCAGAAACCTGACACCTGCGGAAGCTGCTGCACAACCTGACACTGCAACTCGTTAACCTCATCAGTGAGGGTCTGGATCAGCTGGAAAAAGCCTGGGCTTGAGCCATAGGTTCACCGGAAAAAATATGAGTTCGTAATAATGTCACTGTGTGACACGACCCAACGATGGGACAGTCAGAGGACGCCGCAACACACACACACAACAGGATGGAAATGGGGAGAGGAAGGTCCTACTGAGTGGGAAATAAGGGATGTTCACCACCTGAGTTGAAACCTGAGCCTGTCCCTGCACTCCCCTAATGCCCTAAGTGGGTCCTTCCCCTCACCGCCATCAGGAACCTCGTCCCTCACTATCACCTCACACTGCTCTGGCCGGCAAGGGGAGCTGGCCTCACGACTGCAGATAGTACCACTCAGGGGACAGTGACAAACACGAAAGGGACAAGGATTGAACACAACACTTACCTTCCACACAGCTGCCAAGCTCCACACCGCAGATGACACAGAAACAGGACACCAGACACCAGAAGTAGCTGACACCAGAGAGCCTCAACTGCACGGCTGGTCTCCACAGAGATGCTCTATCACCAACAGTCAACTGATGTATCATGTGACCATTTACCCCCTTTTTGCCATCAGACGTACTATTCCGTCCATGTGACCTGGGACTTAATTCCCATGGATGGGACAGTACGTCATACGCGATCAGCTGCGCTCATGGGGGAGCGTGGCTGATCGTGGCGGGGTATCAGCTGATCATCACAGCTGACACCCAGCATTATGTGCCAGGAGCGGTCACGGACCGCTCTCGGCACTTTAAACATCGAAACACAGGGAGGTGGCTTGTCGCTGATTGTTTGCAGCTGGCCACGTAATATATAGCACAGCCACGTAGTATATAACAGCCCACGTAGTAAATAGCACAGCCACGTAGTATATTGCACAGCCACAGAGTATATAGCACAGCCATGTAGTATATAGCACAGCCACGTAATATATAGCACAGCCACGTAATATATAGCACAGCCCACGGAGTATATAGCACAGCCCACGGAGTATATAGCACAGCCCACGCAGCATATTGCACAGCCCACGTAGTATATTGCACAGCCCGCGTAGTATATTGCACAGCCCGTGTAGTATATTGCACAGCCCGCGCAGTACCATGCAAGCAATCAGCGCCTCATTATCTGGTTATAAACTGGATCTTAATAGGAGTATGACCACCTCAATGATTCCAAAGGTGAACCAAGCATGCATATAAATACACATATATATATATATGTATCTAAGGTTCAGAATCCACCCAGCCTAGATGTAAATGAAGCATGCAGATAGGTAGGCCAGGGCCGGACTGGCCATCGGGCAGTGGCAGTCGTGGGCCGCTCGCCAGCGCCGACCCCCCCAGGGCCGGCATCAGCACACGGCGTACCCAGGCAAGTGCCAGGGCCCTGGCGAGACAGGGGGGCCCATTCAGGGCTGGCGTTAGGGGCAGGCAGGCAGCTGCCAGTGCCTAGGACCACCGGGAGGGGGAGCGGCTGGGGGCTGTCTAATTATACTCACCTACCTACTCCTGGCAGCTGGCGCGGTCCCTGCAGGTCCCCGACTCCCCAGCTTCTTCCTGTACTGAGCGGTAACGGTGACCGCTCAATACAGGAAGAAGCTGCCACGCCGGGAAGCAGGGACTGCACCGCTCCAGGAGCAGGTGAGTATAACGGGGAGGGAGCGCTGCGCTGTGCGATACTCACCTGCTCCTCGTTCCAGCCGCCGCTCTGCCTCCGTCTTCAGCGTCTTCTGCAGTGACGCTGAGGTCAGAGGGCGTGGTGACGTGGTTAGTGCGCACCCTCTGCCTGGCGTCACTGCAGAAGACGCAGAAGAAGATGGAGCGGCGGCTGGAACGAGGACAGGTGAATATTGAAAGTGCCGGGGGCCTGAGCGACGGAGAGGTGAGTATGTGATTTTTTTTTTTTTATCGCAGCAACAGCAATTGGGGCAAGTGACTGTATGGAGCATCTCATGGGGCCATAACGTTTGTGCAGCACTACATGGGGCAAGTGTCTGTATGGGGCCATAATGTTTGTGCAGCACTATATGGGCAAGTGTCTATATGGGGCCATAACGTTTGTGCAGCACTATATGGGGCAAGTGTCTGTATGGGGCCATAACGTTTGTGCAGCACTATATGGGGTAAGTGTCTGTATGGAGCATCTTATGGGGCAATAACGTTTGTGCAGCACTATATGGGGTAAGTGTCTGTATGGAGTATCTTATGGGGCCATAATCAACGTTTGTGCAGCACTATATGGGGTAAGTGTCTCTATATACTACATGGCTGTTCTATATACTACGTGGGCTGTTATATGCTACGTGGGCTGTGCTATATACTATGTGGCTGTGCTATATACTATATGGGCTGTTATATGCTACGTGGGCTGTGCTATATACTACGTGGCTTTGTTATATGCTACGTGGCTGTGCTATATACTACGTGGGCTGTGTTATATACTATATGGCTGTGTTTATATGCGATCATGAATCGTGGTATGTGTTAAAGGGGGGGCCCACTGAGACTCTTTCACCCAGGGCCCTCAAAAACCTGGAGCCGGCTCTGGACTCACCCCCCTCCCCCTGGACTCACCTCCACCCCGGACTCACCCCCCCCACCCCCGCCAGCGCCGCCGCATTCAGCTATACTGGCGTCTATGATGCAAGTACAGTTGAATGCAATGATGGAGGAGAGAACGTCTGCTGATGCTCCCTCTCCCATCATTCCCCGCTCTGCCTGGCGCTGACACTGCAGGTGCGCGATGACGTTATATCATCGCGCACCTGCTGTGTGACCGGGCAGACTGCAGCTGCTGAGACTGGAGCCAGGAGCAGCGCTGGGCACGAGGAGAGGTGAGTGTTTTTTTTTTTTTTTTAATGCAATAAATACTTGGCACTCAGGAGATCTTTTTGTATAATAGAAAGTGAACAATTCGTTTATTGGGTGCATCCACAATTTAAACGTTTTCGGTCTACTTAACAGACCTTCATCAGAAACAGATACTGGAATACTGAGGTCTCCACAGGGACAGGCACCGGACAGCTGAAGAAGCGTCACTCCCAGGGAGCAGTCCCTGGGAGTGACGCTTCTTCAGCTGTCCGGTGCCTGTCCCTGTGGAGACCTCAGTATTCCAGTATCTGTTTCTGATGAAGGTCTGTTAAGTAGACCGAAAACGTTTAAATTGTGGATGCACCCAATAAACGAATTGTTCACTTTCTATTATACAAAAAGATCTCCTGAGTGCCAAGTATTTATTGCATTGATTTGATGGGTTGGAAACCCAACTTGCGCACCTCCTAGAAGCCAAGAGTGCCGTGCTCTATATTATTACTTGGTTTTTTTTTAAATATATCACTGAGTGATAACTGGATTGTGGGGCTATTGGGGGGCTGCATTACATTCTATGGGGGCTGTGCTGTATTACATTCTATGGGGGCTGGCTGTATTACATTCTATGGGGGCTGTGCTGTATTCCATTCTATGGGGGCTGTGCTGCATTAAATTCTATGGGGGCTGGCTGCCATACATTCTATGGGGGCTGGCTGCATTACATTCTATGGGGGCTGGCTGTATTACATTCTATCGGGGCTGTGTTGTATTACATTCTATGGGGGCTGTGCTGTATTACATTCTTTGGGGGCTGTGCTGCATTACATTCTATGGGGACTGGCTGCATTACATTCTATGGATGCTGTGCTGCATTACATTCTATGGGGGCTGCGCTGCATTACATTCTATGGGGCTGTGCTGCATTACATTCTATGGGGCTGTGCTGTATTACATTCTATGGGGCTGTGCTGTATTACATTCTATGGGGGCTGTGCTGTATTACATTCTATGGGGGGGCTGTGCTGTATTACATTCTATGGGGGCTGTGCTGTATTACATTCTATGGGGGGCTGTGCTGTATTACATTCTATGGGGGCTGTGCTGTATTACATTCTATGGTGGCTGTGCTATATTACATTCTATGGGGCTGTGCTGTATTACATTCTATGGGGGCTGTGCTGTATTACATTCTATGGGGGCTGGCTGCATTCCATTCCATGGGGGTTGTGCTGCACTACATTCTATGGGGGCTGTGCTGCATTGCATTCTATTGGGGCTGTGCTGCATTACATTCTATGGGGGCTGTGCTGTATTACATTCTATGGAGGCTGTGCTGTATTACATTCTATGGGGGCTGTGCTGCATTATATTCTATGGGGGCTGTGCGGCCTTACATTCTATGGGGGCTGGCTGTATTACATTCTATGGGGGCTGTGCTGCACTACATTCTATGGGGGCTGTGCTGCATTACATTCTAAGGGGGCTGGCTGCATTACATTCTATGGGTGGCTGGCTGAATTACATTATATGGGTGGCTGGCTGCATTACATTCTATGGGGGCTGGCTGCATTACATTCTATGGGGGGCTGGCTGCATTACATTCTATGGGAGCTGGCTGCATTAAAAACAAAATCCAGCTCACCATACCGACATTCCCAGGAGCTCGGAGCACGGAACCGCTGTGTCAGGGCGTGGACGAACAGGAAAAAGAAGGAGATCCAGCTCAACGAAATAGTGAAAAATCCATAGTTTATTTCACTTAAAATATAGTGAAAGGACAAAACATCAGCATACAAAAAAATTAAAACCAAGGTCAACGCGTTTCCGGTGACTAAGCACCCTTAATCATGATACCTGGTACAAGACATGTCTATACTTTTATACTAGTATCTGGTCATCACTCCGGTGTTGCAATTGGTAGAATTGTCTAATCAAACAAAAATAGGCACACATGATAATGAAAGCAAGACAAGTTTGATGGAAAGACTAAAACAGGTGTTTTGACTAAACAGAAATACAGAGAAATCAAAAATAACACAAAATACAAAAACTATATGCAAAATGAAAAATAATAATAACATTACAATAATCATTAAGTAAATCCAAAAATATGATAGTAAAATAGTATGTACAGTGTCATATGTCATGAACCCACATAATAATACAGAAAGAAACTATATTAGTTTACATAGACACAAACTCATGTGAGTTCTAAAGAGAATAAGACATACATGTGAATCTCATAATGGATAGAACTACAAAATTCCCTAATACCTTTGAAAATAGCGAGCTCACAGACAACCATAGATGGAAAAACAAAACAATCAATGGCAGGAATCTCCCAGACAGGGAGCTGTAGCAGCCAAACTAGGTTAGAGCAAATAGGTAAAAGCACAGCTGCAGATGCCGTGACAGTGTAACAGCGGCCGGCCAGCAAGGGGAAACAAAAGGGCAAATTGATAGCTATTAGCCTTACAAAGGAGTCATTAATTATATGGGAAATATAAACTACAGATTTAGTTAGTTACTAAATGACAAAAAAGCAACTTTATAGTTTGTAAACCCTCAGAATACTAATAAAAGAGCATAAGATCTTTCCTTTTGTTTAAACCATGTGGAATTCTTGTTCCGAGTTTAAAGATCCACCATGATTCCCTGTTTCTCAGGGTCACCTCAATGTCTCCTCCTCTAAATGGTTTATGAATTTTTTCAATTGCATAAATTTTAAGTGACTCAAGGTTAGATTGATGATGGTTGATAAAGTGTTGTGAAACTTGTGAAATATTCCTATTGACACTAATATTTTCAGCATCATAAATATGTTCACGAATGCGTGTTTTTAACCCCTTCACCCCAAAGCCTGTTTTCACCTAAGTGACAGGGCCAATTTTTACAATTCTGACCACTGTCACTTTATGAGGTTATAACTCTGAAACGCTTCAACGGATCCTGGTGATTCTGACATTGTTTTCTCGTGACATATTGTACTTCATGATAGTGGTAAAACTTCTTCGATATGACTTGCATTTATTTGTGAAAAAAACAAAAATTTGTCGGAAATTATGAAAATTTAGCAATTTTCAAACTCTTAGTTTTTATGCCCTTAAATTAGAGAGTTATATCACATAATATAGTTAATAAACAACATTTCCCACATGTCTGCTTTACATCAGCACAATTTTGGAAACATAATTTTTTTTTGTTAGGACGTTATAAGGGTTAAAAGTTGACCAGCGATTTCTCATTTTTGCAACAAAATTTGCAAAACCATTTTTTTACGGACCACCTCACACTTGAAGTGACTTTGAGGGGTCTATATGACAGAAAATGCCCAAAAGTGACACCATTCTAAAAACTGCACCCCTCAAGGTACTCAAAACCACATTCAAAAAGTTTATTAACCCTTCAGGTGCTTCACAGGAATTTTTTGAATGTTTAAAAAAATTGAACATTTAACTTTTTTTTCACAAAATTTTTACTTCAGGTCCAATTTGTTTCATTTTACCAAGGGTAACAGGAGAAATTGGACCACAAAAGTCGTTGTACAATTTGTCCTGAGTACGCCGATACCCCATATGTGGGGGTAAACCACTGTTTGGGCACATGGCAGAGCTCGGAAGGGAAGGAGCGCTATTTGACTTTTCAATGCAAGATTTGCTGGAATTGAGATCGGAGCCCATGTCACGATTGGAGAGCCCCTGATGTGCCTAAACAGTGGAAACCCCCACAGGTGACACCATTTTGGAAAGTAGACCCCCTAAGGAACTAATCTAGATGTGTGGTGAGCACTTTGAACCTCCAAGTGCTTCACAGAAGTTTATAATGTAGAGCCGTAAAACAAAATTTTTTATTAATTTTCACAAAAAATGATCTTTTTGCCCCAAATTTTTTATTTTCCCAAGGGTAAAAGGATAAATTGTACCCCAAAAGTTGTTGTGCAATTTGTCCTGAGTACGTCGATACTTCATATATGGGGATAAACCACTGTTTGAGCGCATGGCAGAGCTCGGAAGGGAAGGAGTGCCATTTGACTTTTCAATGCAAAATTGGCTGGAATTGAGATCGGACGCCATGTCGCATTTGGAGAGCCCCTGACGTGCCTTAACAGTGGAAACCCCCCACAAGTGACCCCATTTTGGAAAGAAGACCCCCTAATGAACTTATCTAGATGTGTGGTGAGCACTTTTAACCCCCAATTGTTTCACTAAAGTTTAGAATGTAGCATTGTGAAAATTAAAAAATCATTTTTTCTTTCCACAAAATGATGTTTTAGCCCGCAATTTTTTTTTTCCCAAGGGTAACAGGAGAAATTGGACCACAAATGTTATTGTCCAATTTGTCCTGAGTACGATGATACCCCACATGTGGGGGGGAACCACCGTTTGAGTGCATGGCAGAGCTCGGAAGGGAAGGAGCACCGTTTGAAATGCAGACTTAGATGGAATGGACTGCAGGTGTCATGTTGCATTTGCAGAGCCCCTGATGTACCTAAACAGTAGAAACCCACCACAAGTAACCCCATATTGGAAACTAGACCCCCCAAGGAACTTATCTAGATGCGTTGTGAGAGCTTTGAACCAACAAGTGCTTCACTACAGTTTATAACGCAGAGCCGTGAAAATAAAAAATATTTTTTTTTCCACGAAAATGATATTTTATCCCCTATGTTTTTATTTTCCCAAGGGTAACAGGACAAATTGGACCCCAAAAGTTGTTGTCCAACTTGTCCTGAGAACGCTGATACCCCATATGTTGGGGGGAACCACTGTTTGGGTGCACGGCAGAGCTCGAAAGGGAAGGAGCGCCATTTGAAATGCAGACTTAGATGGAATGGTCTGCAGGCGTCATGTTGCATTTGCAGAGCCCCTGATGTACCTAAACAGTAGAAACCCCCCACAAGTGACCCCATATTGGAAACTAGACCCCCAAAGGAACTTATCTAGATGTGTTGTGAGAGCTTCGAACCAACAAGTGTTTCACTACAGTTTATAACGCAGAGCCGTGAAAATAAAAAATATTTTTTTTTTCCACGAAAATGATATTTTATCCCCTATGTTTTTATTTTCCCAAGGGTAACAGGACAAATTGGACCCCAAAAGTTGTTGTCCAACTTGTCCTGAGAACGCTGATACCCCATATGTTGGGGGGAACCACTGTTTGGGCACACAGGAGAACTCGGAAGGGAAGGAGCCCTGTTTTACTTTTTCAAAGCAGAATTGGCTGGAATTGAGATCGGACGCCATGTCGCGTTTGGAGAGCCCCTGATGTGCCTAAACAGTGGAAACCCCCAATTATAACTGAAACCCTAACCCCAACCCTAACCCTAGCCCTAACCCTAGCCGTAACCCTAGCCCTAACCCTAGCCCTAACCCTAACCCTAGCCCTAACCCTAGCACTAACCCTAGCACTAACCCTAGCACTAATGGGAAAATGGAAATAAATACATTTTTTTACATTTTATTATTTTTCCCTAACTAAGGGGGTGATGAAGGGGGGTTTGATTTACTTTTATAGCGTTTTTTTGGCGGATTTTTATGATTGGCAGCCGTCACACATTAAAAGACGCTTTTTATTGCAAAAAATAGTTTTTGCATCACCACATTTTGAGAGCTATAATTTATCCATATTTTGGCCCACAGAGTCATGTGAGATCTTGTTTTTTGCGGGATGAGTTGACGTTTTTATTGGTAACATTTTCAGGCAGATGACATTTTTTGATCGCTTTTTATTCCGATTTTTGGGAGGCGGAATGAACAAAAACCAGCAATTCCTGAATTTCTTTTAGGGGGGGCGTTTATACCGTTCCACGTGTGGTAAAATGGATAAAGCAGTTTTATTCTTCGGGTCAGTACGATTACAGCGATACCTCATTTATGTAATTTTTTTTATGTTTTGGCGCTTTTACACAATAAAAACTATTTTATATAAAAAAATAATTGTTTTTTGCATCGCATTATTCTGAGAGCTATAACTTTTTTATTTTTCTGCTGATGATGCTGTATGGCGGCTGTTTTTTTGCGGGACAAGATGACGTTTTCAGCGGTACCATGGTTATTTATATCCGTCGTTTTGATCGCGTGTTATTCCACTTTTTGTTCGCCTGTAAGATAATAAAGCGTTGTTTTTTGCCTTGTTTTTTTTTTTTTTTTTTTGCGGTGTTCACTGAAGGGGTTAACTAGTGGGATAGTTTTATAGAGCGGGTCGTTACGGACGCGGCGATACCAAATATGTGTACATTTATTGTTTTTTTTTTTTTTACATAAATAAATGGATTTATTGGGAAATGTTTTTTTTTTTTTTTATTTGGGGATTTTTTTTTTTTTTTTTTACACATTCTATTTTTTTTTTTTTTTACTTTCTAACATTGTCCCAGGGTGGGACATCACTGTATTAGATCAGATCGTTGATCTGACACTGTGCATAGCACACTGTCAGATCAACGATCTGACAGGCAGCTTAGCTGGCTCTCCAGCGCCTGCTCTCAGCAGGCGCCGGCTAGCCAGGTCACTTCATGACCCGGAAGGAGTCCGGCGGCCATCTTGGATCCGGGGACTCCTTCCGGGTCACCGGAGCAACGCGATCTCATTGCGTTGCTCCGGTGGGAGAGCGCAGGGAGCCCCCGTCCCTGCGCGATCCCCCTCTATGCCGCTGTCACTACTGACAGCGGCATCAGGGGGTTAAATGCCCGCGATCGGCGATAGCGCCGATCGTGGGCATTGCTGCGGGGTGTCAGCTGTCATATACAGCTGACACCCGCACCCGATCACCGCGGCGCTCAGCGCGAGACCGCGGTGATCGATGCGCCGTACTAGTACTGCTGCTGGCACTAATGCAGTGCCGGCAGCGCAGTACTAGTACGGCGCATGGCGCGAAGGGGTTAAAGACCGTATGGTACTCCCCACGTATTTAAGATGGCATGCCATGCATTCCATGATGTATACCACATTTTTGGTGTTACAATTCATGAAAGTCTTGATGGGATAAACGTTTTGATTACTGGCATCGGTGCTGTGTTTTTCCGAAAAGTAGAAGTAACGTAAACCTGCCATGGACAGATTCCAAAATGTGATAGAGTCTCAGTTGAGGAGCCTTTCTGACAGTGTGCGTAATACACGCTTGCACAGTAGCAACCTTAAACCTAGGCTACAGAAGGCATTACAGGAACTACAAAATAATGATGACCTTGTCATTAAAAACTATGACAAGGGTGGGTCAGTTGTTGTGATGGATAAGGCTAATTACATCACCTGGGTCAATGATATGCTTACAGATCTGACTGTGTACAAGTGCTTGTCCACTAACCCTACTGCATTAATACAGAACAGAATTTTTAATCTTATAGATGAAGGGTTCAGTATGGGTTTTTTTAATAAAAAAGAAAGTGACTATCTCAAGGTAGCTAATCCAGTAACTCCAATTCTGTATGCCTTGCCTAAGACCCACAAAAACTTGTACCCACCTCCCATGAGGCCGATTGTGTCGGGTATTGGGTCTCTGGGTGAGAGGCTGGGGGAGTGGTTAGATCTGCTCCTCCAGCCTCTCGTCCAGAGAACACCCGGGCACCTTAGGGATAGTGCCGATGTCCTGAATTTCATGGAGGGGTTTATATGGCAGTCTAATTTCTCTTGGATCACTTCAGATGTCACCTCGTTATATACTTCTATACCACATGAAGTGGCGATATTTGCTCTTAAATTCCACATGCAAAAGTACAGTGATTTTTCCATAGATTTACAGTCTTATGTCATAGAGGTCACTTCTTTTCTCATGACTACAAATTTCTTTTGTTTTAACCAAACATTCTTCATGCAAACCAGTGGTGTTTCAATGGGTGCCAAATACTCACCTTCCATTGCCAATTTGGTCATGAGTTGGTGGGAAGAATGTTATATATATAATGATGAGAATCCATTTAAAGACTGTATACGATGGTACGGTAGATACATTGATGACCTTATATTTATCTGGAGTTCTGATGTATCTACCGTACAGGATTTAACAAACTATCTAAATTATAATCCATTCAATCTTAGATTTATTTCACGTCAAGACCATACGTGCATAGAGTTTCTAGATTTAAAATTAAAGGGGATACCTAATACCCCGATTGTTACTTCTACTTTTCGGAAAAACACAGCAGGGAATACAATATTGCGTGCAAACAGTCACCATCCTAAACATACTATTATCCCTATAGGGGAGATGGTAAGAGCAAAACGTAATTGTAGCACATTGGAAGATTATTCCCAAGAGATTGAGGGCATAAAGGGCAGACTTGTGCAGAGAGGCTACAGTGACTGGCATTTAAAAAGAGCAGAAAAAATTGTCGCTCGACGACCTCGTTTTCATAGTAAACGACATCAAAATTTATCTCCTCAAAATCCAATCACTGTGGTCTTCCAGTATAGTAATCAATTTAATGCTATCAGAAAAATATTGACTAATAATTTGACCATTCTTAAGGAAGATGCTGATATAGCCCAAATTTTGAGTAACGGATACAGAATTGTGTCTAGAAGAGCCCCCTCTTTAGGCTCTAGTTTATCTCCGAGTTCTCTTCATGCCCACTCTGCACAACCTTCTCATTGGCTCAGCACAAAAGGTTTCTTTAAATGTGGTGTGATGGCATGTAAAACTTGCAAATTTTCTGGTAAATGCTATAATTTCACCGATGCCAGTAATCAAAACGTTTATCCCATCAAGACTTTCATGAATTGTAACACCAAAAATGTGGTATACATCATGGAATGCATGGCATGCCATCTTAAATACGTGGGGAGTACCATACGGTCTTTAAAAACACGCATTCGTGAACATATTTATGATGCTGAAAATATTAGTGTCAATAGGAATATTTCACAAGTTTCACAACACTTTATTAATTATCATCACTCTAACCTTGAGTCACTTAAAATTTATGCAATTGAAAAAATTCATAAACCATTTAGAGGAGGAGACATTGAGGTGACCCTGAGAAACAGGGAATCATGGTGGATCTTTAAACTCGGAACAAGAATTCCACATGGTTTAAACAAAAGGAAAGATCTTATGCTCTTTTATTAGTATTCTGAGGGTTTACAAACTATAAAGTTGCTTTTTTGTCATCTAGTAACTAACTAAATCTGTAGTTTATATTTCCCATATAATTAATGACTCCTTTGTAAGGCTAATAGCTATCAATTTGCCCTTTTGTTTCCCCTTGCTGGCCGGCCGCTGTTACACTGTCACGGCATCTGCAGCTGTGCTTTTACCTATTTGCTCTAACCTAGTTTGGCTGCTACAGCTCCCTGTCTGGGAGATTCCTGCCATTGATTGTTTTGTTTTTCCATCTATGGTTGTCTGTGAGCTCGCTATTTTCAAAGGTACTAGGGAATTTTATAGTTCTATTCATTATGAGATTCACATGTATGTCTTATTCTCTTTAGAACTCACATGAGTTTGTGTCTATGTAAACTAATATAGTTTCTTTCTGTATTATTATGTGGGTTCATGACGTATGACACTGTACATACTATTTTACTATCATATTTTTGGATTTATTTAATGATTATTGTAATGTTATTATTATTTTTCATTTTGCATATAGTTTTTGTATTTTGTGTTATTTTTGATTTCTCTGCATTTCTGTTTAGTCAAAACACCTGTTTTTGTCTTTCCATCAAGCTTGTCTTGCTTTCATTATCATGTGTGCCTATTTTTGTTTGATTAGACAATTCTACCAATTGCAACACCGGAGTGATGACCAGATACTAGTATAAAAGTATAGACATGTCTTGTACCAGGTATCATGATTAAGGGTGCTTAGTCACCGGAAACGCGTTGGCCTTGGTTTTAATTTTTTTGTATGCTGATGTTTTGTCCTTTCACTATATTTTAAGTGAAATAAACTATGGATTTTTCACTATTTCGTTGAGCTGGATCTCCTTCTTTTTCCAGCTGGCTGCATTACATTCTATGGGGGCTGTGCTGCATTACATTCTATGGGGGCTGTGCTGCATTACATTCTATGGGGGCTATGCTGCATTACATTCTATGGGGGCTGTGCTGCATTACATTCTATGGTGGCTGTGCTGTATTACATTCTATGGGGACTGTGCTGTATTACATTCTATGGGGTCTGTGCTGTATTACATTCTATGGGAGCTGGCTGCATTACATTCTATGGGGGTTGTGCTGCACTACATTCTATGGGGCTGTGCTGCATTACATTCTATGGGGGCTGTGCTGCATTACATTCTATGGGGGCTGTGCTGTATTACATTCTATGGAGGCTGTGCTGCATTACATTCTATGGGGGCTGTGCTGCATTATATTCTATGGGGGCTGTGCTGCATTACATTCTATGGGGGCTGCGCTGCATTACATTCTATGGGGGCTGTGCTGCATTACATTCTATGGGGCTGTGCTGTATTACATTCTAAGGAGGCTGGCTGCATTACATTCTATGGGTGGCTGGCTGCATTACATTCTGTGGGGGCTGGCTGAATTACATTATATGGGTGGCTGGCTGCATTACATTCTATGGGGGCTGGCTGCATTACATTCTATGGGGGGCTGGCTGCATTACATTCTATGGGGGTTGGCTGCATTACATTCTATGGGGTGCTGTATTATATTCTATGGAGGGGCTATATTATATTCTATAGGGGGCTGCATTATGCTCTATGAGGGGCTACCATATATTATACTGTATATGCAGGGGCTGCATTATACTATATGAGGGGGCTGCATTATATTCTCTGGGGGGTTACATTATACTCGGGGCTACAATATATTATGTTGGGTGGCTGCATTATACCCTGGGGTGGCATCATTATACTATATGTGGGCTGCATTATACTGTATCGAGGACTATGGGGAATACATTATACTATATAAAGAACTATGGGGTGCATTATACTATGGGAAGTGAATTGTACTACATGAATGACAATGGCGGGGCATTATACTATAAGGGGCACTATGAGGAATGTATTATACTATTTGGAGGACTGAGGAATGTATTATACTATTTGGAGGACTGAGGAGTGTATTATACTATATGGAGGAATTGCAGTGTATTTTAATATATGGAGGTCTATGAGGAGTGTATTATACTATATGGAGGACTATGTGGAGTGTATAATACTATATGGAGGACTGAGGAGTGTATTATACTATATGGAGGACTGAGGAGTGTATTATACTATATGGAGGACTGAGGTGCACATTATAATATATGGAGGACTATGGGGTGTATTATACTAAACAAGCAAAATGCTGCCTATTCATCAAGTGATTGGATTGTTTATATGGGAACAGAAATCCTTGTTCTCAGCAGCACATCGCTGGTGTAAACTGTAGTTGTTCTGCTGATAACATGATACTCTATGGGGACAGATTGATCTAATTGTGATTGTTCTGTTCCCTTCATTCTTTCTCAGTTGGTGTAAAGAGGCCGGGAAACAAGGGAACGACTTCACTATTGTCGATCACACTCGTTTAGTGGCCTGAGATCAGCGCATGTAAATACAGCAGGAATGCTTCGCAGGGAGACCAGGCAAGGATGATGACAGTTGTAGTTAGCACCTGGCGCCTGGGAATAGCGCTAACTCTACTGCTTTTCCCAGCCACCAGAGCACTTAATTCTGGTATGTGTAATGATTTTTAGGGTTGATGTCAGCTGCGTAATGTCAGCTGCTATCAATCCCTGGTGTAAGTAATGGAGAGGTGTCTATCAGACACCCCCACTACTAGCCCAGACCTGGTGAGACCCAGCGACTCTGAAGAGTGGTGACTGTAGTAACAATACCGCTCTTCACTGTCGCCGAGCTCAGCGCAAGACCCGGAATATCTGAAGAGTGGTGACGTTACTGATGTCACCGCTCTTCAGAGTCACCGGGTCTCATGCTGAACAACGGAACCAAAAGTGGCTGTAGGCAAAGTTTATGGAGCATCAGAATGAGGTTCCATAACCTTTGGTCGTCTCAATCCCTTCATTATCTATGAGATCCAGTTATGTAGGTAAAGTAATGGCTTTTCTTGGTACTGCAACTAAAAGCAATAAATAGGACCGACCTGTAATGCTGGATACAGCTGTGATTATATGTTAAATAGTTGTGTTACACTCCCCTCACTTCTTGTAACCTACAAGTGTACAAAGATATTATACAGTCACCATGTGACAAGTGGGCTTGTGTACCTTCAAATGCCAGGGCTGAATTTAAGTCCCAGTCCGGCCCTGAGGTAGGCTGTATACTTGCCTTGTGGTCAGTGTAAAGCCATGTGAACCATCCCAGTGTTGATCAAATAAAGCTATTTTCACGGTTATAACAGGTGTGTTCACCTTTATTTGCGCCTTCTTTTCTTTGCTTCATCTACTATAGTATTGGGCACATTGGTAGCACCCCTGATTACTTATATAGGTATATATTAGTGGTGCCCGCTTTTCTTCCATTATTTATACAGGAATGTCACACCCTGGGGCAATATAAAAAAAGTGAAAAAAAATTAACATGTGTAAAAATATTTAAAAAAAAATCCAAAATAAAGAAAAAAAATAAAAATAAATACATTTCTTTATGTAAATAAAAAAACAATAAAAGTACATATATTTAGTATCGCCAAGTCCATAACGACCCAACCTATAAAACTGTCCCACTAGTTAACCCCTTCAGTGAACACCATAAAAAAAAACAGAGGCAAAAAACAATGCTTTATCATCATACCGCCAAACAAAAAGTGGAATAACACGTGATCAAAAAACGAGCCACCGTACAGCTTCATCAGCAAAAAAATCAAAAAGTTATAACCCTCAGAATAAAACGATGCAAAAAGAATTATTTTTTATATAAAATAGTTTTTATTGTATAAAAGCGCCAAACATAAAAAATATATAAATGAGATATCACTGTAATCGTACTGACCCGAAAAATAAAACTGCTTTATCAATTTTACCACACGCGGAATGATATAAACGCCCCACCCAAAAGAAATTCATGAATTGCTGATTTTTGTTCATTCTGCCTCCCCAAAAATGTCATGTGCCCGAAAATGGTACCAATAAAAATATCAACTCGTCCCGCATAAAATAAGACCTCGCATGACTCTGTGGGCCAAAATATGGAAAAATTATAGCTCTCAAAATGTTGTGATGCAAAAATGATTTTTTGCAATAAAAAACGATTTTTAGTATGTGACAGCTTCCAAACAAAAACCCGCTATAAAAACCCGCTATACATAGTAAATCCAACCCACCTTTATCACCCCCGTAGTTAGGGAAAAATAATAAAATAATATATTTATTTCTATTTTCTCATTAGGGTTAGGGCTAAAGTTAGGGTTGGGGCTAAAGTTAGGGTTTGGGTTGGGGCTAAAGTTAGGGTTAGAGTTGGGGCTAAAGTTATGGTTAGGGTTGGGGCTAGAGATGGGGTTAGGGTTTGGATTATGTTTACAGTTGGGATTAGGGTTGGGATTAGGGTTCGGAGTGTGTCAGGGTAAGGGGTGCCGTTAAGGTTATGGTTAGGGTTGGGATTAGGGGTATGGTTAGAGTTGGGATTAGAGTTAGGGTTGGAGTTAGAATTGGGGTTTTTTCACTGTTTAGGCACATCAGGGGCTCTCCAAACGCGACATGGCGTCCAATCTCAATTGCAGCCAATTCTGCGTTGAAAAAGTAAAACAGTGCTCCTTCCCTTCCGAGCTCTGCCGTGCACACAAACAGTGGATTACCCCCACATATGGGGTATCAGCATACTCAGGAAAAATTGGACAACTTTTGGGGTCCAATTTTTCCTGTTCCCCTTAGTAAAATAAAAATTTGGGAGCTAAAAAATTTTTGTGGGAAAAAAATGATTTTTTTTATTTTCACAGTTCTGCGTTATAAACTTTAGTGAAACACTTGGAGTTTCAAAGTGATCACAACACATATAGATAAGTTCCTTGGGGGGTCTAGTTTCCAATTTGGGGTCACTTATGGGGGGTTTCTACTGTTTAGGTACATCAGGGGCTCTGCAAACGCAATGTGATGCCCGCAGACCATTCCATCTAAGTCTGCATACCAAACGGCGCTCCTTCCCTTCCGAGCTCTGCCATGCGCGCAAAGGGTGGTTCCCCCCACATATGGGGTATCAGCGTACTCACAACAAATTGGACTGAACAACAACTTTTGGGGTCCAATTCCTCCTGTTACCCTTGGGAAAATACAAAACTGGGGGCTAAAAAATAATTTTTGTGAAAAAAAAAAGATTTTTTATTTTCACGGCTCTGCGTTATAATCTGTAGTGGAACACTTGGGGCTTCAAAGTTCTCACAACACATCTAGATAAGTTCCTTAGGGAGTCTACTATCAAGGGAAACTATTAGGAGAAACCGCCAGGTGGGCACTTCCCTGCGGTTTATGCTACCCTGACAGTGAAAGTCCGGTGCCTCAGATGGCCTGTGACAGCTGTACTCACAGCGCCCGAGAGCTGGGCAAGAAAACACTAAAACCGCAGAGCTGGAGGGAGCAGAATGCCAGGTGGTGAGTATACTGACAGGACCTGTGATCAAGTGACAACAGGGGGCGGGTCTTAGCCTCCTGTTGCTGGAGAATGCAGGATACTACAGGGACACTGAGCAGAGGAGAAGGGAAAGGGGGTAACCGGACACTAGGGAAAGGATGGGGCACCAGAGGGCGATGCAATCCAAGACAAGCCGAGGTCAGTAAACGAGAGAGGTAACGCGGTACACAAGGAGCAGGCTAATCAAATGGCAAAATGACTCCGGGGGAACAGAACCGAGTCAGAACCATACAAGCAAGCTAGAATACTGACACAGGCACACAAGGGTCAACACACTCAGCCAATAGCAAAAGTAAAACTGATGGAGATTGGAGCTTCCCAGGGCTATAAGAAGCTCTCCCTGAACCAAGGAGAGGCCACAATAATAAACCCCAGGTGTGCAGGTCAGAGCCTTCACTGTGATCAAAACATTAACCTCTGGTATGCAGGTCAAAACCTGCACTGAGATCATGACATCTACTTTCCAAAATGGTGTCACTTGTGGGTGGGTTTCCACTGTTTAGGTACATCAGGGGCTCTGCAAATGCAATGTGATGCCCGCAGACCATTCCATCTAAGTCTGCATTCCAAACGGTGCTGCTTCCCTTCCGAGCTCTGCCATGTGTCCAAACGGTGGTTCCCCCATATATGGGGTGTCAGCGCACTCAGAACAAACAACTTTTGGGGTCCAATTTCTCCTGTTACCCTTGGGAAAATACAAAACTGGGGGCTAAAAAATAATTTTTGTGGAAAAAAACGATTTTTTATTCGCACGGTTCTGCATTATAAACTGTAGTGAAACACTTGGGGGTTCAAAGTTTTCACAACACAACTAGATAAGTTCCTTAGGGAGTCTACCTTCCAAAATTGTGTCACTTGTGAGGGGTATCAACTGTTTAGGCACATCAGGGGCTCTCCAAATGCGACATGGCGTCCTATCTCAAGTCCAGCCAAATTTGCATTGAAAAGTCAAATGGCACTCCTTCCCTTCCGAGCTCTGCCATGCACCCAAACAGTGGTTTACCCCCACATATCTGGTATCAGCGTACTCAGGACAAACTGCACAACAACTTTTGGGGTCCAATTTTTTCTGTTACTCTTGGGAAAATAAAGAAAAAATTGGGGGCAAAGATCATTTTTGTGAAAAAAATATGATTTTTTATTTTTACGGCTCTACATTATAAACTTCTGTGAAGCACTTGAGGGGTCAAAGTGCTCATCTAGATAAGTTCCTTAGGGGTCTACTTTCCAAAATGGTGTCACTTGTGGGGGGTTTCCACTGTTTAGGCACATTAGGGTCTCTCCAAATGTGATAGAACCAAGCTAGGCTCAAATACTCAACAAAGAACCAAATCTAACTGAATTGAAACAAGCCGGTTCCTAGATATACTTAAAATATAACTTTTATTTTTAAACTATTAAGAAAGGTGCAGACATATAGTGCTAACAAAAAGTGCAACGTGCGTACGTACCAACATGAAGACACATATAAAAACATGTGAGCATATACCCGCGCAGTAAGACACTATTAGGTATGTACAACATACATCAGTATCTTGAACAGAAACAGGCTAGAGACTATGAATCCGTAGGCTTCTAGATCTCACGACTCTATGCCACAACTGTAATCAAATGGCAGGATAACGCCCCAGTAGGCTATATTTATAATTGCTTATCAGCCTCTAGGTGACTTCTGTTGCAGTAACAACGTACCCTTGCCCAGCGGTATATAACTCTTTCAATTGCTCAAATAAATGCAGTGACCATGTTTGTCATACAAATGCCCTCTACCAACAGAATTTTAGGGCAAAGACACATAGCTAGTCACATGCATAATATAACCCATGATACTCATCAGTCTTCTGCTAGTCCACTTCTGGAGACCTAGTGCAGTGCTGCGTATCAGTAGCCCATCGTGTCGGTCATTCCATTTTCAACCGCATTGTTCCCTCTGGGCCCATCATCTTGTACAGTGCTTCCCAACGCGTTTCATATGGATAGTAATCATCAGGGGATTGTATCACCTATACAGATATTGCGTGAGCGTGACGCTATGGCGGTCCATTTCCCGCCCCTTTTTATATGTAGCTACCCGGCGTCTCATCATTTCAGATTTCCGGACGCTAGGTGCCTTACTTCCGGTGTAGCCGGATATTCTGCATTCTGGAAAACAAGGTAACGCCACATCCGTTCCGGGTATCACACCGTCGGCACATCGTGACGTAACGTCATATCCGGTGCGTATCCGATTACTCTGCACCCTGGAATGAAGAGGAACGCTAACATCGTTCCACATAACCCGACGTCGGCACATCGTGCCGTCACGTCATATCCGGTGGGCGGGCATTATCTCCCTGCCGCCCACTCACCGGTGCGTATCAGTGCTTAAAATAGTGCAGGAAGAAGGGGACATCCGTCTCTCTTACCTCTCCTGCACCACTATACCAAAAGAAATGGGGGGGGGCACAAAACCCCGTACCGCTCCCCCAGAGCCTTCTGTAAAGGGGGTGTACGTGCAAACTTACGCTAACGATTTAAATCAGAGATACCCACGTTATGAGGACTATAGGACCACGGAGAGCAGTGTTATTCACCCGCGAAAAAATAAACAAAATAATAAAAACAAAACAAAAATAAATAAAAAAGAGACACAAAAATGTTTATATAATGGATGAAATAGTATCCAGATGGTACTAATAAACGCGCAAAAACCCAGACACACACCCCCGTGTATCAAGGCCCGTCGCAAAAAAAGCTCAAAAGACTAGGGAACAAGAACCTATGTAGGCGACACCGCGAACCTCCATAACCAGAAAAACAGCCAAGGGTGCAGCTATCGAGTAACCCTATGCAAACCCTTTCTATTCTGGTCCCTACCTATCGCGGAGGTTGGCACCCTAGACCTGCGCAGTGGCGCCCCCACTCGCCGGCGGCTGTCCCTATTCTAGGATACCCTGTTGCTCCCTGTTACTACAGGAAAGAAGAGAAGCCTACGTGGTCATTAAGACCATGTGGTGTAGTGGTTTGCAGACGGAAAATCCACCTACTTTCTCTCTGCAGTATACTCCTGTCCCAATCTCCACCCCTCTGTGACTGATAGACTCTGTCTACACCCATGAATTTGATTACTTTCAAATTGCCTTGATGTATCCGATTGATGTGATTGGCGACCGGGGTGTCTCTTTTGTTGATAGTGTCACAGTGGTGTTCTCCAACTCTCCTTCTGAATTCCCTACTTGTTTTACCGACATATTCCATTCCGCAGTTACAGGTGATTTTATAAATCACTCCCTTCGTTTTGCAGTTTATGAAATGGTTAACGTGAAAGACTTTCCCTGTTATATTGCTAGTGAAGGTTCCACCCTGTTGTATGGAATGACAGTATTTACAATCACCGCATCTGTAACAACCCTTGATCTTCCCACCTAGCCAGGTAGTTTGTGATTGCGCGGGGGCAAAGTGGCTGTGGACCAATCTATCTTTTAAAGAGCGACCTTTTCTGAAAGTCATTTGTGGGACCGGAGTTAACATATCTCTAAGATCAGGGTCCATCTGTAGGATGGACCAGTGTTTCTTAATGATCTCACGCATGTCTCCCGCCCCATTTGTATATTTAGTGATCAGTCTTAGACTGTTCTCATTTTCTTTTTTAGGAGTGGGGGTAAGAAGGTCCCTTCTTGGTTTCGTGAAGGATGACTTAAAGGCTTCACTCAAGATCTTATTGGGGTACCCTCTTTCCAAAAAACGCTCCTTAAGGTCCTTTGCCTGTTTTAGGTACCTGGTGTTGTCAGAGCAGTTCCTCCGTATACGGAGGTATTGGCCTTTAGGGATTCCTCTCTTGAGTGGTATCGGATGGTTGGATTCCCATCTCAGGAGGGAGTTTGTTGCCGTGGGTTTTCTGAAGGTGCTCGTTATCAGTTGTCCATCTTCCCCCCTCTCTATCAGGATATCCAAGAACGGTAATTTAAACCAGTTGGACTCAAAAGTAAAATGTAAACCCAGCTCATTCTGGTTCAAGTCTGCCACAAAATTTGTGAAACTGGTTTCGTCTCCCTTCCAGATAACAAACACGTCATCAATGTACCTTAGCCAAAGAATGACGTTACTTTCAGATACTGTGTGTTCACTGAAGACGATGTTCTCCTCCCACCAGCCCAGGAGCAGATTAGCATACGAGGGGGCACAAGGGCTCCCCATCGCGGTACCCCTGAGCTGGTGGAAGTACCTACCGTCATACAGGAAATAGTTCTTGGTGAGGCAAAATACCAAAGCCTGTTTGACAAAAATATTGTGTTTCAGATACTGTCGTCCTCTCATGCCCAGATAGTAGTCCACTGCCACCATGCCCCTGTCGTGTGGAATTGAGGAATATAGTGCCTCTACATCTATGGAGCATAATAGCATGTCTGCATCTAGTACGATGTTATCTAGCTTAAGGAGGAGGTCCGCTGTGTCGCGCACATACGAACTCAACGAGGTCACAAAGGGCCTTAAGATTTTGTCAACGTATAGACCCAGATTCTGAGTAAGGCTCCCAATACCTGACACAATCGGTCTACCCTTCAATGGGTTAATACCCTTGTGTATCTTAGGTAGACAGTAAAAAGTAGCCGTAATCGGATGTGTAGGTACCAGGAAGTCTCTCTCATTAGAGTCAATCAGTTTATTGTCAAAAGCTTCTTTTATCAGTCTTTTGAGCTGGCTAAGGTACAAAGTGGTGGGGTTAGATTCGAGCCTTTCATACCCCATTTCCTCTTTCAAGAGGGAGTAGCATAGTGTCCTATATTGCATCACGTCCATCACCACCACATTACCCCCTTTATCCGAGGGTTTTATCACTCGTTCCTGATCTTTTTCAAGTTCGCACAGACTATCCATCTCGATCTTAGTCATGTTGTGTGGTGACCTTTTGTGTCTAGTAGATTCCAAGTCTTTTAACTCCTGGGTGACTACATTCAGAAAGACATCTATGGGGCCTATATCCCTTGAAAATGGGGGCATACGTTTACTTTTATTCTTCAAAGTTGTGAATGGTCCCTCTCCCATATCATTCGGGTCTATATCCCCCAGATGAAAAAGAAATCTGACGTCTCTAAGGAGATCCTCATCTATGCCCAATTCCGAACATCGTTTTTTATCTTCGTTAATAAAGAATTTTTTCCACTTCAATTGTCTGACAAATAAATTCAGATCTTTTATGGCTTCGAAGCTATCATAGTCTGTAGTAGGTACAAAAGACAGGCCTTTACTAAGGACCGCCATCTGTACCTCACTCAGAGGTTTAGAGGATAAATTAATGATGTTCTGACCTACGATGGATTTCTGGGGTTGAACCTGTTCCTCAGGGGATAACTGAGGTCTAAAAAACGATCCCCCTGAGGTGAGCCCCTGTTAGATCCTCTACCTCCCCGTGCCCCTCCTCTTCCTCTAGACTTCCCTCTTGTGTTTTTAAACCTTATCTCGGGGTCTGAAAATTCTGCCTCAGACGATGATAAGTCTGACTCTTGGGGTCTAATTTGTTTGGGGTTCACTGGTAGACTCCGACTATCATAGGCCTTATTTTCTCTGAAATCTTGCAGATCTCTTACAAAGAATTTATGTTTTTTCTCTTTTAGATGATATTGAAATTTTTCTATGGTGTTTTGTAGGCTTTTTTCTTTGGCCCCAAATTCTGGTTCAGTGGAGAAACCTTTAGTGATGTCTATTTGTTCTTTCAGACTGTTATTAAGTTTAGTGAGCATCAGTTTTTCTTCCTCTAAGAGTAATCTCATTAGTTTTAGGGAACTCTCAGTCACTTCTTTCTCCCACCTAATAAGGAGTTCTGAATTCTTATATCTGAATCCCGGGGAGATGGGGATTCTCAGATGTCTAGGTACAATCCCTGCCTTGATATAATTGTCCAGGCTCTGCACCTCCCACCACGATGCAATCTGTTCCTTATATAATTTGGTAAGTTCTCTGAAAGCCGAATTAAAAGAAGGTGTGTATTTTTTCTGGGTGAAACTGCCCTCCGAGAAAACGTCCTTAGCCTCACTTATCCAAGTACTGGTATCAATTCCTGTGGTTAGGAAGCCTGCCATACCAAAAAGATACGATAGAACCAAGCTAGGCTCAAATACTCAACAAAGAACCAAATCTAACTGAATTGAAACAAGCCGGTTCCTAGATATACTTAAAATATAACTTTTATTTTTAAACTATTAAGAAAGGTGCAGACATATAGTGCTAACAAAAAGTGCAACGTGCGTACGTACCAACATGAAGACACATATAAAAACATGTGAGCATATACCCGCGCAGTAAGACACTATTAGGTATGTACAACATACATCAGTATCTTGAACAGAAACAGGCTAGAGACTATGAATCCGTAGGCTTCTAGATCTCACGACTCTATGCCACAACTGTAATCAAATGGCAGGATAACGCCCCAGTAGGCTATATTTATAATTGCTTATCAGCCTCTAGGTGACTTCTGTTGCAGTAACAACGTACCCTTGCCCAGCGGTATATAACTCTTTCAATTGCTCAAATAAATGCAGTGACCATGTTTGTCATACAAATGCCCTCTACCAACAGAATTTTAGGGCAAAGACACATAGCTAGTCACATGCATAATATAACCCATGATACTCATCAGTCTTCTGCTAGTCCACTTCTGGAGACCTAGTGCAGTGCTGCGTATCAGTAGCCCATCGTGTCGGTCATTCCATTTTCAACCGCATTGTTCCCTCTGGGCCCATCATCTTGTACAGTGCTTCCCAACGCGTTTCATATGGATAGTAATCATCAGGGGATTGTATCACCTATACAGATATTGCGTGAGCATGACGCTATGGCGGTCCATTTCCCGCCCCTTTTTATATGTAGCTACCCGGCGTCTCATCATTTCAGATTTCCGGACGCTAGGTGCCTTACTTCCGGTGTAGCCGGATATTCTGCATTCTGGAAAACAAGGTAACGCCACATCCGTTCCGGGTATCACACCGTCGGCACATCGTGACGTAACGTCATATCCGGTGCGTATCCGATTACTCTGCACCCTGGAATGAAGAGGAACGCTAACATCGTTCCACATAACCCGACGTCGGCACATCGTGCCGTCACGTCATATCCGGTGGGCGGGCATTATCTCCCTGCCGCCCACTAACCGGTGCGTATCAGTGCTTAAAATAGTGCAGGAAGAAGGGGACATCCGTCTCTCTTACCTCTCCTGCACCACTATACCAAAAGAAATGGGGGGGGGCACAAAACCCCGTACCGCTCCCCCAGAGCCTTCTGTAAAGGGGGTGTACGTGCAAACTTACGCTAACGATTTAAATCAGAGATACCCACGTTATGAGGACTATAGGACCACGGAGAGCAGTGTTATTCACCCGCGAAAAAATAAACAAAATAATAAAAACAAAACAAAAATAAATAAAAAAGAGACACAAAAATGTTTATATAATGGATGAAATAGTATCCAGATGGTACTAATAAACGCGCAAAAACCCAGACACACACCCCCGTGTATCAAGGCCCGTCGCAAAAAAAGCTCAAAAGACTAGGGAACAAGAACCTATGTAGGCGACACCGCGAACCTCCATAACCAGAAAAACAGCCAAGGGTGCAGCTATCGAGTAACCCTATGCAAACCCTTTCTATTCTGGTCCCTACCTATCGCGGAGGTTGGCACCCTAGACCTGCGCAGTGGCGCCCCCACTCGCCGGCGGCTGTCCCTATTCTAGGATACCCTGTTGCTCCCTGTTACTACAGGAAAGAAGAGAAGCCTACGTGGTCATTAAGACCATGTGGTGTAGTGGTTTGCAGACGGAAAATCCACCTACTTTCTCTCTGCAGTATACTCCTGTCCCAATCTCCACCCCTCTGTGACTGATAGACTCTGTCTACACCCATGAATTTGATTACTTTCAAATTGCCTTGATGTATCCGATTGATGTGATTGGCGACCGGGGTGTCTCTTTTGTTGATAGTGTCACAGTGGTGTTCTCCAACTCTCCTTCTGAATTCCCTACTTGTTTTACCGACATATTCCATTCCGCAGTTACAGGTGATTTTATAAATCACTCCCTTCGTTTTGCAGTTTATGAAATGGTTAACGTGAAAGACTTTCCCTGTTATATTGCTAGTGAAGGTTCCACCCTGTTGTATGGAATGACAGTATTTACAATCACCGCATCTGTAACAACCCTTGATCTTCCCACCTAGCCAGGTAGTTTGTGATTGCGCGGGGGCAAAGTGGCTGTGGACCAATCTATCTTTTAAAGAGCGACCTTTTCTGAAAGTCATTTGTGGGACCGGAGTTAACATATCTCTAAGATCAGGGTCCATCTGTAGGATGGACCAGTGTTTCTTAATGATCTCACGCATGTCTCCCGCCCCATTTGTATATTTAGTGATCAGTCTTAGACTGTTCTCATTTTCTTTTTTAGGAGTGGGGGTAAGAAGGTCCCTTCTTGGTTTCGTGAAGGATGACTTAAAGGCTTCACTCAAGATCTTATTGGGGTACCCTCTTTCCAAAAAACGCTCCTTAAGGTCCTTTGCCTGTTTTAGGTACCTGGTGTTGTCAGAGCAGTTCCTCCGTATACGGAGGTATTGGCCTTTAGGGATTCCTCTCTTGAGTGGTATCGGATGGTTGGATTCCCATCTCAGGAGGGAGTTTGTTGCCGTGGGTTTTCTGAAGGTGCTCGTTATCAGTTGTCCATCTTCCCCCCTCTCTATCAGGATATCCAAGAACGGTAATTTAAACCAGTTGGACTCAAAAGTAAAATGTAAACCCAGCTCATTCTGGTTCAAGTCTGCCACAAAATTTGTGAAACTGGTTTCGTCTCCCTTCCAGATAACAAACACGTCATCAATGTACCTTAGCCAAAGAATGACGTTACTTTCAGATACTGTGTGTTCACTGAAGACGATGTTCTCCTCCCACCAGCCCAGGAGCAGATTAGCATACGAGGGGGCACAAGGGCTCCCCATCGCGGTACCCCTGAGCTGGTGGAAGTACCTACCGTCATACAGGAAATAGTTCTTGGTGAGGCAAAATACCAAAGCCTGTTTGACAAAAATATTGTGTTTCAGATACTGTCGTCCTCTCATGCCCAGATAGTAGTCCACTGCCACCATGCCCCTGTCGTGTGGAATTGAGGAATATAGTGCCTCTACATCTATGGAGCATAATAGCATGTCTGCATCTAGTACGATGTTATCTAGCTTAAGGAGGAGGTCCGCTGTGTCGCGCACATACGAACTCAACGAGGTCACAAAGGGCCTTAAGATTTTGTCAACGTATAGACCCAGATTCTGAGTAAGGCTCCCAATACCTGACACAATCGGTCTACCCTTCAATGGGTTAATACCCTTGTGTATCTTAGGTAGACAGTAAAAAGTAG
This sequence comes from Ranitomeya imitator, assembly GCF_032444005.1. Classification (NCBI taxonomy): domain Eukaryota; kingdom Metazoa; phylum Chordata; class Amphibia; order Anura; family Dendrobatidae; genus Ranitomeya; species Ranitomeya imitator. The sequence continues at coordinate 779,806,259 of NC_091282.1, read as the reverse complement.
CCGTAATCGGATGTGTAGGTACCAGGAAGTCTCTCTCATTAGAGTCAATCAGTTTATTGTCAAAAGCTTCTTTTATCAGTCTTTTGAGCTGGCTAAGGTACAAAGTGGTGGGGTTAGATTCGAGCCTTTCATACCCCATTTCCTCTTTCAAGAGGGAGTAGCATAGTGTCCTATATTGCATCACGTCCATCACCACCACATTACCCCCTTTATCCGAGGGTTTTATCACTCGTTCCTGATCTTTTTCAAGTTCGCACAGACTATCCATCTCGATCTGGCTAGGTGGGAAGATCAAGGGTTGTTACAGATGCGGTGATTGTAAATACTGTCATTCCATACAACAGGGTGGAACCTTCACTAGCAATATAACAGGGAAAGTCTTTCACGTTAACCATTTCATAAACTGCAAAACGAAGGGAGTGATTTATAAAATCACCTGTAACTGCGGAATGGAATATGTCGGTAAAACAAGTAGGGAATTCAGAAGGAGAGTTGGAGAACACCACTGTGACACTATCAACAAAAGAGACACCCCGGTCGCCAATCACATCAATCGGATACATCAAGGCAATTTGAAAGTAATCAAATTCATGGGTGTAGACAGAGTCTATCAGTCACAGAGGGGTGGAGATTGGGACAGGAGTATACTGCAGAGAGAAAGTAGGTGGATTTTCCGTCTGCAAACCACTACACCACATGGTCTTAATGACCACGTAGGCTTCTCTTCTTTCCTGTAGTAACAGGGAGCAACAGGGTATCCTAGAATAGGGACAGCCGCCGGCGAGTGGGGGCGCCACTGCGCAGGTCTAGGGTGCCAACCTCCGCGATAGGTAGGGACCAGAATAGAAAGGGTTTGCATAGGGTTACTCGATAGCTGCACCCTTGGCTGTTTTTCTGGTTATGGAGGTTCGCGGTGTCGCCTACATAGGTTCTTGTTCCCTAGTCTTTTGAGCTTTTTTTGCGACGGGCCTTGATACACGGGGGTGTGTGTCTGGGTTTTTGCGCGTTTATTAGTACCATCTGGATACTATTTCATCCATTATATAAACATTTTTGTGTCTCTTTTTTATTTATTTTTGTTTTGTTTTTATTATTTTGTTTATTTTTTCGCGGGTGAATAACACTGCTCTCCGTGGTCCTATAGTCCTCATAACGTGGGTATCTCTGATTTAAATCGTTAGCGTAAGTTTGCACGTACACCCCCTTTACAGAAGGCTCTGGGGGAGCGGTACGGGGTTTTGTGCCCCCCCCCATTTCTTTTGGTATAGTGGTGCAGGAGAGGTAAGAGAGACGGATGTCCCCTTCTTCCTGCACTATTTTAAGCACTGATACGCACCGGTTAGTGGGCGGCAGGGAGATAATGCCCGCCCACCGGATATGACGTGACGGCACGATGTGCCGACGTCGGGTTATGTGGAACGATGTTAGCGTTCCTCTTCATTCCAGGGTGCAGAGTAATCGGATACGCACCGGATATGACGTTACGTCACGATGTGCCGACGGTGTGATACCCGGAACGGATGTGGCGTTACCTTGTTTTCCAGAATGCAGAATATCCGGCTACACCGGAAGTAAGGCACCTAGCGTCCGGAAATCTGAAATGATGAGACGCCGGGTAGCTACATATAAAAAGGGGCGGGAAATGGACCGCCATAGCGTCATGCTCACGCAATATCTGTATAGGTGATACAATCCCCTGATGATTACTATCCATATGAAACGCGTTGGGAAGCACTGTACAAGATGATGGGCCCAGAGGGAACAATGCGGTTGAAAATGGAATGACCGACACGATGGGCTACTGATACGCAGCACTGCACTAGGTCTCCAGAAGTGGACTAGCAGAAGACTGATGAGTATCATGGGTTATATTATGCATGTGACTAGCTATGTGTCTTTGCCCTAAAATTCTGTTGGTAGAGGGCATTTGTATGACAAACATGGTCACTGCATTTATTTGAGCAATTGAAAGAGTTATATACCGCTGGGCAAGGGTACGTTGTTACTGCAACAGAAGTCACCTAGAGGCTGATAAGCAATTATAAATATAGCCTACTGGGGCGTTATCCTGCCATTTGATTACAGTTGTGGCATAGAGTCGTGAGATCTAGAAGCCTACGGATTCATAGTCTCTAGCCTGTTTCTGTTCAAGATACTGATGTATGTTGTACATACCTAATAGTGTCTTACTGCGCGGGTATATGCTCACATGTTTTTATATGTGTCTTCATGTTGGTACGTACGCACGTTGCACTTTTTGTTAGCACTATATGTCTGCACCTTTCTTAATAGTTTAAAAATAAAAGTTATATTTTAAGTATATCTAGGAACCGGCTTGTTTCAATTCAGTTAGATTTGGTTCTTTGTTGAGTATTTGAGCCTAGCTTGGTTCTATCGTATCTTTTTGGTATGGCAGGCTTCCTAACCACAGGAATTGATACCAGTACTTGGATAAGTGAGGCTAAGGACGTTTTCTCGGAGGGCAGTTTCACCCAGAAAAAATACACACCTTCTTTTAATTCGGCTTTCAGAGAACTTACCAAATTATATAAGGAACAGATTGCATCGTGGTGGGAGGTGCAGAGCCTGGACAATTATATCAAGGCAGGGATTGTACCTAGACATCTGAGAATCCCCATCTCCCCGGGATTCAGATATAAGAATTCAGAACTCCTTATTAGGTGGGAGAAAGAAGTGACTGAGAGTTCCCTAAAACTAATGAGATTACTCTTAGAGGAAGAAAAACTGATGCTCACTAAACTTAATAACAGTCTGAAAGAACAAATAGACATCACTAAAGGTTTCTCCACTGAACCAGAATTTGGGGCCAAAGAAAAAAGCCTACAAAACACCATAGAAAAATTTCAATATCATCTAAAAGAGAAAAAACATAAATTCTTTGTAAGAGATCTGCAAGATTTCAGAGAAAATAAGGCCTATGATAGTCGGAGTCTACCAGTGAACCCCAAACAAATTAGACCCCAAGAGTCAGACTTATCATCGTCTGAGGCAGAATTTTCAGACCCCGAGATAAGGTTTAAAAACACAAGAGGGAAGTCTAGAGGAAGAGGAGGGGCACGGGGAGGTAGAGGATCTAACAGGGGCTCACCTCAGGGGGATCGTTTTTTAGACCTCAGTTATCCCCTGAGGAACAGGTTCAACCCCAGAAATCCATCGTAGGTCAGAACATCATTAATTTATCCTCTAAACCTCTGAGTGAGGTACAGATGGCGGTCCTTAGTAAAGGCCTGTCTTTTGTACCTACTACAGACTATGATAGCTTCGAAGCCATAAAAGATCTGAATTTATTTGTCAGACAATTGAAGTGGAAAAAATTCTTTATTAACGAAGATAAAAAACGATGTTCGGAATTGGGCATAGATGAGGATCTCCTTAGAGACGTCAGATTTCTTTTTCATCTGGGGGATATAGACCCGAATGATATGGGAGAGGGACCATTCACAACTTTGAAGAATAAAAGTAAACGTATGCCCCCATTTTCAAGGGATATAGGCCCCATAGATGTCTTTCTGAATGTAGTCACCCAGGAGTTAAAAGACTTGGAATCTACTAGACACAAAAGGTCACCACACAACATGACTAAGATCGAGATGGATAGTCTGTGCGAACTTGAAAAAGATCAGGAACGAGTGATAAAACCCTCGGATAAAGGGGGTAATGTGGTGGTGATGGACGTGATGCAATATAGGACACTATGCTACTCCCTCTTGAAAGAGGAAATGGGGTATGAAAGGCTCGAATCTAACCCCACCACTTTGTACCTTAGCCAGCTCAAAAGACTGATAAAAGAAGCTTTTGACAATAAACTGATTGACTCTAATGAGAGAGACTTCCTGGTACCTACACATCCGATTACGGCTACTTTTTACTGTCTACCTAAGATACACAAGGGTATTAACCCATTGAAGGGTAGACCGATTGTGTCAGGTATTGGGAGCCTTACTCAGAATCTGGGTCTATACGTTGACAAAATCTTAAGGCCCTTTGTGACCTCGTTGAGTTCGTATGTGCGCGACACAGCGGACCTCCTCCTTAAGCTAGATAACATCGTACTAGATGCAGACATGCTATTATGCTCCATAGATGTAGAGGCACTATATTCCTCAATTCCACACGACAGGGGCATGGTGGCAGTGGACTACTATCTGGGCATGAGAGGACGACAGTATCTGAAACACAATATTTTTGTCAAACAGGCTTTGGTATTTTGCCTCACCAAGAACTATTTCCTGTATGACGGTAGGTACTTCCACCAGCTCAGGGGTACCGCGATGGGGAGCCCTTGTGCCCCCTCGTATGCTAATCTGCTCCTGGGCTGGTGGGAGGAGAACATCGTCTTCAGTGAACACACAGTATCTGAAAGTAACGTCATTCTTTGGCTAAGGTACATTGATGACGTGTTTGTTATCTGGAAGGGAGACGAAACCAGTTTCACAAATTTTGTGGCAGACTTGAACCAGAATGAGCTGGGTTTACATTTTACTTTTGAGTCCAACTGGTTTAAATTACCGTTCTTGGATATCCTGATAGAGAGGGGGGAAGATGGACAACTGATAACGAGCACCTTCAGAAAACCCACGGCAACAAACTCCCTCCTGAGATGGGAATCCAACCATCCGATACCACTCAAGAGAGGAATCCCTAAAGGCCAATACCTCCGTATACGGAGGAACTGCTCTGACAACACCAGGTACCTAAAACAGGCAAAGGACCTTAAGGAGCGTTTTTTGGAAAGAGGGTACCCCAATAAGATCTTGAGTGAAGCCTTTAAGTCATCCTTCACGAAACCAAGAAGGGACCTTCTTACCCCCACTCCTAAAAAAGAAAATGAGAACAGTCTAAGACTGATCACTAAATATACAAATGGGGCGGGAGACATGCGTGAGATCATTAAGAAACACTGGTCCATCCTACAGATGGACCCTGATCTTAGAGATATGTTAACTCCGGTCCCACAAATGACTTTCAGAAAAGGTCGCTCTTTAAAAGATAGATTGGTCCACAGCCACTTTGCCCCCGCGCAATCACAAACTACCTGGCTAGGTGGGAAGATCAAGGGTTGTTACAGATGCGGTGATTGTAAATACTGTCATTCCATACAACAGGGTGGAACCTTCACTAGCAATATAACAGGGAAAGTCTTTCACGTTAACCATTTCATAAACTGCAAAACGAAGGGAGTGATTTATAAAATCACCTGTAACTGCGGAATGGAATATGTCGGTAAAACAAGTAGGGAATTCAGAAGGAGAGTTGGAGAACACCACTGTGACACTATCAACAAAAGAGACACCCCGGTCGCCAATCACATCAATCGGATACATCAAGGCAATTTGAAAGTAATCAAATTCATGGGTGTAGACAGAGTCTATCAGTCACAGAGGGGTGGAGATTGGGACAGGAGTATACTGCAGAGAGAAAGTAGGTGGATTTTCCGTCTGCAAACCACTACACCACATGGTCTTAATGACCACGTAGGCTTCTCTTCTTTCCTGTAGTAACAGGGAGCAACAGGGTATCCTAGAATAGGGACAGCCGCCGGCGAGTGGGGGCGCCACTGCGCAGGTCTAGGGTGCCAACCTCCGCGATAGGTAGGGACCAGAATAGAAAGGGTTTGCATAGGGTTACTCGATAGCTGCACCCTTGGCTGTTTTTCTGGTTATGGAGGTTCGCGGTGTCGCCTACATAGGTTCTTGTTCCCTAGTCTTTTGAGCTTTTTTTGCGACGGGCCTTGATACACGGGGGTGTGTGTCTGGGTTTTTGCGCGTTTATTAGTACCATCTGGATACTATTTCATCCATTATATAAACATTTTTGTGTCTCTTTTTTATTTATTTTTGTTTTGTTTTTATTATTTTGTTTATTTTTTCGCGGGTGAATAACACTGCTCTCCGTGGTCCTATAGTCCTCATAACGTGGGTATCTCTGATTTAAATCGTTAGCGTAAGTTTGCACGTACACCCCCTTTACAGAAGGCTCTGGGGGAGCGGTACGGGGTTTTGTGCCCCCCCCCATTTCTTTTGGTATAGTGGTGCAGGAGAGGTAAGAGAGACGGATGTCCCCTTCTTCCTGCACTATTTTAAGCACTGATACGCACCGGTTAGTGGGCGGCAGGGAGATAATGCCCGCCCACCGGATATGACGTGACGGCACGATGTGCCGACGTCGGGTTATGTGGAACGATGTTAGCGTTCCTCTTCATTCCAGGGTGCAGAGTAATCGGATACGCACCGGATATGACGTTACGTCACGATGTGCCGACGGTGTGATACCCGGAACGGATGTGGCGTTACCTTGTTTTCCAGAATGCAGAATATCCGGCTACACCGGAAGTAAGGCACCTAGCGTCCGGAAATCTGAAATGATGAGACGCCGGGTAGCTACATATAAAAAGGGGCGGGAAATGGACCGCCATAGCGTCATGCTCACGCAATATCTGTATAGGTGATACAATCCCCTGATGATTACTATCCATATGAAACGCGTTGGGAAGCACTGTACAAGATGATGGGCCCAGAGGGAACAATGCGGTTGAAAATGGAATGACCGACACGATGGGCTACTGATACGCAGCACTGCACTAGGTCTCCAGAAGTGGACTAGCAGAAGACTGATGAGTATCATGGGTTATATTATGCATGTGACTAGCTATGTGTCTTTGCCCTAAAATTCTGTTGGTAGAGGGCATTTGTATGACAAACATGGTCACTGCATTTATTTGAGCAATTGAAAGAGTTATATACCGCTGGGCAAGGGTACGTTGTTACTGCAACAGAAGTCACCTAGAGGCTGATAAGCAATTATAAATATAGCCTACTGGGGCGTTATCCTGCCATTTGATTACAGTTGTGGCATAGAGTCGTGGGATCTAGAAGCCTACGGATTCATAGTCTCTAGCCTGTTTCTGTTCAAGATACTGATGTATGTTGTACATACCTAATAGTGTCTTACTGCGCGGGTATATGCTCACATGTTTTTATATGTGTCTTCATGTTGGTACGTACGCACGTTGCACTTTTTGTTAGCACTATATGTCTGCATCTCTCTCCAAATGTGACATGGCTACTTGCACTCCGACCTCTGCCATGCGCCCAAACAGTGGTCCCCCCCCCCACATATAGGGTATCTGCGTACTCAAGACAAATTGTACAAAAACTTCTGGGGTCCAATTTTTCCTGTTACCCTTGGTGAAATAAAACAAATTGGATATAAAGTAAAAAAAAGTTAAATGTTCATTTTTTTAAACATTCCAAAAATTCCTGTGAAGCACTTGAAGGGTTAACAAACTTCTTGAATGTGGTTTTGAGCACCTTGAGGGGTGCAGTTTTTAGAATCATGTCACTTTTGGGTATTTGCTATCATATAGACCTCTCAAAGTGACTTGAAATGTGATGTGGTCCCTAAAAAAAAAAATGGTGTTATAAAAATGAGAAATCGCTGGTCAACTTTTAACCCTTATAACTTCCTAACAAAAAAATTTTGGTTACAAAATTGTGCTGATGTAAAGTAGACATGTGGGAAATGTTACTTAATAAGTATTTTATGTGACATATCTCTGTGATTTAAAAGCATGAAAATTCAAAGTTGGAAATTTTTTTTGCCAAATTTCCATTTTTTTAACAAAAAAGCGCAAGTAACCGAAGAAATTTTACCTCTAACATGAAGTACAATATGTCACGAGAAAACAATGTCAGAATCACCTGGATCTATGCAAGCGTTCCAGAGTTATAACCTCATAAAGGGACAGTGGTCAGAATTGTAAAAATTGGCCCAGTCATTAAAGGGAACCTGCCACCCCGTTTTTTCAGATTGAGATAAAAAATACTGTTAAATAGGGCCTGCGCTGTGCGTTACAATAGTGTATGTAGTGTACCCCGATTCCCCACGTATGCTGCGAAATACATTACCAAAGTCGCCATTTTCGCCTGTCAATCAGGCTGGTCAGGTCAGGTGGGCATGGTGACATCGCTGTTTCTTCCCCAGCTTTCCGTTGGTGGCGTAGTGGTGTGCGCATGTCCAAGTGCCGAATCCACTGCGCGCAGGTGAATGAAAAAGCACGCGATCTGCGCTATTACCCTTGTCATCGGTGGGGGCGGCCATCTTCCTGAGGCCGCGCGTGCACAGATGGAGTGCTCTGCTGCACGGGGCTTCAGGAAAATGGCCACGGGATGCGTGCGCAGATGGAGATCGCGGCGGCCATTTTCCCAAAGCCGAGATGCAAACGCGCGGCCTCAGGAAGATGGCCGCCCCCACCGATGGCAGATGAGGTTTAACAATGATAAATGTAAGGTTATACACATGGGAAGAAGGAATCAATGTCACCATTACACACTGAATGGGAAACCACTGGGTAAATCTGACAGGGAGAAGGACTTGGGGATCCTAGTTAATGATAAACTTACCTGGAGCAGCCAGTGCCAGGCAGCAGCTGCCAAGGCAAACAGGATCATGGGGTGCATTAAAAGAGGTCTGGATACACATGGATACACATGGAGTACTGTGTCCAGTTTTGGGCACCGGTGCTCAGGAAGGATATAATGGAACTAGAGAGAGTACAAAGGAGGGCAACAAAATTAATAAAGGGGATGGGAGAACTACAATACCCAGATAGATTAGCGAAATTAGGATTATTTAGTCTAGAAAAAAGACGACTGAGGGGCGATCTATAAGTATATAAGGGGACAATACAAATATCTCGCTGAGGATCTGTTTATACCAAGGAAGGTGACGGGCACAAGGGGGCATTCTTTGCGTCTGGAGGAGAGAAGGTTTTTCCACCAACATAGAAGAGGATTCTTTACTGTTAGGGCAGTGAGAATCTGGAATTGCTTGCCTGAGGAGGTGGTGATGGCGAACTCAGTCGAGGGGTTCAAGAGAGGCCTGGATGTCTTCCTAGAGCAAAACAATATTGTATCATACAATTAGGTTCTGTAGAAGGACGTAGATCTGGGGATTTATTATGATGGAATATAGGCTGAACTGGATGGACAAATGTCTTTTTTTCGGCCTTACTAACTATGTTACTATGTTACCACGCCCACCTGACCTGACCAGCCTGATTGACAGGCGAAAACGGCGACTTTGGTAATGTATTTCGCAGCATAGGTGGGGAATCAGGGTACACTACATACACTATTGTAACGCACAGCGCAGGCCCTATTTAACAGTATTTTTATCTCAATCTGAAAAAACGGGGTGACAGGTCTCCTTTAACATACAAACCACCCTTGGGGGTTAAGGGGTTAAAGGATGGTTGGAGTGGTCACCACCCACATCAGCTGACCCAGAAACTCTGCAACTGCAGAAGATTGCCAGCAAACTGACCCCCACTGGTCCTGAAAGGAAAAAAAGCTACATTTAAAACAGAGTGGAACCAGAGCTGACACAAATCCAAAAATTGATTGCAACGCGTACAGTCTTTGTTGTGGAGGATCTCAAAGACCCTCCGACAGTGGCGTATCCAGGGGGGGGCAGCCGGGGCATGTGCCCCGGGCGCAGCCGACAGGGGGGCGCCAGCGGGCCGCCTGATGATGCGGCGGTCCAAGGAGGCTCGGGTGGGACTGCACTTGTCCCGCAGCTGAGCAGAGCCCCTCCACCGCAGAGAGCCGCACACCACAGCTATTGCTTGTGCAGCTCTGTGCTCACAGGACCTGTGATGAGGTCACGGGGGGGAGGAGTCAGGAGTCACATGATGAAGGGCTTCTGTGTAGTGCAGGACTCTGCTGATTGTCATGGTGCTCGGTGCTGGACGAGGGTAAGGGTCAGGAGTGGTTTGTGTGGATGTAGCAGAGCCATGTGTGTACTAGGTGTACAGAGCGGAAGCCGTGTCTGCAAGGTGTACGGAGCGGAGCCGTGTCTGTGTACAGAGCGGAGCCGTGTGTGTACGGAGCGGAGCCGTGTGTGTGTACGGAGCGGAGTTGTGTGTGTGTGTGTACGGAGCGGAGCCGTGTGTGTACGGAGCGGAGCCATGTGTGTACGGAGCGGAGCCGTGTGTGTTTACGGAGCGGAGCCGTGTGTGTGTACGGAGCGGAGCCGTGTGTGTGTACGGAGCGGAGCCATGTGTGTACGGAGCGGGGCCATGTGTGTACGGAGCAGAGCTGTGTGTGTGTACGGAGCAGAGCCGTGTGTGTGTGTACAGAGCGGAGCCATGTGTGTACGGAGCGGAGCCATGTGTGTACGGAGCGGAGCCATATGTGTACGGAGCAGAGCTGTGTGTGTGTACGGAGCGGAGCCGTGTGTGTGTGTACGGAGCGGAGCCGTGTGTGTACGGAGCGGAGCCGTGTGTGTGTGTACGGAGCGGAGCCGTGTGTGTGTGTACGGAGCGGAGCCGTGTGTGTGTGTACGGAGCGGAGCCGTGTGTGTGTGTACGGAGCGGAGCCGTGTGTGTGTGTGTACGGAGCGGAGCCGTGTGTGTGTGTACGGAGCGGAGCCGTGTGTGTGTGTACGGAGCGGAGCCGTGTGTGTGTGTACGAGGTGTACAGAGCTGAACTGCGTGTGTGCAAGGTGTACATAGCGGAGCCGTGTGTGTACGAGGTGTACATAGCGGAGTCGTGTGTGTACGAGGTGTACGGAGCGGAGCCGTGTGTGCAAGGTGTACGGAGCTGAGCCGTGTGTATACGAGGTGTATGGAGTGGAGCCACGTGTGTACGGAGCGGAGCCGTGTGTGCAAGGTGTACGGAGCTCAGCCACGTGTGTAGGAGTAACTAGGTGTGGCCATTACATTACTGTACTCAGTGTGTGTGTGTGTGTTTGTGCGTGCATGCGTAGCGCTGCGGGTGAATGTGCAGAGACGTAAATGGTTTTGTGTGTGTACGGAGAGGAGAGGCGAGGGCAATGATGGGACTGACGGGGAGAGGGCAATAATTGGGATGGAGGGGGAGGAGGAAATGATGGATGTGGTGGAATGGGCAATAATGAGGGGGGGAAGAAATGATGGAGGTGGTAGAATGGACAAGGATGGTGGTGGTGGAAAGCACACTGATGATATTGGAGGGGGAGAAAATGATGGAGGTGGTGGAATGGGCAAGTATGGTGATGGTGGAAAGGACAATGATGATGGTGGTGGAAAGGGCAAAGATGGAGATGGTGGGGGAAAAGAAAATGATGGATATGGTAGAAAAGGCAAAGGAGGAAATGATGGAGGTGGTGGAATGGGAAATTATGGGGTGGTGGGGGAGAAAGCAATTATAGTGGTGGTGGAGAAAGTAAAGATGGAGGTGGTGAAGAGAGCAATGATGGGGTGGGGTAGAGGAAAATAATGGGCATATATGAGGAAACAGTTCAGGAGAATGGGGGGCATATCTGAGGAAACAGTATGGGGGATGGGTGCAGACAGTATGAGGAGCGAACGGGGGAATGTATGTGGACACAGTATGAGTAGCAATGTGAAAAATGTATGTGGACAGAGTACGGGGAGTGAGGGTGATGGGATGTGTGCAGACACAATATAGGGAGTCAGGTGAGCAGGCAGTATAGAAAGCGAGGGGGTAAATATATGAGGAGACAGTTTGGTGAACAGGAGGGATGTGAGAGGAGACAGTATGAGGAGGGAAGGGAATAGTGTGAGGAGACAGTATGCGGGAGAAAAGTGAGTGGGCACAGAATAGAAACTGAGCAGTAGGGGTGTAGAATGAGGGGACAGTGTAAGGGCACAGCCAGCAGAGGACGGTATACCAAGGAGGGGGGAGTGTAATCAGAGTACAGTACAAATACTGGGCCCTATAGAGGGGGACACAGTGTGAGAGGACAGTGTGACGAGGGGACCGGTATGGAAAGGAGAGGTTAGAGTGAAGAGTATGTACCATAAGAGGGACAGTGTGGGGGTCATATTTTGGGCAGACAATATAGTGAGGGGCAATTTTTTATTCAGGAGCATTATAATGACACTTGTATCTTTAAGGGCGTCATGTGGAGATTTTCTGCAAAAGAGCGGACAAGATGGAAGTCTGCAGAGACGGCTGTGGATGAGAAAACTCATCATGGGGTCTGGACAAGATGAAGAAAAGAAGTAGAACGACTCCAGAGATGACGACATCTATAAGGTACCTGGATGTAAATGTTATTTGTGTGTTGTGAATTCTGTGGCAGAGCTCCCTCCTGTGGTCACAAGTGGTACTGCGGCTTCTGAGTTTCCTTCCTCAGGTGATGTGGTGAAGTCGTAAGGTGTTGCTCTATTTAACTCCACCTAGTGCTTTGCTCCTGGCCTCCAGTCAATGTTCTAGTGTTGGTCTTGCTTCCTCCTGGATCTTTCCTGTGGCCTGTCTGCTCAGCATAAGCTAAGTCTGCTTGTGTTTATTTTGTTGCTATATTTTCTGTCCAGCTTGCTTTTTGGGTTTTGCTTGCTTGCTGGAAGCTCTGAGACGCAGAGGGAGCACCTCCGTACCGTTAGTCGGTGCGGAGGGTCTTTTTGCCCCTCTGCGTGGTTGTTTGCAGGTTTTTGTGTTGACCGCAAAGCTATCTTTCCTGTCCTCGATCTATTCAGTAAGTCGGGCCTCACTTTGCTAAACCTATTTCATCTCTGTGTTTGTATTTTCATCTTACTCACAGTCATTATATGTGGGGGGCTGCCTTTTCCTTTGGGGAATTTCTCTGAGGCAAGGTAGGCTTATTTTTCTACCTTCAGGGCTAGCTAGTTTCTCAGGCTGTGCCCGAAGCGCCTAGGTCTGTCAGGAGCGCTCCACGGCTACCTTTAGTGTGGTATTATAGGATTAGGGATTGCGGTCAGCAGAGTTCCCACGTCTCAGAGCTCGTCCTATGTTTTGTGGGTTTTGTCAGGTCACTTGTGTGCTCTGAACTTCAAGGTCCATTGTGGTTCTGAATTACCTAATCATAACATTGTGATACTGACTAACTCATGTTTTTATTTATGTTAGGAGCATTAAAGGGGTTGTCCAGGTTTGTAATGAGTCTGCAGTCATTCTTTGTGACTGCAGACTTCTGAATTCTCACAGTGCGCCCTGCACGCTGTCAGGATTCTCTCGTGCTGGTGATTTACATACATGCGGTCACGTGCTGACTAGACATGTGTGGCCTCACTCAATGAAAATGAACTGAGCGAGGCCGGCACGTCTAGTCGGAATGTGGTCAGAAGTATACTAATCACATGCTTTTGCTGACATGACCGTCCACCGGCAAGGGAGAATCCTAAAAGAATTCAGAAGCTGCGATGTCAGGATTCAGCTCTGCAGGTTCCAGTAGTCGTCACATGGACACTTCACTCATATGCGACTTTCAGACTTGTGGTCCTGTGACAACGAGCTTCTCTTCTGCTTCTCAGTTTTTCACTGAATATTGAGAGCATTAGGGAGAGGAGCTCGTGGGTACATGACTAAGTGTGAAAATCACATATGTCCTGGGGGGGGCGCCGAAATGAATTCTTGCCCCGGGTGCCAGAAACCCTAGATACGCCTCTGCCCTCCGAGAGAATCAGCGTCTGCTATTCCAGCAGAAAAAGGTGCAACAGGTGCAACAAAAAACAAGAAAAGCAAGCAAACATTAGTACAACTGAACTCAGTTGCTTCAGGCCTTTTCAGCCCCAAAGGGAAAACAGGCAACAGTCCTTAACAACCTCCTCTGGGCAATGTCAGCAGCAATGAAATTCACACTTGTGGTACTTCTCTCCTACATGAAAGTGGTCCAAGCAGTGGCAGATGATGGCCTCCTCCATCTACAAGGCAGGTCAGGAAATTTAACCTGGCCTGGGTCCACCTCCACTGCCGTCATGCTCCCACAACCCACCTGGGAAGGGCCATAGCTGGTGACCCTAACGGTATGTGCACACGTTCAGTTTTTTTTTTGCATTTTTTCGCTATAAAAACGCTATAAAAACTCATTAAAAACGCATGCATTATGAATCCTATCATTTAGAATGCATTCTGCAATTTTTGTGCACATGATGCGTTTTTTTCCACGAAAAAAACGCATTGCGGTAAAAAAAGCAGCATGTTCATTAATTTTGAGGTTTTTTCACGTTTTTCCCGGTAGTCTATGCATTTTGAAAAACGCATAAAAAATGCACAAAAAAAGGCATCAAAAACACGAAAAAAAAACGCATGCGGATTTCTGGCAGAAATGTCCAGTTTTTGTCAGGAAAATTTCTGCCAGAAATCCTGATGTGTGCACATACCCTTATCTTTGGACCACCTGATCTGCTGTGGCCCATGTGTCTTCACCGAATCCTGGCCTCCCCAGCCCACAGTTTTAGCAAGTTGGATGGTGTCGCCCCTTTGAGAGATTCAGCCAGTCCACTTCCCTCTGAGGCATCTCGATCAGCACCCTCCAGCTCTTTAGGGTACCCTTCGGAGGTTACCTTCATCCCACTAGGATGCCCGGTCCCAGGCACCTGCACCATTTCCGCAGAGACTGTTTCAGTACTCCTTTGGCAGGCCTCTTTCTCAGCTCTTTGTCTGAAGACTTCCTGGTCCCGCTCTAGGATGTCTTCCCAGGTATGTGGGTGCACCAAGGCTTCTGCATACCAGCCCTGCTGACACTCGCATTTCACAAATTCCTCGATCTTCCATAGACGTAGATTGTGTAACCGTGAGGGTAAATATTTCCTTTTCACCACATTGTGGCTAACGTAGACCTCGTACCCGATCCATTCCTCCTCAAAGAATTCATACCCCTGATGTCGACCTCGACAACTCGTTCGCGGGTCTGGGGCGCCTTGACTGATTCTCACCATGCTGTGTTAGACTCTTTAAGCCACCCCTGCAGGAACAGGTCAGTCCACTGCCTTTGCTCGAATAAACTCATAGAGGAGGACGTTCAGCTAGCCACAGCGGCTTCTAGATGGGGTGACTATTGACCGGTGGGGTACTCAATGTCCCGCTCTATCCCCCTCCAGTTAATAAATGGGGCCTTGCTATGGCCGGATCTCAACTCAGGCTCAACCGCTGCTGCTCCTCTTTCCTGAACCTTCTCAACAAGGGCCGATACCGGGACCAACCATGACAGAGCGCGCTTGTCCTCCTTCTCTGGATGCGCCGCTCTCACACCCTCTTGGGTATTCTCGGCCAAGTAAGTCTCTGACATCACCTGCAGTTCATTGCCCACATCCGTTTGTGGCACTGTCTTGCACTGGACCAGCAGCGGCAGCGGCATCAAGAGCTCCTGAGCAGTTCCTGATGTGTGACAACTTCCTGCTGTGGCCCAAGGGGTGACAATCTCTGACATCCCCATCTGATCGTTAGTGTCCATTGAACTATCTCATCCGCTCCATGCCTTTTCCACTGAAGCCTCACCTCCCCGCTTCTTACTCCTTATATGCGACCTTGAAAATGGCGCAGAACACTTCCCAGTGATGCCCTTCTTGCGTGCCTAATTTTGCCTTTTTCTAGGCGGCTCCGCCTTCAGCCATGCCCCCTTCCATTGCAATCTTCCACTCAGTGGGTCTCGCCTCAAATTGTGCCGTGCCCTTCTCCAGAACATACCTCCCATTCTGGACTGACTTTTGGTCACTGGGCCTGTTCTCCTTCTGGCCGTCACTCGTGGGGGCTCAACATCTTTTTGCGTTCTTGGGCTCCGTCCATGCCCACGACTGTCGGCGTTTCTTCTTCTCTTCACTGCCGCCGTCGCCATCTTGGAATCCATGCTTCAGGCCGCCATCTTTGGCCCCAATGTATTCTGGTGCTCTTCCATCTGCATCATTAGTCATATCTTTCCCGCTTTCTTCCTGCAAAGCACTTGCATCCGTCTGGCTGCTTCAAATGTAAGATGCACAAGCGAGGTAGTCATGGGCGAGCTTCTGTTCCCACTCACTTTGGCATCCTAAACACATTTCGTGTCCCAGTCCCGGTGTGCTGCTGTGTGTGAGGTGCATCACACTTACTTTAGAGCTGCAGGCCTCTTCTTCTTCTGAGTCCAGGAATCCCTCTTCTGAGCAGCAATTACTTCTGGAGACACAAGGTTCATAAAAACAACCAAACCTTTACTTGGTGAATAGCAGTATTTACAGGCCGATGTAGAGGATAAGGCCCAACGGGTTGTCATTTTTCATACAGATCCTGGTTCTCAGTATAGGTAGAATGTCCATCTGACTGGCTTCTCTAGCCCTAGAAGTCTTCTCCACCACTAGAGGTATTTTCGGATTGCAATACCTTCCACCCCATGTAATCTGAGTCCATCTTTCCCTGCTATTTCACAGACTGAGTTCGCCCCAGGCCCCCCACGTCCATCTTGAGGTTGCCCCAGGCCAGTAAAGTCACATGGAAGGGTATTTTCGTCCATCTACTGCCCCAAGTATTAGGTCCACGTTGTCCATAGCAACCTCTCGACTTACGCCTGCTACTTCACACACTGCTCTCCACACACTTACTGACTTTGTCACTTCCTGGACTTGCCACTAACTCTCAGTTCCCCATCACAAAGTGGTGCGACCATTCCAATTAACCATATCTAAACTAACTGCAGCCACAGTGGGTATCATCATTTATAACATATATAAATATCAAATGCATTTAACTCTTGGAGTGTCAGGGAGCAAACCACCAGCCCCCACCACTGCTACATTCGGACAGCATTAAAAAACATCATTTGTGGAAACCGAAGCTACACAACTACAGGGCTGACTACTGAGCCGCTGGTTCACATTATCGACATGGCTTTGATCTGACAGGTCACACTGACTTATGATGGGATCCACCAGACTTCTTAGGGGTTCTGTTCTTTTTGACAGAAAGGAAAGAATTGCTGACTACTAATTTCTTGAGGACAGACACACAGGAAGGCCAACAAGGTAGAAAAATACATTGATGTGAACTGGGACAGAGAAATTGGGGTGCTAGGTACTGTAATTATCAACACCAGAGATGACGATAAATCTCCCATGTTCAGGTCTGGTGTGGACAGTACAGGGTCATTATTCTCCATCTTGAAGGCCTTTTCTCCCCCCAAGCAGTGGAGATTTTGATGCTGCAATGAAGCCTTGTCCTGCACAACAATCCTGGTTTTCTAGAAAGACGCAGACTTTTTCCAGCTCTACTGCTAGAAGAAAGTGTCTTCTAATCACTGGCAGAAGGTTTGGGATGTGATTGTGATCCATCTTCAACCCAAAAAGGTCCAATGAGCTCCTGTGTAATGATCTCAACCATAGCAGCGCCCATCTCTACCTCGCAGGGGATCTGAGGGGAAATGGATGTTTGTGCCCAGTACTGATCCAGCCACAGCCCGCCCATCTGCTCCGTCCAGAGTCGCTCTCATCTTATCAGTCCATAAAACCTGTGAACAATCTGTATCAGAATTTTTTTGGCTCAGTCCAGACGTTTTCACTTCTGTGTCTTGCTCAGTGGTGGTCAGACTCAGCGTCCTCATCTCGACTGTGTTTCTGATCACTAAACACCCTGTGCTTCTGTGTCTTGTTCAGTGGTGGTTGAGCTCGGCCTCATCACTTTGGCCATGTCTAAGAGCACTGAATACCTTGTACTTTTGTGTCTTGCTCGGTGGTGGTTGGGTTCAGCTTTCTCACCTCAGCTGTGTCTCTGGGCACTGAACACTTTGTACTTCTGTGCTTCTATGTCTTGCTCAGTGGTGGTCAAGCTTGACCTACTCACCTCGACCGTGTCACTGAGCACTGAACATCTTGTACTTCTTTACCTTGCTCAGTGGTGGTCGAGCTTGGCCTCATCACTTCGACCGTGCCCCTGAGCACTGAACACCTTGTACTCCTATGTCTTGCTCAGTGGTGGTCAGGCTCGGCCTCCTCACCTCGTCTTTGTCTCTGAGCACTGAACACCTTGTACTTCTGGGTCTTGTTTGGTATTGGTCAAGTTCAGCCTCCTTCCCTCGGGCATGTCTCTGAGCACTGAACACATTGCACTTCTGTGTCTTTATCAGTGGTGGTTGGGCTCAGACTCCTCATCTCAGCCATATCTCTGAGCACTGAACACCTTTTACTTCTGGGTCTTGTTCAGTGGTGGTCGAGTTCGGCCTCCTTACCTTGAGCTTGTCTCTGAGCACTGAACACATTGTACTTCTGTGTCTTTCCCAGTGGTGGTCGGGCTCAGCCTCCTCACCTCAGCCATGTCTCTGAGCACTGAGCACCTTGTACTTATGGCCTCCAAGGAGGAGTATGACAGCACTGGAGGATAATGGCTTCATAGTCGCTTCACATTTGATTCTTCTCAAATATTTGGCAGTTTATTTGTGGCTTTTATATACGTTTTTTTACAAAGGTGAATAAAACTTCTGAGTCATGATCCAAGACACAGCAATTATGATCAGTGGGGTCCAACATTTAGGATGATCACTAAGAAGCTCACTGCAGAGTAACGTCAAGTGTGGCCGAAGGGCACTCTGCAGGGTAATATCAGTAGGCGATGCAATGCTTTATCAGTGCTGAATCCCTTTCATTTTCAAGATCGTTCAGGGTCCCATAGGTCAGAACCCCACCAATCATAGTCTGATAACCTTCCACTTACTGATGCCAAATTAAAGGGGGTTATCCGATATTTCAGATGACCAGATGGTCACAGAGTACTAAGCCAATGAAGTGTAAAATGAAAATCTTCTGGATGATCAGAAATTGGATTAAAATAATTTCTCTATATGTTACAAAACAGCAAGAATTATGAAGAATTCCTTATCTCTGTCGGGTAAAATTTGCAGCTCTAATCTATCTGTCTTTCCAGCATGTTTTCATGCATTTCATTCTGTGGTTTGAACAATCTCCACACAATATCTTTGCACACTGTGGCAGAATATCAACATTTCCTCTTGTGTTTCACAGTGAAATCTTCTTCGCTTCTCCCCTTTTCTAGATTATCATAAGATAATCTGTAGTTTTTTGTTTGTTATTATAAGATGATCTGTAGTTTTTTTCTTGACTGAAAAAAACGAAAAATGTAGAAAATTTTGCAAATTCATTAAAAAAGAAAAAATGAAATATCACACGGTCATAAGTATTCAGACTCCTTGCTCAGACACTCATATTTAAGTCACATGCTGTCCATTTCCTTGTGATCCTCCTTGCGATGGTTCTACTCCTTCATTGGAGTCCAGCTGTGTTTATTTAAACTGATAGGACTTGATTTGGAAAGGCACACACCTGTCTATATAAAGGTACCGTCACATTAAGCTACGCTGCAGCGATCCAGACAACGATCCCGATCGCTGCAGCGTCGCTGTTTGGTCGCTGGAGAGCTGTCACACAGACAGCTCTCCAGCGACCAACGATGTCGGCCCCTGGTAACCAGGGTAAACATCGAGTTACTAAGCGCAGGGCCGTGCTTAGTAACCCGATGTTTACCCTGGTTACCAGCGTAAACATAAAAAAAAAAAAACACTACATACTTACCTTCCGCTGTCTGTCCTCCGGCACTGTGCTTCTCTGCACTGTGAGCGCCGGCCAGCAGGAAAGCAGAGCACAGCGGTGACGTCACTGCTGTGCTTTCCGGCTGGCGCTCACAGTCAGTGCAGAGAAGCACAGCGCCGGAGGACAGACAGCGGAAGGTAATTATGTAGTGTTTGGGATTTTTTACGTTTACGCTGGTAACCAGGGTAAACATCGGGTTACTAAGCGCGGCCCTGCGCTTAGTAACCCGATGTTTACCCTGGTTACCAGAGAAGACATCGCTGAATCGGCGTCACACATGCCGATTCAGCGATGTCTGCAGAAGGTCCAGCGACGTAATAAAGTTCTGGACTTTCTGCACCGACCAACGATGTCACAGCAGGATCCAGATCGCTGCTGCCTGTCACACTCAACGATATCGCTAGCCAGGACGCTGCAACGTCACGGATCGCTAGCGATATCGTTGAGTGTGAAGGTACCTTAAGACCTCACAGCTCACAGTGCATGTCAGACCAAATGAGATTCATGAGGTCAAAGGAATTGGCCAAGGAGCTCAGATGCAGAATTGTGGCAAGGCACAGGTCTCGCCAAGGTTACAACAGAATTTCTGCAGTATTCAAGGTTCCTAAGGCTGGGGTCACATTGTGTTAGCGCAGTTCGTTTAGCGCATAGCGCTACGGACTGTGCTAACGCAATGTCCCAAAAGGGATCGCGTTTGCCGATCCCGCTAGCACAGATCCCCGATCTGCGCTAGCGAGGAACGGACCGCGAACACTGCAAGCAGCGTTCGCGGTCCGGCACTCAAATGACGACACATCACTAGCGCACGCCCAATGTGGGCGTGCGCTAGCAATGCGTTCGCCATTACAGGCAATGGCGGCGTTAACGGACTACGTTACACCGCGTTATGCCGCAGTGTAATGTAGTCCGTTAAACGGGTTCACATAACGTAATGTGAACCTAGCCTAAGAGCACAGTGGCCTCCATAATCCTTAAATGGAACAAGTTTGGAACCACCAGAAGTCTTCCTAGACCTGGCCATCTAGCCTAACTGAGCACTCGTGGGAGAAGAGCCTTGGTGAGAGAGGTAAAGAAAAACCCCAAGATCACTGTGGCTGAGCTCCAGAGTGTCACGATCAGCTACGGCCGCCAATGCGGCCCAGCCCATAGACGCCCCCAAGCCGACCAACCTTTGAAGGCGTGGGGCGCGCGTCCCCCGGGGATGCAATACAGACCCTTTAAACCGCAGAGGGGGACCCGGGCCTACCCGAACTAGGGGAGGGCAGCGACCGGGGGTTCTGTGGCAACTGAGCATGTGGACAAGGAAAGAGACACGAAGGACTTGATCACACTGATACTTCAGGTATAGAGAAAGTAAAGTTCAAGAGCTTTGTGAGTGTAGCTCATGCCCCGCCCATAGGGCAGGGGAGCTTTATATATGAGCTGCCCCATAGCAATTGGCTGGGGACAGCATTTGAAGTACACACCCTAATCCTGATAAAAGCAGGGGAGGTGTGGCGGCGCACGCCCTAAGCACAATTAGAAACCATTACAGCACACAGTGCAGGATCTGAGGCTCAGGGCACCTGGCTGAGACTGCAAGAATTGAGCCACATGGAAAATCATGCACCAACTGCAAATGACCTCTCAACCCGCAGACAGCTTCAAAGCAACAACCAGGGACCGCACATGAGGAAGGTATGCAGCAGGGCAAATACCTAAACACCCATGTACGACTGCACAGCAGAGCATGGAACTGAGAAGGCTCCATTAAGGTAACAGCCAACAGTATCCCAGCTCAAATTAGGGGGAAAGGAGTAAAGGGTTAAAGCAAACATATGCATTGTCATGCCAAAAACCAGAAACAGACAGAACGGCATGACACAGAGATGCAGTAGGGAGATGGGAGAAAGTTCCACAAAGTCAACTATCACTGCATCCCCCCAGCATTCGGGCCTTTATGGCAGAGTGGCCCAACGGAAGCCTCTCCTCAGTGCAAGACATATGAAAGGCTGCATAGAGTTTACTAAAAAAACACATTAAGGACTCCCAGACTATGAGAAATAAGATTCTCTGGTCTGATGAGACGAAGATAGACCTTTTTGGTGATAATTCTAAGCGGTATGTGTGGAGAAAACCAGGCACTGCTCATCACCTGCCCAATACAATCCCAACAGTGATACATGTTTGTGGCACTGTAAGAAGGTGGCAGTGACACTCGTGTGCTTCCTCTCTCCTGATCACTGAGCACATATTGTCACGTGTGGCACCCTGACAGTTATTCATGTTAACTAATGCTAATGTAATGTGTGATTCCCTAATGTTCATTAATGTGTGTCATGTATTGTAATGTGATGCATTTGTTATATACTGGATGTAAGCATAGGGACAGTATAGGACCATAGAGGGATTAGAATAGAGGGGGCACATTAGAGATAGAGAATAGGATAGATAACACTATGAGTTTAGGCACAGGCAGCAAGGAGTTAAGTAGATGGTAGGGGCACAAAGAAGAGCAGCACAGAGCAGGGAGATATAGGAAAGACACTTCCTGGTTCTGTTAGGCACCCCTGCAGTCTGCCCAAGAGGCAAAACGCATACAGGGAGACAGGGTGTGTTTCCACGGTCAGGAAACGCTGCATGTTTGACGCTGTATTTATTACCAAAATCATGAAGCACCAAGACACATTGTGACCAAGAGCACATAGCACCAACTCTCCCAAGACTCCTCACGGGTACTATGTCACCAGGACAACTCCAAATACAGATTAACACAAGAAAATGGAGTAGAAACGTCCACAACACCATAATTAGATAAAAAAAAATGTAGAATTTTATTAAATATATCTATATAGCAAATAAAATATATATAGAATAACACAAATCTGCATATAAGTGCTGTATGCGCTATGCACTCAACAGAGAAAAATAAGGAGGAGACATGACTGAAACCAGATCGAGGGGGGGAGCATAACAATTCATCCTTATGGAATAAGCATAAGCCAATATCACATCAATAGGAAATCCTATAGATTCTCAATACAATGAGTTAGCAATCCGGCACAGCCATATATATAAGATATCACAGTTCCACAGGCACATGCTTACCCATTTAAGATCGTCAAGGGATCGCCCCCACCTCTCACGGCACCCCCGTCGTAAACGAACTGAGAAGCGAGAAAAATATGGCCGCCCAGTCAAAATATCTTTGCACCTTGAGGATGTGTCCGTCAGCAGCCTCCTGATCCTCAATGGCGGGCGGAGACCAAGAACAAGAAACCGCCCATGGAGAAGAGAGCGGGGAAAGGACGAGGAAGAAGCCAGCCACGTGGAGGACGCCATGGCCAGCCGCCCGGCGCCGGAGCGTGGGGTTGGAGCGGAGGACTCCCCCAGCTACCTGGAGAGGCACCGAGACCAGGCCTCCACTGCTGACGCTGATTTCCTGCAGACCGGGGTGGAAGAGCTCATCGATCAGCTCCTGCAGCTGCGGGCAAACACTAAGGCCGCACACCGGGCAACGTCTGCAGAGGATCCACCGGCACCGCCTTCAACACCACTGCCTGCACCGCTGCAGACGCTGCCGCCAGTGGAACCGCCGGAGGGACCGCATCGGAAGCAGGTATGACGAACGACCCTGCCCTGATAACCAACACCACTCCTGCGCCTGCTCGTGCCACCGCTACTGACTCCAGTGTTCCAGTGACTAATCTTGCAGCAGCAGCTACCTCTGCTGCAGTAAACGCCCATCATCAAGCGACGCAGACCTCCATTGCTGCACATGATATGACAATTCACGAAAGACAGACCAATGGTGTTTATTTGGCACCTGGTGTAACCCTGGATCCTACCCTTCCCAGGCCAAGAAGGGTTATGTGCCAGGTAAAGCCCTGGAAGCCATCCAAATAAGCCTCGAAACACTGACTGAATGTAAATAGTTCTTAAAACATTTTTTCTTGCTTTTCAAGTTTAAACCCGTTTAGGGTTAACTCTTAAAGGGATCCCCTGTTTAAAGGGATCCTTTGTTTACAAAGTTGCCTTTTCCTTTTGCCTTAAAGACTGTAGAATCATGGACTGTTGCATGATCACAAACCATCCTTGCAAATAGTTTGCACCTTCTTAAAGGTGCTTTCTACTGGTTTTACAAAGGAGGCTTTTACAGAGACTGCCTCTTAACAGAAACTGCTGTTAAATCTTGCTGTAATAATTGCTTTACTCTACAGACCTGAAGAAAAACCCGTTGGTGTGGCAGAGTTCTGGGTCAGGATTACACGTCTTGTAGCCCACCCAAGACCAGCGTTGGGGGTTCGTCACGGGTCACTCGCTTTACGTCATCTTTAAACTGACTTGAATATTGATATTGTGATTAATGCTTTGCACTACCTCATTGAAAAGACTTGATTTTGCCCATAAAAAAGGGAATGTACATTTGTTGCACTTTGCTAAAGACTTAATATATTATGGAGTAATATAGCAAATAAAGTTTAAAATTTAGGTTTAGATAGTAATAATGTTTACATAGTTGATAGTATGTAGCCAGAAAGTTTGGTAATGCACTGTTGAATAAAATAAATGGAGCTTGTCGCGGAACAGCAGCTAGGCGGAGCTGGCACGTAAGGAGAATAGCTGAACAGGCGTGAGAGTCTGTAGCTCCTAGTTGAAAGAAGGAACTGAGAATTAACTTGAATATGTACTTTGAATAAAATTGAATTTAAATTAAATGATAGGTTGAATAAACTAAAGGAAAATGCAGTGGGCCGTGGGGGTAGACAGATAGTTCTGCATGTGTAGAAAAGAATAAAGTAAATAATAGTTTGCACTTAGGAAAGAATAACTGTTTTATACTTGAATAAAGATAAGATGTTTGCATATGCACTTAGTAAATAATAGATAGTAAACCTGTAACAAGATGAGCCAAGCAGTCGTGTAAATATGTTATTGTTTTCCCATAAAGGGAAGCACAGTTAAATTAACTTGTTTTATAGCATTTAAAAATTTGCATGTCTTTTGCTAATGTATTGTTGTTTTCTTTTCCCAGTCCCAGAGTACTGGATTTAACGGGGGGTGGGAGGTCCTGGTCATTGCAGTAATGTCATTCTTCCACCAGGGGAAGTGATGTTACATCTGAAGGCAATAAAGGAGATCACTTTACCAGGTATCTCAAACCATACACCACACTTCACACTCCAGTCCACCAGGGGGAGCTTTGCTCATATCTATTAGGGCAATCTTCACAATTAGGTAAAACTGGTGGGCTGGATAGGAAGTTAGGCAGAAACTGACTGGGCTTCACCCAGGCAGCACCTGTCAGGCAGACAGGGGGAAGGAGGAATATCTAAGAGCTGCAGACAAAGTGGTCCCTGACAGGGGTGGGATCCTGACAGAGGCCTAGATAGAAGGCCACGGAGCTGCGCCTGCCAGATGTGCGGCAGCATCCTAAGAAAGGACTCGAAGAGAATTGTGTTGTAGCGGGTGAGAAACAAAGTCATAGCAAAAGGAGAGGAAACTAGAAGGAGTTCTGCCCTGTAAAAGGCTGCCTCCTTTCTGAGGCACAGAAGCCAATAGCCAGAACACCGAAGGAGTAAGGATCTCTACGCTTTACTTCAGAGACTGGCAGGGCAGTTAATTCCACATTGGCTGCCCAACCTTATACCCAGGAGGCACGGTGGCAACTTGTGGGGGCTTGGGCATCATAGGGTCCCTGTAAAAAGCCTCAAGCCATCAGTCATACGGGTTTGCCCTATCCTATCCATCAGGGGGACAGAGAGAAAGAGACATTACATCTACGATAGTTGTGAGGACCTCACCGAGAAGCTCAGCAGGGAGGAACTACAACACTCAGGCGCTAGAGGAAGGCTACTGATTTCCACCTGGATAAGGGGACTCTGGAGTTGCCTTCAGACTGGCTGGGCTCTGCCTGCCCTGTGGTCTGGTGCTCTGGACTGTGGACACTGAAGCCTTCAGTAAAGGTAAAGAGACTGCAATTTTGTGTCCTCGTTCTTTACTATGCCTCACACCGTCCATCATCTACCCTCTGGGAAGCCGTCGGGACATATTTCACCTGTGGGAAGGTATACCATCTAGCTGCTATAACATCACCCCAGCGGACCCCTAAGCAGCGTCGGTCACCCTCACCGAATACCACAGGTGGCGTCACGAACATTTCCCCTTTAAAGACCTTTCCCCCATTTATTCACGGACGTTCCCCTAGGGCCACGGACCGGGTCAGCCACCGTGACATCCCCCTTGAGAACTGAAGGACCCGGTACGAGGACCCCACTGCCCTACGGGGACGCTCCACATAACAGTACTGTGGTGTTTTAAAGATACACCTACAGTGTTGTTAATGCATCCGGCGAACGGAAAATGGCACTGTACCTTTAAAAGCTGCCGCCGGCCCAGGTGCATCATGGTCCTGCCTGACGTCACACACTGCTCTACTTCCTCTTTCCGGAGCAGAGAGAGCAGCGTGTGGTGTGTCACGCGGGGGCGGACTGCAGATGACGGACGAGCCAGGTGAGTCTCTCCGGGGATCCCATCTGCTGAGTTGCATCTAATCCTCTCCTGTGTGATGCTGTCTGCTGAGCCGTGTATCTAATCCTTTCCTGTGTGATACTGACTGCTGAACCGTGTATCTAATACTCTCCTGTGTGATACTGTCTGCTGAGCTGTGTATCTAATCCTATCCTGTGTGATACTGACTGCTGAGCCGTGTATCTACACCTATCCTGTGTGATACTGTCTGCTGAGCCATGTATCTAACCCTATCCTGTGTGATACCGTCTGCTGAGCCGTGTATCTAATACTCTCCTGTGTGATACCGTCTGCTGAGCTGTGTATCTAAACCTATCCTGTGTGATACCGTCTGCTGAGCCGTGTATCTAACCCTATCCTGTGCGATACCGTCTGCTGAGCCGTGTATCGAATCCTTTCCTGTGTGATACTGTCTGCTGAGCAGTGTATGCAGCATCCCAGAGTCCTGGTCGTTGCAGTAATGTCGCTCTGCCACTAAGGGGAGTGATGTTATGTCTGATTGCACTAAAGGAGTTCACCTGACCAGGTATCACAAGCACACAATACACTTCACACTCTGGCCACTAAGGGGAGCAAAAGGCACTATGTATTAGGCCACTCCTCACACTGGTAAAACTAGGGGTCGGATAGGAAGTTAGAACAGAACGCAGACTGGGAGAGCTCCAGGGAGGACCTGTCAGGGGTGGGTTCCTGACAGGGGCCTAGCAGAAAGAGTAGAAAGTGACGAAACCGCGCCTGCACTACCTTGCGGCGGTATCCCAAGAATGGACACGAAGAGAAGGATATTGTGGAAAAGTGAGAAACGAGATCAAAGCACAAAGGTGAGCCAGTAGGAGTCGTGCCCCGAGAACGGCAATATCCTACTGAGGCGCGTAGCCGGTGACCGGAACACCAAGGGAGTAACTGACTTGAAGCATTACTTCAAATACCGCAGCACAGTTAATTATAGGTTGGCTATCTACCATATACAGTGGGGCAAAAAAGTATTTAGTCAGTCAGCAATAGTGCAAGTTCCACCACTTAAAAAGATGAGAGGCGTCTGTAATTTACATCATAGGTAGACCTCAACTATGGGAGACAAACTGAGAAAAAAAAATCCAGAAAATCACATTGTCTGTTTTTTTAACATTTTATTTGCATATTATGGTGGAAAATAAGTATTTGGTCAGAAACAAAATTTCATCTCAATACTTTGTAATATATCCTTTGTTGGCAATGACAGAGGTCAAACGTTTTCTGTAAGTCTTCACAAGGTTGCCACACACTGTTGTTGGTATGTTGGCCCATTCCTCCATGCAGATCTCCTCTAGAGCAGTGATGTTTTTGGCTTTTCGCTTGGCAACACGGACTTTCAACTCCCTCCAAAGGTTTTCTATAGGGTTGAGATCTGGAGACTGGCTAGGCCACTCCAGGACCTTGAAATGCTTCTTACGAAGCCACTCCTTCGTTGCCCTGGTGGTGTGCTTTGGATCATTGTCATGTTGAAAGACCCAGCCACGTTTCATCTTCAATGCCCTTGCTGATGGAAGGAGGTTTGCACTCAAAATCTCACGATACATGGCCCCATTCATTCTTTCATGTACCCGGATCAGTCGTCCTGGCCCCTTTGCAGAGAAACAGCCCCAAAGCATGATGGTTCCACCACCATGCTTTACAGTAGGTATGGTGTTTGATGGATGCAACTCAGTATTCTTTTTCCTCCAAACATGACAAGTTGTGTTTCTACCAAACAGTTCCAGTTTGGTTTCATCAGACCATAGGACATTCTCCCAAAACTCCTCTGGATCATCCAAATGCTCTCTAGCAAACTTCAGACGGGCCCGGACATGTACTGGCTTAAGCAGTGGGACACGTCTGGCACTGCAGGATCTGAGTCCATGGTGGCGTAGTGTGTTACTTATGGTAGGCCTTGTTACATTGGTCCCAGCTCTCTGCAGTTCATTCACTAGGTCCCCCGCGTGGTTCTGGGATTTTTGCTCACCGTTCTTGTGATCATTCTGACCCCACGGGGTGGGATTTTGCGTGGAGCCCCAGATCGAGGGAGATTATCAGTGGTCTTGTATGTCTTCCATCTTCTAATTATTGCTCCCACTGTTGATTTCTTCACTCCAAGCTGGTTGGCTATTGCAGATTCAGTCTTCCCAGCCTGGTGCAGGGCTACAATTTTGTTTCTGGTGTCCTTTGACAGCTCTTTGGTCTTCACCATAGTGGAGTTTGGAGTCAGACTGTTTGAGGGTGTGCACAGGTGTCTTTTTATACTGATAACAAGTTTAAACAGGTGCCATTACTACAGGTAATGAGTGGAGGAAAGAGGAGACTCTTAAAGAAGAAGTTACAGGTCTGTGAGAGCCAGAAATCTTGATTGTTTGTTTCTGACCAAATACTTATTTTCCACCATAATATGCAAATAAAATGTTAAAAAAACAGACAATATGATTTTCTGGATTTTTTTTTCTCAGTTTGCCTCCCATAGTTGAGGTCTACCTATGATGTAAATTACAGACGCCTCTCATCTTTTTAAGTGGTGGAACTTGCACTATTGCTGACTGACTAAATACTTTTTTGCCCCACTGTATCACTTAAGAAGACATAGGGGGCAAGCGTGGAGAGGGGCGTCTCTAGGGTCCCAGAATAGCTCCGAGCCTTCCTGTCAAACGGGTGCGTCCTATCCAGATAAACTTGGGGGACGGAGAGAGAGAGAGAAAGAACGAACACAAGAGTTGTGAGGACTATCCCAAATGCTCAG
The DNA here is from genome assembly GCF_032444005.1 of Ranitomeya imitator. Taxonomy (NCBI): domain Eukaryota; kingdom Metazoa; phylum Chordata; class Amphibia; order Anura; family Dendrobatidae; genus Ranitomeya; species Ranitomeya imitator. The sequence goes on along the minus strand of NC_091282.1, from coordinate 779,777,673 downwards.
CAGGGAAGGACTATAACACACAGGCGCTAGTGGTAGGCACTGATTTCCACCTGCAAAGGGAACTCTGGATGTGCCTTCGGACTGGCCGGTCTCAGACAGCCCAGTTAGCAGTGCTCTGGATTGAGGATCCCGAAGTCTTCAGTAAAACGTAAAGAGACTGCAACCCTGTGTCCTCGTTATTAACTGCGTCTCACACCATCACCACCTACACTACTGGGAAGCCCTGGGGATATACTTCACCTGTGGGAAGGTATACCATCTAGCTGCCATCACATCACCCCAGTGGACCCCAAGCAGCGTTGGTCACCCTGACCGAATACCACAGGTGGCGTCACGAAACCTTAGCCGACTTTCATCACCCCCTTTCATTGGACGCCCCTTAGCAGGGTCACGGACTGGGTCCAGCCACCGTGACAACCCTAGAACTGAGACAGAGAGGACCGGTACCGAGTAACCCACGGCCCTGCATCTGGGGGCGCTCCAACTTGGCGTCATGAACAGGATCATACTTAAGCCTGAAGAATCAGGTCATGTGTGCCTTGGAACTGTGTGGAATTGTGCTTGAACTGTGACTTGTTGCAAAGACTGTGCATTGTTAATTGCCGCAAAGATTCCCGCCAAAACTGCCGCCATTATAGCGCCACGAGGAGCGCAGGAGAATAAGAAGGGCCTGGAGTTGTGGGCGTGAAAAAACTGAGAAGCGCGAAAAGCAATGGCCGCCCAGTCTAAATATTTCTGTACGTTGAGGACGTGTCCATCAGCAGCCGAGATCCGCCTCCTGATCCTAAATGGTGGTCGGAGACCAAAGAAACGAAACCGCCCACGAAGAGGAGAGCGGGAAAAGGACAAAGAGGGCAGCAGCCACGTGGAGGAGGCCATGACCAGTCACCCGGAGCCGGAGTGTGGGGTCAAAGACAGAGACTCCCCCGGTTACACGGAGGAGCCTCACGGCATCGCCTTCGCTGCTGACACCGATTCCCTGCAGCTTGGGATGGAGGAGCTGATTGATCAACTCCTGCAGCTGCAGGTAGAGACTAAGTCCTCGCACCAGGTGGCGCCGGCGGAAGACCCGTCGTCGCTGATGTCGTCCCTTGTACCGTGATCGGAACCCCTGCTGACACCATCGCAGAGCCCGCCATCGGCAGAGTCGGCCGACTCCGGGGACATCGTGGAGGCAGGTAAAGACGCCGATCCTGCCCCAGTGGCTGAGGACCTGTTAGTGGGCCCGGCCGCAGCGCCACCTCCCTACGGCACTCACCGCCTCCTGCGCTTTGACCCCTGGGACCAGGTCACAGGTATGAAGCGGTTCCTCAAGGCCCCGATTGAGCCCATTATGCTGTCGGGAGAAGTCTATGCCGAGCGGACCGTATACTGCTGGTTAAACCCAGGGTCGGACTTCATGGGGTTCCCCGGGCCTGAAAAGCAAGAGGGAGAGAAAGTGGAGGTTCTTAGCTAGGAAAGCTACCAGGCCCAACTTGCCCGGGAGTGGGAGAAGAAGGAGGCCGAATCTCAGGCCAAGCGCCAGGCCTACCACTGGAGGGATCGAGCGATCAAGGCCAAGGCCCGTAAAGACTGCAGCACGGACCCGGCCCCACAGAGGCAGGGCAAAGTGGTAACCTTTTGACTCCGTGGAGGCTGGGGCTTCATTAAGGAACCGGGGCTGTATGCGGAGGTGTTCGTCAACCGCAGGGATGTTGAGTCGCATCTATTGGAGGGACACCCGGACCGGGATCTCTACCCGGGAGACATTGTCACGTACACCAGACACTTTGGGGAGAAGGGCTGGTTCGCATTGAATGTGCATAAAAAGAAAGGTCCGGTGGCGCACCCGACCAAGGCGCCGACCCAGCCGACCCCTGTAGCGACGGTGTCCCCTGGTGGCCAGGCTTCCGCAGTTACCGAAACTACCGTGAACACTCCGGCATGTACCATTGTCAGGACTACTACCTGCACTGTCGCCACTACAACCGCCGTAGTTGCTAAAGAGTTAACCGCCATGACGACCGGTACTCCAGTGACTCCCAAGCAGAGAACTGTGGGTACGCAAACCCCTGTGTGGGGTGAAGGAGTCCCTCCTGTGGCGCCGTGTAGCTGCCAGTGCCTACCTGGGTTACCCCGACCGGCGCTACCCCCTGAGCAGCACTAAACCTCGAAACCCCGATACCTGTAAATAGTTAGTTGACTGTTTCCTTTTGCCATTAAACTGTCTAGGGTTAATCCTTAAAGGGGTCCCTTCGTTTACCCGGGATCCCTATTGTTTTACATTTTTTCTTTTGCACAAGTTCATCACTGTTTAAAAAGACTGCCAAATCATGGACGGTGAATGATTCACAAACTGTGTTGTAAATAGTTCGCACCTTCTTAAAGGTGCTCTCTACTGGTTTTACAAGGAAAGAAGACTTTGCGAAGAAACGATTCCAGATGACGACGACGTGGAAGTTTCTTGAGTCTTGCAGTTCCTTAGTGACTTGATGATTGTTTGCACTACCTCAGAGAAGACTGATTTCCCCTCTTAAAGGCAATGTTATTTGTTGCCTTGTGATAATGTTGCCTTAAGTAGTAAGATAGTGATAATGCATGTATAGTAGATGCCATGTAGCTAGAAGAGCTAGAAAGCGAACCCGTAGGGGTTAGTGAGGCTGAGAACCATAGAGAGATGGTTGCTGTGAACCAAGAAGAAGAGAGGCAGTAGGCCTGGACGAATAGCCAGGCGGTCCTGCATCTGTGTGAAGTAGAAGAAATAAAGAAAACATTAGATTTGTACTGTAATGTTTTATAGTAAGCCTTTAGTGGGTTCAGCTTATATGCCCTTAAAGGAGAAGTTAAATAATTGTTCAAAGATTTGCACTTAGTAGAATACCCGGCTGGGTAATAGAAATTATTTATAGTCAGTAGAATAGAATGTTATTTAACCCCTTAGCGACCGCCGATACGCCTTTTAACGGCGGCCGCTAAGGGTACTTAAACCACAGCGCCGTTAATTAACGGCGCTGTGGAAAAATTGAATAGCGCCCCCCAGAGTTGGATTTTCTCCGGGGTCTCGGCTGCCGGGGGTAGCCGAGACCCCAGAGAACATGATTCGGGGTTTTTTTTTACCCACCCCGCATTTGCGATCGCCGGTCTGTCCTCCAATGTGATCGCACATCGGAGGACAGAGAAAAGGGGTCCCAGGTAGCCCCCCAATACTTACCTGTCTCCCCCGGTGCTCCTCGTGGCTCCCGGTGGGCGCCGCCATCTTTAAAATGGCGGGCGCATGCGCCGTGCGCCCGCCGGCCGGCCCCGCGAGAATCTTTGGGGTCTCGGCTGCCGGGGGTAGCCGAGACCCCAAAGAGCATGATCTGGGTCGGTTTTACCGACCCCTGTTTTGCGATCGCCGGTAATTAACTGTTTATCGGCGACCGCAAAAAAAAAAAAAAAAAAAAGTAAAGTGTAATTCTCTGTCCTCTGATGTGATCGCACATCAGAGGACAGAGAAATAGGGGGATTCGGGGACCCTATCATACTCACCTGTGCCCCTGGATCCTCCTGCTGCTCCTCCTGGCCGCCGGCAGAAGAAAATGGCGGGCGCATGCGCAGTGCACCCACCATCTGTCTCCATCTGCTGGCCGGCAGGAGAACAGCAGTTGGGGCTAAAATTAGGGTTAGGGTTAGGGCTAGGGTTAGGGTTAGGGGTAGGGTTAGGGGTAGGGCTAGGGTTAGGGTTAGGGCTAGGGTTAGGGGTAGGGCTAGGGGTAGGGCTAGGGTTAGGGCTAGGGCTAGGGTTAGGGCTAGGGTTAGGGTTAGGGCAAGGGGTTAGGGTTAGGGTTGGGGCTAAATTTAGGGTTAGGGTTGGGGCTAAATTTAGGGTTAGGGTTCTTTCACACTTACGTCGGTACGGGGCCGTCGCAATGCGTCGGCCCGACATACCGACGCACGTTGTGAAAATTGTGCACAACGTGGGCAGCGGCTGTAGTTTTTCAACGCATCCGCTGCCCAATCTATGTCCTGGGGAGGAGGGGGCGGAGTTATGGCCACGCATGCTCGGTCAGAAATGGCGGATGCGACGTACAAAAAAACCTTTCATTGAACTTTTTTTGTGCCGACGGTCCGCCAAAACACAACCAGTGCAGGACGGACGCGACGTGTGGCCATCCGTCACGAACTATCGGCAATACAAGTCTATGGGCAAAAAATGCATCCTGCGGGCACATTTGCAGGATCCGTTTCTTGTCCAAAACGACGGATTGCGACGGAATGCCAAACGACGCAAGTGTGAAAGTAGCCTTAGGGCTAGGGTTAGGGTTGGGGCTAAAGTTAGGGCTAGGGTTGGGGCTAAAGTTAGGGTTAGAGTTGGGATTAGGGTTAGGGTTTGGGTTAGGGTTGGTATTAGGGTTAGGGTTGGCATTAGGGTTACGCTTGGGATTAGGGTTAGGTTTGGGATTAGGGTTAAGGTTAGGGTTGTGATTAGGGGTGTATTGGGATTAGGGTTAGGTTTGAGGTTAGGGTTGAGATTAGGATTAGGGGTGTGTTGGATTTAGGGTTTTGATTAGGGTTATGGTTAGGGTTGACATTAGGGTTGTTTTGGGGTAAGGGTTGTGATTATGGTTAGGGTTAGTGATTAGGATTATGGATCAGGTTGGGATTAGGGTTAGGGGTGTGTTGGGATTAGGGTTGGAGCTAGAATTGGGGGGTTTCCACTGTTTAGGTACATCAGGGGGTCTCCAAACACGACAGCCAATTTTGCGCTGAAAAAGTCAAATGGTGCTCCCTCCCTTCTGAGCTCTGCCGTGCGCCCAAACAGTGGGTTACCCCCACATATGGGGCATCAGCGTACTCGGGATAAATTGGACAACAATTTCTGGGGTCCAATTTCCCTTGCTACCCTTGTGAAAATAAAAACTTGGGGGCTACAAAATCTTTTTTGTGGAAAAATATATCTTTTTTTTTATGACTCTGCATTATAAACTTCTGTGAAGGACTTGGGCATTCAAAGTTCTCACCACACATCTATATAAGTTCCTTGGGGGGTCTAGTTTCCAAAACGGGGTCACTTGTGGGGGGTTACTACTCTTTAGGTACATCAGGGGCTCTGCAAACGCAACATAACGCCCACAGACCATTCTATCTAAGTCTGCATTCCAAAACGGCGCTCCTTCCCTTCCGAGCTCTGCCGTGCGCCCAAACAGTGGTTTACCCCCACATATGGGGCATCAGCATACTCAGGATAAATTGGACAACAACTTTAGTAGTCCAATTTCTCCTGTTACCCTTGTGAAAATAAAAACTTGGGGGCTACAATATCTTTTTTGTGAAAAAAAAAATGTTTTATTTTCACGACTCTGCATTCTAAACTTCTGTGGAGCACTTGGGCATTCAAAGTTCTCACCATACATCTAGATAAGTTCCTTGGGGGTCTAGTTTCCAAAATGGGGTCACTTGTGGGGGGTTACTACAGATTAGGTACATCAGGGGCTCTGCAATCGCAACATAATGCCCACAGACCATTCTATCAAAGTCTGCATTCCAAAAAGGCGCTCCTTCCCTTCCGAGCTCTGTCGTGCGCCCAAACAGTGGTTTACCCCACATATGGCGCATCAGCGTACTCGGGATAAATTGGACAACAACTATTGCAGTCCAATTTCTCCTGTAACCTATGTGAAAATAAAAACTTGGTGGCTACAATATCTTTTTTGTGGAAAAAAAAATATTTTTTATTTTCACGACTCTGCATTCTAAACTTCTGTGAAGCACTTGGGCATTCAAAGTTCTCACCACACATCTAGATAAGTTCCTTGGGGGGTCTAGTTTCCAAAATGGGGTCACTTGTGGAGGGTTTCTACTGGTTAGGTACATCAGGGGCTCTGCAAACGCAACATAATGCCCGCAGACCATTCTATCAAAGTCAGCATTCCAAAACGGCGCTCATTCCCTTCCCAGCTCTGCCGTGCGCCCAAACAGTGGTTTACCCCCACATATGGGGTACCAGCATACTCAGAACAAATTGGACAACAACTTTTGGGGTCCAATTTCTCTTGTTACCCTTGTGAAAATAAAAACTTGGGGGCTAAAATATCTTTTTTGTGGAAAAAAAAATATTTTTTATTTTCACGACTCTGCATTATAAACTTCTGTGAAGCACTTGGGCATTCAAAGTTCTCACCACACATCTAGATAAGTTCCATGGGGGGTCTAGTTTCCAAAATGGGGTCACTTGTGGGGGATTTCTACTGTTTAGGCACATCAGGGGCTCTCCAAACGCGACATGGCGTCTGATCTCAATTCCAGCCAATTCTACATTGAAAAAGTAAAACGGCACTCTTTCTCTTCCAAGCTCTGCGGTGCGCCCAAACAGTGGTTTACCCCCACATATTGGGTATCGACGTACTCAGGAGAAATTGCACAACAACTTTAGTGGTCTAATTTCTCCTGTTACCCTTGTGAAAATAAAAATTTGTGGGCAAAAAGATCATTTTTGTAGAAAAAATGCGATTTTTTTTTTCACGGCTCTACGTTATAAACTTCTGTGAAGCACATGGGGGTTCAAAGTGCTCACCACACATCTAGATAAGTTCCTTAAGGGGTCTAGTTTCCAAAATGGTGTCACTTGTGGGGGGTTTCCACTGTTTAGGCACATCAGGGGCTCTCCAAACGCGACATGGCGTCCAATCTCAATTCCAGCCAATTCTACATTGAAAAAGTAAAACGGCACTCCTTCTCTTCCAAGCTCTGCCGTGCACCCTAACAGTGGTTTACCCCCACATATTGGGTATCAGCGTACTCAGAAGAAATTGCACAACAACTTTTGTGGTCTAATTTCTCCTGTTACCCTTGTGAAAATAAGAGTTTGTGGGCGAAAAGATCATTTTTGTGTAAACAAAAGCGATTTTTTATTTTCACGGCTCTACGTTATAAACGTCTGTGAAGCACTTGGGGGTTCAAAGTGCTCACCACACATCTAGATAAGTTCCTTAAGGGGTCTAGTTTCCAAAATGGTGTCACTTGTGGGGAGTTTCCACTGTTTAGGCACATCAGGGGCTCTCTAAACGTGACATGGCGTCCGATCTCAATTCCAGCCAATTCTGCATTGAAAAAGTCAAACGGCACTCCTTCACTTCTAAGTTCTGCGGTGCGCCCAAAAAGTGGTTTACCCCCACATATGGGCTATTGGCGTATTCAGGAGAAATTGCATAACAAAATTTATGGTTACATTTCTGTTTTTACACTTGTGAAAATAAAAAAAATGGTTCTGAATTAAGATGTTTGCAAAAAAAAGTTAAATGTTTATTTTTTCCTTCCGCATTGTTTCAGTTCCTGTGAAGCACGTAAAGGGTTAATAAACTTCTTGAATGTGGTTTTGAGAACCTTGAGGGGTGTAGTTTTTAGAATGGTGTCACACTTTGTTATTTTCTATCATATAGACCCCTCAAAATGACTTCAAATGTGATGTGGTCCCTAAAAAAAAATGGTGTTGTAAAAATGAGAAATTGCTGGTCAACTTTTAACCCTTATAACTCTCTAACAAAAAAAAAATTTGTTTCCAAAATTGTGCTGATGTAAAGTATACATGTGGGTAATGTTATTTATTATCTATTTTTTGTGACATATCTCTCTGATGTAAGGGCATAAAAATACAAATTTTGAAAATTGCAAAATTTTAAAAATTTTCGCCATATTTCCGTTTTTTTCATAAATAATCGCAAGTAATATCGAAGAAATGTTACCTCTAACATGAAGTACAATATGTCACGAAAAAACAATCTCAGAATCAGCGGGATCCGTTGAAGCGTTCCAGAGTTATAACCTCATAAAGTGACAGTGGTCAGAATTGCAAAAATTGGCTCGGTCATTAAGTACCAAATTGGCTCTGTCACTAAGGGGTTAAAATACTAGCTATTGAACCCGTTCTACGCCCGGGTGGCGAGCATCTATATTGGTATATGGTCTCCATCCTGGTATGTGCTGCTCCATCTTGCGTCCCCATCCTGTCATGAGATGCTCCATCCTGCGCCCCCATTCTGACATGTGCTGCACCCATCCTGCACCCCCATTCTGACATGTGCTGCTCAAATCCTGCACCCCATTCTGACATGTGCTGCTCCATCCTGCGTCGCCATCCTGTCATGTGCTGCACCCATCCTGCGCCCCCATCCTGCCATGTGTTGCACCCATCTTGCGCCCCCATTCTGTCATGTGTTGCACCCATCCTGTGCCCCCATTCTGTCATGTGCTGCTCCCATCCTGCGCCCCCATTCTGACATGTGCTGCACCCATCCTGCGCCTCCATTCTGTCATTTGCTGCTCCCATCCTGCGCCCCCATCCTGTCATGTGCTGCTCCCATCCTGTGCCCCCGTTTTGTCATGTGCTGCTCCCATCCTGTGCCCCCGTTCTGTCATGTGCTGCTCCCATCCTGCGCCCGTTCTGTCATGTGCTGCTTCCATCCTGCACCCCCGTTCTGTCATGTGCTGCCCTATTCTGTCATGTGCTGCTCCCATCCTGCGCCCCCGTTCTGTCATGTGCTGCTCCCATCCTGCGCCACCATTCTTTAATTCGCTTCTCCCATCCATATGCCCCATAAGCTGCTCCATTTTGGTTGATGGCCCCCATAAGATGCTCTATAGTATATGCCCCGTACACTGCTCCATTATGGTTTATGGCCCCCATAAGATGCTCCATAGTGTATGCCCCCCGTACACTGCTCCATAAAGGTTTATGGCCCCCATAAGATGCTCCATAGTGTATGCCCCCCCGTACACTGCTCCATAAAGGTTGATGGCCCCCATAAGATGCTCCATAGTGTATGCCTCCGTACACTGCTCCATAAAGGTTTATGGGCCCCATAAGACGCTCCAGTGTGTATGCCCCCGTACACTGCTCCATAAAGGTTTATGGCCCCCATAAGATGCTCCAGTGTGTATGCCCCCGTACACTGCTCCATAAAGGTTTATGGCCCCCATAAGACACTCCAGTGTGTATGACCCCGTACACTACTCCATAAAGGTTTATGGCCCCCATAAGATGCTCCATAATATATGCCCCCGTACACTGCTCCATTATAGTTGATGGCCCCATAAGATGCTCCATTGTATTATATGCCCCCCATAAGATGCTCCATTGTATTATATGCCCCCCATAAGATGCTCCATTGTATATGCTCCGTATGCTGCTGCCATATATATATAAAAAAAAAATACCATACTCACCTATGGTCGCTGGGCGCCGAGTGCTGGGGGGCCTGAGCAGGCGGGGACACCGGCGCGCTGTGGGGGTCAGGTGCCGGTATCGCCGCCAGCTCAGGCCCCCAGCACTTGCTATACTCACCTGTCTGTCCCGTTCCACCGCTGCGCGTCATCGCGCCCTCTGAACTGTGAACGTCACAGCAGAGGACCCGGGAGATGGAGCCGCACGCAGCGCTGGAACGGGGGACAGGTGAATATACTTACCCTCCTGGCGGTCCCTGACTCTCCGGTGGAGATCGCGGTGTGCGTTCAGTGTTTACGCATACCGCGATCTCCTGGGAGCGTCACTCTGTGGGGGCCAGACTGCGCCGGCGCTTGCACTTGCGCAGTCTATAAAGGCTTCGGACAGAGTGACGCTCCCAGCGTTATATTATAGATTTAAACATGTTTCTGTTTGTAACGTTCAAGTGACCTCACCTCACATAAATGTTCAAAGCATTTCAAAAATTTTGTATGCCTTTTTCCTAACATGTACAGTCATGGCCAAAATTTTTGAGAATGACACCAAAATTATATTTTCACATGAACTGCTGCCCTCAGGTTTTTATTAGTGTTTGTCTGATGTTTATATCACATACAGAAATATAATTGCAATCAAATTATGAGTACCAATAGGTTATATTGACAGTTAGAATGAGTTAATGCAGCAATTCAATATTTGCAGTGTTGACCCTTCTTCTTCAAGACCTCTTCTCCCTGGCATGCTCTCAATCAACTTCTGGACCAAATCCTGACTGATAGCAGTCCATTCTTGCATAATCAGTGCTTGCATTTTGCCAGAATTTGTTGGTTTTTGTTTGTCCACCCGTCTCTTGATGATTGACCACAAGTTCTCAATGGGATTAAGATCTGGGGAGTTTCCAGGCCATGGACCCAAAATCTCTATGTTTTGTTCCATGAGCCATTTAGTTATTACCTTTGCTTTATGGCCAGGTGCTCCATCATGCTGGAAAAGGCATTGTTGGGCGCCAAACTGCTCTTGGATGGTTGGGAGAAGTTGCTCTTGGAGGACATTCTGGTACCATTCTTTATTCATGGCTGTGTTTTTAGGCAAGACTGTGAGTGAGCCGATTCCCTTGGCTGAGAAGCAACCCCACACATGAATGGTTTCAGGATGCTTTACAGTTGGCATGAGACAAGACTGGTGGTAGCGCTCACCTCTTCTTCTCCGAATAAGCTCTTTTCCAGATGTTCCAAACAATTGAAAAGGGGATTCATCAGAGAAAAGGACTTTGCCCCAGTCCTCAGCAGTCCACTCCCTGTACATTTTGCAGAATATTAGTCGGTCCCTGATGTTTTTTCTGGAGAGAAGTGGCTTCTTTGCTGCCCTTGAAACCAGGCCTTGCTCAAAGAGTCTCCGCCTCACAGTGCGTGCAGAAGCACTCACACCAACCTGCTGCCATTCCTGAGCAAGCTCGGCACTGCTGGTAGTCCGATCCCGCAGCTGAAACAGTTTTAAGATATGGTCCTTGCTCTTGCTGGTCTTTCTTGGGCGCCCTGGAGCCTTTTTTACAACAATGGAAGCTCTCTCCTTGAAGTTCTTGATGATGCGATAGATTGTTGACTGAGGTGCAATCTTTGTAGCTGCGATACTCTTCCCTGTTAGGCCATTTTTGTGCAGTGCAATGATGGCTGTACGTGTTAAAGTGTCCAGTGATGTCATTCTTACATAATCATGACTGATTGATCGCCAGCCCTGTCCTCATCAACACCCACACCTGTGTTAATGGATCAATCACTAAAACGATGTTAGCTGCTCCTTTTAAGGCAGGACTGCAATGATGTTGAAATGTGTTTTGAGGGTTAAAGTTCATTTTCCGGCCAAATATTGACTTTGCAAGTACAGTAATTGCTGTTAAGCTGATCACTCTGATATTCACGTGTATATGCAAATTGCCATTAGAAAAAATGAAGCAGTAGACTTTGGAAAAATTAATATTTGTCTCATTCTCAAAATTTTTGTCCATGACTGTATTGTTGTTCTTCTTTTCCCAGTCCGGGAGTACTGGATTTAACCGGGGGGAGGGGAGTGCAGCGCCCCAGAGTCCTGGTCGTTGCAGTAATGTCGCTCTGCCACTAAGGGGAGTGATGTTATGTCTGATTGCACTAAAGGAGTTCACCTGACCAGGTATCACAAGCACACATTACACTTCACACTCTGGCCACTAGGGGGAGCAAAAGGCACTATGTATTAGACCACTCCTCACACTGGTAAAACCAGGGGTCGGATAGGAAGTTAGAACAGAACGCAGCCTGGGAGAGCTCCAGGGAGGACCAGTCAGGGGTTGGTTCCTGACAGAGGCCTAGCAGAAAGAGTAGAAAGTGACGGAACCGCGCCTGCACTACCTTGCGGCGGTATCCCAAGAATGGACACGAAGAGAAGGATATTGTGGAAAAGTGAGAAACGAGATCAAAGCACAAAGGAGAGCCAGTAGGAGTCGTGCCCCGAGAACGGCAACATCCTACTGAGGCGCGTAGCCGGTGACCGGAACACCAAGGGAGTAACTGACTTCAAGCATTACTTCAAATACCGCAGGACAGTTGATTATAGGTTGGCTGTCTACCATATATCACCTAAGAAGACATAGGGGGCAAGCGTGGAGAGGGGCATCTCTAGGGTCCCAGAATAGCTCCGAGCCTTCCCGTCAAACGGGTGCGTCCTATCCAGATAAACTTCGGGGATGGAGAGAGAGAGAGAGAAAGAACGAACACGAGTTGTGAGGACTATCCCGAATGCTCAGCAGGGAAGGACTACAACACACAGGCGCTAGTGGTAGGCACTGATTTCCACCTGCAAAGGGAACTCTGGATGTGCCTTCGGACCGGCCGGTCTCAGACAGCCCAGTTAGCAGTGCTCTGGATTGAGGATCCCGAAGTCTTCAGTAAAAGGTAACGAGACTGCAACCCTGTGTCCTCGTTATTAACTGCGCCTCACACCATCACCACCTACACTACTGGGAAGCCCTGGGGATATACTTCACCTGTGGGAAGGTATATCATCTAGCTGCCATCACATCACCCCAGTGTACCCCAAGCAGCATCGGTCACCCTGATTGAATACCACAGGTGGTGTCACGAAACCTTAGCCGACTTTCATCACTCCCTTTCATTGGACGCTCCTTAGCAGGGTCACGGACCGGGTCCAGCCACCGTGACAGCCCTAGAACTGAGACAGAGAGGACCGGTACCGAGTAACCCGCGGCCCTGCGTCTGGGGGCGCTCCATGTATCTAATCCTATCCTGTGTGATACTGTCTGCTGAGCCGTGTATCTAATCCTATCTTGTGTGATACTAACTGCTGAGCCATGTATCTAATCTTATACTGTGTGATACTGACTACCGAGCCGTGTATCTAATCCTATCCTGTGTGATCCTTTCTGCTGAGCTGTATCTCATCCTCTCCCATATGATACTGCCTGCTGAGCTGTATCTAATCCTATCCTGTGTGATACTGTCTGCTGAGCCGTGTATCTAATCCTATCCTGTGTGATACTGACTGCTGAGCCGTGTATCTAATCCTCTCCTGTGTGATACTGTCTGCTGAGCGATGTATGTAATCCTCTCCTGTGTAATACCATCTGCTGATCTGTGTATCTAAACCTTTCCTGTGTGATACTGACTGCTGAGCCGTGTATCTAATCCTCTCCTGTGTGATCCCGTCTGCTGAGATGTATGTAATCCTCTCCTGTGTGATACTGTCTGCTGAGCTGTGTATCTAATCCGCTCCAGTGCCATCCAGTGTGCTTAGCTGTATCTCATTCTCCCCTGTGCGACCCCATCGGGGTGGGCACTGTGGTATAACCCCTTCTCGCTGTTTCAGGTTGGGTGGTCTTGGAGGTCGTCACTTCTGCCGTTCTGTTCTTCTGACTGGGTGCAGATGACAGACGAGCAGGTGGAGGGCAGATCAGGCGGAGGGCGGGCGAGTAGGGTGAGTCTCTCTGGTGGAAAGAGGCTTCAGCTGGCTCACCATGGCCGTGTCTGTACTGGTATCATATGGCTGATGAGGGAAGGCGAGTGGTGACTGGGGGCCCGCATCCAACAGGGTCCAGGGAGAGGCTAGTGGTGACTGGGGGCCGCATCCCACAGGGTCCAGGGGTACGCTAGTGGTGACTGGGGGCCGCATCCAACAGGATCCAGGTGGAGGCTAGTGATGACTGGGGGCCGCATCCAACAGGGTCCAGGGGGAGGCTAGTGGGGACTGTGGGCCACATCCAACAGGGTCCAGGGGGAGGCTATTGGTGACTGGGGCTGCATCCAACAGGGCCCAGGGGAGGCTAGTGGGGACTGGGGGTCGCATCCAATAGCGTCCAGGGGGAGGCTAGTGGGAACTGGGAGCCTGCATCCAACAGGGTCTAGGAGGAGGCTAGTGGAATGTATAAGCTACTGGATGATCCTGACCTGCTGCAAAATCAAATGCCCAATTATAACATCAGGCAGCAGCTCAGGATCATCCAGTAGCTTGTAAGTTTTGGTTGGGGTTTGGAAGGGGGGAGGGTAATTATTGAAGCAAGTGGGTATATATGATCGGAAACATCTTTATTATTATGGCAGTGCAATTTTTGAAAGGGGGCTATCGGTCTGTGCTCTCACAGCAGTGCAGAGACTTGGTGCCGATCTCCTGACCAGCATCCTCATTCATGCTGTGAAGCTGCAAATTTCAGATCAGGAGACTCGCAGTCCAAGTGCAGACCGATATTCACCAAGAAGTGGAGCTTTTCCAAGAGAGGGTCGAGGAACTGTGGAAGGTTCGAGGGGTGAAGGTGGAGCTAGGGTGGAGTTGGAACTGGGGGTGGAGCCTGGGCGGAGTTTCAAGGGGGCCCCAAAATGTTGACAGTATGAGGCCCTGAAATTCCTAGTGGCAACCCTGTGTGTGTGTTTTATTAACCCTTTCACTACTATAGTAATATAGTAATGGTAGGTATCTTAGTGACGCCTCTTCATTACTAAGCCGGCTTAATGTCACCTTACAAAGGTGACATTAACCCCTTATTACTCCATATCCCACTGCTACAGGAGAGTGGGAAGAGAGAGGCTAAGTGCCGGAATTGGCGCATCTTACAGATGTGAAATTTCTGGACGGCTGGGAGCTGATATTTGTAGCCCGGGGGGCTAATATCCATGGCCCCTCTCTAGGCTATGAATATCAGCCCACAACTGTCTGCTTAGCCTTTCTGGCTATAAATTATAGGGGAACTCCACATCATTTTTTGGGGGATCCCCCTATTTTTATAGCCAGTAAAGGCTAAATATACAGCTGCAGACTGATATTCATAGCCTTGGAAGCTCCATGGCTATTAACCCCTTCCCAGGCTACAAACATCGGTCCCCCAGTGGCTGGCTTTCCCTCTCTAGCGCAGAAAATTTTGCAGGAGCCCACACCATTTTTTCAATTAAATAGATATTGCTTTTAAGGCTGGGGTCACACTTGCGAGAAACTCACATGAGTCTCTCGCTTCAACACCCAGCACTGCCGCGGCACTCGGGCCAGAGCATTCAGCTGCCGGTCCCGAGTGCTGGTGGTGGCCGGGTATTGAGGTGCGAGACTCATGTGAGTTTCTTTCAAGGATGACCCCGGCCTAACGCAGATTTTGTGTGTCTTTATTTAAGGTCGGGATCACACATGCGAGAAACTTGGACGAGTCTCGCACCTTAATACCCGGCACTGCCGTCGGCACTCGGGACCGGAGTGTGCGGCTGCATGAATTTCTATGCAGCTGAACGCTCCGGTCCGAGTGCCGCGGCAGTGCCGGGTGTTGAGGCGAGACTCGCGTGAGTTTCTCACATGTGTGATTCCGGACTAACTCTTTATTAAAGGGAACCTGTCACCCCCAAAATTGAGGGTGAGCTAAGACCACCAGCATCAGGGGCTTATCTACAGCATTCTGTAATGCTGTAGATAAGCCCCCGATGTATCCTAAAAGATGAGAAAAAGAGGTTAGATTATACACACCCAGGGGCGGGCCCAGTCCAGTCCGATGGGTGTCGCGGTCCTGTCTGGCGCCTCCCATCTTCATCAGATGACGTCCTCTTCTGGTCTTCATGCTGCGGCTCCGGCTCCGGCGTAATTTGTCCTGTTGAGGGCAGAGCAAAGTACTGTAGTGCGCAGGCGCCGGGCCTCTCTGACCTTTCCTGGCGCCTGCACACTGCAGTACTTTGCTCTGCCTCAACAGGGCAGACAAAGTACGCCTGCGCCGGAGACGCAGCGTGAAGACCAGAAGAGGACGTCATCCAATGAAGATGGGAGGGACCGGACCACAACGCCCGTCGAATCGGACCGCCCGTCCAGGTGAGTATAATATAACCTTTAGGCCGGCATCACACTCAGCGTATAAAAATACAGTCCGTATTTTACGGCCGTAATACGCCAGAAAAGTAAAAAAATGGTGATCCGTAAGTACTCCGTAGGCAGGGTGTGTCAGCGTATTTTGCGCATGGCATCCTCCGTATGTAATCCGTATGGCATCCGTACTGCGAGATTTTCTGGCAGGCTTGCAAAACCGACATACAGACATACAATGGATCCATGTGTTAAAAAAATCATAAAAACATATACAGTGGGGCAAAAAAGTATTTAGTCAGTCAGCAATAGTGCAAGTTCCACCACTTAAAAAGATGAGAGGCGTCTGTAATTTACATCATAGGTAGACCTCAACTATGGGAGACAAACTGAGAAAAAAAAATCCAGAAAATCACATTGTCTGTTTTTTTAACATTTTATTTGCATATTATGGTGGAAAATAAGTATTTGGTCAGAAACAAAATTTCATCTCAATACTTTGTAATATATCCTTTGTTGGCAATGACAGAGGTCAAACGTTTTCTGTAAGTCTTCACAAGGTTGCCACACACTGTTGTTGGTATGTTGGCCCATTCCTCCATGCAGATCTCCTCTAGAGCAGTGATGTTTTTGGCTTTTCGCTTGGCAACACGGACTTTCAACTCCCTCCAAAGGTTTTCTATAGGGTTGAGATCTGGAGCGGTGTGCTTTGGATCATTGTCATGTTGAAAGACCCAGCCACGTTTCATCTTCAATGCCCTTGCTGATGGAAGGAGGTTTGCACTCAAAATCTCACGATACATGGCCCCATTCATTCTTTCATGTACCCGGATCAGTCGTCCTGGCCCCTTTGCAGAGAAACAGCCCCAAAGCATGATGTTTCCACCACCATGCTTTACAGTAGGTATGGTGTTTGATGGATGCAACTCAGTATTCTTTTTCCTCCAAACACGACAAGTTGTGTTTCTACCAAACAGTTCCAGTTTGGTTTCATCAGACCATAGGACATTCTCCCAAAACTCCTCTGGATCATCCAAATGCTCTCTAGCAAACTTCAGACGGGCCCGGACATGTACTGGCTTAAGCAGTGGGACACGTCTGGCACTGCAGGATCTGAGTCCATGGTGGCGTAGTGTGTTACTTATGGTAGGCCTTGTTACATTGGTCCCAGCTCTCTGCAGTTCATTCACTAGGTCCCCCCGCGTGGTTCTGGGATTTTGGCTCACCGTTCTTGTGATCATTCTGACCCCACGGGGTGGGATTTTGCGTGGAGCCCCAGATCGAGGGAGATTATCAGTGGTCTTGTATGTCTTCCATTTTCTAATTATTGCTCCCACTGTTGATTTCTTCACTCCAAGCTGGTTGGCTATTGCAGATTCAGTCTTCCCAGCCTGGTGCAGGGCTACAATTTTGTTTCTGGTGTCCTTTGACAGCTCTTTGGTCTTCACCATAGTGGAGTTTGGAGTCAGACTGTTTGAGGGTGTGCACAGGTGTCTTTTTATACTGATAACATGTTTAAACAGGTGCCATTACTACAGGTAATGAGTGCAGGAAAGAGGAGACTCTTAAAGAAGAAGTTACAGGTCTGTGAGAGCTAGAAATCTTGATTGTTTGTTTCTGACCAAATACTTATTTTCCACCATAATATGCAAATAAAATGTTAAAAAAACAGACAATGTGATTTTCTGGATTTTTTTTTCTCAGTTTGTCTCCCATAGTTGAGGTCTACCTATGATGTAAATTACAGACTCCTCTCATCTTTTTAAGTGGTGGAACTTGCACTATTGCTGACTGACTAAATACTTTTTTGCCCCACTGTATATATATATATATACATATATATATATATTAATATTTCATACAGTGCTAGATAGCTTAAAAGCGGGTAATTCAATTGCCGGCTTTTGCTATCTCCGTCCTAGACCCGACATGATATGAGACATGGTTTACATACAGTAAACCATCTCATATCCCATTTTTTTGCATATTCCACACTACTAATGTTAGTAGTGTGTATGTGAAAAATGTGGGCTCTGTAGCTATTAAAGGGTTAAATCGCGGAAAAAATTGGCGTGGGCTCCCGCGCAATTTTCTTCGCCAGAATGGTAAAGCCAGTGGCAGAATTCAGTTTGTCTCCAGTCTGTGGAGGGGTTTTCGGATCTCTAGCCCTCATCTATGATGACCCTGACCGAGTCTCCTTGGCTGAGTCCAGACTGTGTCGCCTTCAGCAGGGGGATGCATAGCTCTGAAATTCTGCAGATGGGCAACTGATACTAAATGGAATGACTTAGCTCTCAGATGCCAATTTTTCCCAGGGCCTTACTGAAAGGATGTAGGATGCTTTGGCAGTGCATGAAATCCCTGAATCCTTGTGAGCTGCCATGTTGTTGGATATACGTGTTGATAGACGCCTTAGGAATAGGTCACCGTAAGACCACATTCTCCAGAGCCTTCTTTTACCCTTCGCCACGACAGCACCCACTTTGAGAGAGGGACCCGCCCATAGGAACAGGAAACCTACAGAGACAAAAGGGTGGTACCCCTCTCCTCCTCAGTTGGTTTCCTGTTCCTATCGGAAATCCCGGGATTCCTACAGAGGAGGTGGTTGGAGCACCTCCAGGATTACCTGACGCCTCTGCACCCGCCTGTGTGATCCTGTGGGGACAGCAGGGGCTGCGGCGTCGGAAGCAGCGGCGGGGGAGCCACTGCACGCATCCTCCCCCCTCATCTGTGGAGATCCGGCAGGTTCCGGGTGATCGAACCCGGCCTATGGAGGGCCCAGGTGTGGGGTATCGTCGGCCGCCAGCGACGCTGTAGAGGCGGCGGCGGCTGCATCGCGCGGGTAAGTCCACACTAATCCATTGAACCGGAAGTAGTTTGTACACTTCCGGTTCGCGGCAGGAGCAGGAAAAAAAAAAACCCGCGCATTACAAATGCAGGCCGGGGACGCCAAGCAGATCACTCACCATGCTGTCCCCGGCACATGAGGAGCTCCCACCTATGGTGGAAGATAGCACAGAGAGAAGCAGCGCTAGATCGTCTGCAAAGAAGAGTGGTCGCTCCATGGCAGGATCTGACACTCAGTCCAGGACCAAGACGAAGAGTAGAAATACTGATCTACTCACACTCCACACAGCAGCTTCACCTCCAAGACCGGTATGATAATAGCTTCACTGGGTGAGTGTCTATAATCCTCTACCTATAAGCTGATCCCCTCCTTCTCTGCCTCTCCCCTTAGGCTAAGAAGACCAGTAAATCTAGGCATAAGCAGTGTGCCCTGTGTATGCAACCCCTGCCCGACACGTATCCCAAGAGGTTGTGTCAGACCTGCATTAATCAGACTTTACAGGATGAGGCGGCTGTTACGGCCACAAACATCCGTTCCATGATAAGACAGGAGATCCAGTCTCTCGGAGCGAAATCTCATAAAAAACATGGAAGTAAGCACCACTCTCCCGTCTCCAGTTCAGAGTCTGAAGAGGGCCTTAGCCGATCCTCTAATACCTCAGGATCATCCCCTAGCTCCTCTGAGGATGAAGGCGGTGCATGTTTTCCTGTCGACAGCATAGATAACCTCGTAAAATCCGTTAGGAACACCATGGGGTGTCCGGATACTAAGGAGGTTAGGTCGGTACAGGATATAATGTTTGCCGGACTAGGCCAGAAAAAACGCCGTGCCTTCCCGGTCAATACCACTATTAAGGACCTTGTTAAGAAGGAATGGGACAAACAAGGGAAGGGGTTTCTCCCATCATCTTCTAAAAGGCGTTACCCCTTTAGTGACGAGGATTTGGCGGTGTGGTCCAAAGTCCCTAAAGTGGACGCGGCAGTGGCGTCAACCTCAAGACAGTCCTCCCTTCCGGTAGAAGATACGGGAGTTTTACTGGATCCATTAGACCGTAAAACAGAAGCTCTCCTCAAAAGATCTTGGGGACAAATACAGGAGCCTTTAAGCCAGAAATATCAGGCACGTGCACAGCCAGGTCTTTACTAGTCTGGGTAGACCAGCTGGAGCAGCAAGTAAAGGGCAAGGTGGCGAGAGAAAAAATTCTCCAAACTGTGCCTCTAATCAGGAGTGTGGCAGCATTTTTAGCCGACGCTTCAGCGGACTCCCTCCGATTGGCGGCGAGGTCAGCAGGTCTGGTCAATGCGGCTCGTCGAGCCCTCTGGTTAAAAGGATGGAGGGGAGATGCACAATCGAAATCCAGATTATGTTCAATCCCATGCCAGGGTGAGTTCCTGTTTGGGAAGGTCCTGGATGACCTACTGAATAAAGCAGAAGAGAGAAGGAAGGGCTTTCCTAAACAGTTTCTTCCTTCTTATAGGAGAGCGTTTAGGAGACGGCCATTTAACAGGAGGAGGCCGTACAAGCCACAGAAAGACCGTTGGGAGTCAAAGGAAGCAAAACCGAAAGGTGCCTTATACAGTAACCCTGAGACATCTAGACGTGGTAGATACCATCGTAGAGAAATCCCAGTTGGTGGGAGGTTGAAATATTTTTATCATCAGTGGGAAAACATAACTTCAAATCAATGGATCCTCCGTCTAATAAGATCTGGACTAAGATTAGATTTCTTTAGATTACCACGAGATAAATTTATCATAACATCACTGAAAGCGCCGGATCAACAAGAAGCGCTTCAGTTAGAAATTCTGAGCCTTTTGGCTAAGAATGTTCTCGTCGAAGTACCAAAAAATCAGGAAGGGAGGGGATTTTATTCCCCTTTATTTCTGGTTTCAAAAGCTGATGGTACTTTTCGGACCATAATAAATCTGAAGAAACTAAATTCCTTTTTGTATAAAAACACCTTTAAAATGGAATCAATAACATCTACTATTAAACTTTTGTTTCCTAGGTGCTTTATGACGGGTCTGGATTTAAAGGATGCATATTATCATCTTCCAATCCATGCAGACCACCAAAAATATCTCAGGGTGGCAGTAAACCTACAAGGCCGGATCTGTCACTTCCAGTTTACGGCCATGCCATTCGGCCTTTCTATGGCCCCTCGAATTTTCACGAAAGTCATGCTAGAGGTGATGGCCTATCTACGTCATCAGGACACGCTAATTGTGCCCTATTTAGATGATTTCTTAATAATTGGTAATTCAGCATCTCAGTGTGAAGAACGCTTGTCTAATACCATTTCATCATTACAGGCTCTAGGCTGGATTGTAAACTTCAAAAAATCAAGGCTGCACCCAGAAACTCTTCAGTCCTTCCCAGGACTAGTCTTGGACTCTGTAAGTCACAAATGTCTCTTACCAGAATCCAAAAAATCTACCATAATTTCAAAGGTCACTATGGCAAGATCTAGGCCTCACATGTCCCTTAGAGATGCCATGTCTCTTCTAGGGTCCCTCTCCTCCTGTATTCCTGCGGTGCAATGGGCCCAATTCCATACTAGGGCTTTACAACACCAGATGCTTCATGCTCAAACACATTGCCAGGGTCATCTAAATACTAAGATCACCTTATCAGATGACGTGCTTCAGTCTCTCCTTTGGTGGTTAGATAAAGACCATTTGTCCAGAGGTGTCTCTTGAACACTAAGGTCCTCTAAAATACTCACTACCGACGCAGGTCCAGAAGGGTGGGGGGCCCATCTAGACCGAAATATAGCCCAAGGTCGCTGGAATTCTTTAGAAATTCAGCACTCCTCAAATTGGAAGGAACTAAATGCAGTTTATTATGCCTTAAAATTTTTCCTTCCTCAGCTCCGAGGGTCTCATGTCAAAATCCTGTCGGACAACACAACAGTGGTCGCATATTTAAATCGGCAAGACTAACGCGATCAGGAAGTCTGATGTGTTCAGCAGCAGACATTTTCGAGCTAGCAGAACCCAATTTACTTTCACTCACGGCTCTACACATCAGAGGAGTAGAAAATTCAGAAGCCGACTTCCTAAGTCGCCACACGCTTCGCCAGGGAGAATGGACTCTCAATCCTCGGATATTCTGGAAGATAGTGGACATATGGGGCCTTCCGCAGATAGATTTATTTGCGACCAGGAACAACACGCAGGTACCGATGTTTGCTTCCCTGAATGTGTCAGATCATCCAGATATAATAGACTCTCTCCAGTATCCATGGAAATACGATCTGGCCTATGCTTTTCCACCAATGATGCTACTTCCAATGGTAATCAAGAAAATAAGGGAAGAAAAAGCAAAAGTAATATTAATAGCTCCGTTTTGGCCAAAGAGACCCTGGTTCTCCTGTCTTCGGGCGATGTCAGTTTGCGATCCCTGGATTCTGCCAATGACACCAGACCTCTTGTCTCAGGGTCCATTCTACCATCCACGAGTAAAGGGACTCCACCTTACGGCGTGGAACTTGAAAGGCAGATACTAACGCTAAGGGGATTTTCTCAAGAGCTTATTAACACACTGCTGCTAAGTACAAAGAAAGAGGTCTACAACTCTAATATATAGCAGAGTATGGAAGAAATTCCTTACCTTCTATACAAAGCCTTCTCTAGTAAGGTTCCTATTAAAGCTATCCTAGAGTTCCTACAAAAGGGACATGAGCTCGGTCTATCAGATAATACCTTAAGAGTTCAGATGTCTGCTTTAGGAGCCCTCTACAGTGCTAACATAGCAGGTGACAGGTGGATAGCCAGATTTATTAGAGCATGTGAATGATGTACTCCGGTTCATGTCCCACGTCTACCACCTTGGGACTTGAATCTAGTTCTAGACGCCTTAACTGGACCTCCTTTTGAGCCTTTAGATTCTATCCCTCTAAAAAATGTCACATACAAGGTAGCTTTATTGATAGCCTTAAAGGTACCGTCACACTAAGCGACGCTGCAGCGATACCGACAACGATCCAGATCGCTGCAGCGTCGCTGTTTGGTCACTGGAGAGCTGTCACACAGACAGCTCTCCAGCGACCAACGATCCCGAGGTCCCCGGTAACCAGGGTAAACATCGGGTAACTAAGCGCAGGGCCGCGCTTAGTAACCCGATGTTTACCCTGGTTACCATCGTTAAAGTAAAAAAAACAACCACTACATACTTACCTACCGCTGTCTGTCCTCGGCGCTCTGCTTCTCTGCTCTGGCTGTGAGCGCCGGGCAGCCGGAAAGCAGAGCGGTGACGTCACCGCTCTGCTTTCCGGCCGCTGTGCTCACAGCCAGAGCAGAGAAGCACAGCGCCGGGGACAGACAGCGGTAGGTAAGTATGTAGCGTTTGTTTTTTTTACTTTAACGATGGTAACCAGGGTAAACATCGGGTTACTAAGCGTGGCCCTGCGCTTAGTAACCCGATGTTTACCCTGGTTACCAGCGAAGACATCGCTGAATCGGTGTCACACACACCGATTCAGCGATGTCTGCGGGGAGTCCAGCGACGAAACAAAGTTCTGGACTTTCTTCCCCGACCAGCGACAGCACAGCAGGGGCCTGATCGCTGCTGCCTGTCACACTGGACGATATCGCTAGCGAGGACGCTGCAACGTCACGGATCGCTAGCGATATTGTCTATTGTGACGGTACCTTAACATCGGCCAGACGAGTAGGAGACATCCAAGCCCTCTCCATAGACCCTCCATTCTTAATAACATATCAAGACAGGGTGGTTCTCAAACCAGATCCATCATATCTCCCTAAAGTAGCGACAAAGTACCATAGATCTCAGGAAATTTTCCTACCTTCCTTTTATGATAATCCACTAAATCCAGAGGAAGAGAAGCTACATATGTTGGACGTAAAAAGAGCAGTCCTAAGCTACATAGAGAGAACCCAGTCCTGCAGACAGAGTAGGGCTCTGTTTGTATCTTTTCAGGGTCACTGAAAGGGCCACGGTGTCACGAAAGCTACCTTGTCCCGTTGGATCAGAGAGGCTATCCATCTTGCATACTTATCAAAAGGCAAAGATCCTCCAGAGGGAGTGAAAGCACATTCAGCTCGGGCTGTATCATCCTCGTGGGCGGAGAATAAAGACATCTCCATCGAGCTCATATGTAAGGCCGCAACCTGGTCGTCGCCTTCGACTTTCTATAGACATTATAGACTTGATCTGTCTTCTGCATCTGACTTGGCATTCGGGAGAGCCGTCCTTAGTACGGTAATCCCACCCAGGTGAAGGTTCTCTGAAAATCTCTCAAAGTGGGTGCTGTCGTGGCGAAGGGTAAAAAGCCGGATTACTTACCGGTAATACCCTTTTAATGAGCCACAACAGCACCCTGTCACTTCCCACCCTAATAGTTATTAATACAAGATATTCTCATGGGTGAATATAGATATAATAAGATGTACTAAAAATTACGGAGATATACTAATCTAACAACGGCGGTTCCTCTCGTACTCTGAAAAACAACTGAGGAGGAGAGGGGGACCACCCTTTTGTCTCTGTAGGTTTCCTGTTCCTATGGGCGGGTCCCTCTCTCAAAGTGGGTGCTGTCGTGGCTCATTAAAAGGGCATTACCGGTAAGTAATCCAGCTTTTTTGGGGTAGTGCCTCTTTTCTGGGGAAGCAGTCTGGCGGTGAAGCAGTATTGGGGAGGGTGGAGGAACCCATGCAGTTAGGCCTCTTTCACACTTTTGTCTTTTCAGATCCGTCACAATCCATTGATTTTTGAGAATGCAGCATCCTGCCAAAAAATTACCAGGATCCTGCATTTTCCCATAGACTTGTATTAGCGACGGATTGCGACGGATGGCCATCCGTTTCATCCGTCGTGCACTTGATCCGTCATAAAATAGCGGTCCATCGTGCAGAGAAAACGTTCATTGTAACATTTTTTGTGCACGTCGGAAAATCAGTCAGCGACGCATTCTGCACTGCCCGTTGTCGGCTACAATGGAAGCCTATGGACGCAGGATCTGTCGCTGACCATCAGACACAGGAATCCAGCGACGGATCCAGTTTTTCCCTTCTGGGCATCCCCGGAAGGATTATCAAGTCCGTGGGGAAGGGGGGGAGGTAAGTCAGGGAGACTCTCTCTCTCTCTCTCTCTCTCATTTTATTGGGGCCTGTCCTTTGATGCCTCAGCAAAAGGAAACACATTTAACCCTTGGTAGTCTAGAGGTGAGTAAGCAAGGGGTGCATTTTTCGTAAACCTGCAGTTCCCGGTTTGTCCTGACAGGAGAGGCGGTGCTGGAGAGCAAGACCAAGGAGATTTCTGTGTTTATTGACAGTGGTGCTGGAGTCAGCATGGTTGATGCTGAGTTTGCTAGAACTCATGGCTTGCTGTACTTTAGCTAAGCCCATTCCCATCTTCGCCATCGACTCAGCGCCACTTGCACAGAACGCTCTCACTCAGATTGTACATAATGTAAGACTGAGGGTAGGGTCAGTTCATTGTGAGATAATTCCTTGCTATGTCCTGGACGGTCTTCCCACCCCAAATGTATAGGGTCTTCCATGGTTGGTGAAACATAATCCGCTAGTGGATTGGCAAGCCTGGAGGATCACTGATTGGGGAGATAACTGCCATGAGAACTGTTTAAGGATTTCATTGCGGAAAGTCAGGAGAAGGGACATATCAGACTCTCATCTTTGCCCTTAGCGGCAGGGATCTTCTTCGTGAAGAAAAAAGATGGCGGTCTACGTTCCTGTTTAGATTTCAAGGAATAAAATCAAATTACCATCAGAGATCCATACCCTCTTCTTCTGATTCCGGATCCATTCAGCCAAGTGGTGGAAGCTAAGATGTTCTCTAAGTTAGATTTAAGGGGGGCCTCAACCTTGTTAGAATCAGAGAAGTGGATGAATGGAAAACTGTGTTCAATACCCTGAGCAGGCTCGGACTGGCCCACCAGGGAACCGGAGGATCCTCCGGTGGGCCCTGGCACTGACACCTGCTGGCAGGGCCTCCCCCCGCTCCAGGGCCCCCTCCCCCGCCCGCCTTGAATACTCACCCTGCTCCAGCGATGGTCTCGGCGTCTGCACTGCAGCTCGTCCTGAACGAGCTGTCACGTGACACCGCTCATTAAGATCATGAATATGCGCATATTCATGATCTTAATGAACGGTGTCACATGACCGCTCAAGCAGGAAGAAGGTGCTGCGCCGGCGCCGCCGCCTGGAGTCGGGACAGAGCGCGAGGGATGTCGGCACGGCCGTGCAGTGGGACAGGTGAGTATGAGGGACGGGGGGATGGGGGGGATGAAGGAGGACATAAGCCGGCGCGCCGAGCAGGAGCAGGAGCGGGTGCGGGTGCGGAGAGATAAGCCTGCATACAGGGGGGAATATAAGACAAGCAGGGGGGAATATAAGCCATGCATACAGGGGGGAATATGAGCCATGCATACAGGGGGGAATATAAGCCATGCATACAGGGGGGAATATAAGCCATGCAGGGGGGAATATAAGCCATGCATACAGGGGGGAATATAAGCCATGCATACAGGGGGGAATATAAGCCATGCAGGGGGGAATATAAGCCATGCATACAGGGGGAATATGACCCATGCATACCGGGGGAATATGAGCCATGCATACAGGGGGGAATATGAGCCATGCATACAGGGGCGGACTATGAGCCATGCATACAGGGGGGAATATGAGCCATGCATACAGGGGGGAATATGAGCCATGCATACAGGGGGGAATATAAGCCATGCATACCGGGGGGAATATGAGCCATGCATACAGGGGGGAATATGAGCCATGCATACAGGGGGGAATATGAGCCATGCATACCGGGGGGAATATGAGCCATGCATACAGGGGTGGAATATGAGCCATGCATACAGGGGGGAATATGAGCCATGCATACAGGGGGGAATATAAGCCATGCATACCGGGGGGAATATGAGCCATGCATACAGGGGGGAATATGAGCCATGCATACCGGGGGGAATATGAGCCATGCATACAGGGGGGAATATGAGCCATGCATACAGGGGGGAATATGAGCCATGCATACCGGGGGGAATATGAGCCATGCATACAGGGGTGGAATATGAGCCATGCATACAGGGGGGAATATGAGCCATGCATACAGGGGCGGACTATGAGCCATGCATACAGGGGGGAATATAAGCCATGCATACAGGGGCGGACTATGAGCCATGCATACAGGGGCGGACTATGAGCCATGCATACAGGGGCGGACTATGAGCCATGCATACAGGGGCGGACTATGAGCCATGCATAAAGGGGCGGAATATAAGCCATGCATACAGGGGCGGACTATGAGCCATGCATACAGGGGCAGACTATGAGCCTTGCATACAGGAGGGAATATAACCCATGCATACAGGGGGGAATATAAGCCATGCATACAGGGGCGGAATATGAGCCATTCAGACAGGGGGGGATATGAGCCATGCATGGGGGGGGAATATGAGCCATGCATACATGGGGAGATATGAGTCATGCATACAGGAGGGGGTAATATGAGCTATGTATATGGGATAGGAGGGAGATGAGCCATGCATACAGGAGGGGGGTCATTATACAGTATTGAGCATCATGTGTGGCCGTTATACAGTATGGAGCATCATGTGTGGCCAATGGACATTATACAGTATGGAGCATCATGTGTGGCCGTTATACAGTATGGAGCATCATGTGTCGCCAATGGACATTATACAGTATGGAGCATCATGTGTGGCCGTTATACAGTATGGAGCATCATTTGTGGTCATTATACAGTATTGAGCATTATGTGGGATCATTATACAGTATGGAGAACTGTGTGGCCGTTATACACTATGGAGCACTATGTGTGGGTGGTCATTATACAGTATGGAGCACTGTCTGGCCATTATACAGTATGGAGCAATGTGTGGCCATTATACACTATGGAGCATCATGTGTGGCCATTATACACTATGGAGCATCAAGTGTGGCCATTATACAGTATGAAGAACGGTGTGTGGCCATTATACAGTATGCAGCATCATGTGTGGCCATTATACAGTATGGAGCATCATGTGTGGTGGCCGTTATACAGTATTGAGCATCATGTGTGGCCATATTTTTGTTTGCTTATAATTGTATATAAAACAGTGTGATCAGCAGTGCTAAATGACTGCGGTTGGGACATGGATATGGGTGTGACTAGTTGTGAAATGGATCTGGTCAGAGGTGTGGCCTAAAATTTGCCGCGGCGAACTACGCGCGCCGCAAACTTAATACCTCCTTCCCTTCTTCAAAAGTTGGGAGGTATGGTACCACATTTGCCAGATCACGGCAAGTGCCGCAAATCCCATAGGAAATGAATGAGGCCAAACGCAGTGTTGCCATAAGTGATCCGTTACGCGGCAGATGCAGAAAAACTGCCCGATCTGCTGCAAAAGGCGACTTTCACATCAGCGATTCTTGCCAAAGCCACTGCCGATAGTGTCATACTCACCAAAAGGGGAGGCAGCGCTAAAAGTGCCTAGGGCAGCAGAAACTCTAAATACGGCCCTGGGGGGCTACATTATATTCTGTGGGGGGACTGCATTATACTCAAGGTACTACATTATATTATGGGGGGCTACATCATACTCTATGGGGGGCTGCATTATATTCTGTGGTGGGGCTGCATTATTCTCTCAGGGGACTACATAATATTATGGGGGCTACATCATACTATATGAGGGAGCTACAGTATACTCTATGGGGGGGCTGCATTATATTCTGTGGTGGAACTGTACTCCCTCAGGGGACTACATTATATTCTGTAGTGGGTGGCATTATACTATATGGGGGGGGCTGCATTATATCCTATGGGGTGCTACATTATACTCTATGGTGGGGACTGCGTCATACCTGAGAGGGTTGCATTATATTTTGTGGGGTGCTGCATTATATTCTATGAGAGTGGACTGCATAATATTTTATGAGGGGGCTACATTATATTCTGTGAGGGGGCTACCCCAACCCTTGCTACATTATTAAGACGGGAACTACCTTATATTATACCCTGATATTAGCTCTTTTTACCGCACAATTGGTGGTCTTGTATCTATTTCTATGTAGCTACATAGTGGGCCCCAAGAATGATTTTCTCTGGTGGGCCCAAGGTGCTCCAGTCCGACGCTGACCCTGAGGGTCATTTCGAGAGTCTGGTCATGCCTTTCGGTCTGACCAATGCACCTGCGGTATTTTAGCATTTCATCTACTATATAATTGTCTAAGGGTCACTTCCGTCTTTCTGTCCTTCTGTCTGTCTGTCTGTCACGGATATTCATTGGTCGCGGCCTCTGTCTGCCATGGAATCCAAGTCGCTGATTGGTCGCGGCAAAACAGCCACGACCAATCAGCGACGGGCACAGTCCGGAAGAAAATGGCCACTCCTTCCTCCCCGCAGTCACTGCCCAGCGCCCGCATACTCCCCCCCATTCACCGCTCACATAGGGTTAATGCCGGCGGTAACAGACATCGTTATGCCTCGGGTAAATCACTCCGTTACCGCCGCTATTAACCCTGTGTGACCAAGTTTTTACTATTGATGCTGCCTATGCAGCGTCAATAGTAAAAACATCTAATGTTAAAAATAATTAAAAAAAATAAAAAATCGTTATATACTCACCTTTCGCCGCCTTTCCCGCTCCTCGCGACGCTCCGGTGACCGCTGCATGCAACCGGCAGGTTCCGGTGGCAATGATGGTATGCGACAAGGACCTGCCATGACGTCATGGTTATGTGACCGCGACATCATCACACCCTGGGACCGGAAGCTGCCGCGTGGTGACAGAACTACAATGGGCCCTCGGATCGGAAGGTGAGTATGTTTATTTTTTATTTTTTAGCCTGTGACATACGTGGCTGGGCAATATACTATGCGGCTGGGCAATATACTACGTAGCTGGGCAATATACTACGTGGCTGAGCAATGTACTGCGTGGTTCTGTGCTGTATACTACGTAACTGGGCAATATACTACGTGGCTCTGTGCTGTATACTACATCGCTGTGCAATATACTACGTAGCTGGGCAATATACTACGTGGCTGAGCAATGTACTGAGTGGTTCTGTGCTGTATACTACGTAACTGGGCAATATACTACGTGGCTCTGTGCTTTATACTACATCGCTGTGCAATATACTACGTGGCTACGTAATATACTACGTGGCTGGCCAATATACTACGTCACTGGGCAATATACTACGTAACTGGGCAATATACTACGTGGCTGGGCAATATACTACTTGGCTGGGCAATATACTACGTGGCTGGGCAATATACTACGTGGCTAGGCGATATACTACGTGACTGGGCAATATACTACGTGGGCTGTGCAATATACTACGTAGCTGGGCAATATACTACGTGACTGGGCAATATACTAGGTGGGCTGTGCAATATACTACGTAGCTGGGCAATATACTATGTGGCTGGGCAATATACTACGTGGCTGGGCAATATACTACGTGGACATGTGCAGCGCCCCAGAGATCTGGTAATTGCAGTATGACACTCTGCCACTAAGGAGAGTGATGGTACGTCTGATGGCACTGAAGGAATTCTCCTGACCAGGTATCACCAGCACACATTACACTTCACACTCCAGCCACTAGGGGGAGCAAAAGGCTTTATTTATTGGGCCCCTCCTCACACTGGTAAAACTAGGGGTTGGATAGAAAGTTAGTCAGAAGCTGACTGGGTTGGATTCAGGCAACATCCCGTGGCAGGGGGTGTTGCAGGGAGAAGACACAGGGGGGTCCCTGTCAGGCGTGGGAACCTGGCAGGTGCCTAGCGAACAGAACAGAACGTTACGGAACCGTGCCTGCACCTCCTTGCGGCGGTATCCTAAGAAAGAGACAAGAAAGGAAGGATATTGTGGAACAGTGTAAACGAGATCTAGCAAACAGGAGTACCAGTAGGAGTCGTGCCGTGAGACCGAGGCAACATCCTACTGAGGCGCGTAGCCGGTGGCTGGAACACCGCGGGAGTAACTGACTTCAGGCCTTACTTCAAACTCCGCAGGACAGTTAATTATAGGTTGGCTGTCTACCTTAAATTTCCTAAGAAGACATAGGGGGCAACATTGGGAGAGGGGCGTCTCTAGGGTCCCGGAAGACCTCCAAGCCTTCCCATCATACAGGTGCGTCCTAGCCAAAACATACTGGGGGACGAGAAACTAGCAACATCTGGAACTAACGAGAGAGAGAGCTATAGAGAACGAACGAAACGAGAACAGCAGTTGTGAGGACTATTCCGAATGCTCAGCAGGGTAGAACTGCAACACACAGGCGCTAGTGGTGGGCAACGATTTCCATCTGCGAGGGAAACTCTGGAAGTGCCCATCAGACCGGCCTGTCTCTGATAGCCCTGTTAAACGTGCTCTGGATTGAGGATCTTGAAGTCTTCAGTAAAGAGGTAAAGAGACTGCAACCTTGTGTCCTCGTTATTGCCTGCACCTCACACCATCACTATCCACCTCACTGGGAAGCCCTGGGGACATACTTCACCTGTGGGAAGGTATACCATCCAGCTGCAATTCCATCACCCTAGCGGACCCCGCAGCAGCGTCGGTCACCCTGACCGAACACCACAGGTGGCGTCACGAACCCCGGACAGACTATACCACCTTTATTGGATGCCCCTTAGCAGGGTCGCGGACCGGGTCTAGCCACCGTGACAGTCGCAGAACCGAACCAGAGAGGCCCGGTACCGAAACGCGTGGCCCTGTGTCTGGGGGCGATCCAACTTAGCGTCACGAACAGGATCGTACTTAAGCCTGAGAATCGGGTCATGTGTGCCTTGGAACTGTGATTGAAATGTGTTGCACTGTGATTTATTGCAAAGACTGTGTATTGCTATCTGCCGCGAGGTTCCCGCCAAAACTGCCGCCATTGCCGCGCCACGAGGAGCGCAGGGGAAGAAGGAGGGTGTGCCATGGAAGGAGACTACCAAAGTGGTGCCAGTAGTGCTGACCGCCCCCTCCGATTACTGTTGTGGGAGGACGATCTACCCCAAAGCAGAGGAGAACCGCCTCCTTATTTGCAACGGTGGGAACCAAGACAAGGAGCTCCACCCCCAGAAAATGGAGGAGCAGTGTGTGAGTGCCATCGAAGATCCCGGAGTGGGGATGACGACCAGCGGGTGCCCGAACGACGAAGGAGTGATCCTGGCCTGTCCCCGTCAGCCGGAGGAGGATCCGGACTCAAGTCTGCCGCGGCTGGAGGACTCGGGCATCTTGGAGCCGCGGGCGGAGGAGCCGGGTCAGCCTATCCCGAGCGTGGAGCTAGCCGATGTGAAGCAATGGAGATCGGAGCAATCACTGAGGGTCGCACCGGGAGAACCGCGGTCCGAGCTGCAGCCGACTCCAGCGTCCTCATCAATGGAACCGATCGGCATCGGTGGAACCACATCAGACGGAGGTATGGAAAACGCCCCTGCCCTCCTGATCGATCCGGCTCCCGTGACCGCTCCCCGTCCTGACGGCGACCGACTCCCTGCTCCTGAGCTGGTGGTTATAGCCCCCGGCACCATGGAGAAGCTGGTGCCTCCGCTACCGACGACTATGGGGATACCGCTGGATGTCAGCTCAGAGGGGGTGATCTTTCAATGGGACACCCCAAGGATGGGGCCAGACGGAACCAGGCAGAAGGGCCTCAGCATCGCTGTGCTCACTTGGGAACAATATAAACAATGTCTAATTTTACACTGAAAAGACCGAAAAGAGACAGAACAAAGTGATCCACCGAAAGTACAAGAACCAAAGACAGAACGCAGTAAAGGGAGTCCGGTAAAGCGGGGAACTGTGCTAGCCTTTCACCCGAAGCGGGGTTGGGGCTATATACAGGAACCGGGGCTACCGACGGAAATCTTCTTTGCTAGCTACAATGTGAAGGCCCCGTGCTGCAATAGAGGTGATGGGCAGCTGCTACACAGAGGGGACCAGGTGACGTACACCCGCCATCGGAGTGCGCAAGGGTGGTGCGCTCGAAACGTCTACCGATGCGAGCCGGTAATGGCGCCAACTGCTGTCCTGACTGTTATGAACTGGTGGTTTAGGAGCAACATGGGACGAGCTCTGAAGGAGGTGGTACCTGTACTGACCGCAGTCCATAAGCTCAACACAACACTAGAAGTAGCCGTGGGATGCTCCTGTCACTCCCTAGGCACCTCGTCACAGCCTGAGAACTAACTACCCCTAAAGATAGAAACAGGAAAACTATCTTGCCTCAGAGAAAATCCCCAAAGGATAGATAGCCCCCCACAAGTAATGACTGTGAGTGGAGAGGGAAAAGACATACACAGAATGAAACCAGGATGTAGCACAGGAGGCCAGTCTAGCTAGATAGATAAGACAGGATAGAATACTGTGCGGTCAGTATAAAAACTACAAAAATCCACACAGAGTTTACAAAAATCTCCACACCTGACTAAAGGTGTGGAGGGTAAATCTGCTTCCCAGAGCTTCCAGCTTAACTGAATTAATCCATACTAACAAGCTGGACAAAACATAGAATGCACAGAACGAATAAGTCCACAACATGTGGACAGAAAAGAGCAAAGCAAGGACTTAACTTTGCTGAACTGGTCAGGATATCAGGGAAATCCAAGAGAGATGTGAATCCAACCAGGAACCATTGACAAGTGGCACTGCTGAAGGGAAGAGCCAGGCATAAATAGCCGAGCAGAAAGACAATCAGTGGAAGCAGCTGCAGACTGCTAAATCCAAGGAGCAGCCATACCACTTAAAACCACCGGAGGGAGCCCAAGAGCAGAACTCACAAAAGTGCCACTTACAACCACCGGAGGGAGCCCAAGAGCGGAATTCACAACAGTACCCCCCCTTGAGGAGGGGTCACCGAACCCTCACCAGAGCCCCCAGGCCGATCAGGACGAGCCAAGTGAAAAGCATGAACCAAATCGGCGGCATGGACATCGGAGGCAACAACCCAAGACTTATCCTCCTGGCCATAACCCTTCCACTTGACAAGATACTGAAGCCTCCGCCTCGAAAAACAAGAATCCAAAATTTTCTCAACCTCATATTCCAACTCTCCCTAAACCAACACCGGGGCAGGAGGATCAACCGAGGGAACAACGGGCACCACATATCTCCGCAACAAAGATCTATGGAAAACATTATGAATGGCAAAAGAGGCTGGAAGAGCCAAATGAAAAGACACAGGATTGATAGTTTCAGAAATCTTATAAGGATCAATAAACCGAGGCTTAAACTTAGGAGAAGAAACCTTCATAGGAACATGACGAGAAGACAACCAAACCAAATCCCCCACACGAAGCCGGGGACCAACACACCGACGGCGGTTAGCAAAACGTTGAGCCTTTTCCTGAGACAACGTCAAATTGTCCACCACATAAGTCCAAATCTGCTGCAGCCTGTCCACCACAGAATCCACACCAGGACAATCAGAAGGCTCAACCTGCCCCGAAGAAAAACGAGGATAAAAAACAAAATTACAAAAGAAAGGTGAACCAAAGTAGCCGAACTAGCCCTATTATTAAGGGCAAACTCGGCCAACGGCAAGAAAGCCACCCAATCATCCTGATCAGCAGACACAAAGCATCTCAAATAGGTTTCCAAGGTCTGATTAGTTCGCTCAGTTTGGCCATTAGTCTGAGGATGAAACGCCGAAGAAAAAGACAAATCAATGCCCATCCTAGCACAAAAGGCCCGCCAAAACCTAGAGACAAACTGAGAACCTCTGTCAGACACAATATTCTCCGGAATGCCATGCAAACGAACCACATGCTGAAAAAAACAATGGAACCAAATCTGAGGAGGAAGGCAACTTAGGCAAAGGTACCAGATGGACCATTTTAGAGAACCGGTCACAAACAACCCAGATAACAGACATCTTCTGGGAAACAGGAAGATCCGAAATAAAATCCATGGAAATATGCGTCCAGGGCCTCTCAGGGACCGGCAAATGCAAAAGCAACCCACTAGCGCGGGAACAGCAAGGCTTGGCCCGGGCGCAAGTCCCACAGGACTGCACAAAAGCACGCACATCGCGCGACAAGGAAGGCCACCAAAAGGACCTAGCAACCAAATCTCTGGTACCAAAAATCCAAGGATTACCAGCCAACACTGAACAATGAACCTCAGAAATTACCTTACTTGTCCATCTATCAGGAACAAACAGCTTCCCCACTGGACAGCGGTCAGGCTTATCAGCCTGAAATTCCCAAAGCACCCGCCGCAAATCAGGGGAGATGGCAGAAAGAATCACCCCTTCCTTAAGAATGCCAACCGGCTCAAGGACTCCAGGAGAATCAGGCAAAAAACTCCTAGAGAGGGCATCAGCCTTAACATTCTTAGATCCCGGAAGATACGAGACCACAAAATCAAAACGGGAGAAAAACAGGGACCATCGAGCCTGTCTAGGATTCAGCCGCTTGGCCGACTCGAGGTAAATCAGATTCTTATGATCAGTCAAGACCACAACGCGGTGCTTAGCTCCCTCAAGCCAATGTCGCCACTCCTCAAACGCCCACTTCATAGCCAACAACTCCCGATTGCCGATATCATAATTGCGTTCCGCAGGCGAAAACTTTCTGGAAAAAAAAAGCACACGGTTTCATCAAAGAACCATCAGAATCCCTCTGAGACAAAACGGCCCCTGCCCCAATCTCAGAAGCGTCAACCTCAACCTGAAAAGGAAGAGAAACATCCGGCTGACGCAACACAGGGGCAGAAGTAAATCGGCGTTTAAGCTCCCGAAAGGCCTCAACAGCCGCAGAGGACCAATTCGCGACATCAGCGCCTTTCTTAGTCAAATCAGTAAGGGGCTTAACCACACTGGAAAAGTTGGCAATGAAACGGCGATAGAAATTAGCAAAGCCCAAAAATTTTTGAAGGCTCTTCACAGATGTGGGTTGAATTCAGTCATGAATAGCTTGGACCTTAACAGGATCCATTTCCATAGACGAGGGAGAAAAAATAAAACCCAAAAAAGAGACCTTCTGAACTCCAAATAGGCACTTAGACCCCTTCACAAATAAAGCATTATCACGAAGGACCTGGAATACCATCCTGACCTGCTTCACATGAGACTCCCAATCATCGGAAAAAAATCAAAATATCATCCAAATATACAACCATGAATTTATCAAGATAATTGCGGAAAATATCATGCATAAAAGATTGGAACACAGATGGAGCATTAGAGAGCCCGAATGGCATCACGAGGTATTCAAAATGGCCTTCGGGCGTATTAAATGCAGTTTTCCATTCGTCACCCTGTTTAATACGAACAAGATTAATGCCCCTCGGAGGTCAATCTTAGTAAACCAACTAGCCCCCTTAATCTGAGCAAACAAATCAGAAAGCAAAGGCAAGGGGTATTGGAATTTGACTGTGATCTTATTAAGAAGACGATAATCTATACAGGGTCTCAAGGAGCCATCCTTCTTAGCAACAAAAAAGAAACCCGCTCCCAATGGTGACGAAGACGGCCGAATATGCCCCTTCTCCAAATATTCCTTAGCATAACGGCATGGCGGCATGCTCTGGCACAGACAGATTGAAAAGTCGGCCCTTAGGGAACTTACAACCTGGAATCAAGTTAATAGCACAATCACAGTCCCTATGTGGAGGAAGGGAACTGGACTTGGGCTCATCAAATACATCCTGGAAATCCGACAAAAACTCAGGGACCTCAGAAGAGGGGGAAGAGGAAATTGACATCAAAGGAACGTCACTATGTACCCCTTGACAACCCCAACTAGTCACAGACATAGATTTCCAATCCAGCACCGGATTATGTTCCTGTAACCATGGAAAACCCAGTACAACAACATCATGCAGGTTATGCAACACCAGAAAATGGCAATCTTCCTGATGTGCTGGAGCCATGTACATGGTCATCTGCGTCCAGTACTGAGGTTTATCCTTGGCCAATGGTGTAGCATCAATGCCCCTCAAAGGAATAGGGCTCTGCAAAGGCTGCAAGGAAAAACCACAGCACCTGGCGAATTCTAAGTCCATTAAGTTCAGGGCAGCGCCTGAATCCACAAACGCCAGAAAAGGACGACAATGAGCAAATCAGGGTCACAGATAAAAGAAATTTAGGCTGTACAGTACTGATGGTAACAGACCTAGCGACCCTCCTAGTACGCTTAGGGCAATCAGAAATAACATGAGCAGAATCACCACAGTAAAAACACAGCCTATTCTGACGTCTGAATTCCTGCCGTTCTGTTCTAGTCAAAATCCTATCACATTGCATAGGCTCAGGACTCTGCCCAGAGGACACTGCCATATGGTGCACAGCTTTGCGCTCGCGCAGACGCCGATCAATCTGAATGGCTAGAGACATAGACTCGCTCAAACCAGCAGGCGTAGGGAAGCCCACCATAACATCTTTAAGGGCTTCAGAAAGACCTTTTCTGAAAATAGCAGCCAGAGCATCCTCATTCCATTTAGTGAGCACAGACCATTTCCTAAATTTCTGGCAGTATAATTCTCCCGCTTCCTGACCTTGACACAGGGCCAACAGGGTTTTTTCTGCATGATCCACAGAATTAGGTTCGTCATACAATAATCCGAGCGCTTGAAAAAATGCGTCTACATTTAGCAATGCCGGATCCCCTGATTCAGGGGAGAATGCCCAGTCCTGAGGGTCACCACGCAGCAAGGATATGATGATTTTAACTTGCTGAATGGGATCACCAGAAGAACGGGGTTTCAAAGCAAAAAACAATTTGCAGTTATTTTTAAAGTTCAAAAACTTGGATCTCTCCCCAAAAAAACAAATCAGGAGTAGGAATTTTAGGCTCCAAAGCCGGAGTCTGGACAACATAATCTTGGATACTCTGTACTCTTGCAGCAAGTTGATCCACACGAGAAAATAAACCCTGAACATCCATGCCAGAGCATAAATCCTGAACCACCCAGAGATCAAGAGGAAAAAAAAGACAAAACAGAGCACAGAAAAAAAATGGCTCAGAATTTTTTTTTCCTTCTTTTGAGATGCATTTAATTCATTTTTGGCCACTTGTACTGTTATGAACTGGTGGTTTAGGAGCAACATGGGACGAGCTCTGAAGGAGGTGGTACCTGTACTGACCGCAGTCCATAAGCTCAACACAACACTAGAAGTAGCCGTGGGATGCTCCTGTCACTCCCTAGGCACCTCGTCACAGCCTGAGAACTAACTACCCCTAAAGATAGAAACAGGAAAACTATCTTGCCTCAGAGAAAATCCCCAAAGGATAGATAGCCCCCCACAAGTAATGACTGTGAGTGGAGAGGGAAATGACATACACAGAATGAAACCAGGATGTAGCACAGGAGGCCAGTCTAGCTAGATAGATAAGACAGGATAGAATACTGTGCGGTCAGTATAAAAACTACAAAAATCCACACAGAGTTTACAAAAATCTCCACACCTGACTAAAGGTGTGGAGGGTAAATCTGCTTCCCAGAGCTTCCAGCTTAACTGAATTAATCCATACTAACAAGCTGGACAAAACATAGAATGCACAGAACGAATAAGTCCACAACATGTGGACAGAAAAGAGCAAAGCAAGGACTTAACTTTGCTGAACTGGTCAGGATATCAGGGAAATCCAAGAGAGATGTGAATCCAACCAGGAACCATTGACAAGTGGCACTGCTGAAGGGAAGAGCCAGGCATAAATAGCCGAGCAGAAAGACAATCAGTGGAAGCAGCTGCAGACTGCTAAATCCAAGGAGCAGCCATACCACTTAAAACCACCGGAGGCAGCCCAAGAGCAGAACTCACAAAAGTGCCACTTACAACCACCGGAGGGAGCCCAAGAGCGGAATTCACAACACCTGACTACGACTAACCCTGATTTGACGAACTCCACCCCTATCACTACAGTGTGCATTATCGCCGCTACTGAACTTGCCACCAAAGCTGACATTCGGATCCAGACACCGGGTGACCTGGCCGCACCTGAGAGACGAACCCACGACACCGACACCGCATCAGGCGAGAACACGGAACCAGGGATTCCACGGCCGGGAAGTGTTCGTTACCAATGGATGCCTTGCAACCTATTATTGAACCAAACCTCGAAGAACCGAGTATGTACATAGTTGACTCTTTATCTTCAAACTGCTACCTTAAACCCGTCCAGGGTTAACTCCTAGGGATCCCTTTGTTTACCCGGGATCCCTATTGTTTATAGTTCTTTTTCTACTTTTGAGTTATCATTGTTCCAAAGACTGCCGGATCATGAACAGTGAATGAATCCCAAACTGCTTTGTATATAGTTTGCACCTTCTTAAAGGTGCTCCCTACTGGTTTTACAAGTGAAAGAAAATAATGCTTCTGGACATGACGCAGAAAGTCTTGCTTTCAGTGGACTTGCAGAGAGAGAGAATCTGCACTACTTTCTAGAGACTTGGGTCCCTCTTAAAGGGAATGTTTACATGATTGCCTTAATAAAAGTTGAAACGTTAATAATGTTGAAATTTAGAAAGTTTGATAATGTTGATAGAGACTGAGGACAGGAAAGCTTGCAAGTGAACCCGTAGGGGTTAGAGAGAGAGTCCTCCTGAGAACTGTAGAAAGATGGTCGGCACAATGACAGTAGGCCCAGCCAAGGAGCTAGGCGGTCCTGCATTGGGGAAGTTGGAATGGAAAGAAAAGTTGAGTTATTTATAGTAGGCCTTTAGTGGGTTCAGCGTATACGCCCTTAAAGGAAAAGTTAACTTATTGTTCAGAGTTTGCACTTGGTAGAAATCCCGGCTGGGTACTGAGAGTTATTTATAGTCAACATGTTATTTAAAAATATTTAATTTTGTTTGTAACGTTCAAGTGTCCTCACCTCCCATAAAGGGAAGCATTGTTCTATTTACTTGTTTTAGCATTTCAAAAATTTTGTATGTCTTTTGCTGCTATGTGCTGTTGCTCTTCTTCCCAGTCCAGGAGTACTGGATTTAACCGGGGGGGAGTGCAGCGCCCCAGAGATCTGGTCGTTGCAGTATGACACTCTGCCACTAAGGGGAGTGATGGTACGTCTGATGGCACTGAAGGAATTCTCCTGACCAGGTATCACCAGCACACATTACACTTCACACTCCGGCCACTAGGGGGAGCAAAAGGCTTTATTTATTGGGCCCCTCCTCACACTGGTAAAACTAGGGATTGGATAGAAAGTTAGTCAGAAGCTGACTGGGTTGTATTCAGGCAACATCCCGTGGCAAGGGGTGTTGCAGGGAGAAGACACAGGGGTGTCCCTGGCAGGCGTGGGAACCTGGCAGGTGCCTAGCGAACAGAACAGAATGTTACGAAACCGTGCCTGCACCTCCTTGCGGCGGTATCCTAAGAAAGAGACAAGAAAGGAAGGATATCGTGGAACAGTGTAAACAAGATCTAGTAAACAGGAGTACCAGTAGGAGTCGTGCCGTGAGACCGAGGCAACATCCTACTGAGGCGCGTAGCCGGCGGCCGGAACACCGCGGGAGTAACTGACTTCAGGCCTTACTTAAAACTCCGCAGGACAGTTAATTATAGGTTGGCTGTCTACCTTAAATTTCCTAAGAAGACATAGGGGGCAACATTGGGACAGGGGCGTCTGTAGGGTCCCGGAAGACCTCCAAGCCTTCCCGTCATACGGGTGCGTCCTAGCCAAAACATACTGGGGGACGAGAAACTAGCAACATCTGGAACTAACGAGAGAGAGCTGTAGAGAACGAACGAAACGAGAACAGCAGTTGTGAGGACTATTCCGAATGCTCAGCAGGGTAGAACTACAACACACAGGCGCTAGTGGTGGGCAACGATTTCCATCTGCGAGGGAAACTCTGGAAGTGCCCATCAGACCGGCCTGTCTCTGATAGCCCTGTTAAACGTGCTCTGGATTGAGGATCTTGAAGTCTTCAGTTACGAGGTAAAGAGACTGCAACCTTGTGTCCTCGTTATTGCCTGCACCTCACACCATCACTATCCACCTTACTGGGAAGCCCTGGGGACATACTTCACCTGTGGGAAGGTATACCATCCAGCTGCAATTCCATCACCCCAGCGGACCCCGCAGCAGCGTCGGTCACCCTGACCGAACACCACAGGTGGCGTCACGAACCCCGGACAGACTATACCATCTTTATTGGACGCCCCTTAGCAGGGTCACGGATCGGGTCTAGCCACCGTGACAGTCTCAGAACCGAACCAGAGAGGCCCGGTACCGAAACGCGTGGCCCTGTGTCTGGGGGCGATCCACATGCATATTCTAGAATACCCGATGCGTTAGAATCGGGCCACCATCTAGTTAATTATATTTTCCATCATTTGTTGGGCAGGTTAGTGGTGGTCTATCTAGATGATATTTTGATTTACAAACTATATGCCAAACTAGAAAAATGTGTTTTCGCCGTCCAGAAAGTGCAGTTTTTGTCATCTTTGGGTTTTTGGATGGATCTGGAGAAGATCTGTGCTGCCCTTGATTGGGACCGTCCCAAGACCTTGAAGGCTCTAGAACCTTTTCTGAGCTAGTAAAGCTCAATTTTTGCTGGAAATTCATCCAGAATTATTCAGTAACTATGAAACCCCTTACTGACATGACAAGAAAGGGGTCTGATTTTTCCAAGTAGTTGGATTTCGCCCTGCAGGCTTTTTTCTCTCTAAAGAGCTGTTTTGCCACGGCTCCTATACTTAAGGTACCGTCACACTAGACGATATCGCTAGCGATCCGTGACGTTGCAGCGTCCTCGCTAGCGATATCGTCCAGTGTGACAGGCAGCAGCGATCAGGCCCCTGCTGTGCTGTCGCTGGTCGGGGAAGAAAGTCCAGAACTTTATTTGGTCGCTGGACTCCCCGCAGACATCGCTGAATCGGCGTGTGTGACACCGATTCAGCGATGTCTTCACTGGTAACCAGGGTAAACATCGGGTAACTAAGCGCAGGGCTGCGCTTAGTAACCCGATGTTTACCCTGGTTACCATCCTAAAAGTAAAAAAAAAAAAACACTACATACTTACCTACAGCCGTCTGTCCTCCAGCGCTGTGCTCTGCACTCCTCCTGCACTGACTGTGAGCGTCGGTCAGCCGGAAAGCAGAGCGGTGACGTCACTGCTCTGCTTTCCGGCCGCTGTGCTCACAGCCAGTACAGGAGGAGAGCAGAGCACAGCGCTGGAGGACAGACGGCTGTAGGTAAGTATGTAGTGTTTTTTTTTTTTTACTTTTAGGATGGTAACCAGGGTAAACATCGGGTTACTAAGCGCAGCCCTGCGCTTAGTTACCCGATGTTTACCCTGGTTACCGGCATCGTTGGTCGCTGGAGAGCGGTCTGTGTGACAGCTCTCCAGCGACCAAACAGCGACGCTGCAGCGATCCGGATCGTTGTCGGTATCGCTGCAGCGTCGCTAAGTGTGACGGTACCTTTAGTCAACCTGATGTTTCCCAATGTGGAGGTTGATGCGTCGAAGGTGGGGTTTGGGGCTGTGTTGTCTCAGGGTCAGTCCCCTGGTAAATGGAGTCCATGCGCTTCCTTTTCTAATACATTTTTTTTTGGCTGAGAGGAATTGTGACGTGAGTAATAGGGAAATTTTGGCGATTAAATTGGCATTTGAAGAATGGTGACTGTCACATCCTCCATTCCATCCTATGATAATTACCTCTCTCTCTCCAGCCGACACGCCCACGACATGGTCCGTCGCTGTATTCCGCCTGGCTTCTCGGGCTCACGGCACTTCGGCGGTCTGCGCATGTGGAGCGCCCCCAGACGCAGGACCGCGGGTTACTCGGTACCGGTCCTCTCTGGCTCAGTTCTGGGTTTGTCACGGTGGCTGGACCCGGTCCGTGACCCTGGTAAGGGGCGTCCAATAAAAGGGATGATGAAAGTCGGCTAAGGTTTCGTGACACCACCTGCGGTATTCGGCCAGGTCGACCGACGCTGCTCGGGGTCCACTGGGGTGATGTGCTGGCAGCTAGATGGTATACCTTCCCACAGGTGAAGTGAGTCCCCAGGGCTTCCCAGTGGTGTAGGTGGTGATGGGAAGGCTCGGAGCTATTCTGGGACCCTAGAGACTCCCCTCTCCACGGTTGCCCCCTATGACTGCTTAGGTGATGTATGGTAGACAGCCAACCTATAATTAACTGTCCTGGGGTATTTGAAGTAAGGCATAAAGTCAGTTACTTCCTCAGTGTTCCGGTCACCGGCTACGCGCCTCAGCAGGATGTTGCCGTTCTCGGGGCACGACTACTACTGGCTCTTCTTTGTGCTTGATCTCGTTTCTCACTGTCCACAATATCCTTCTCTTCGTGTCCTTTCTAAGGATACCGCCGCAAGGTAGTGCAGGCGCGGTTCCGTTGCTTTCTGTTCTTGTCGCTAAGTCTCTGCCAGGTTCCCACGCCTGACAGGGACCCCTCTGAAGTCTCCCCCGCAACACCCCCTGCCACGGGATGTTGCCTGGGCAAAACCCAGTCAGCTTCTGTCCTAACTTCCTATCCAACCCCTAGTTTTACCAGTGTGAGGAGTGGCCTAATAAATAGAACCTTTTGCTCCCCCTAGTGGCCGGAGTGTGAAGTGTAATGTGTGCTTGTGATACCTGGTCAGATGAACTCCTTTAGTGCCATCAGACGTACCATCACTCCCCTTAGTGGCAGAGCGACGTTACTGCAGCGACCAGGTCTCTGGGGCGCTGCACATGCGCAATTGCGCTTCTTCCGCCGCCAGGGTTCCTGGGAGGTTGTGACCCGGTGGCTCCGCCCCAACATGGTATTTCTGTCCAGCGTCTACTCAGGTAACACGCCTGAGTATTGTCGTCGTTGCGGCGCCTGCTTTGTTCTGGTGTCCCTCTTCGTCCTCAGGTCCTGTATCTCTGCTGCTCTCTCTCTCTAGCCCTGTGCTTCTTCCCCCTTCATTGCCAGTCTGTTTGATTTGTCTGTTCCCAGGTTGTCCTGTTTCTCTCCATACCTATTTGTTCTGTCCTCGTCCTGTCCTATTGTCAGCTCTGTGTCTCAGCAGTCCTCTTCTCCTGAATTTCGTTAGCCTTTAGGTTTCCCTAGTTCTTTAGTGGTTCCACCTTTACTATTTGTTTTTTTCCCTTCCTTTACAGCTCTCAGTCATTGTCAGTTCCAGATTCTCCTAATTCCGTCCTTTTCCCTTTTGGTTACACGTGTCCGCTTTTCCTTGTTTTACCCCAGTCATCCCTAGCTCCGGCAGCTGTGGTTACATCCCCCTTGGGCCTGCTCCTAACACTCCCTGTATAGGGGACAAAATAGCAAACCAATGAATTGCACAATCATAAAAACTATATATAATATACTAAAAAATCAATATAAAATATAGATGCAATCGTATGGCCACTATAAATTATGAATGGCAGACCATTCGGAATTTTGAATAAAAAAGACCCCAAAATGAAAATCAAATATATATTATTGTATATCAAAAATGGAGAAAGGCAAATAAGGTATAATAATTCATATCTTTATTAAATAACAAGGTGGCACTACAAAGATGTGCCTGTGCTTGGAGACACACTAAATATATATGTGCTAAAAAATAGCCTATAAAGAGAACAATATTCTGATACTTATAGCACAAAGCAGTGAACGGACACAACAGAAGGTACAATTTAAATACTAATAAAAGACCGCTTTATTACTTGGACCTCGTGGCATGCAAAGGTGTATGTAGGACACATACATGCATATAATTGCAGGGGGAACCTAAAGTATAGAACCTAAGTACTCCAGGGCATATACATCAAGAAAAAAGTGCAAATTACTAATAATTTCTATACACAATATAACAATATATATAAGTGCGTGATATAAAATCATCAAAGAAAATATAATGTAAATGTGTATGTAAAACCACACAGTAATAAAGTGCCACAGTGCAAAAAAATATATACCCCTTGTATGTATAT
Organism: Ranitomeya imitator; assembly: GCF_032444005.1. Lineage (NCBI taxonomy): Eukaryota > Metazoa > Chordata > Amphibia > Anura > Dendrobatidae > Ranitomeya > Ranitomeya imitator. Next base: position 779,733,462 of record NC_091282.1, on the reverse strand, counting down.
ATATATGCCCAAACGAATGGAAGGGACTGGCAGCAAAAGCCAACCACTACAACCTAGATCCGTCTGTCAATACAGCATCCATGTGCCCCAAACACACACCAAAGACCGCCAGGCTCCAAGCAATATAATATATAATGCTCACAATACATAGTACATCATGGTCACTACCTCACGATGGTCCGTTCCTCCAAGCACAGCGCACCCCGATGTGCGTTTCGGATATACTCCTTCGTCAGGGGGTGTTGTGCAGGAGGAACCGGAGGGCATTTTATATGCAGGTCATAGCCGCCGATGAATGGAACAGACGCACAACGGCGCATGTGCCGCCAGGAGGACCCGGAAGCGTGCAGCGCCGGCGTCACGCGACCCGGCAGCGAAACATCGCTGTCAAGGCAACACAGACGCCGGATACACACATCCGGGACACAAGCTGCGCACGCGCACGGCGGCGGTTCACAGACATGGGCGCATAAAAGAAAAGTAACGTAAGTGAAACTCGGACATGACAGGGAAGGGAACATAAATGAATGTGATAGTGTGCAAATGTTATGGCATGTATCAAAACGTATAACAAGGACAATTGAGTGTACATAATAGTCCAAGTAGAGGATATCAAATCAATAAAGAGGTTTGAGGTCGGCAGCTTGTTTCTCGAAATCATTGTCTGAAGAACAAATTCTGCGGAGGCGCAAGAATTGACCAATTGGTATGGATCGGATCATAGCGGGTGGGTGTGAGGATGAAGCGTGCAGGAAAGAATTGACCGCTGTATCCTTGCGATAAAGGTCCGTCTGCAAGCAATCATCTGCACCCCTGAACACCCTAACACCCAAGAATTCAATTTGATCCCTGTTGGCATGGTGGGTCAGACGAATGTTATAGGTGTTATGATTTAGTAATCTCATAAATTCATTGAGTGCCTCCACAGATCTCTGCCAGATCAAAAAAATGTCGTCAATGTACCGTGCCCAAAAGAGGACACGGTCCATTGACGACAGAGGATCTGACAGGAAGAGGTCCCTCTCCCACAGCCCCAGGAAGAGATTAGCATAAGCGGGCGCAAAGGATGCCCCCATTGCTGTCCCCTGGAGCTGTAGGTAGAGGGACCCCTTTAAAAGAAAAAAATTGTATGACAGTGCAAAAGATAGAAGTTCTTCCGCAAAGGCACCAGTGGACGTAGGTGTGGCCGATGAATTTAAAAAGAACCGAGCCGCTCGCAAACCATCCCCATGTCGAATATTAGTATACAGGGATTCTATATCACAAGTCACTAATAAGGTGTCAGTGCCAATGTGGAGGCCATCCACTTTCTTCAAGAAGTCATTAGTATCCTTGATGTACGATGGTAAGACTTCTACCAATGGTTGCAACTCAAAATCTATAAACTTATTTACATTCTCCAGGTAGTTGCCACACCCGGAGATAATAGGCCTCCCAGGGGGAGATGTCTGGCTCTTATGGATTTTTGGCAGCAGATAAAGGGTGGGAATGGATGGTTCGTGGATTTGCAAAGTTGTAAAAAGTTCCTTACTAATTACTTCTTCTTGCCTCGCTTTCTCAAGAATAATAAGTAACTCAGTTTGAAATTTATTCAGAGGATTGTAGGTCAATTTCTTGTAGCAGACCGTATCATTAAGTTGGCGGAATGCCTCTATCTCATATTGAGACTTAAGGCCCCGTCACACATAGCGAGATCGCTAGCGAGATCGCTGCTGAGTCACAAGTTTTGTGACGCAACAGCGATCTCAGTAGCGATCTCGCTATGTGTGACACGTAGCAGCGATCAGGCCCCTGCTGTGAGATCGCTGGTCGTGTCGGAATGGCCTGGGCCATTTTTTGATCGTTGAGGTCCCGCTGACATCGCTGAATCGGCGTGTGTGACACCGATTCAGCGATGTCTTTGCTGGTAACCAGGGTAAACATCGGGTTACTAAGCGCAGGTCCGCACTTAGTAACCCGATGTTTACCCTGGTTACCATCGTTAAAGTAAAAAAACAAATGCTACATACTTACCTACCGCTGTCTGTCCCCGGCGCTGTGCTTCTCTGCTCTGGCTGTGAGAACCGGGCAGCCGGAAAGCAGAGCGGTGACGTCACCGCTCTGCTTTCCGGCCGCTGTGCTCACAGGCAGAGCAGAGAAGCACAGCGCCGGGGACAGACAGCGGTAGGTAAGTATGTAGCGTTTGTTTTTTTACTTTAACGATGGTAACCAGGGTAAACATCGGGTTACTAAGCGCGGCCCTGCGCTTAGTAACCCGATGTTTACCCTGGTTACCCGGGGACTTCGGCATCGTTGAAGACAGTTTCAACGATGCCGAAGTCTTTCCCCTGATCGTTGGTCACTGGAGAGAGCTGTCTGTGTGACATAGCGACGCAGCAACGATCCCTGACAGGTCGAATCGTTGTCGGGATCGCTTTAGCGTCGCTATGTGTGACGGGGCCTTTAGGCCAAATCACTACATTCCCACCCTTATCTGCCGGCTTATAAACTACATCATGAAGTCCCTGCAATTTTTTAAGAGCCAGATTCTCCTCCCTAGTTAAATTACTGAGATCAGGGTAGCGAGGAATATTTTCAAAATCCTTGCTAACCGTCCTCACAAAAACATCAACCGTGGAACATGAAGAGAGGGGAGGGAATTTTTTAGATTTCAATTTAATAGAAGGGGGAATCTTACCTCCGGGTGGAGTGTCATGTTCCCGTTTCAACTCCTCAAGGATAGTTAGCGCCTCCTGTTCCGTCTCTGTTGGGAAGAAGATCCATGAACTTGGGGGATAAATTGGTCAAGAGCAACTATGTAGATGATACTAGAACTTTTTTTATCCGATTTCAAATTACCTGCTGGTTGTCGCCCCTGTGGGAAATGCGTGGCGTGTCCGAATGTGGCTAAGGCCTCTGAATTTATTAGTTCGGATGGACTGAATACTTTTAAAATCAAGTCCCCCATAACTTGCACCACGAGGGCGGTGGTATACTATGTCACCTGCCCTTGTGCTCTAATTTATGTGGGCCTTACTACCCTGCAACTAAAAATCAGGGTTCGGGAACATGTCCTGGGGATCATTGCTGCTAAGGAGGTTAGGGATGTGTCGCTTTTAAAAACCCTCCCCAAACATTTTAAGTTGTATCATAATTCTGATGCTACTTTACTACGGATTATTGGTATTGATGCCATCAAACCAACTTTGAGGGGTGGGAAGATTAGCGTACCCTTGGCGAGACTAGAATCCAAGTGGATTTGGACCCTCAAAACTGTGTCCCCTCTTGGCCTTAATGAGAATTTTAATTTTGCTTCATTCCTGTGAACCCTCTTTGTAACCGGTCTTCTTATATTATTTTTATCGTTTTTTAATCATTTTTAACCTTTTTATTCTTCTGGGTATGTCGTTGTTACTATATTTAGGTATGACACACTTATCATCCTCTTTATAATTATCTATTATGATATATTTTGTACACATCATAATTTTATGCAGGTTATATATGCTTTTTGCATCTTTTGCTCACTATATGTTTTTTATTTCAGTGTTGTATATTTTGATGCTTTCTCGTGGATATTTTACCTTCGGAGTCGTTGTGAAGGTGTTCATCCAGGACCTTCTGATGCATGCAACATGTGGCTCAATTGGAATGGATTTTCTACTATATGGACCTTTTTGATCTGAACCATTGCCTATTACTGTGACATATTAGTTAAATATATATATATCTTTTTATATGTTTTTTATATGTCCTTTGTATGGTTTGTGTGGGTATATGTAATGCATGTCAGGTTTATACTGTCATGTGCTATCTTCTTTATTGTCATCTGTTTCATTATTTTGTTCATTTTTCGCTTGTGGTATTATGTAGATGTCCATCCTGGACCGCCTGATGCATGAAGCATTTTGTCCAATTGAATTGGATTCTTTATTGATTTGATATCCTCTACTTGGACTATTATGTACACTCAATTGTCCTTGTTATACGTTTTGATACATGCCGTAACATTTGCACACTATCACATTCATTTATGTTCCCTTCCCTGTCATGTCCGAGTTTCACTTACGTTACTTTTCTTTTATGCGCCCATGTCTGTGAACCGCCACCGTGCGCGTGCGCAGCTTGTGTCCCGGGATGTGTGTATCCGGCGTCTGTGTTGCCTTGACAGCGATGTTTTGCTGCCGGGTCGCGTGACGCCGGCGCTGCACGCTTCTGGGTCCTCCTGGCGGTGCATGCGCCGTTGTGCGTCTGTTCCATTCATCGGCGGCTATGACCTGCATATAAAATGCCCTCCGGTTCCTCCTGCACAACACCCCCTGACGAAGGAGTATATCCGAAACGCACGTCGGGGTGCGCTGTGCTTGGAGGAACGGACCATCGTGAGGTAGTGACCATGATGTACTATGTATTGTGAGCATTATATATTATATTGCTTGGAGCCTGGCGGTCTTTGGTGTGTGTTTGGGGCACATGGATGCTGTATTGACAGACGGATCTAGGTTGTAGTGGTTGACTTTTGCTGCCAGTCCCTTCCATTCGTTTGGGCATATATATATACATACAAGGGGTATATATTTTTTTGCACTGTGGCACTTTATTACTGTGTGGTTTTACATACACATTTACATTATATTTTCTTTGATGATTTTATATCACGCACTTATATATATTGTTATATTGTGTATAGAAATTATTAGTAATTTGCACTTTTTTCTTGATGTATATGCCCTGGAGTACTTAGGTTCTATACTTTAGGTTCCCCCTGCATTTATATGCATGTATGTGTCCTACATACAACTTTGCATGCCACGAGGTCCAAGTAATAAAGCGGTCTTTTATTAGTATCTAAATTGTACCTTCTGTTGTGTCCGTTCACTGCTTTGTGCTATAAGTATCAGAATATTGTTCTCTTTATAGGCTATTTTTTAGCACATATATATTTAGTGTGTCTCCAAGCACAGGCACATCTTTGTAGTGCCACCTTGTTATTTAATAAAGATATGAATTATTATACCTTATTTGCCTTTCTCCATTTTTGATATACAATAATATATTTGATTTTCATTTTGGGGTCTTTTTTATTCCCAGTATAGGGGGTGGATCCATCTGGTCCGCCCATCCTCGGGGGCTCTGAAGCCACGACCCAGAGGGTTCACTTTTGGGTTTTTTGCCTTAGAACCCTATCTTTGATAGTGACATTGGTTGGAGGGGGCTGTCCATCCTATTACTCTTATCACTAACTATAAGAACTTGTCATATCTTCAATTGGCTAAACGTCTCAACCCTAGGCAAGCTAGATAGTCCCAGTTTTTTTACTAGGTTCAATTTTGTTGTCGCTTTTTATCCAGGGGTCAAAAATGTCAAGGCTGATGCTTTGTCCCAGAGTTTCCCTAGTGGTTGTGACCGTGAGAACCCTGCCTCAATTTTGCGAAGGGGGTAGTCATTTCGGCATTGTACCCTGAGCTTGAGGATGAGATGTTGGAGGCCAAGGGGGACGCCCCTGGCTCCTTCACTCCAGGAAGGTTATTTGTACTATATAATTTGTGCCGCAAAGTAATTAAGGAACATCACATCCAGGTGGTAAGGCAACTGCAGACCTCCTTTCTCCTCATTTTTGGCGGCCAGGGTTGCATCGGGATGTGGTTGAACTTGTATCTGCTTGTAATATCTGCACGTGTTCTAAAGTATTGCATAGCCATCCCTCTGGTACTCTTCTTCCGCTACCTATTCCTAGCAGTCCATGGATTTTATTACTGACCTACAGGTATCTGCAGGCAAGACTTTGGTTGTGGATAGGTTCAGTAAAATAGCTCACTTTGTTCGCATTACTGGCACTCCGGAATGCCAAGACTCTTACTCAGGTGTTTAGAAATGAGATGGTGAAGCTTCATAGGGTTCCCTCCAATGTGGTGTCAGATCGGGGGACCCAGTTTGTTTCCAAGTTCTAGAGGGTGTCCTGTTCACGACTGGGGGTGCAGCTATCCTTTTCCTCTGCCTTCCATCCATCAGTTGAATGAGTTGAGCACGTTAATCAGAATTTGGAGACTTACCTTAGGAGTTTTGTCTCCGAAAGTAAGGAGAATTGGGCATCCTACTTACTGCTGGCAGAATTTGCTATTAACAATCATCGTCAAGAATCTTTCAGCAGGTCACCGTTCTTTCGTGCATAAGTGTCACGCTGCTGCTAACAGCAAGTTCCACCAGATGGCAATAGAGTGGAAGGAAAGTAAAAAGACTGCAAGGGCAGGCCTGCAGTGCTGTAGAAAAGCTACCACCAGGTGGCAGCAGAATAGTCAAACAAGCTGAGTCAAAACCTAGACCGTCACACAGTACAAAGGGAAAAAACAATAACAGAGTCAGTGGAGAGCCAAAGGGTCAATACCAGACAAAATGCAGAAGTACCAGGGACAAGAAGCAAAGTCAAGTCAGAGTCAAAGCCGAGTCAAACACCGGAAAGTCCAAAAGCAATCAGGAAACACTAAGTCAAGATGGGCAGGGAAAGAGGAATAGACACGGGCAAGGTCAGAAAGTGCAGCAGGACAAATAAGGTTACTACCAGAGTCAGATACTAACGCCGAAGGCAGAAAATATAACTGACACGGCCTGCAGGATGCAACAAAGCTAAATAGCAAACCTGAACCCTGAATGAGGCAGAGCAAAGTTAACCCATGACATGATCAGCCCAGGAAAAAGGCAGACAGAACTCAAAACCCGGACCGGATCATGACAGTACCCTCCTCTCAAGGGGGGGGGGGCATCGGACCCCCAGGTTTATCAGGAAAATATGCATAAAATGCCCAATCTAGACGATCAGCATGGACGGAATGCGCTGGAACCCAAGATCGCTCCTCAGTACCGTAACCCCTCCAATGGACCAAGTACTGAAGCGAATTGCGAACCCTCCAAGAATCGACAATCCGTTCAACTTGATACTCAGTCTGACCATCCACCGAGACAGGGGGCAATGGGGATGGCGACCCAGCAGAGGAAGGTACACATGGCTTAAGAAGGGACTTAAGAATGGTATACATTGGGGATCCGAAGCGACGGAGGCAGGGTCGGCTCCAGGTTTTTGAGGGCCCCTGGCGAACGAGTCTCAGTGGGCCCCCCCCTTTAACACATACCACGATTCATGATGCACAGATAAGAATCAGCCCACGCCACGCAGTATATAACATACTAACACAGCCCACGCACGCAGTATATAACCCACAACCCACGCACGCAGTATATAACCCACAGCCCACGCACGCAGTATATAACACACAGCCCACGCACGCAGTATATAACACACAGCCCATGCACGCAGTATATAACACACAGCCCACGCACGCAGTATATAACACACAGCTCACGCACACAGTATATAACACAGCCCACGCATGCAGTATATAACACACAGCCCACGTGCGCAGTATATAACACACAGCCCACGCACGCAGTATATAACACACAGCCCACACACGCACCATATAACCCACAGCCCACGCACACAGTATATAACAGCCCACGCACGCAGTATATAACACACAGCCCACGCACGCAGTATATAACACACAGCCCACGCACGCAGTATATAACATTGTTATATACTGCGTGCGTGGGCTGTGTGTTATATACTATGTGCGTGGGCTGTGTGTTATATACTGCGTGGGTGGGCTGTGTGTCATAATAACACACAGCCCACGCACACAGTATATAACACAACACAGCACAGCCCCGTGACGTAGTATATAACCGCGGCAACACCTAAAATGGGTGACACTGGCTGAGATCAGATTTGGAAAGTAAAAGAGTCAGTCACGCAGCAGACCCAGGCTCAGTCAGCAGCAGGCTGCCTGCATCCCATTCCGATTCATTCCTCCCCTCAGCCCCCGCAATGCGCAGCGTTGGGGTCGGGGACCGTCACCGAAGACGAGTCACTCACTCACAGTTACTGCTGCTAGCCTTCGCCGGCCCGTCGCCCTCGTTGTGGACACACAGGAGAGGGCACCGACCGTGCACCTCCTCACTCACTGCAGCTGCTGCTCGTCTTCTCCTGCTTGGCGCTGCTAGACCTGTCCTCTTGTCCTGGATGGTGGCTCTGTCTTCTTGCTCTTAGGATGACAAGCCGACCGGAAGTAACAGGACAGATGACCCAGCTCCGCCCAGAAGTGACTCTCTCTGTATTGTGTATCCATGGTGACAGGCCGGCGGAGGTGAGTATTGCTGCTATTGCAGCTGCGCAGTGCCAGGCGCCAGCTAAACGGCTCAGACAGAGCTCTGTTGTCTGCCCCCTGCTGCCGAGGTGCCGCCGGGCGCCGGGGATGATGAGGGATTTGATGTGATCACTGTACACACACAGCAGCGATGTAGACAGTGACAGTGTGTACTACCATAAATGGGCCCCCCATGTCGCCAGGGCCCCGGCATTTGCCCGGGTACGCCGGGTGCTGACGCCGGCCCTGGACGGAGGTAAGCGTAAACGGAAAGCAACTGGGTTGATAACCTCAATGACCTCGTAAGGACCAATAAACTTAGGACCCAGCTTCATAGAGCGAACTTTCAGAGGTATGTCCTTGGTAGACAACCACACCTTGTCTCCCATCAGCAACTTAGGTCCCTCAGATCTTCGCTTATCAGCAAAATGTTTTTGTTTGCCCTGAGTCACCCCAATGTTCTTCTGAACCTTTTTCCCACCTCCTCCAACTGTTGAACTGCCGAATCAGCCCCTGGACACCACAAATCCAGTCTGGAAAATTCACCAAAATGGGGGTGAAAACCGTAGTTACAGAAAAACGGGGAAGTACCAGTGGACTGATTAACCTGATTATTGAATGCGAATTCAGCCACAGGCAATGAGGAGCACCAATCATCTTGCCGAGACGTGGCAAGACACTGCAAAATTTGTTCATGTGACTGGTTGATTCTCTCCATCTGCCCATTGGTTTCAGGATGGTGTCACGCACGCGCCCAGACTGGTTGGCGCGGGCATACGGGGGTGTGGCCCCACTGGACCACAGACCAAACTTCCCTGGAAGGGGCGTAACTAAGTAGCTTCCTAGGTGTTCGCTGGAGCCTCTGATGGTGAGGTCAGACTTGTACAATAGGAAGCTACCAGGTGCCACTCCAGGGTGATGTCTGGCTGTGGCTGCTGATCCCACTAAGGAACGGAGCGGGCACGGCTGGCACTCTGGCTGACAGGCGGGCTCGGCTGGGAGACAGGCAGGCAGACGGGTACAACAGAGACACTGGCGGACACGGCTGGCTCTCTGGTAGGCAGGCGGGTACGGCTGGAACATAGGAAGAACCGGTAGGGACCGGTCTGCAGGCAGGTATGTGAAACAGGTTGGAACCTGTTCAGACAGGAGGACTAAGTTACAAGTAGAGAAAGACCGCAAGAGCGGATGCAGAGCGAAAGCACAAGAGCTAGAACCAAGAACAGAAATGCAGGAGGCTGAGTACGAGTAGAAGGTGGAGCAAAGAGAAGAGAAGGAGAAGGCAGAGCCAAGGGCGGAGCCGCAAGAGGCGGAGCCAAGAGCGGAGACGCTGGAGGCGGAGCCAAGAGCGGAGACACTGGAGGCGGAGCCAAGAGCGGAGACACTGGAGGCGGAGCCAAAAGCGGAGATGCTGGAGGCGGAGCCAAGAGCGGAGACGCTGGAGGCGGAGCCAAGAGCGGAGACGCTGGAGGCGGAGCCAAGAGCGGAGACGCTGGAGGCGGAGCCAAGAGCGGAGACGCTGGAGGCGGAGCCAAGAGCGGAGACGCTGGAGGCGGAGCCAAGAGCGGAGACGCTGGAGGCGGAGCCAAGAGCGGAGACGCTGGAGGCGGAACCAAAAGCGGAGACGCTGGAGGTAACGCCAAGAGCAGAGATGGAGCCAAGTGCAGAAACACAAGAGGCGGAGCCAGATAGAACCGCAAAGAGCGGAGCCAGATAGAACCGCAAAGAGCGGAGCCACAGAGCAAAGCCAGAGAGTGCAAAGCAAGGTCTGAGTGCAGAGCCGCAAGAGTGTGGAGTGTAAGCAGACTGAGAACACAAGGAAAGACAAAGCAGGGAAGGAAGCCACAGACAAGGAGACCGAGAAAAGACAAAGTACAGACAAGGTAATGGAACAAGACACAGGGACAAAGACACAGGGACCAGGATATTCTGCCTCCTGGAGGGCGGACTACAAGATCAAGGCAATAGCACAGAGAAAAGCCTCCAGAGAGGGAGTAACTCAGAGCAAGGCCAGGCAAACTCAGCAGCTAAACACTAACTGAGCTAACACATTGCACAGGCCCAGAGCACAGGGTGGAGCTGCACTATATACAGGAGGCCTCTTGATAATTGGTCAGGAACTGATTAGACAGATGCACCTGATTCCTATAAGAACCAGAGAGTTCAGGCGCCGGCCCGCTATACACATAGCCATGAGGCATGCAGAGAGCAGAGACACAGAACATGGAGCTGGCATGAAACAGAAACCACATCATGACCTGGAGCAGTGGGTAAGATAGTGTGAGAGATGTGAGGCCATGACGTGATGCCAGCAGAGTTGTTACAGTACCCCCCCCCCCCCTTTACGGCCCCTCTTCTTCAAGCCCGCCAGAATAACTTGTAGAAGAAGGATAGGAGCACACATAGTCAGAGCCATCACAACATTACTCTGGTAGAATGAGGTATATGAGACATTAGAGATCTCAGGTTGCCCAGTCTCTTTGAGTCATAGTAACATAGTAACATAGTTAGTAAGGCCGAAAAAAGACATTTGTCCATCCAGTTCAGCCTATATTCCATCATAATAAATCCCCAGATCTACGTCCTTCTACAGAACCTAATAATTGTATGATACAATATTGTTCTGCTCCAGGAAGACATCCAGGCCTCTCTTGAACCCCTCGACTGAGTTCGCCATCACCACCTCCTCAGGCAAGCAATTCCAGATTCTCACTGCCCTAACAGTAAAGAATCCTCTTCTATGTTGGTGGAAAAACCTTCTCTCCTCCAGACGCAAAGAATGCCCCCTTGTGCCCGTCACCTTCCTTGGTATAAACAGATCCTCAGCGAGATATTTGTATTGTCCCCTTATATACTTATACATGGTTATTAGATCGCCCCTCAGTCGTCTTTTTTCTAGACTAAATAATCCTAATTACGCTAATCTATCTGGATATTGTAGTTGTCCCATCCCCTTTATTAATTTTGTTGCCCTCCTTTGTACTCTCTCTAGTTCCATTATATCCTTCTTGAGCACCGGTGCCCAAAACTGGACACAGTACTCCATGTGCGGTCTAACTAGGGATTTGTACAGAGGCAGTATAATGCTCTCATCATGTGTATCCAGACCTCTTTTAATGCACCCCATGATCCTGTTTGCCTTGGCAGCTGCTGCCTGGCACTGGCTGCTCCAGGTAAGTTTATCATTAACTAGGATCCCCAAGTCCTTCTCCCTGTCAGATTTACCCAGTGGTTTCCCATTCAGTGTGTAATGGTGATATTGATTCCTTCTTCCCATGTGTATAACCTTACATTTATCATTGTTAAACCTCATCTGCCACCTTTCAGCCCAAGTTTCCAACTTATCCAGATCCATCTGTAGCAGAATACTATCTTCTCTTGTATTAACTGCTTTACATAGTTTTGTATCATCTGCAAATATCGATATTTTACTGTGTAAACCTTCTACCAGATCATTAATGAATATGTTGAAGAGAACAGGTCCCAATACTGACCCCTGCGGTACCCCACTGGTCACAGCGACCCAGTTAGAGACTATACCATTTATAACCACCCTCTGCTTTCTATCACTAAGCCAGTTACCAACCAATTTACACACATTTTCCCCCAGACCAAGCATTCTCATTTTGTGTACCAACCTCTTGTGCGGCACGGTATCAAACGCTTTGGAAAAATCGAGATATACCACGTCCAATGACTCACCGTGGTCTAGCCTATAGCTTACCTCTTCATAAAAACTGATTAGATTGGTTTGACAGGAGCGATTTCTCATAAACCCATGCTGATATGGTGTTAAACAGTTATTCTCATTGAGATAATCCAGAATAACATCCCTCAGAAACCCTTCAAATATTTTAACAACAATAGAGGTTAGACTTACTGGCCTATAATTTCCAGGTTCACTTTTAGAGCCCTTTTTGAATATTGGCACCATATTTGCTATGCGCCAGTCCTGCGGAACAGACCCTGTCGCTATAGAGTCCCTAAAAATAAGAAATAATGGTTTATCTATTACATTACTTAGTTCTCTTAGTACTCGTGGGTGTATGCCATCCGGACCCGGAGATTTATCTATTTTAATCTTATTTAGCCGGTTTCGCACCTCTTCTTGGGTTAGATTGGTGACCCTTAATATAGGGTTTTCATTGTTTCTTGGGATTTCACCTAGCATTTCATTTTCCACCGTGAATACCGTGGAGAAGAAGGTGTTTAATATGTTAGCTTTTTCCTCGTCATCTACAACCATTCTTTCCTCACTATTTTTTAAGGGGCCTACATTTTCAGTTTTTATTCTTTTACTATTGATATAGTTGAAGAACAGTTTGGGATTAGTTTTACTCTCCTTAGCAATGTGCTTCTCTGTTTCCTTTTTGGCAGCTTTAATTAGTTTTTTAGATAAAGTATTTTTCTCCCTATAGTTTTTTAGAGCTTCAATGGTGCCATCCTGCTTTAGTAGTGCAAATGCTTTCTTTTTACTGTTAATTGCCTGTCTTACTTCTTTGTTTAGCCACATTGGGTTTTTCCTATTTCTAGTCCTTTTATTCCCACAAGGTATAAACCGCTTACACTGCCTATTTAGGATGTTCTTAAACATTTCCCATTTATTATCTGTATTCTTATTTCTGAGGATATTGTCCCAGTCTACCAGATTAAGGGCATCTCTAAGCTGGTCAAACTTTGCCTTCCTAAAGTTCAGTGTTTTTGTGACTCCCTGACAAGTCCCCCTAGTGAAAGACAGGTGAAACTGTACAATATTGTGGTCGCTATTTCCTAGATGCCCAACCACCTGCAGATTTGTTATTCTGTCAGGTCTATTAGATAGTATTAGGTCTAAAAGTGCTGCTCCTCTGGTTGGATTCTGCACCAATTGTGAAAGATAATTTTTCTTGGTTATTAGTAGAAACCTGTTGCCTTTATGGGTTTCACAGGTTTCTGTTTCCCAGTTAATATCCGGGTAGTTAAAGTCCCCCATAACCAGGACCTCATTATGGGTTGCAGCTTCATCTATCTGCTTTAGAAGTAGACTTTCCATGGTTTCTGTTATATTTGGGGGTTTGTAACAGACCCCAATGAGAATTTTGTTACCATTTTTCCCTCCATGAATTTCGACCCACATGGACTCGACATCCTCATTTCCTTCGCTAATATCCTCCCTTAAAGTGGACTTTAGACAAGACTTTACATAGAGACAAACCCCTCCTCCTCTCCGATTTTTACGATCAGCTTCCCACACAGAAGATGCAAGGGCCAGGACTTCTTTCACCTGGTTAATTGAAAGCAGGGACTTGGAAGCTTGCGATTTGACCACAATATAATGTGATTCCTTGGAAACTGAAGACACGTTCACTGGATCCAACTTAAGCCCATCATTACAAGAAAATTGGACCTTCTCCTTTAGACCGGTGGGAAGCAGAGATGAGAATACTTCTGTCTTGGGATCTTCACCAAATAGCCAGATGGAAACTGGAGGCATACATACAGGAAACATCTTCAGCCTGGTACCCTGAAAAAACTGGACCTCCTCTCCTAGATTAGAGGATGAGTAAGTCTCTGTCTGTTGTGAATTCTGTGGCTGAATTCACTCCTGTGGTCACAAGTGGTACTGCAGCTTCTGAGCTTCCTCCCTCAGGTGTTCTGGTGAGCTCGTTAACTGCTTCATTACTTAACCCCGCCTGATGCTGCTATCCTTGCTCCTTGTCAATGTTTCAGTGTTGGATCTGAGCTTCTCCTGATTGTTCCTGTGACCTGCTCTGTATAGCTAAGTGCTTTTTGCTTTTTTGTTGCTTTTTTTTTGTCCAGCTTGTCTTTTGTTTTGCTGGAAGCTCTGAGACGCAAAGGGTGTACCGCCGTGCCGTTAGTTCGGCACGGTGGGTTTTTTTTGCCCCCTTTGCGTGGTTTTGCTTTAGGGTTTTTTGTAGACTGCAAAGTTCGCTTTACTGTCCTCGCTCTGTCCTAGAATATCGGGCCCCACTTTGCTGAATCTATTTCATCCCTACGTTTTGTCTTTTCATCTTACTCACAGTCATTATATGTGGGGGGCTGCCTTTTCCTTTGGGGAATTTCTCTGGGGCAAGTCAGGCCTATTTTTCTATCTTCAGGCTAGCTAGTTTCTTAGGCTGTGCCGAGTTGCCTAGGTAGTTGTTAGGCGCAATCCACAGCCGCTTTTAGTTGTGTTTAGGATAGGATCAGGTGTGCAGTCTACAGAGTTTCCACGTCTCAGAGCTCGTTCTTGTATTTTTGGGTATTTGTCAGATCACTGTGTGCGCTCTGATCGCTAAGCACACTGTGTTTCTGGATTGCCTTCATAACACCTGTCATTAGCAAACATAACAGTACAAGGAGCCAAACTAATGATTCTCAATAGAGGGAAAGAAAAAGTTCTGACATCATTTTTTTTTTTTTTCTGCTCTGTGTTCACTTTTTTTTTTCCCCTAGACATTTGGGTGATTCTGGACACAGGTGTGGACATGGATATTCAGGGTCTGTGCTCTTCAATGGATAATCTCGTTATAAATGTACAAAAAATTCAAGATACTATTGATCAGAAATCTATGTTAGAACCAAGAATTCCTATTCCTGATTTGTTTTTTGGAGATAGAACTAAGTTTCTAAGTTTCAAAAATAATTGTAAGCTATTTCTGGCCTTGAAACCTCATTCTTCTGGTAATCCTATTCAACAGGTTTTGATTATTATTTCTTTTTTGCGCGGCGACCCTCAAGACTGGGCATTTTCTCTTGCGCCAGGAGACCCTGCATTGAGTAGTGTCGATGCGTTTTTCCTGGCGCTCGGATTGCTGTACGATGAGCCTAATTCAGTGGATCAGGCTGAGAAAAATTTGCTGGCTTTGTGCCAGGGTCAGGATGATATAGAAGTATATTGTCAGAAATTTAGGAAATGGTCAGTACTCACTCAGTGGAATGAATCTGCGCTGGCAGCTTTGTTCAGAAAGGGTCTCTCTGAGGCTCTTAAGGATGTCATGGTGGGATTTCCTATGCCTGCTGGTTTGAATGAGTCTTTGTCTTTGGCCATTCAGATCGGTCGACGCTTGCGCGAGCGTAAATCTGTGCACCATTTGGCGGTACTGCCTGAGGTTAAACCTGAGCCTATGCAGTGCGATAGGACTATGACCAGAGTTGAACGGCAGGAATACAGACGTCTGAATAGGCTGTGTTTCTACTGTGGTGATTCCACTCATGCTATTTCTGATTGTCCTAAGCGCACTAAGCGGTCCGCTAGGTCTGCCGTCATTGGTACTGTACAGTCCAAATTCCTTCTGTCCATTACCTTGATATGCTCTTTGTCGTCGTTTTCTGTCATGGCGTTTGTGGATTCGGGCGCTGCCCTGAATCTGATGGATTTGGATTATGCTAAACGTTGTGGGTTTTTCTTGGAGCCTTTGCGGTGTCCTATTCCATTGAGAGGAATTGATGCTACACCTTTGGCCAAGAATAAACCTCAATACTGGGCCCAGCTGACCATGTGCATGGCTCCTGCACATCAGGAAGTTATTCGCTTTCTGGTGTTGCATAATCTGCATGATGTGGTCGTGTTGGGGTTGCCATGGCTACAAACCCATAATCCAGTATTGGATTGGAATTCCATGTCGGTATCCAGCTGGGGTTGTCAGGGGGTACATGGTGATGTTCCATTTTTGTCGATTTCGTCATCCACCCCTTCTGAGGTCCCAGAGTTCTTGTCTGATTATCAGGATGTATTTGAAGAGCCCAAGTCCAATGCTCTACCTCCGCATAGGGATTGTGATTGTGCTATCAATTTGATTCCTGGTAGTAAATTCCCTAAAGGTCGATTATTTAATTTATCCGTGCCCGAACACGCCGCTATGCGCAGTTATGTGAAGGAATCCCTGGAGAAGGGACATATTCGCCCATCATCATCACCACTGGGAGCAGGGTTCTTCTTTGTAGCCAAGAAGGATGGTTCGCTGAGACCGTGTATTGATTACCGCCTTCTTAATAAGATCACTGTTAAATTTCAGTATCCCTTGCCATTGTTATCTGACTTGTTTGCTCGGATTAAGGGGGCTAGTTGGTTCACTAAGATAGATCTTCGTGGTGCGTATAATCTGGTGAGAATCAGGCAAGGAGATGAATGGAAAACTGCATTCAATACGCCCGAGGGTCATTTTGAGTATCTAGTGATGCCGTTCGGACTTGCCAATGCTCCATCTGTGTTTCAGTCTTTTATGCATGACATCTTCCGTGAGTATCTGGATAAATTCCTGATTGTTTACTTGGATGACATTTTGATCTTCTCAGATGATTGGGAGTCTCATGTGAAGCAGGTCAGAATGGTTTTTCAGGTCCTGCGTGCTAACTCTTTGTTTGTGAAGGGATCAAAGTGTCTCTTCGGTGTGCAGAAAGTTTCATTTTTGGGGTTCATCTTTACCCCTTCTACTATCGAGATGGATCCAGTTAAGGTCCAAGCCATCCAGGATTGGATTCAGCCGACATCTCTGAAAAGTCTGCAAAAGTTCCTGGGCTTTGCTAATTTTTATCGTCGCTTCATCTGTAATTTTTCTAGCATTGCCAAACCATTGACCGATTTGACCAAGAAGGGTGCTGATTTGGTTAATTGGTCTTCTGCTGCTGTGGAAGCTTTTCAGGAGTTGAAGCGTCGTTTTTGTTCTGCCCCTGTGTTGTGTCAGCCAGATGTTTCTCTTCCGTTCCAGGTCGAGGTTGATGCTTCTGAGATTGGAGCAGGGGCGGTTTTGTCACAGAGAGGTTCTGATTGCTCAGTGATGAAACCATGTGCTTTCTTTTCCAGGAAGTTTTCGCCCGCTGAGCGTAATTATGATGTGGGCAATCGAGAGTTGCTGGCCATGAAGTGGGCATTCGAGGAGTGGCGTCATTGGCTTGAAGGAGCTAAGCATCGCGTGGTGGTATTGACTGATCATAAGAACTTGACTTATCTCGAGTCTGCCAAGCGCTTGAATCCTAGACAGGCCCGTTGGTCGTTATTTTTTGCCCGCTTCGACTTTGTGATTTCGTACCTTCCGGGCTCTAAAAATGTGAAGGCGGATGCTCTGTCTAGGAGTTTTGTGCCCGACTCTCCGGGTTTATCTGAGCCAGCGGGTATCCTCAAGGAAGGAGTCATTGTGTCTGCCATCTCCCCTGATTTGCGGCGGGTGCTGCAAAAATTTCAGGCGAATAAACCTGATCGTTGTCCAGCAGAGAAACTGTTCGTCCCTGATAGGTGGACTAATAAACTTATCTCTGAACTTCATTGTTCGGTGTTGGCTGGTCATCCTGGAATCTTTGGTACCAGAGAGTTAGTGGCTAGATCCTTCTGGTGGCCATCTCTGTCACGGGATGTACGTACTTTTGTGCAGTCCTGTGGGATTTGTGCTAGGGCTAAGCCCTGCTGTTCTCGTGCCAGTGGGTTGCTTTTGCCCTTGCCGGTCCCAAAGAGGCCTTGGACACATATTTCGATGGATTTCATTTCTGACCTTCCTGTTTCTCAAAAGATGTCAGTCATTTGGGTGGTCTGTGATCGCTTTTCTAAAATGGTCCATCTGGTGCCCTTGGCTAAATTGCCTTCCTCCTCTGATTTGGTACCTTTGTTCTTTCAGCATGTGGTTCGGTTGCATGGCATTCCTGAGAATATTGTTTCTGACAGAGGTTCCCAGTTTGTTTCAAGGTTCTGGCGAGCCTTTTGTGGTAGGATGGGCATTGACCTATCCTTTTCCTCGGCTTTCCATCCTCAGACTAATGGCCAGACCGAACGAACCAATCAGACCTTGGAAACATATCTGAGATGTTTTGTTTCTGCAGACCAGGATGATTGGGTGTCCTTTTTGCCGTTGGCTGAGTTCGCCCTTAATAATCGGGCCAGCTCGGCTACCTTGGTTTCTCCATTTTTTTGCAATTCTGGGTTCCATCCTCGTTTCTCTTCAGGACAGGTTGAGTCTTCGGACTGTCCTGGTGTGGATTCTGTGGTGGATAGGTTGCAGCAGATCTGGACTCAGGTAGTGGACAATTTGATCTTGTCCCAGGAGAAAGCTCAACTTTTCGCTAATCGCAGACGCCGTGTGGGTCCCCGACTTCGTGTTGGGGATCTGGTTTGGTTATCTTCTCGTCATATTCCTATGAAGGTTTCCTCTCCTAAATTTAAACCTCGTTTTATTGGTCCGTATAGGATTTCTGAGGTTCTCAATCCTGTGTCTTTTCGTTTGACCCTCCCAGACTCCTTTTCCATACATAATGTATTCCATAGGTCGTTGTTGCGGAGATACGTGGCACCTATGGTTCCATCTGTTGAGCCTCCTGCCCCGGTTTTGGTGGAGGGGGAATTGGAGTATATTGTGGAGAAGATTTTGGATTCTCGTGTTTCTAGACGGAAACTCCAGTATCTGGTTAAATGGAAGGGTTATGCTCAGGAAGATAATTCCTGGGTTTTTGCCTCTGATGTTCATGCTTCCGATCTTGTTCGTGCCTTTCATGCGGCTCATCCTGGTCGGCCTGGGGGCTCTGGTGAGGGTTCGGTGACCCCTCCTCAAGGGGGGGGTACTGTTGTGAATTCTGTGGCTGAATTCACTCCTGTGGTCACAAGTGGTACTGCAGCTTCTGAGCTTCCTCCCTCAGGTGTTCTGGTGAGCTCGTTAACTGCTTCATTACTTAACCCCGCCTGATGCTGCTATCCTTGCTCCTTGTCAATGTTTCAGTGTTGGATCTGAGCTTCTCCTGATTGTTCCTGTGACCTGCTGCTCTGTATAGCTAAGTGCTTTTTGCTTTTTTGTTGCTTTTTTTCTGTCCAGCTTGTCTTTTGTTTTGCTGGAAGCTCTGAGACGCAAAGGGTGTACCGCCGTGCCGTTAGTTCGGCACGGTGGTTTTTTTTTGCCCCCTTTGCGTGGTTTTGCTTTAGGGTTTTTTGTAGACTGCAAAGTTCGCTTTACTGTCCTCGCTCTGTCCTAGAATATCGGGCCCCACTTTGCTGAATCTATTTCATCCCTACGTTTTGTCTTTTCATCTTACTCACAGTCATTATATGTGGGGGGCTGCCTTTTCCTTTGGGGAATTTCTCTGGGGCAAGTCAGGCCTATTTTTCTATCTTCAGGCTAGCTAGTTTCTTAGGCTGTGCCGAGTTGCCTAGGTAGTTGTTAGGCGCAATCCACAGCCGCTTTTAGTTGTGTTTAGGATAGGATCAGGTGTGCAGTCTACAGAGTTTCCACGTCTCAGAGCTCGTTCTTGTATTTTTGGGTATTTGTCAGATCACTGTGTGCGCTCCGATCGCTAAGCACACTGTGTTTCTGGATTGCCTTCATAACACCTGTCATTAGCAAACATAACACTGTCTTAGTATCAAGTAGCCACTTGGAAGCAGAAGGCATACATTCAGGAAGCCCCATCAGCTTGTTACTCAGACAAAACTGGACCATCTCTTCCTCCGGATTGGTGAAGAACAGAGATGCAAGAGCTTCAGCTTCAACTTCTTCATCCACCTGCCATATGGAATCTGAAGGCATCATTACAGGAAGCCTCTTCTTCCCAAAGTTCAGGGAAACTTTTTTAAGTGACAGGGATGTTCCTGGGAACTGGTCACTGGAGGTGTGCGGAGAGGACGCCACTGCTTCCTTTACTTCAGTGAGGTCAGCACATTGTGACTCAATAGCCAGCTGATTAGGTGGAGAAGATATCAACACTGTACATTGACCTTGCAGTTTAGGAACAAGAAACTTCTGGAGACTTGATAGTTCCAAACGCAGAACCACGCTGGGTCTTCGGGCCGGAACGGGCAGCAGAGTATCCGGTTCAGAACGACCGACGGGCGGACTGGTCAACAAGTGGAAAACAAATTTCTACGCATATAATGCTCCGATTTGGAGCTGTAGTTGTCCCTTCAACACTGGACTGTTCATAAGTAGGGCTCGAGCATCACCAAACACCTTCACAGGATTCTGGAGTAGTGGAGCAGGAACCACATTTAGACTCCGTCTGGTTAGCAGCTTGAATATATCTGCAGGGCCGAAGCTCCCACAAGGCACCGGAACAGACACAGACTTTAGCGGAAGGGAATTATTCTCACCAAGGGCAGTCTCTCCTACTGGCCTGAGGTTTTGGAGCTTTAGATCCCCTGGACAGAGGCTATCCAGGTGTCCCTCACAACAGCAGCGACATAGTAAGCCCTTCTTACGACTGGTCTTAGACTGGTGCTTTGCCAGTCCTCTCTTGACAGTCTTTTTGGGTTCTATTTGAGTAGCTGCTTTAACGGGTAGAGGAACTGGAGGATCACAGACGGTCATGGCTTGATGTGGAGGTTTCTTCACGGGTTTCGCCCGTCTGGAGCGCCTCTCGGATCTAGATGGGGAAGACTTCACAGGAGCAGCAGGACGAGGCTTGTCAAAGACTTTACAGAAGGCCACCAGGAAGGCCCCAAGACTCATGACGATAGGATCCCCTGCTTCCCAGAGGGGACAAATCCATAATAAAGCATCTCCTGCTAGGTAGGACATGATGTAGCCCACCTTAATCAGGTCAGAGGGAAAACAAGCTGCATTCTGCAGGATGTAGCGCAAGCACTGTTCCAGGAAGCTTTGGCATTCTTCTGGATTCCCATAAAACCTAGGCGGGTCTGCTGGGTTGTGCTCTTCCTCATAGGCCCGAAGTTGATTGTAGAGAGCGTTTGAAATTATGATTGGGCCCGAGGTCTCCTCAATTGGAACGACACAGGGCGGAACAAATTCTTCAGCTTGCTCATACGGGTAGAGAGAAAGTTCATCATGCTCTGCAAGCGGTAAGACTTGGGATACAGCGGAGGCCATGGCCTGTGCAAACTGTCACGCACGCGCCCAGACTGGTTGGCGCGGGTATACGGGGGTGTGGCCCCACTGGACCACAGACCAAACTTCCCTGGAAGGGGCGTAACTAAGTAGCTTCCTAGGTGTTCGCTGGAGCCTCTGATGGTGAGGTCAGACTTGTACAATAGGAAGCTACCAGGTGCCACTCCAGGGTGATGTCTGGCTGTGGCTGCTGATCCCACTAAGGAACGGAGCGGGCACGGCTGGCACTCTGGCTGACAGGCGGGCACGGCTGGGACACAGGCAGGCAGACGGGTACAACAGAGACACTGGCAGGCAGGCGGACACGGCTGGCTCTCTGGTAGGCAGGCGGGTATGGCTGGAACATAGGAAGAACCGGTAGGGAGCGGTCTGCAGGCAGGTATGTGAAACAGGTTGGAACCTGTTCAGACAGGAGGACTAAGTTACAAGTAGAGAAAGACCGCAAGAGCGGATGCAGAGCGAAAGCACAAGAGCTAGAACCAAGAACAGAAATGCAGGAGGCTGAGTACGAGTAGAAGGTGGAGCAAAGAGAAGAGAAGGAGAAGGCAGAGCCAAGGGCGGAGCCGCAAGAGGCGGAGCCAAGAGCGGAGACGCTGGAGGCGGAGCCAAGAGCGGAGACGCTGGAGGCGGAGCCAAGAGCGGAGACGCTGGAGGCGGAGCCAAGAGCTGAGATGCTGGAGGCAGAGCCAAGAGCGGAGATGCTGGAGGCGGAGCCAAGACCTAGACGCTGGAGGCAGAGCCAAGAGCGGAGACGCTGGAGGCGGAGCCAAGAGCTGAGACACTGGAGGTGGAGCCAAGAGCGGAGACGCTGGAGGCGGAGCCAAGAGCGGAGACGCTGGAGGCGGAGCCAAGAGCGGAGACGCTGGAGGCGGAGCCAAGAGCGGAGACTCTGGAGGCGGAGCCAAGAGCGGAGACGCTGGAGGCGGAGCCAAGAGCGGAGAAGCTGGAGGCGGAGCCAAGAGCAGAGATGGAGCCAAGTGCAGAAACACAAGAGGCGGAGCCAGATAGAACCGCAAAGAGCGGAGCCAGATAGAACCGCAAAGAGCGGAGCCACAGAGCAAAGCCAGAGAGTGTGAAGCAAGGTCTGAGTGCAGAGCTGCAAGAGTGCGGAGTGTAAGCAGACTGAGAACACAAGGAAAGACAAAGCAGGGAAGGAAGCCACAGACAAGGAGACCGAGAAAAGACAAAGTACAGACAAGGCAATGGAACAAGACACAGGGACAAAGACACAGGGACCAGGATATTCTGCCTCCTGGAGGGCGGACTACAAGATCAAGGCAATAGCACAGAGAAAAGCCTCCAGAGAGGGAGTAACTCAGAGCAAGGCCAGGCAAACTCAGCAGCTAAACACTAACTGAGCTAACACATTGCACAGGCCCAGAGCACAGGGTGGAGCTGCACTATATACAGGAGGCCTCTTGATAATTGGTCAGGAACTGATTAGACAGATGCACCTGATTCCTATAAGAACCAGAGAGTTCAGGCGCCGGCCCCCTATACACATAGCCATGAGGCATGCAGAGAGCAGAGACACAGAACATGGAGCTGGCATGAAACAGAAACCACATCATGACCTGGAGCAGTGGGTAAGATAGTGTGAGAGATGTGAGGCCATGACGTGATGCCAGCAGAGTTGTTACAGATGGTAGGCTGAGGAGAAGGTCAAATCAATACCCAGTCTCTTACAGAAAACCCTCCAGAACTTAGGCACAAATTGTACCACTCTATCCGACACCAAATTCAGAAGCACACCTGTTATGGCTGGCAATCAGGCAACACAGCGTGCAGTAATCAGCGCACATACAGAGATCTGGCAATAACCAAAAACAATAGGACGAGCTCTGAGACGTGGAATCTCTGTAGACTGCAGTACCTGATCTATCCTCACACAACTATAAGCAGCAGTGGATTGCGCCTATCACTACCTATGCAACTCGGCACTGCCTGAGGAGCTGACTAGCCTGAAGATAGAAATACAAGCCTGACTTACCTCAGAGAAATACCCCAAAGGAATAGGCAGCCCCCCACATATAATGACTGTTAGCAAGATGAAAAGACAAATGTAGGAATGAAATAGATTCAGCAAAGTGAGGCCCGATATTCTAGACAGAGCGAGGATAGCAAAGAGAACTATGCAGTCCACAAAAAACCCTAAAACGAAAACCACGCAAAGGGGCAAAAAGACCCACCGTGCCGAACTAACAGCACGGCGGTGCACCCCTTTGCTTCTCAGAGCTTCCAGCAAAAGTTAATAGCAAGCTGGACAGAAAAAAACAGAAAACAAACTAGAAGCACTTATCTAGCAGAGCAGCAGGCCAAAGGAAAGATGCAGTAGCTCAGATCCAACACTGGAACATTGACAAGGAGCAAGGAAGACAGACTCAGGTGGAGCTAAATAGCAAGGCAGCCAACGAGCTCACCAAAACACCTGAGGGAGGAAGCCCAGAGACTGCAATACCACTTGTGACCACAGAAGTGAACTCAGCCACAGAATTCACAACAGTACCCCCCCCCTTGAGGAGGGGTCACCGAACCCTCACCAGAACCCCCAGGCCGACCAGGATGAGCCACATGAAAGGCACGAACAAGATCTGGGGCATGGACATCAGAGGCAAAAACCCAGGAATTATCTTCCTGAGCATAACCCTTCCATTTGACCAGATACTGGAGTTTCCGTCTAGAGACACGAGAATCCAAAATCTTCTCCACAATATACTCCAATTCCCCCTCCACCAAAACAGGGGCAGGAGGCTCCACAGATGGAACCATAGGTGCCACGTATCTCCTCAACAACGACCTATGGAATACATTATGTATGGAAAAGGAGTCTGGGAGGGTCAGACGAAAAGACACCGGATTGAGAATCTCAGAAATCCTATACGGACCAATAAAACGAGGTTTAAATTTAGGAGAGGAAACCTTCATAGGAATATGACGAGAAGATAACCAAACCAGATCCCCAACACGAAGTCGGGGTCCCACACGGCGTCTGCGATTAGCGAAAAGCTGAGCCTTCTCCTGGGACAAGGTCAAATTGTCCACTACCTGAGTCCAGATCTGCTGCAACCTGTCCACCACAGAATCCACACCAGGACAGTCCGAAGACTCAACCTGTCCTGAAGAGAAACGAGGATGGAACCCAGAATTGCAGAAAAATGGAGAGACCAAGGTAGCCGAGCTGGCCCGATTATTAAGGGCGAACTCAGCCAACGGCAAAAATGACACCCAATCATCCTGGTCAGCGGAAACAAAACATCTCAGATATGTTTCCAAGGTCTGATTGGTTCGTTCGGTCTCGCCATTAGTCTGAGGATGGAAGGCCGAGGAGAAAGATAGGTCAATGCCCATCCTACCACAAAAGGCTCGCCAGAACCTCGAGACAAACTGGGAACCTCTGTCAGAAACAATATTCTCAGGAATGCCATGTAAACGAACCACATGCTGGAAGAACAAAGGCACCAAATCAGAGGAGGAAGGCAATTTAACCAAGGGCACCAGATGGACCATTTTAGAAAAGCGATCACAGACCACCCAAATGACCGACATTTTTTGAGAAACGGGAAGGTCAGAAATGAAATCCATCGAAATATGTGTCCAAGGCCTCTTCGGGACCGGCAAGGGCAAAAGCAACCCACTGGCACGTGAACAGCAGGGCTTAGCCCTAGCACAAATTCCACAGGACTGCACAAAAGCACGCACATCCCGTGACAGAGATGGCCACCAGAAGGATCTAGCAACCAACTCCCTGGTACCAAAGATTCCTGGATGACCGGCCAGCACCGAACAATGAAGTTCAGAGATAACTTTACTAGTCCACCTATCAGGGACGAACAGTTTCTCGGCCGGACAACGATCAGGTTTATTAGCCTGAAATTTCTGCAACACTCTCCGCAAATCAGGGGAGATGGCAGACACAATGACTCCTTCCTTGAGGATACTCGCCGGCTCAGATATCCCCGGAGAGTCGGGCACAAAACTCCTAGACAGAGCATCCGCCTTCACATTTTTAGAGCCCGGAAGGTATGAAATCACAAAATCAAAACGAGCAAAAAATAACGACCAACGGGCCTGTCTAGGATTCAAGCGCTTGGCAGACTCAAGATAAGTAAGGTTCTTATGATCAGTCAAAACCACCACGCGATGCTTAGCACCCTCAAGCCAATGACGCCACTCCTCGAATGCCCACTTCATGGCCAGCAACTCTCGGTTGCCCACATCATAATTACGCTCAGCAGCAGAAAATTTCCTGGAAAAGAAAGCACATGGTTTGAACACTGAGCAACCAGAACCTCTCTGTGACAAAACCGCCCCTGCACCAATCTCAGAAGCATCAACCTCGACCTGGAACGGAAGAGAAACATCAGGTTGACACAACACAGGGGCACAGCAAAAACGACGCTTCAACTCCTGAAAAGCTTCCACGGCAGCAGAAGACCAATTAACCAAATCAGCACCCTTCTTGGTCAAATCGGTCAATGGTCTGGCAATGCTAGAAAAATTACAGATGAAGCGACGATAAAAATTAGCAAAGCCCAGGAATTTCTGCAGACTTTTTAGAGATGTCGGCTGAGTCCAATCCTGGATGGCCTGAACCTTAACCGGATCCATCTCGATAGTAGAAGGGGAAAAGATGAACCCCAAAAATGAAACTTTCTGCACACCGAAGAGACACTTTGATCCCTTCACGAACAAGGAATTAGCACGCAGTACCTGGAAAACCATTCTGACTTGCTTCACATGAGACTCCCAATCATCTGAGAAGATCAAAATGTCATCCAAGTAAACAATCAAGAATTTATCCAGATACTCACGGAAAATGTCATGCATAAAAGACTGAAAAACAGATGGAGCATTGGCAAGTCCGAACGGCATCACCAGATACTCAAAATGACCCTCGGGCGTATTAAATGCCGTTTTCCATTCATCTCCCTGCCTGATTCTCACCAGATTATACGCACCACGAAGATCAATCTTAGTAAACCAACTAGCCCCCTTAATCCGAGCAAACAAGTCAGAAATCAATGGCAAGGGATACTGAAACTTAACAGTGATCTTATTAAGAAGGCGGTAATCAATACACGGTCTTAGCGAACCATCCTTCTTGGCTACAAAAAAGAACCCTGCTCCCAATGGTGACGACGATGGGCGAATATGTCCCTTCTCCAGGGACTCCTTCACATAACTGCGCATAGCGGTGTGTTCAGGTACGGACAAATTAAATAAACGACCCTTAGGGAATTTACTACCAGGAATCAAATCGATAGCACAATCACAATTCCTATGCGGAGGTAGGGCATCAGACTTGGACTCTTCAAATACATCCTGAAAGTCCGACAAGAACTCTGGGATGTCAGAAGGAATGGATGACGAAATAGACAAAAATGGAACATCACCATGTACTCCCTGACAACCCCAGCTGGTTACCGACATAGAGTTCCAATCCAATACTGGATTATGGGTTTGTAGCCATGGCAACCCCAACACGACCACATCATGCAAATTATGCAGTACCAGAAAGCGAATAACTTCCTGATGTGCAGGAGCCATGCACATGGTCAGCTGGGCCCAGTACTGAGGCTTATTCTTGGCCAAAGGTGTAGCATCAATTCCTCTCAACGGAATAGGACACCACAAAGGCTCCAAGAAAAATCCACAACGTTTAGCATAATCCAAATCCATCAGATTCAGGGCAGCGCCTGAATCCACAAACGCCATGACAGAATACGATGACAAAGAGCACATTAAGGTAATGGACAAAAGGAATTTGGACTGTACAGTACCAATAACGGCAGAGCTATCGAACCGCCTAGTGCGTTTAGGACAATTAGAAATAGCATGAGTAGAATCACCACAATAGAAACACAGTCTGTTCAGACGTCTGTGTTCTTGCCGTTCTACTTTAGTCATAGTCCTGTCGCACTGCATAGGCTCAGGTTTACTCTCAGACAATACCGCCAGATGGTGCACAGATTTACGCTCGCGCAAGCGACGACCGATCTGAATGGCCAAGGACATAGACTCATTCAAACCAGCAGGCATAGGAAATCCCACCATTACATCCTTAAGAGCTTCAGAGAGACCCTTTCTGAACAAAGCCGCTAGTGCAGATTCATTCCACAGAGTGAGTACTGACCACTTCCTAAATTTCTGACAATATACTTCTACATCATCCTGACCCTGGCATAAAGCCAGCAGATTTTTCTCAGCCTGATCCACTGAATTAGGCTCATCGTAAAGCAATCCCAGCGCCTGGAAAAATGCATCAACCTTACTCAATGCAGAATCTCCTGGTGCAAGAGAAAACGCCCAGTCCTGTGGGTCGCCGCGCAAAAAAGAAATAATAATCAAAACCTGTTGAATAGGATTACCAGAAGAATGAGGTTTCAAGGCCAAAAATAGCTTACAATTATTTCTGAAGCTCAGGAACTTAGTTCTGTCACCAAAAAACAAATCAGGAATCGGAATTCTTGGTTCTAGCATCGATTTCTGATCAATAGTATCTTGAATCTTTTGTACATTTACAACGAGATTATCCATTGAGGAGCACAGAGCCTGAATATCCATGTCCACAGCTGTGTCCTGAAGCACTCTAATGTCTAGGGGAAAAAAAAGACTGAAGACAGAGCTAAGAAAAAAAAATGATGTCAGGATTTCTTTTTTCCCTCTATTGGGAATCATTGGTGTGGCTCCTTGTACTGTTATGGCTGGCAATCAGGCAACACAGCGTGCAGTAATCAGCGCACATACAGAGATCTGGCAATAACCAAAAACAATAGGACGAGCTCTGAGACGTGGAATCTCTGTAGACTGCAGTACCTGATCTATCCTCACACAACTATAAGCAGCAGTGGATTGCGCCTATCACTACCTATGCAACTCGGCACTGCCTGAGGAGCTGACTAGCCTGAAGATAGAAATACAAGCCTGACTTACCTCAGAGAAATACCCCAAAGGAATAGGCAGCCCCCCACATATAATGACTGTTAGCAAGATGAAAAGACAAACGTAGGAATGAAATAGATTCAGCAAAGTGAGGCCCGATATTCTAGACAGAGCGAGGATAGCAAAGAGAACTATGCAGTCCACAAAAAACCCTAAAACGAAAACCACGCAAAGGGGCAAAAAGACCCACCGTGCCGAACTAACAGCACGGCGGTGCACCCCTTTGCTTCTCAGAGCTTCCAGCAAAAGTTAATAGCAAGCTGGACAGAAAAAACAGAAAACAAACTAGAAGCACTTATCTAGCAGAGCAGCAGGCCAAAGGAAAGATGCAGTAGCTCAGATCCAACACTGGAACATTGACAAGGAGCAAGGAAGACAGACTCAGGTGGAGCTAAATAGCAAGGCAGCCAACGAGCTCACCAAAACACCTGAGGGAGGAAGCCCAGAGACTGCAATACCACTTGTGACCACAGAAGTGAACTCAGCCACAGAATTCACAACACACACCATGCAACCGCACAACATGCTCAATAAATAACTTGGATAAAATTTCAGCGTTAGGTGGTCCTGCCAACGATACAAAATGCGCCTGTTTACTAAATCTGTCAACCACTACCAAGACCACAGTTTTGCCATTGGAAGGAGGGATATCAGTGATAAAATCCATGGACAAATGAGTCCAATGTCTATCCGGAATTGACCATGGCACAAATTCCCCGGCCGGCCGGTTATGGGAGCGTTTACCACAGGCACACGTATCACAAGCAGACACAAACCTGGTGATGTCAGAAGACATGGAGGACCACCAGAACAATTTAGCCATAGCTCTCCAAGTAGCCGAGACCCCTGGATGCCCACTGCGAGCAGTCATGAAACTCCCGGAGAACCCTCAACCGATACTGAACAGGGACAAAGAGCTTATTCTCAGGAAATGACGGAGCTGCAAGAGACTAAGCTTCATGAATCTCCTGCTCCAATTCGAAGAACACCCCAGCAACGATCACCCCGTGCTGAAGAATGGAGGAAGGAAGTTCGGGAGGTGATACCGGATCCAAACTGGGAGACAGGGCATCGGACTTGACATTCTTGGAACTTGGTCAAATGGTGATGGAAAAATGGAACCGTGAGAAAAAAAAAGCGACCACCTCACCTGCTTAGGAGTTAAGCGTTTATCCGACTCAATGTACGACAGGTTCTTGTGGTCCGTAATCACCGTAATCCGGTGAATGGGTCCCCTCCAAAAAGTGCCTCCATTCTTCAAAAGCCAGTTTTATGGCTAATAACTTCCGATTCCCGACATAATTTCTCTCAGCAGGAGAAAATTTCTTGGAGAAAAATGCACAAGGTCTCAAGTTAGTTAAAGTGGCGGGTCCCTGAGACACCACTGCCCCGACTTCCACCTCCGATGCCTCTACCTCAACAAGATATGGTTCAGACGGATCAGGCTGGACCAACACAGGAGCAGACATAAAACATTTTTTCAATGAAGAAAATGCTGTAACTGCCGAGACTGACCAGTTTTTAAGATCAGCCCCCTTATGAGTTAGCTCAGTGAGAGGCTTGACCACCTGAGAAAACCCTTTAATAAATCTCCGATAATAATTAGCAAACCCCAAAAAGCGTCCATGTGAAACCCTTTAGCAGACAGAATGACCCCAATAAAAGACAGCTCTCGGACAAAAAATACACATTTCTCAGGTTTAGCGAACAACAAATTCTCCCGGAACCTCTGTAGAACTGCACACAGATGACCCAAGTGAGATTCCTTGTCAGATGATAATATCAGGATGTCATCTAAATACAGTATATAACCACAAAGCACCCGATGAAGTCAGAAAAAAACATTATTAATGAAATCTTGAAACACAGCTGGTGCATTGGTGAGACCAAAGGGCAAACCAAGTTTTCAAACCAACCCTACGAGGTGAGAAATGCCATTTTCCACTCATCCCCCTCCCGAATACAAACAAGATTATATGCTCCCCTGAGGTCTAAAGGTACCGTCACACATAGCGACGCTGCAGCGATACCGACAACGATCCGGATCGCTGCAGCGTCGCTGTTTGGTCGCTGGAGAGCTGTCACACAGACAGCTCTCCAGCGACCAACGATCCCGAGGTCCCCGGTAACCAGGGTAAACATCGGGTAACTAAGCGCAGGGCCGCGCTTAGTAACCCGATGTTTACCCTGGTTACCATCCTAAAAAGTAAAAAAACAAACGCTACATACTTACCTTCCGCTGTCTGTCCTCGGCGCTCTGCTTCTCTGGTCTGGCTGTGAGCGCCGGGCAGCCAGAAAGCAGAGCGGTGATGTCACCACTCTGCTTTCCGGCTGACCGACGCTCACAGCCAGAGCAGGAGGAGAGCAGAGCACAGCGCTGGAGGACAGAGAGCGGTAGGTAAGTATGTAGTGTTTGTTTTTTTACTTTTAGGATGGTAACCAGGGTAAACATCGGGTTACTAAGCGCGGCCCTGCGCTTAGTTACCCGATGTTTACCCTGGTTACCAGCAAAGACATCGCTGAATCGGTGTCACACACGCCGATTCAGCGATGTCTACGGGGAGTCCAGCGACGAAATAAAGTTCTGGACTTTCTTCCCCGACCAGCGATCTCCCAGCAGGGGCCTGATCGCTGCTGCCTGTCACACTGGACGATATCGCTAGCGAGGACGCTGAAACGTCACGGATCGCTAGCGATATCGTCTAGTGTGACAGTACCTTAACTTTGAAAACCACAGCCCCAGACAATTGGTTGAAAAGATTAGGGATAAGTGGGAGAGGGTAAAGGCCCCTTCACATTAAGCGACGCTGCAGCGATACCGACAACGATCCGGATCGCTGCAGCGTCGCTGTTTGGTCGCTGGAGAGCTGTCACACAGACCGCTCTCCAGCGACCAACGATGCCGGTAACCAGGGTAAACATCGGGTAACTAAGCGCAGGGCCGCGCTTAGTAACCCGATGTTTACCCTGGTTACCATGCTAAAAGTAAAAAAAAACAAACACTACATACTTACCTACAGCCGTCTGTCCTCCAGCGCTGCGCTCTGCTTCTCTGCACTCCTCCTGTACTGTCTGTGAGCCGGAAAGCAGAGCGGTGACGTCACCACTCTGCTTTCCGGCTCACAGCCAGTACAGGAGGAGTGCAGAGCACAGCGCTGGAGGACAGACAGCGGTAGGTAAGTATGTAGTGTTTGTTTTTTTTTTACTTTTGACATGGTAACCAGGGTAAACATCGGGTTACTAAGCGCGGCCCTGCGCTTAGTTACCCGATGTTTACCCTGGTTACCAGTGAAGACATCGCTGGATCGGTGTCACACACGCCGATCCAGCGATGTCAGCAGGAGTCCAGCGACCAAATAAAGTTCTGGACTTTATTCAGCGACCAACGATCTCCCAGCAGGGGCCTGATCGTTGGTCGCTGTCACACATAACGATTTAATTAACGATATCGTTGCTACGTCACAAATAGCAACGATATCGTTAACAATATCGTTATGTGTGAAGGTACCTTAAGTATTTCTCACCGTAATCTTAAGTTCACGAAAATCGAGTCAAGGGCGTAAACCACCATCTTTTTTCTTAACAAAAAAAAAAAACAGCTGCCATAGAAGAGACAGAGGGACGGATGTGTCCTTTACGTAAACTTTCAGAGACATACTCCTTCATAGCGGAACGTTCTGGGCCAGAAAGATTGTACAGATGGGCCTTGGGCAATTTAGCACCCAGAACGAGATTGATAGCGTGATGTGGTGGTAAAACCTCAGCCTATTTTTCGGAAAATACGCCCTTAAAATCCTTCAAGTACTCCGGAATACCCTCCAGATCAACGGACGACACCAGTACAGTAGAAAGACAACCTTTAGAACAGTTAGGCCCCCATTTTACAATATCCCGAGATTCCCAGTTAACAACAGGATTATGTAACTGTAACCAGGGGAATCCCAACTGTTGTGAATTCTGTGGTCAAGCTCCCTCCTGTGGTCATGAGTGGTACTTCGGCTGGTTCTGTCCATGAGCTTCCTTTGGTGGATGTGAGTGGGGCTGCGGCTTCTGAGTTTCCTTCCTCAGGTGACGAGGTTAAGTCGTTAGGTGCTGCTCTATTTAACTCCACCTAGTTCTTTGTTCCTGGCCTCCAGTCAATGTTCCAGTATTGGTCTTGCTCTCTCCTGGATCGTTCTTGTGACCTGTCTTTTCTGCATAAGCTAAGTTCTGCTTGTGTTACTTTTGTTTTGCTATTTTTTCTGTCCAGCTTGCTATATTGGTTTGTCTTGCTTGCTGGAAGCTCTGGGACGCAGAGGGAGCACCTCCGTACCGTTAGTCGGTGCGGAGGGTGTTTTTGCGCCCTCTGCGTCGTTGTTTGTAGGTTTTTGTGCTGACCGCAAAGCTATCTTTCCTATCCTCGGTCTATTCAGTAAGTCGGGCCTCACTTTGCTAAAATCTATTTCATCTCTGTGTTTGTATTTTCATCTTACTCAAAGTCATTATATGTGGGGATGCCTTTTCCTTTGGGGAATTTCTCTGAGGCAAGGTAGGCTTATTTTTCTATCTTCAGGGCTAGCTAGTTTCTCAGGCTGTGCCCGAGGCGCCTAGGTCAGGAGCGCTCCACGGCTACCTCTAGTGTGGTGTGATAGGATTAGGGATTGCCGTCAGCAGAGTTCCCACGTCTCAGAGCTCGTCCTATGTTATTGTTAACTATCAGGTCATTTTCAGTGCTCTTAACCACCAGGTCTATTGTGGTTCTAAATCACCAGTTCATAACACCCAACACCAGTCCTGCTGGAATATTGTCCAGAACATACCATGAGATGTGTTCCTGATGCAGGGAACCAACCTTGATGAGGAACTCCTCCGAGACAAAATTAACAATGTTCTTAACCAGCAGAGTTTTATCAATAGCAATGATATGAATTGGTGTTTCAAGCCTAACTGTCCCTATCTGACACTTAGATACTAGATAACAAGTGTGAGTCAATGAAGTTCATGGATAACCCACAGTCCACAAAAGCTGAAGTAGATGTGAAACAATCCTCATAACAAAGTTCCACTTTCAACATTTTTAGACATGAGGAAAAGGTACCTGAGAGTCTGGGTTATCTCCTCGGCAATCACCCAGACTTAGGCATTTCCCGGCATCTTTTTAGTCGGTGGGCAAGAAGGGCAGTCCTTTTTCCAATGTCCAGGATCTCCTCAGGAAAAACACAATTTCTTCTCTTGTTGTCGCCTCCTCTCCTTCTCCTTCTGGTTGGTGGCCCCTACCTCCATAGGTTCAGAATAGGGTGCCACATCGGGATTAGCTGGACGTAAAGGAGTCTCCTGTTGCAGTACGCCTCTCTCCCGCAACCTCCGATCCATACGAATGGCTTGAGTCATAGCCTCCTCTAAGGAGCTGGGTGGCGGTTGGAGAGCCAGAGCGTCCTTAAGATGATCCGACAGTCCTCTCCTGAACTGAAATCTAAGTGTAGAGTTATTCCAGGTAACTTTGGTGGCCCACCACCTGAACTCATAGCAATACCATTTGGTGGTGAATTTACCCTGGAAGAGACCCATGATAGTGTCCTCTGCCTCACCGACCCAGTCTGGTTCGTCAAAAATCAGTCCTAAGGCCTCAAAGAACCTGTCAACGCGTTCAGGGGCAGTAGCAGGTAATGAAAGCCCAAGTCTGGGGACCCTCCCAGAGCAGGAGCCGAGTGTCATGCGTCTGTGCTCCGAGTCTCTCGCACAGGGAGGATCGGAGCACAGCTGCGGAGGAGGCGGAGAAATGAATTTTTCCATCTCCTCCATTGCTGGGGTCCACTTATAACGCACATCACTCGGATGACATCCAAGTGGTGTGCGCTGTCTCACTCGCACCCATAGGCTTATATGGGTGCGAGTGAGCCGAGAGTTTTCCTTGGTCCGAGACAATCGCAGTATGCTGCAATTGTCTCGGACCGAGGAAAACGCCCAACAAAAAGTCAGCTGGTGGGAGCTTCCCCATAGTTTAACATTGGTCCAAGTGCAATGCGATTTTTTATCGCATTGCACTCGGCCGTTTAAAAACGCCATTGTGAGCCGGCTTTAGCCTTTCATACTAAGGGGTTGTATCAGATTAGAAAAACATGGCTGATTCTTTTTGATAAACAGCACCATATATACCCACAGGTTGTGGTATTGTAGCTCATCCACCAACAAAGGAGCAGAATTTGCAATTATTTATGATTTCTGAAGTGTTACTTTGCATATATGAGAACTCAGAAAATACTCTGCTAAAGTTTACATCTGTATGGTTTCCTGACATAAAATCCGGTCACCATCTGGAAAAACTGTGCATTCCCAAACAATCTAGACTAGAGGAAATAAGTGAAATCTTCTCTGTCACAGAGCAAAGTAACCCATGTCTATTATTATTGTTTGATACTATAAACTCCACAGTTCCACTAACCTACCAAAACTTGATAATTCAATGTCTATTTTCCTGTGCTACCATAATCCAGACATTCAATCACCTCCTTGATGACTGAGACTCAGCACTAATCATGAATGACACTCAATCCTGAATTCAGCAGCCATTATTATAAACAACTAACATTTCTGTCCTTCATCACTCCACTAGCTGTCTGTGACAGAGAACATCATACAAAGCAGTCTACTGTGCTGCAACACCCTACATCTACTCCTCCCTGTCTACCACCGTACTCATCCTTTACATGGTGATGCACCGCACTACATGTCCTCAACTGTCTACCACCCTAATGTCCTCTCCACAGTGCTGCAACACTCTACATTTCCTCCTTATCCCTGTCTACCACCCTACCTATCCTCTCCTCAGTGCTTCACCACCCTAGATCTCCTCCTCATCCCTGTCTATCACCTTACCCGTCCTCTCCACAGTGCTGCAACACCCCACAACGCTACCTATCCTCTCCACAATGCTGCACGACTCTACATCTCATCCTCATCCCTGTCTACCACTGTACCCTTCCTCTCCACAGTGCTGCACCTCCCTACTTCTCCTCATCATTGGTTTACTACCCTACCTATCCTCTCCACAGTGCTGCACCACCATACATCTTTTCATCCCTGTCTACTATCCTACCCACTCTTTCCATAGTGCTGCTACTCTCTAAATCTTCTCCTCATCCCTGTTTACTACTCTACCCATCCTTTCAAAACCTCTGAAACCAAAAATTGAAGCTCGAGGGAGATAATTTGCATATTCCTGGTGCATTCTGGGAAGAGTGAAGAGTCGCCGCAAGTCTGAGGATCTTTGGGTGTAGCTGGATGAAGCTGCTTGGAGGAAATCATCAAACTGTGAGCCGGCTTTACAGCGATTTCACATAAATTAACTTTGTTCAACATGGAGAAGGAGATTACTCATGTTGTGTGCTGCAATGTGTGCTATATGTTTACAAACTTGCCAGAGGAAAAGACAAACTTTGGCTATGTGCACATGTTGCGGATTCTCTGCGGATCCACAGCGTTTTTTGCAGTGCAGAAACGCTGCAGATCCGCAATTGATTTACAGTACAATGTAAATCAATGAGAAGAAAAAAATGCTGTGCACACTTTGTGGAAAATCCGCTGCGGAAACGCTGCGGTTTAAAAGAAGTAGCATGTCACTTCTTTTTTGTGAATCTGCAGCGTTTTTGGACCCATTCCATTATAGAAAACCGCAGGGGTAAAAAACGCAGCAAATCTGCAAGAAAACCACAGCAAAAAAACGCACAAAAAACGCGACAAATCCGCAGGTGTGTTTTCTGCCAGGAGAGGCAGAATCCACACCAGAAATTCCTAAGCATAATCCGTAACATGTGCACATAGCCTTTATGTGCCAGAAATGCAAGCTTGTGACTTTGTGAGGGTATGTGCACACGTTGCGGATTAGCCTTAGGAATTTCTGCTGCAGATTCTTCCCTCTCTTGCCATAAAACACAGGTGCAGTTTTGTTGCGGTTTTTGATACGGTTTTTCCATGCGGATTTGTATGCGTTTTTGAAAGCTAAATAAAGATCTAGTATTGACAAAAAAAAAGATTGGTGATGTCATTTATTGTCCAATCTCCTCTTTTACATTTGTCCAACCCACACTCCATTACACACAGATAGACAGACAGACAGATAGAAGGAATGAGATAGCTAGAAGGAACGAGGCCGGCATCACACTAGAGAGTTTTACGGACATATGAGAGGGGCAAAAACAACCCATTGCACACAGACCAATGATTCTCTATGGGGCAGCTCTTATCTGCCGTATATTTCGCAGCCACGTAGAAAATCGCAGCATGCTGCGTTTGTCAGCGTATTGCGCAAAAATTTCGCCAATGAAAGTCTTTTGCCAACGGATTACATGCTATTGGATTAATAATGGATAGGTGTCATAATTGACGCCTCTCCATTATTAATCTGGCTTAATGTCACCTTACAATAGCAAGGTGACATTAACACTTCATTACCCCATATCCCACCGCTACACGGGAATGGGAAGAGAGTGGCCAAGTGCCAGAATAGGCGCATCTTCCAGATGTGCCTTTTCTGGGGTGGCTGGGGGCAGATGTTTTTAGCCAGGGGGGGGGCCAATAACCGTGGACCCTCTCCAGGCTATTAACATCTGCCCTCAGTCACTGGCTTTACCATTCTGGCGGAGATAATTGCGCGGGAGCCCATGCCATTTTTTTCCGCCACTTAACCCTTTAATTTAATAGCTAGAGCGCCCACATTTTGCACATACACACTACTAACATTAGTAGTATGGAATATGCAAAAAAAATGGGGATATGAGATGGTTTACTGTATGTAAACCATGTCTCACATCATGTCGGGTTTAGGAAGGAGATAGCAAAAGCCGGCAATTGAATTACCGGCTTTTAAGCTATCTCGCGCTAGATGAAATATTAATATATATACATATATGTGTCTCAATGACATATATATATATATATATATATATATATATATATATATATATATATACCTATTCTATGTGTACACATTTATTCTACCTATTCTATTGTAACCTGTCAGTGTGATTTTACTGTACTGTATAGAACACCGCTGCGTATTTCTCGCAAGTCACACTGCTGGTCCATGTGTAATCCGTATTTTTCTCGCCCCCATAGACTTTCATTGGCATATTTTTTGCGCAATTCGGTGACAAACGCAGCATGCTGCGATTTTCTACGGCTGTAGAAGACCGTATAATACGGATCAGTAAAATACGGCTGATAGGAGCTGGGGCATAGAGAAGCATTGTACCGTATGCAATCCGTATTTTCAGCACCTCTCTTACGTCCGTAAAACACGGTAGTGTGACGCCGGCCTTACTCGGCTACTTTAGTTATATTGGCTTTATAATGATTAGTCTTTAGTGATTTAATTTATATTTATATATTCATTTTACCATATTTATGGTTTGCTAGCCAAAGTGCACTGTTTCACGGTATGTGTATGTAGTGGGTGGTACCTTTAGCCCTTTTTGTGTTTATTGTACTGCCACATAGTGCTCCACTGTCCCCCATCCTTTCCGCTGTACCTGTTTCCATGTATTGGGTTTTATTATGTAGTTAATAAAAGTGATATTTTATGGGATTTTTTGACTGCGTTTCTGTGGTAATTAGTAGATCGGGAGGGGGGAAGAGTGTGTGGATGGAGACTGTGTGTGTGCGGGGAAGATGTGCGTGTCTGTGTGCGGGTGTTTGTGAGTGTCTGCGGCGATCGCAAGAGTCTGTGGGGATCGCGGGGCTGTCAGGCATCTGCGGGGATGCTGGGGGTCTGCGCGGGGCTGTCGGGGGTCTGCGGTGGGCTCTCGGGGGTCTGTGCTCGGCTGTCAGGGGTCTGCGGCGGGCTGTCTGGGGTCTGTGCGGGGCTGCTGGGGGTCTGCGGCGGGCTGCCGGGGGTCTGTGGCGGGCTGCCAGGGGTCTGTGCCGGGCTGTCGGGGGTCTGCGCCGTGCTGTCGGGGTCTGTGCCGGGCTGTGGGGGGGTCTGCGGCGGGCTGTCGGGGGTCTGTGTCGGGTTGTGGGGGGTCCTTGGGGGTGTGTGCACATGCAGGCGTCGTCCAATGCTATGCCTGCTACAGTGACAGTGATTGATACATTAGCCAATGATGGGACAGTAGTAGTCCCATCATCCGGCAAATGTGTTGAATGTGAAAAAAAAAACCACGAGCATACAACAGAACACACAACATACGATAGTACATACAACATATGAAAGTACATACAACATATGACAGAACATACAACATATGACAGAACATGTGCAGCGGCCCAGAGTCCTGGTCATTGCAGTAATGTTATTCTTCCACCAGGGGGAGTGATGTTACGTCTGAGGGCAATGAAGGAGATCCTCTGTCCAGGTATCACAACCACAAAACACACTTCACACTCCAGTCCGCCAGGGGGAGCCATGCTTCTATCTATTAGGGAACTCCTCACACTTAGGTAAAACTGGTGGGTTGGTTAGGAAGTTAGACAGAAACTGACTGGAGGGAGTAGGAGATAGTCAGTGAGTCCCAACCAAGTTTGACAGAGGCTGGTTGGAGTGGGTTCCAGCCAGCTCCAGACTGCGACCTGCGGAAGACGAGGGTACACGGAGCTGCGCCTGCATCCCATGCGGCAGCATCCCAAGAAAGAGACTTTGAAAGGAATTGTGTTGCAGTGAGTGAGCAACGAAGTCATAGCAACAGGAGAGGAACACCAGAGGGAGACCAGCTAGAAGCAGGCTGCCTCCTTCTGAAGCGCAATACCGGTAGCCAGAACACCGAGGGAGTAAGGATCTCTATGCCGTTACTTCAGAGACTGGCAGGACAGTTGATTCCACGTTGACTGCCCGACCATATACCCAGGAGGCAGGGTGGCAACTTGGGGGGCCGGGGCGTCTCTAGGGTCCCTATAAAAAGCCTCAGGCCACCAGTCATACGGGTTTGTCCTATCCGTCAAGGGGACAGAGAGAAGAGACTTAACATCTACAATAGTTGTGAGGACCTTACCGAGTTGCTCAGCAGGGGGGGACTACAACGCCTAGGCGCTAGAGGAAGGCTATTGAATTCCACCTGGATAAGGGGACTCTGGATTTGCCTTCAGACCGGCCGGTCTCTGCCTACCCTGTGGTCCCTACCCTTGGGTGTGGATGCTGAAGCCTTCAGTAAAGGTAAAGAGACGCCCTCTCTAGGCTATGAATATCAGCCCACAGTTGTCTGCGTAGCCTTTCTGGCTATAAAATATAGGGGGACCCCACTTCAATTTATTTTTGGGGTCCCCCTATTTTAATAGCCAGTAAAGGCTACTCAGACAGCTGCGGGCTGATATTCATAGCCTGAAAAGGGGTCATGGATATTAAACCCTTCACAGGCTACAAATATTGGCCGTCGGCTTTCCCCCTCTGGCGCAGAAAATTGCGTGGGAGCCCACGCCGTTTTTTTCTCGTTTTTTTTCTTTATGTTCATTAATCAACATCTGCCAATCTATGGATATATCTATCTATAGAAATATCTATAGATACATAGATGTTTCTATCCATATATCTATCTGGCTAATTTCACACATCAGGTTTTTGCCATCAAGCACAATCTGGCGAGTTTTGAAAAAAAACTATAGTTTTTTTTTCTGCTGGTTCCGTTTTTTCTCATAGAGTTGTACTAATAATAATAATAATAATAATCTTTATTTATATAGCACCAACATATTCCGCAGCGCTTAACAGTTTAACAGTTTCAAACACAACAGTCATAAGTAACAACGTTAACAACACAATAATTAAAGCGAAATAAAACGACCCTGCTCGTGAGAGCTTACAATCTACAATGAGGTGGGGGAGATACAAAGTACAGGTGCGCATTTACAATGATGTATTTACAATGATGGTCCAGCCATTTTCAGGGGGTGGGGGATAGATGGGGATGGTGAATGGGGTACACACACACAAACATAAAATGAGTTTGATTAGTGAACGTGGTAGGCCGCTCTGAACAAATGTGTTTTGAGCGAGCGCCTAAAACTATGCAAATTGTGGATGGTCCTAATATCTTGGGGAGCATTCCAGAGGATTGGTGCAGAACGGGAGAAGTCTTGGAGTCGGGAGTGGGAGGTACAGATTAGTGCAGATGTTAGTCGAAAGTCATTTGCAGAGCGCAGTGGTCGGTTAGGCCGATAGACAGAAATGAGGGAGGAGATGTAAGGGGGTGCCGCACTGTGGAGAGCTTTGTGGGTGAGAACAAGTACTTTGAATTGTATCCTGTAATGAATGGGCAGCCAGTGTAATGACTAGCGAAGAGCGGACGCGTCCGAGTAACGATTAGCCAGATGGACAACCTTGGCTGCTGCATTAAGGATGGACTGGAGAGGGGAAAGTCACGTGAGGGGGAGGCCAATTAGTAGAGCATTACAGTAGTCCAGGCGGGAGTGGATCAGGTTGACAGTGAGGGTTTTTGTTGTTTCCATGGTGAGAAAAGGACGGATTCTAGAGATGTTCTTTAGGTGTAAGCAGCATGAGCGGGCAAGAGATTGTATATGGGATGTGAAGGAGAGATCGGAGTCAAACATAAAACCCAGACAGCGCGCCTGCTGTCGGGGTGTTATTGTGGTGCCACCCACAGAGAGGGAAAAGTCAGATTTAGAGAGGTTAGTAGATGGCGGGAGCAGAAGAAGTTCAGTCTTGGAGAGGTTGAGTTTCAGATAGAGAGCGGACATGATGTTGGAGACTGCAGACAGTCAGTGGCGTTCTGTAGAACAGCGGGGGTAAGGTCAGGGGATGACATGTATAGTTGTGTGTCATCAGCATAAAGATGATACTGAAAGACAAATATGCTGATGGTCTGTCCAATTGGGGCCGTGTAGACAGAGAAGAGAAGGGGGCCAAGGACTGAGCCCTGAGGTACCCCGACAGTGAGAGGAAGAGGAGAGGAAGTGGAGCCAGAGAACAGAACACTGAAGGAGCGGTCAGAAAGATAGGAGGAGTCCCTAATGCCTAGAGACTGGAGCCTAGAGAGTAGGAGAGGGTGGTCAACAGTGTCGAAAGTTGCAGAAAGGTCGAGAAGAATGAACAGAGAGTGGTCACTGTTACGTTTTGCTATATTAGCGCCAAATTGCGCCTGATGGCCACATGTTTCATCCGTTTTTTGCCTGATCTGTCAAAAAAGCTCTTTCCACCGGACGGAAAACACATACAGAAGAACAGTTTTTCTGTCCGGCGAAAAAACGCACGGCGACCGATCCGGCGAAAAACGTATGAAACTGAGATGTTAAATGATGAATCCGGCCTCTGAATCCATTTTTTCATGCATGTTTCCATTCAAATCATGCACATTTTCCGTTCGCTCTCTTTAAAAAAAAAAAACAGATCAGTTGAATCAGTTTTTCACTATTTGCAACGGATCCGTTTTTTCAAAAATTTGACGGATCCTGCCTGACGGAAACAAACTGATGTGTGAAAAGTAGCCTAACTATCCATATATCTATCTACATCTATCCATCTCATTCCTTCTATCTATCTATCTCAGGCCGGCGTCACACTTGGCGTAGGAAAATACGGTCCGATTTTTACAGGCGCAATACGCAGAAATGTTCCCAAAACAGTGTTCTGTATGTAATCCGTTGGCAAGAGACTTTCATTGGCGGAATTTTTGTGCAATACGCTGACAAACACAGCATGCTGCGATTTTATATATATACAGTATATATATGTGTCTCAATGTATATATACAGTTAGGTCCAATATATATTTGGACAGAGACAACATTTTTCTAATTTTGGTTATAGACATTACCACAATGAATTTTAAACAAAACAATTCAGATGCAGTTGAAGTTCAGACTTTCAGCTTTCATTTGAGGGTATCCACTTTAAAATTGGATGAAGGGTTTAGGAGTTTCGGCTCCTTAACATGTGCCACCCTGTTTTTAAAGGGACCAAAAGTAATTGGACAATTGACTCCAAGGCTATTTCATGGACAGGTGTGGGCAATCCCTTCGTTATGTCCCCCAGAGTCGGATTTTCTCCGGGGTCTCGGCTGCCGGGGGGTAGCCGAGACCCCAGAGAACATGATTCGGGGTTTTTTTTACCGACCCCGCTTTTGCGATCGCCGATAATTAACCGTTTACCGGCGATCGCAAAAAAAAACAAAACGCGATTTCTTTTTAATTTCTCTGTCCTCTGATGTGATCGCACATCAGATGACAGAGAAAAGGGGTCCCAGATAGCCCCCTGATACTCACCTATCTCCCCCGGTGCTCCTCTTGGCTCCCGGTGGACGCCGCCATCTTCAAAATGGCGGGCGCATGCGCAGTGCGCCCGCCGGCCGGCCCCAGGAGAATCTTTGGGGTCTCGGCTGCCAAGGGTAGCCGAGACCCCAAAGAGCATGATCGGGGTCGGTTTTACCGACCCCTGTTTTGCGATTGCCAGTAATTAACTGTTTACCGGCAACCGCAAAAAAAAAAGCAAAGTGTAATTCTCTGTCCTCTGATGTGATCGCACATCAGAGGACAGAGAAATAGGGGGATTCGGGGACCCTATTATACTTACCGGTGTCCCTGGGTCCTCCTGCTGCTCCTCCTGGCCGCCGGCGTCTTCTGGGGAAAAGAAAATGGCGGGCGCATGCGCAGTGCGCCCGCCATCTGTCTCCATCTGCCGGCCAGCAGGAGAAGAGCAGTTGGGGCTAAAAATAGGGTTAGGGTTAGGGCTAGGGTTAGGGTTAGGACTAGGGTTAGGGTTAGGGCTAGGGTTAGGGCTAGGGTTAGGGCTAGGGTTAGGGTTAGGGCTAGGGTTAGGGCTAGGGTTAGGGTTAGGGCTAAATTTAGGGTTAGGGTTGGGGCTAAATTTAGGGTTAGGGTTGGGGCTAAATTTAGGGTTAGGGTTGGCGCTAAATTTAGGGTTAGGCTTCTTTCACACTTACGTCGGTACGGGGCCGTCGCAATGCATCGGCCCGACATACCGACGCATGTTGTGAAAATTGTGCACAACTTGGGCAGCGGATGTAGTTTTTCAACGCATCCGCTGCCCAATCTATGTCCTGGGGAGGAGGGGGCGGAGTTACGGCCACGCATGAGCGGTCAGAAATGGCGGATGCGACGTACAAAAAAACGTTACATTGAACTTTTTTTTGTGCTGACGGTCCGCCAAAACACTGATCCAGTGCACGACGGACGCGACGTGTGGCCATCCGTCACGATCCGTCGGCAATACAAGTCTATGGGCAAAAAACGCATCCTGCGGGCACATTTGCAGGATCCGTTTCTTGTCCAAAACGACGGATTGTGACGGAATGCCAAACGACGCAAGTGTGAAAGTAGCCTTAGGGCTAGGGTTAGGGTTGGGGCTAAAGTTAGGGCTAGGGTTGGGGCTAAAGTTAGGGTTAGAGTTGGGATTAGGGTTAGGGTTTGGATTAGGGTTGGTATTAGGGTTAGGGTTGGCATTAGGGTTACGCTTGGGATTAGGGTTAGGTTTGGGATTAGGGTTAAGGTTAGGGTTGTGATTAGGGGTGTATTGGGATTAGGGTTAGGTTTGAGGTTAGGGTTGAGATTAGGATTAGGGGTGTGTTGGATTTAGGGTTTTGATTAGGGTTATGGTTAGGGTTGACATTAGGGTTGTTTTGGGGTAAGGGTTGTGATTATCGTTAGGGTTAGTGATTAGGATTATGGATCAGGTTGGGATTAGGGTTAGGGGTGTGTTTGGGGTTAGGGTTGGAGCTAGAATTGGGGGGTTTCCACTGTTTAGGTACATCAGGGAGTCTCCAAACACGACAGCCAATTTTGCGCTCAAAAATTCAAATGGTGCTCCCTCCCTTCTGAGCTCTGCCGTGCGCCCAAACAGTGGTTTACCCCCACATATGGGGCATCAGCGTACTCGGGATAAATTGGACAACAACTTCTGGGGTCCAATTTCTCCTGTTACCTGTCATACCGGCCTCCTCTGACGCTGCGGCCGCTTCTCCTATCAGTCCCGCTCTCTCCATTTCTCCTCGCCGCTCTCAGTGTCGCGCCGGTTCCCCGCGTCCTCTTCCTGCTGCTCGGGGATTTCGGCGTGGGGTGCGCGCTCCTCTTCCCTCCCGTCCTGTACCTGCTCCACACATGCGCCTTAGGACGCGGGCGTGCACTTCTTCCTCCAGTTAACCATTTCGGACCCTCCCTGCTCCTGTCTCCTCCAATCAGGTACTTCTTTGGGCTATATCAGGCCTCGCCTCCATAATGGAGGTGCCTGATTGTTGTGTGCAGTTTGTACCTTCGTTTGGCCCTGTCTGGTTCAGATCCTTTTCTGCTCCGGTCTGGTCCGTTTTCTCAGGCTCATTCTCCCCCTGTCTTCCCTCCGTTTTCCCTGCCTGTCTCCCTTGGTTCGTCCCTTCCTCCCCTCTTCCTTTTGCTTTCATTCCCAGGATTTCTCCTCCACTTCCGTCCTTCCCTTCTGTCCTTTCTAGAGCCGTCCCTCTTGGTGCCAGCTGTTGCGG
The DNA here is from genome assembly GCF_032444005.1 of Ranitomeya imitator. Classification (NCBI taxonomy): domain Eukaryota; kingdom Metazoa; phylum Chordata; class Amphibia; order Anura; family Dendrobatidae; genus Ranitomeya; species Ranitomeya imitator. The sequence continues at coordinate 779,689,135 of NC_091282.1, read as the reverse complement.
TATTGTTCCCCTCGGGCCTGCTTCCCAACTATCCCTGTATAGGGGTTGTCATCTCGGGTCCCAACTATCCCTGTATAGGGGTTGTCATCTCGGGTTCGCTCGCCCCTGGGTGTATCAGTACCGTGACCCAGAGGGTCCACTCTCTGTCCGGTTTTTCCGTCCTCACGGTCACTATAGGACTGCGCTCAGATTTCATCAGAGTGCAGTCAGATTGTCTCAGTCTTCCGTCCTCACGGTCACTATAGGACTGCGCTCAGATTTCATCAGAGTGCAGTCAGATTGTCTCAGTCTTCCGTCCTCACGGTCACTATAGGACTGCGCTCAGATTACATCAGAGTGCAGTCAGATTGTCGCAGTACAATCAGGCCATGGACCCCGCTGGTGCCTCCGCAGCAACCCAAAAGGAGTTGTTGTTCTTACGGGAGAATCAGACCCGTATTATGTCTGTTATGAAGTCTATGGACTCTCGTTTAACCGCCCTACAGACTTCGGATCCTGGTAACGCCCCTCTGCTGGTGGGACTCCAGCAGGAGCTCGCACAGCAGCGAGATACCCAGTCCCATATTCTTACTTACATGGCATCGGTCGACGACCGCCTTCACTCTCTTCAGTCTGCCGCCGCTGCTTCTGCCTCTCATCGAGATCCTGTACCCCTTCCTCCTCCTCGTTTGGGAAAGCCCCCTCGATACAGCGGCGATCCCAAATTGTGTCGGGTTTTTTTGAACCAGTGCCGTCTACACTTCGAGCTCCTACCCCAGCAATATCCCTCTGATCGTGCTAAGGTGGCCTTTATTGTGTCCCATCTCGAGGGAGAAGCTCTGTCCTGGGTTAACCCCTTATGGGAGCGGGATGACCCGGTAGTTGCCAGTATACAGATTTTTCTGGACACATTTCGTAAGGTCTTTGATGAGCCAGGTCGGGTGGCATCTACCACTGAATCCCTCTTTAATCTTCAACAGGGGAACCTTTCTGTTGGACAATACGCCATCCGCTTCCGGACACTTTCTTCTGAGCTTGGGTGGAATAACGAGGCACTGGTAGGGGCTTTTTGGAGAGGGCTCTCATCCAAGATTAAGGATGAGCTCGCAGGTCGGGATACCCCTACTATCCTGGAGGACCTTATATCCCTGGCCACACGTATTGATTTACGTTTCCAGGAGCGCTCTCGAGAATTAGTCAGGGAGAGGAGATCCTTTAGGACTAATTGGGTGCCTGGTTCCTCCTCGGTCAAGTCCTCTGCTTCTTCCGCTCCTGAACCTATGCAGGTGGATCGAGTTAGGTTGTCGGAGCAGCGTCGCAGGGAGAGGTTGGCACAGGGCTTGTGTCTTTATTGTGGAGGAGTAAATAATTTCCTGCGTTCCTGTCCAGAGAGGCCGGGAAACTCCTCCACCTAGGCCAGGTAAGAGAGGCCTTCCTAGGTGATTCAAATTCCTCTCTACCCCTAACTATTTCAGCTTTGATTTCTGTAGGTCTTGAGCGTAGGTCTGTGGAGGCGTATGTGGACTCGGGTGCCGCTGCTAATTTCATTCGGCAGGAGGAGGTGAACAAATTTCGGATACCTGTGGTTACTCTTGAGACTCCGCGTTTTATTTCTGCAGTGGATGGCAGACCCCTACCTGTTTCCATCAAGATGGTCACTCTCGAGTTGGACATGCAGATTGGAGCTCTACACCAGGAGAGGATAGCATTTTATGTTCTGCCTAATCTTTCTCACGCTCTACTCTTGGGTCTACCCTGGCTCAGGTCGCACGAGCCAGTTCTTGATTGGCACTCTGGAGAGATACTCCGCTGGGGTCATGGTTGTCATGAACGTTGTCTGCTGTCCGTCTCCCGTCCAGGTCTTCCCCAAGCACCCGTCAATCTTCCTAGTCTTCCCTCTGCCTATCTCTCGTTTGCCGATGTCTTTGATAAAAAGGAGGCGGAGTCTCTTCCTCCACACCGAGCCTATGACTGCCCTATCAAGTTAATTCCTGGATCTACCCTTCCCAAGGGAAGAACCTACAGTATCCGTTATCTCCGGCAGAGACCTTAGCCATGTCAGAATACATCCGAGAGAATTTAGCCAAGGGTTTCATCCGGAAGTCCTCTTCTCCAGCTGGAGCCGGTTTTTTTTTCGTTCGGAAGAAAGATGGATCCCTTCGGCCATGTATAGACTACCGAGGTCTGAATGCCATCACAGTCAAGAATAGGTATCCTCTACCGCTGATTCCTGAACTCTTCGACCAACTGAGAGGAGCCCGAATTTTCTCCAAACTAGATTTACGCGGAGCCTATAATTTGATCCGAATTCGCGCTGGAGACGAGTGGAAGACTGCCTTTAACACCCGGGATGGCCACTATGAATACCTGGTCATGCCCTTTGGTCTTTGTAACGCTCCAGCGGTCTTCCAGGAATTTGTGAATGAGATCTTCCGTGATCTACTGTATTCTTGTGTGGTGGTGTATCTTGACGACATCCTTATTTTTTCACCCGACTTGTCCTCTCACAGAAGAAGGTCTTTCACATATTATTGATCCTGCCAAAATCATCATGGTGGCTCCCTCTAACCTCCTCTCTGTTCCCCCTGGCAGAACTTTTGTCCCGTGTGACAAGAGAACAGAGGTATTGCATTGGGGACATTCTTCCAAAGTTGCTGGACATGTCGGCACCAAGAAGACTCTCGCTCTTCTCTCCCGGTCCTATTGGTGGCCGTCTCTCCGACAAGATACTTCGGATTTTGTGGCCTCCTGCACGACTTGTGCTAAAAACAAAGTACCTAGAGAGCTACCTTCTGGTCTCCTGCATCCGTTACCCGTTCCCGAGGCCCCTTGGCAACAAATAGCTATGGATTTCGTTACAGATTTGCCTCGTTCCTCTGGATGCACAACCATCCTGGTGGTGGTGGATCGGTTCTCCAAGATGGCCCATTTCGTTCCATTGCCTGGATTACCCTCGGCTCCAGAATTGGCAAGAATTTTCATCCATCAGATCTTCAGATTACATGGACTTCCTCAGCGAATTGTATCGGATCGAGGGGTCCAATTTACCTCCAAGTCCTGGAGAGCACTTTGTAAGCTCTTGGGCATTTCGCTGGATTTCTCCTCCGCCTATCATCCTCCGACCAACGGGCAAGTGGAGCGGATAAATCAAATCTTGACCACCTACCTCCGCAATTTTACCAACGCTCATCATGATGACTGGGTAACTCTTCTTCCTTGGGCTGAGTTTGCCCATAATAATCATTCTAGTGGGGCAACTTCTAAATCTCCATTCTTTGTGCTTTCTGGTCTGAACCCGGGAATACCTCTTCCTATGTCTTCCCCTTCTGGAGTGCCTGCAGCAGACGCTTTTTCTTCTGAATTTTCCCAAATTTGGAGAGAGACCAAGGAGGCTCTCGTTCGGACTGCAGCCCAGATGAAGAGACACGCCGACAAAAGGAGGAGGGATCTTCCACCGTATCATCCTGGTGACAAGGTCTGGCTTTCGACTAAACACATTCGCTTGAAGATCCCTTCCTACAAGTTGGGTCCTCGATACATCGGTCCCTTCGAGATTTTGGGACGTATTAACAACGTGGCCTATAGATTGAGATTGCTGGCTTCTCTCCGAGTCCCTAACGTCTTCCATGTCTCGCTCTTGAAACCTCTCATTCTTAATCGATTCTCTCCTGCACCCATGGACTCCCCTCAGCCCTTTAGCATTGACAATGATTTTGAAGTAAAGGATATTCTGGCCATGAAGAGGGTTAGAGGAAGGGTCTTCTATCTTATTGATTGGAAGGGGTTTGGTCCTGAGGAGAGGTCGTGGGAGCCTAGGGAGAACGTTAATGCTCCACGGATTCTGAGAAGGTTCACAGCCAGTCTCGGAGGGGGGAGTCTTAGGAGGGGGGGTACTGTTATACCGGCGTCCTCTGACGCTGCGGCCGCTTCTCCTATCAGTCCCGCTCTCTCCATTTCTCCTCGCCGCTCTCAGTGTCGCGCCGGTTCCCCGCGTCCTCTTCCTGCTGCTCGGGGATTTCGGTGTGGGGTGCGCGCTCCTCTTCCCTCCCGTCCTGTACCTGCTCCACACATGCGCCTTAGGACGCGAGCGTGCACTTCTTCCTCCAGTTAACCATTTCGGACCCTCCCTGCTCCTGTCTCCTCCAATCAGGTACTTCTTTGGGCTATATCAGGCCTCGCCTCCATAATGGAGGTGCCTTATTGTTGTGTGCAGTTTGTACCTTCGTTTGGCCCTGTCTGGTTCAGATCCTTTTCTGCTCCGGTCTGGTCCGTTTTCTCAGGCTCATTCTCCCCCTGTCTTCCCTCCGTTTTCCCTGCCTGTCTCCCTTGGTTCGTCCCTTCCTCCCCTCTCCCTTTTGCTTTCATTCCCAGGATTTCTCCTCCACTTCCGTCCTTCCCTTCTGTCCTTTCCAGAGCCGTCCCTCTTGGTGCCAGCTGTTGTGGTATTGTTCCCCTCGGGCCTGCTTCCCAACTATCCCTGTATAGGGGTTGTCATCTCGGGTTCGCTCACCCCTGGATGTATCAGTATCGTGACCCAGAGGGTCCACTCTCTGTCCGGTTCTTCCGTCCTCACGGTCACTATAGGACTGCGCTCAGATTTCATCAGAGTGCAGTCAGATTGTCTCAGTCTTCCGTCCTCACGGTCACTGTAGGACTGCGCTCAGATTTCATCAGAGTGCAGTCAGATTGTCTCAGTCTTCCGTCCTCACGGTCACTATAGGACTGCGCTCAGATTACATCAGAGTGCAGTCAGATTGTCACATTACCCTTGTGAAAATAAAAACTTGGGGGCTACAAAATCTTTTTTGTGGAAAAAAAAAATATTTTTTATTTTTATGACTCTGCATTATAAACTTCTGTGAAGCACTTGGGCATTCAAAGTTCTCACCACACATCTATATAAGTTCCCTGGGGGGTCTAGTTTCCAAAACGGGGTCACTTGTGGGGGGTTACTACTGTTTAGGTACATCAGGGGCTCTGCAAACGCAACATAACGCCCAGAGGCCATTCTATCTAAGTCTGCATTCCAAAACGGCGCTCCTTCCCTTCCGAGCTCTGTCGTGCGCCCAAACAGTGGTTTACCCCCATATATGGGGCATCAGCGTACTCAGGATAAATTGAACAACAACTTTCGTGGTCCAATTTCTCCTGTTACCCTTGTGAAAATAAAAACTTGGGGGCTACAATATTTTTTTTGTGGAAATTTTTTTTATTTTCACGACTCTGCATTCTAAACTTCTGTGAAGCATTCAAAGTTCTCACCACACATCTAGATAAGTTCCATGGGGGGTCTAGTTTCCAAAATGGGGTCACTTGTGGGGGATTTCTACTGTTTAGGCACATCAGGGGCTCTCCAAACGCGACATGGCGTCCGATCTCAATTCCAGACAATTCTACATTGAAAAAGTAAAACGGCACTCCTTCTCTTCCAAGCTCTGCGGTGCGCCCAAAGAGTGGTTTACCCCCACATATTGGGTATCGACGTACTCAGGAGAAATCGCACAACAACTTTTGTGGTCTAATTTCTCCTATTACCCTTGTGAAAATAAGAATTTGTGGGCGAAAAGATCATTTTTGTGTAAACAAAAGCGATTTTTTATTTTCACGGCTCTACGTTATAAACTTCCGTGAAGCACTTGGGGGTTCAAAGTGCTCACTGCACATCTAGATAAGTTCCTTAAGGGGTCTAGTTTCCAAAATGGTGTCACTTGTGGGGAGTTTCCACTGTTTAGGTACATCAGGGGCTCTAAACGTGATATGGCGTCCGATCTCAATTCCAGCCAATTCTGCATTGAAAAAGTCAAACGGCGCTCCTTCACTTGAAAGTTCTGCGGTGCGCCCAAAAAGTGGTTTACCTCCACATATGGGGTATTGGCGTATTCAGGAGAAATTGCATAACAAAATTTATGGTTACATTTCTGTTTTTACACATGTGAAAATAAAAAAAATGGTTCTGAATTAAGATGCTTGCAAAAAAAAAGTTAAATGTTCATTTTTTCCTTCCACATTGTTTCAGTTCCTGTGAAGCACGTAAAGGGTTAATAAACTTCTTGAATGTGGTTTTGAAAACCTTGAGGGGTGTAGTTTTTAGAATGGTGTCACACTTTGTTATTTTCTATCATATAGACCCCTTCAAATGACTTCAAATGTGATGTGATCCCTAAAAAAAAATGGTGTTGTAAAAATGAGAAATTGCTGGTCAACTTTTAACCCTTATAAGGCCTCTTTCACACTTCAGTCTTTCGGCGTCAGTCAAAAACCGCCATTTTCGTGAAATGGCGGATCCGCCATTTTTTTTTTGCGGATCCGCTATTTTCCCATTGACTTGCATTAGAGACGGATTGTGGCGGATGGTCGTCCGTACCATCCGCCATGCGACGGATCCGTCGATATTTGGCGGACGTTGTCTAGACATTGACGGACTTTGTAACGTTTTTTGGCGCCGCCGAAAAGGCGGACCGCGGCGGATCCGTCGTGTCCGCCTTTTTTTAGAATGGGCGCCTATGGGCGACGGATCCATCGCGATCCGCTTTTTGGCGGATCCGTCGCCTCAATCCGCTTTTTTTGATTGAGCATGCTCCAAAAAGTGGATACTTTGCCCAGACAACCCAAAAACTATATAAAGAGGACAGGTCATTCCCAAATGTACCAGCCAGCAAGAGAGACCCTTCAATGCAAGAGAGACCCAGCCAGACCCTGCCAGCAAGACCTTGCCAGCCAGCCAGAGAGGCCCTGCCAGCCAGAGAGGCCCTGCCAGCCAGAGACACACTGCCAGACCCTGCAAGCAAGACCTTGCCAGCCAGGTCCTGCCAGCCAGCCAGAGAGGCCCTGCCAGCCAGCCAGAGAGGCCGTGCCAGCCAGACCCTGCCTGAGACAGCCATGTGAGTACTGCCATCCAGCGTGCATGTGTGTGTGTGTGTGTGTGTGTGTGTGTGTGTGTGTGTGTGTGTGTGTGTGTGTGTGTGTGCGCATTTGTGTATGACGTACTGAGTACAGCAAGAGCTTTTAAAACCTGAATCCAACCTGAGGCCTGCCGTCGTCCTGCAACAGCCAGTGCCCTGCTACAGTCCAGATCCACCCCGAGGCCTGCCACTGTGAATATATCAAGCTCCAGCTGGAGGACTGATGGGTGTGTGGGTGTGTGTGTGTGTGGGTGTGTGTGTGTGTGTGTGTGTGTGTGTGTGTGTGTGTGTGTGTGTATATTTTTGTACTGCTGTGTGCTTTTGTATGGGTTCACGTGCCTGCACCTTATTATGCCTTCGTCAATATTATGCCTTTTCATGTGTTATGCTTGCGTTATGACTCTGCTAGCAGGTATGTTTGTTTGCATCTTGTTGGTTGCATGTGCATTTGTCAATGCCATATTGGTTAATGTTGATTTTTGATGTATTTACTAAAGGTACCGTCACACGCTGCAGCGATACCGACAACGATCCGGATCACTGCAGCGTCGCTGTTTGGTTGCTGGAGAGCTGTCACACAGACAGCTCTCCAGCGACCAACGATGCCGGTAACCAGGGTAAACATCGGGTTACTAACTGCAGAGCCGCGCTTAGTAACCCGATGTTTACCCTGGTTACCAGTGTAAAAGTAAAAAAAAAAAGGTAAATTCCGCTGTCTGTCCCCGTGCTGTGCTTCTCTGCATTGTGAACGCCATCCAGCCGTAAAGCAGAGTACAGTGGTGACGTCACCACTCTGCTTTCCGGCCGCTGTGCTTACACAGGGCAGAGAAGCAGAGCGCCGAGGGACAGACAGAAGGTGGCTGTGTGTGCGTGCGTGCGTGCGTGCGTGTGCCTGCCTGCCCTGTTTATATGTTTTTCATACTATGCTGGTATTTTGAATAGCTGTGGTGTAAAATGTGTTTTGTGTGTGTGTATAAATGATGTGTGATGTGTTCTGCATCTTTGTTGTTTTCCATAATGTACTTGTATTTCAAATAAAGAGCAGTGTAGCTCCTACTGTACCCTAAAAAAAAGAAAATTTTAAAAAATATAGTAATAAAAATTTCACAAAACTGTCAGTAGTCTCATTTCAAGATAAATGTAATATTGGGTAAACATGCAGTAAAGGTTATACAGTGGGGCAAAAAAGTATTTAGTCAGTCAGCAATAGTGCAAGTTCCACCACTTAAAAAGATGAGAGGCGTCTGTAATTTACATCATAGGTAGACCTCAACTATGGGAGACAAACTGAGAAAAAAAAATCCAGAAAATCACATTGTCTGTTTTTTTAACAATTTATTTGCATATTATGGTGGAAAATAAGTATTTGGTCAGAAACAAACAATCAAGATTTCTGGCTCTCACAGACCTGTAACTTCTTTAAGAGTCTCCTCTTTCCTCCACTCATTACCTGTAGTAATGACACCTGTTTAAACTTGTTATCAGTATAAAAAGACACCTGTGCACACCCTCAAACAGTCTGACTCCAAACTCCACTATGGTGAAGACCAAAGAGCTGTCAAAGGACACCAGAAACAAAATTGTAGCCCTGCACCAGGCTGGGAAGACTGAATCTGCAATAGCCAACCAGCTTGGAGTGAAGAAATCAACAGTGGGAGCAATAATTAGAAAATGGAAGACATACAAGACCACTGATAATCTCCCTCGATCTGGGGCTCCACGCAAAATCCCACCCCGTGGGGTCAGAATGATCACAAGAACGGTGAGCAAAAATCCCAGAACCACGCGGGGGGACCTAATGAATGAACTGCAGAGAGCTGGGACCAATGTAACAAGGCCTACCATAAGTAACACACTACGCCACCATGGACTCAGATCCTGCAGTGCCAGATGTGTCCCACTGCTTAAGCCAGTACATGTCCGGGCCCGTCTGAAGTTTGCTAGAGAGCATTTGGATGATCCAGAGGAGTTTTGGGAGAATGTCCTATGGTCTGATGAAACCAAACTGGAACTGTTTGGTAGAAACACAACTTGTCGTGTTTGGAGGAAAAAGAATACTGAGTTGCATCCATCAAACACCATACCTACTGTAAAGCATGGTGGTGGAAACATCATGCTTTGGGGCTGTTTCTCTGCAAAGGGGCCAGGACGACTGATCCGGGTACATGAAAGAATGAATGGGGCCATGTATCGTGAGATTTTGAGTGCAAACCTCCTTCCATCAGCAAGGGCATTGAAGATGAAACGTGGCTGGGTCTTTCAACATGACAATGATCCAAAGCACACCGCCAGGGCAACGAAGGAGTGGCTTCGTAAGAAGCATTTCAAGGTCCTGGAGTGGCCTAGCCAGTCTCCAGATCTCAACCCTATAGAAAACCTTTGGAGGGAGTTGAAAGTCCGTGTTGCCAAGCGAAAAGCCAAAAACATCACTGCTCTAGAGGAGATCTGCATGGAGGAATGGGCCAACATACCAACAACAGTGTGTGGCAACCTTGTGAAGACTTACAGAAAACGTTTGACCTCTGTCATTGCCAACAAAGGATATATTACAAAGTATTGAGATGAAATTTTGTTTCTGACCAAATACTTATTTTCCACCATAATATGCAAAAAAATTGTTAAAAAAACAGACAATGTGATTTTCTGGATTTTTTTTTCTCAGTTTGTCTCCCATAGTTGAGGTCTACCTATGATGTAAATTACAGACGCCTCTCATCTTTTTAAGTGGTGGAACTTGCACTATTGCTGACTGACTAAATACTTTTTTGCCCCACTGTATATACAAATGTGTAATGCAAATCTTTGCTATAGAATATGTTATCTGGTTTTAGAAAATACAAACTGTAGGGTAATCATAATTAACAATTTTGGGGATTGGTATTTTAATTTCGAATGAGTAACATTTTTTATAAGGTTAAACTTTGTTTAGGTGGGTTTTACCAGCATGCGCATTGCGCATATCAAGTTCTAAGTAGTTTTGGTGTTGCTTTAAAGGGATTTTTTGGGGTTTTTTTTTGTGGGGAAACAGGAGGTAGAGGGTTTGGCAGCTTGTGCATCAAGCATATCAAGTTTGACGGTTAAGAATTTTTTTTTTCTTTTGTGGTGGGGGAAATCAAAAATAAGTTGGCACTGTAGGTACTGTAGTAGGTACTGACCCAAGACGTACACAAGCAGGCTCCCCAATTTTTTTAAAAAGTTGTAAGTGTAAAGTCCCTACAGCTGCATCTATCCTTTTGTATAGTAGCTTAGAACTCTCTTTATGCTTGCAGATTCTAGGGACCAAGAGGACCCAAGCAAGGGACCGACCGACCCAAGCTATACGCAAGCCCCAAGTTTTGGAAACAGATGTAAGTGTAAAGTCCTGAAAGCTGCATCTATCTATCTATCCTTTTGTATAGTAGCTTAGAACTCCCTTTATGCTTACAGATTCTAGGGACCAAGAGGACCCAAGCAAGGGACCGACCAACCTAAGATAGACGCAAGATCATAATGTCTTCTTCTGAGAGCCCCCCAGCACATCATCAGCAAACTGAGGTGTTAATTTTTTTTCTTCATAAATTTTTTTATTTTGGTGCAACAATGGCAATTGTATTTTAAGCCTTTATGTGTTTATTCTGTATTCACAGGAATATGAAGCAGAGGGGCTAACAGAAGGAGACGGACAGGGTGGAGAAATACAAGGGGCGGGAGCGCATAGTGTAAGTTTTGAACAGACCGATCCTCACATACAATGCACTACACCCAACACAAACATTCAGCACAGCACACAATACATATGCCTCGATCAAAGAACATTATTCATTTTATTTATTTTTTTTAAATTAGTCTTCACAATCCGGGGCTCGACGTAGAGTTCCTCAAAGCACCTCCCATAGTCGTCGGAATGATAATCGCGGCGGTCGCCGAAGAGTAAGTTCCTTTTTTGTTTGGTGTTTAGTAAAATGTAAAATTCATGTGTTGTAATCTTTCCCTTTTTATTCTTATCTTTTTGTTAGGCTTCACAGCGTGCTCCCGAACAAGATGATGAAGAGGAGGGCATCAATGTGAACACCCTCATCGAAGCAGTACAAATTCGGGAGCCGCTGTGGAACATGTCGGACCGCCGCCATGCTGACCAGTTAATCACCTGACGGCTATGGGAGGAAGTGTGCAGTGCTGTTATGGATAACTGGGAGGAACTCGATGCTGGGGCCCAGGATCTAGCGCGTAAGTATTCACACTTCATAACCTTATGTTAGCATGATTTAATGTGGTGTATAGTAACCAATTTTTGCTTTCTCTTTCCAGGTAACAGGATTATCGTGCGGTGGCGGTCAGTCAGGGATCGCTTCAAGGGGGAGTTTAATAAGGAGATGCAGGCCCCGAGTGGATCTAGAGGACGCAGGAGCAGGTACAAACATGCCAGAGCCCTGTCGTTCCTTCGGTCGACGCTGCTGAGCAGAAGGTAAATATTCAACACCACATATTTTCAGTCAAACTGTAAAAATGTGTAACCTTCAATTTTTTTTGCAGCAAGGGCAATTGTAATATCCAGATACTAATTTTTTTTTTTCTTCTTTAACAGCACTTTCTGCAGCACTCGGGAGCCTGCATCAGAGTTGCACCCCTCTGGAGCGATCCCTCAAGAGTCCGCCACCGGGGACCACGTCGACCCCTCTGTTTCTGCACCTTCCCTTTCGTTTGATCCCTCAGCCTCATCCACCAGCGCTGGAGCAGCAGGGCGGACTTCGTCACTTGAAGCTGCAGGTGATGAGTTAGAGTTCCCTTTACCCCACCCCTCTGCCACTGCCGCAACATCTAGACCAACTTTGTGGTCAGGACGGCAGCGCCAGAGAGGTCAGGAAAGGAGCTATGCGCCTGACTTTTTGCAGCTGAATGCATCCTTTCACAGTGCCATCAAGCTTTTGAGTGAGCAAACGTCTGCTGGGTACAATATGCTTAACAAAAGCATACTTGAACTCAGCAGTTGTCTTGATAGGATGCAATCAGATGCAAACCAGTCACCAAGGCACTGTTTTTTTCAGTCGGTCCTCAGGCACATGAAAAATCTAACTCCTGACCTGCAGATGCATGTGATGCAAGGCTGCCACACTGCTCTAGCGCAGGCGATGTCCCATGCCCCTCCACCTACCCTTCATGTGTCAACACCTTTCCCCTCTCAATCCACCGTCTATCCTCCCGTCCGTCCTCCTCCTGTCCGTCCTCCTCCCGTCCATTCTACTCCTTCGTCATTTGTTCCTTCCCCCCTTAGTCTTTCCCAGTTTTTACCGTCCCCCTTCCATTCTTCCCCTTTAACTTCTCCGTTCCCAATCCCACCAACACCTTCATACCTCCCACACACCACATCTGCACCTCAACTCTCTACACAACCTCATGTTTTCACCACCCATTCCACTTCTGTTCCTCCCCGTGATGTCCTGTCCCCCACTCTCGACGTGGTCCGCCCTGTCAGCCCCTCCGCTACTATCTCCACCCCAAACTATGAGAATCTGTAAAAGTCAATAAATAAACAGTTTTTTGGTTTAAAAACAATTTTATTGTCTTTCTTTTTTTTTTTTTGTAAAGTTTTTAAGTCACCAAGGTTATGGCAATAGTAACAATAACAGTGTTTAAAGGGTACCGTTGCAAAACATACAATGCTGCATTAAAGTACAAAGATTTTGTAAGCAAACAAAAAATGGTATTTTTACAAGTGTAAAAAGAAAAAATTTTTTACACCATTTCATACTGCCAGTCAACTGATCCTGCAGGAGACATGAAGTAGTCTGCAAAACTGTCCCGCATTCTGGAGACTGCTACTGGACTGCGAAAAGTGGGGTTTTGGTAATCCCGTAAGGTGCTTTCTGAAACATTATCCTCCAGGGAAACTTGTTCTTTTGATAAAACAAAATTGTGCAGGACAACGCACGCTTTGACCACATCATCGACAGTTTCAGTCTGCAGTTTAATTGCAGTTAGCAGGACTCTCCATTTGGCAGTTAAGATGCCAAAAGCACATTCCACTACTCTTCGTGCTCTGGTTAAGCGGTAATTGTAAATTTTTTTCCTCTGGGTCAGTCCACTACTTCCAAAGGGTTTCAGCAAGTGTGGGGAAAGCTGGAAGGCATCATCTCCAACACAAAGAAATGGTAATGGTGGACCAGTGGTTCCAGGGAGAGGTCTAGGGGGCGGAAAATCAAATGTCTCTCCATATAAACGGCGCCCCATTGGTGAATTTTTAAAGATTTGTGAATCATTTGCGCGTCCATACGCACCGATATCAACAGCGATGAACTTGCATTGTGCATCGGCTATGGCCATCAACACAATAGAGAAGTACTTCTTATAGTTATAAAACTGTGATCCAGAGCCTGAAGGTTTGACGATCCGTATGTGCTTTCCATTAACTGCTCCAACACAATTTGGAAACTGGCAAATTTGATGAAAATTTTGGGCGATCTCCAGCCACCTCTCCTGTGATGGCTCTGGGATGTATTCCACTTGTAGGCACTCCCACAATGCCCGGCAGGTATCTCTGATGATCCCCGAGATGGTGGATATCCCAAGTCGAAATTGGAAATGGAGGGATGAGAACGACTCTCCAGTTGCAAGGAATCTGTTAACAAAACGAAAAGACAATAATTAATAAAAAAAAATTCAAAAAACATTACAGTTATAAGTCTGATGAATGAGAATCATTTAAAAAAAAAATTACTTACCGAATAGTCACCATGAGACGCTCTGCTGGTGATATTGAGAATCGCATCTGGGTGTCTCGTCTCCGTATACAGTCTTCCACATAGCCCAATAAAAACTCGAAATTTTCAGCTCTCATCCTCACATAATTGAAGAACTTTTGAGGGTTTTCCCTTAGTTCCATGTAAAGCGTGGAATAAACACCACGGGTCATACGTTGTGCTGAGATGGGATGGATCCACAGCCTTCTCTTCCGCCGCTGCCGTAGGATGCACAGTCTTTGTTCCTCCCTCTCTCGAACGCTGACTGCCAACTGATTTGCCTCAAAAGTAAAATCCGCATAGATCTTTGCAATGTTCGCCAGGACTCCTTCCATTTCTGCCACTTTCTCTACAACCTTTCAAAGATGTGGTGTAAATACACGCTATATATAGTTTTCCAGTAGTTTCTAGTAGCCAATCACATTGAAATCCTCCCCTTTTAAAAAACGGATCCGTCAAAAAACGGTTACAACGGATGTAAAAACGGTCGCAACGGTTCTAACGGATCCGTTTTTTTAACGGATCAGGGCAGCTGATCTGTCAAAAAAACGGATCCGTTAGAACCGTTTTTCCACAAAATTTGACGGATCCGTCGATCCGCCACGATGTCGGACCTAACTGACGCCACACAACTGAAGTGTGAAAGAAGCCTAACTCCCTAACAAAAAAAAATGTTGTTTCCAAAATTGTGCTGATGTAAAGTAGACATGTGAGAAATGTTATTTACTAACTATTTTTCGTGACATATCTCTCTGATTTAAGGGCATAAAAATACAAATTTTGAAAATTGCAAAATTTTAAAAATTTTCGCCATATTTCCGTTTTTTTCATGAATAATCGCAAGTAATATCGAAGAAATGTTACCACTAACATGAAGTACAATATGTCACGAAAAAACAGTCTCAGAATCAGCGGGATCCGTTGAAGCGTTCCAGAGTTATAACCTCATAAAGTGACAGTGGTCAGAATTGCAAAAATTGGCTCGGTCATTAAGTACCAAATTGGCTCTGTCACTAAGGGGTTAATGTGGATAACCTCAAATGAAAGCTGAAAGTCTGAACTTCAACTGCATCTGAATTGTTTTGTTTAAAATTCATTGTGGTAATATCTATAACTAAAATTAAAAAAATGTTGTCTCTGTCCAAATATATATGGACCTAACGGTATATATATATATATATATATATATATATATATATATATACAGTACATATGTTTTTATGTTTTTGGGAGCACATGGATCCCTTGTATATCCGTATGTCGGTTTTGCAAGCCTGAGAGAAAATCTCGCAGTACGGATGCCATACGGATTACATACGGAGGATGCCATGGGCAAAATACGCTGACACACCCTGCCTACGGAGGAGATACGGACCACTATTTTGGGGACTTTTCTGCATATTACGGCCGTAAATTACGGACCGTATTTTTATACGCTGAGTGTGACGCCGGCCTAATACCTGGTATGTGCAGTGGTGGGGGACCCAGAGCCCACCCTGACGCACGTTTCAGAGAACAGGGCGGCTCCTTCCTCAGTTACAGTGCCTAGAAGTAGTATTCAACCCCTTGCAGATTTAGCAGGTTTAATAAGATGCAAATAAGTTAGAGCCTTCAAACTTCAAACAAGAGCAGGATTTATTAACAGATGCATAAATCTTACAAACCAAAAAGTTTTGTTGCTCAAATTTTTATAAATTTTAAACATAAAAGTGTGGGTCAATTATTATTCAACCCCTAGGTTTAATATTTTGTGGAATAACCTTTGTTTGCAATTACAGCTAATAATCGTCTTTTATAAGACCTGATCAGGCCGGCACAGGTCTCTGGAGTTATCTTGGCCCACTCCTCCATGCAGATCTTCTCCAAGTTATCTAGGTTCTTTGGGTGTCTCATGTGGACTTTAATCTTGAGCTCCTTCCACAAGTTTTCAATTGGGTTAAGGTCAGGAGACTGACTAGGCCACTGCAACACCTTGATTTTTTGCCTCTTGAACCAGGCCTTGGTTTTCTTGGCTGTGTGCTTTGGGTCGTTGTCTTGTTGGAAGATGAAATGACGACCCATCTTAAGATCCTTGATGGAGGAGCGGAGGTTCTTGGCCAAAATCTCCAGGTAGGCCGTGCTATCCATCTTCCCATGGATGCGGACCAGATGGCCAGGCCCCTTGGCTGAGAAACAGCCCCACAGCATGATGCTGCCACCACCATGCTTGACTGTAGGGATGGTATTCTTGGGGTTGTATGCAGTGCCATCCAGTCTCCAAACGTCACGTGTGTGGTTGGCACCAAAGATCTCGATCTTGGTCTCATCAGACCAGAGAACCTTGAACCAGTCAGTCTCAGAGTCCTCCAAGTGATCATGAGCAAACTGTAGACGAGCCTTGACATGACGCTTTGAAAGTAAAGGTACCTTACGGGCTCGTCTGGAACGGAGACCATTGCGGTGAAGTACGTTACTTACGTATTGACTGAAACCAATGTCCCCACTGCCATGAGATCTTCCCGGAGCTCCTTCCTTGTTGTCCTTGGGTTAGCCTTGACTCTTCGGACAAGCCTGGCCTCGGCACGGGAGGAAACTTTCAAAGGCTGTCCAGGCCATGGAAGGCTAACAGTAGTTCCATAAGCCTTCCACTTCCGGATGATGCTCCCAACAGTGGAGACAGGTAGGCCCAACTCCTTGGAAAGGGTTTTGTACCCCTTGCCAGCCTTGTGACCCTCCACGATCTTGTCTCTGATGGCCTTGGAATGATCCTTTGTCTTTCCCATGTTGACCATGTATGAGTGCTGTTCACAAGTTTGGGGAGGGTCTTAAATAGTCAGAAAAGGCTGGAAAAAGAGATAATTAATCCAAACATGTGAAGCTCATTGTTCTTTGTGCCTGAACTACTTCTTAATACTTTAGGGGAACCAAACAGAATTCTGGTGGGTTGAGGGGTTGAATAATAAATGACCCTCTGAAAAGACTTTTCACAATTTAAAAAAAAAAATAAACAAAGAAATAACATTCTTTTTTGCTGCAGTGCATTTCACACTTCCAGGCTGATCTACAGTCCAAATGTCACAATGCCAAGTTAATTCCAAATGTGTAAACCTGCTAAATCTGCAGGGGGTTGAATACTACTTGTAGGCACTGTATATTGGCTTGATAATGATTACTCTTTAGTGATTTAATTTATATATTCATTTTACCATATTTATGGTTTGCTAGCCAAAGTGCACTGTTTCACGGTATGTGTATGTAGTGGGTGGTACCTTTAGCCCTTTTTGTGTTTATTGTACTGCCACATAGTGCTCCACTGTCCCCCATCTTTTCCACTGTACCTGTTTCCATGTATTGGGTTTTATTATGTAGTTAATAAAAGTGATATTTTATGGGATTTTTTGACTGCGTTTCTGTGGTGATTAGGATATCTGTTTTATGCAGTTGTCCCTATTTGGTCCTAGCAAATAGGGACAACTGGGATATTTATTTTTGTATCTTTTTTGATGTACTATAATTCCTCTCTATGTGTGTAACATGTATGCTACAACTCTATTACCCCCTCCCGATCTGCAGCGTTTCTCACACCAAAACTGCAGATCTTTTTTAGATCTGCGGTTTTGCTGTGGATGTGCCCGACTCAATGCAAGTCAATGGGTGCAGAAACGCTGCAGATCCGCACAAATAAATGACATGCTCCTTCTTTTAACCTACAGCGTTTTTTTGCGATAAAAACGCGATAAAACCGCATTAGAAACTGCAGACATATGCATCCTATCATTTAGAATGCATTCTGCAATTTTTGTGCACGATGCGTTTTTTTCCGCGAAAAAACGCATCGCGGTAAAAAAAGCAGCATGTTCATTAATTTTGCGTATTTTCTGCGTTTTTCCCGCTATTCTATGCATTTGGTAAAAAACGCGCAAAAAACGCACCAAAAACACGTAAAAAATGCATGAAAAAACGCGAAAAAAAGGCATGTGGATTTCTGCCAGAAATGTCAGGTTTTTGTCAGGAAAATTTCTGCCAGAAATCCTGACGTGTGCACATAGCCTAGGCTGTGTGCACACGTTGCTGATTTTTCACGTTTTTTCGCTATAAAACCGCAAAAAAAGCATACATTATGCATGCCATCATTTATAATGAATTCCACAATTTTTGTGCACATGATGGGTTTTTTTCCGTAAAAAAAAAAAAGGCATCGCGGTAAAAAACACAGCATGTTCATTAATTTTGCGCATTTGCCACTACATAATGCATTGGGAAATGTCCGGAAAAATTTGCAAAAAAACGCACCAAAAACGCGCAAAAAAACGCATGCAGATTTCTTGCAGAAAATTTCAGGTTTTTCTCAGAAAATTTCTGCAAGAATTCCTGAACGTGTGCACATAGCCTATCACTTGCGGAATCGCAGCATTTCTGCACGGTATAAACGCTGCGGATCCGCAACCTGTGCACATAGCCTGACAGGATTCTTCACCAAAGACATAAAAAAAGGCGGGAACACGTCTCACAAACAGACATGTTTGGTAAACCAATCAGCTCGCCTTCAGCTGGGTGAATTGTCCAATCAACATCAAGCAGGTTGTTGGTAGGGGAAGCAAACACCGGCGCTTGATTCGTCGCGGGGTTTGTTGACGCACATGTGGCTCCGCCCATTCTGTCAGTCAGCTTTGAGGGAGTGAGGAAGGGAATCTCTGGGGCGCGTCAGACTCTGCCTTCTTCTCCCAGACGCCAGCCAATGAGCGTCCGAAGGCTTGCCCAGGTTAGGTAGCGCTGGTTGGCAGTGGGATGGGTTGCGCTGTGCCGTAGTGGTCCGGGGCGGGGGGCAGAGCGGCTCCCGGGGTGTGAGCGGGAGGGAGAGGGCAGCGCTGCGGGCACACGGCGCGAGATCCTTGCCACCTCAACCCGTGAGCTTAGTGTCTGTGTACGGCGGACGGGGCATGGAGGGGCCCTCCCGGGAAGGTGACCTGCTCACTGTGACCCATGAGCTCCGGAGCGGTGAGTGCTGCGCTGGTAGTGTCACATCAGGAGCAAGAAAGCACGTCGGCCACATACAGATCTGATCTGACCTTCCCCCCATATACAGCACTAATCCCCCCTCCATATACAACACTGATCCCCCCCATATACAACACTGATCTCCCCATATACAACACTGATCCCCCCCATATACAACACTGATCCCCCCCATATACAACACTGATCCCCCCCCATATACAACACTGATCCCCCCCATATACAACACTGATCCCCCCATATACAACACTGATCCCCCCCATATACAACACTGATCCCCCCCATATACAACACTGATCCCCCCCATATACAACACTGATCCCCCCCATATACAACACTGATCCCCCCCATATACAACACTGATCCCCCCCATATACAACACTGATCCCCCCCATATACAACACTGATCCCCCCCATATACAACACTGATCCCCCCATATACAACACTGATCCCCCCCATATACAACACTGATCCCCCCCATATACAACACTGATCCCCCCCATATACAACACTGATCCCCCCCCATATACAACACTGATCCCCCCCATATACAACACTGATCCCCCCCATATACAACACTGATCCCCCCCATATACAACACTGATCCCCCATATACAACACTGATCCCCCCCATATACAACACTGATCCCCCCCCATATACAACACTGATCCCCCCCCATATACAACACTGGTCCCCCCCCATATACAACACTGATCCCCCCATATACAACACTGATCCCCCCCATATACAACACTGATCCCCCCCATATACAACACTGATCCCCCCATATACAACACTGATCCCCCCCATATACAACACTGATCCCCCCCATATACAACACTGATCCCCCCATATACAACACTGATCCCCCCCATATACAACACTGATCCCCCCCATATACAACACTGATCCCCCCCATATACAACACTGATCCCCCCCCATATACAACACTGATCCCCCCCATATACAACACTGATCCCCCCCATATACAACACTGATCCCCCCCCCATATACAACACTGATCCCCCCCCATATACAACACTGATCCCCCCCATATACAACACTGATCCCCCCCCATATACAACACTGATCCCCCCCATATACAACACTGATCACCCATATACAATACTGATCCCCTCCAGTTACAGCACTGATCCCCCCCCATATACAACACTGATCCCCCCCCATATACAACACTGATCCCCCTATATACAACACTGATCCCCCCATATACAACACTGATCCCCCCCCATATACAACACTGATCCCCCCCATATACAACACTGATCCCCCCCATATACAACACTGATCCCCCCCATATACAACACTGATCCCCCCATATACAACACTGATCCCCCCCATATACAACACTGATCCCCCATATACAACACTGATCCCCCCCATATACAACACTGATCCCCCCATATACAACACTGATCCCCCCCCATATACAACACTGATCCCCCCCCCCATATACAACACTGATCCCCCCCATATACAACACTGATCCCCCCCATATACAACACTGATCCCCCCATATACAACACTGATCCCCCCCATATACAACACTGATCCCCCATATACAACACTGATCCCCCCCCATATACAACACTGATCCCCCCCCATATACAACACTGATCCCCCCCCATATACAACACTGATCCCCCCCCATATACAACACTGATCCCCCCATATACAACACTGATCCCCCCCATATACAACACTGATCCCCCCCATATACAACACTGATCCCCCCATATACAACACTGATCCCCCCCATATACAACACTGATCCCCCCCATATACAACACTGATCCCCCCATATACAACACTGATCCCCCCCATATACAACACTGATCCCCCCCATATACAACACTGATCCCCCCCATATACAACACTGATCCCCCCCCATATACAACACTGATCCCCCCCATATACAACACTGATCCCCCCCATATACAACACTGATCCCCCCCCATATACAACACTGATCCCCCCCCATATACAACACTGATCCCCCCCATATACAACACTGATCCCCCCCCATATACAACACTGATCCCCCCCATATACAACACTGATCCCCCCATATACAACACTGATCCCCCATATACAATACTGATCCCCTCCAGTTACAGCACTGATCCCCCCCCATATACAACACTGATCCCCCCCCATATACAACACTGATCCCCCTATATACAACACTGATCCCCCCATATACAACACTGATCCCCCCCATATACAACACTGATCCCCCCATATACAACACTGATCCCCCATATACAACACTGATCCCCCCCATATACAACACTGATCCCCCCATATACAACACTGATCCCCCCCATATACAACACTGATCCCCCATATACAATACTGATCCCCTCCAGTTACAGCACTGATCCCCCCCCATATACAACACTGATCCCCCCCCATATACAACACTGATCCCCCCATATACAACACTGATCCCCCCCATATACAACACTGATCCCCCATATACAATACTGATCCCCTCCAGTTACAGCACTGATCCCCCCCCCATATACAACACTGATCCCCCCCATATACAACACTGATCCCCCCATATACAACACTGATCCCCCCATATACAACACTGATCCCCCCATATACAACACTGATCCCCCCCATATACAACACTGATCCCCCCCATATACAACACTGATCCCCCCCATATACAACACTGATCCCCCCCATATACAACACTGATCCCCCCCATATACAACACTGATCCCCCCCCATATACAACACTGATCCCCCATATACAATACTGATCCCCTCCAGTTACAGCACTGATCCCCCCCCCCATATACAACACTGATCCCCCCCATATACAACACTGATCCCCCCCATATACAACACTGATCCCCCATATACAATACTGCAGTTACAGCACTGATCCCCCTCCCATATACAACACTGATCCCCCCCCCATATACAACACTGATCCCCTCCATATACAACACTGATCCCCCCCCCCCCATATACATCACTGATTCACTGATCCCCCCCCATATACAGCACTGATCCCCTCCATATACAACACTGATCCCTCCATATAGAGTACTGATCCCTCCCATATAGAGTACTGATCCCTCCCATATAGGGTACTGATCCCTCCCATATAGAGTACTGACCCTCCCATATAGAGTACTGACCCTCCCATATAGAGTACTGACCCTCCCATATAGAGTACTGACCCTCCCATATAGAGTACTGACCCTCCCATATAGAGTACTGACCCTCCCATATAGAGTACTGACCCTCCCATATAGAGTACTGACCCTCCCATATAGAGTACTGACCCTCCCATATAGAGCACTGATCCCTCCCATATAGAGCACTGATCCCTCCCATATAGAGCACTGATCCCTCCCATATAGAGCACTGATCCCCCCCCATATACAGCACTGATCCCCCCCATATACAATACTGATCCCCTCCAGTTACAGCACTGATTCCCCCCCCATATACAACACTGATCCCCCCCCCCATATACAACACTGATCCCCCCCCCATATACAACACTGATCCCCCCCCATATACAACACTGATCCCCCCCCCATATACAACACTGATCCCCCCCATATACAACACTGATCCCCCCCCATATACAACACTGATCCCCCCCCATATACAACACTGATCCCCCCCCCATATACAATACTGATCCCCTCCAGTTACAGCACTGATCCCCTCCCCATATACAACACTGATCCCCCCCCCCATATACAACACTGATCCCCCCCATATACAACACTGATCCCCCCATATACATCACTGATTCACTGATCCCCCCCCCCATATACAGCACTGATCCCCTCCATATACAACACTGATCCCTCCCATATAGAGTACTGATCCCTCCCATATAGAGTACTGATCCCTCCCATATAGAGTACTGATCCCTCCCATATAGAGTACTGATCCCTCCCATATAGAGTACTGATCCCTCCCATATAGAGTACTGATCCCTCCCATATAGAGTACTGATCCCTCCCATATAGAGTACTGATCCCTCCCATATAGAGTACTGATCCCTCCCCATATAGAGCACTGATCCCCCACCATATAGAGCACTGATCCCCCACCATATAGAGCACTGATCCCCCACCATATAGAGCACTGATCCCCCACCATATAGAGCACTGATCCCCCACCATATAGAGCACTGATCCCCCACCATATAGAGCACTGATCCCCCACCATATAGAGCACTGATCCCCCACCATATAGAGCACTGATCCCCCACCATATAGAGCACTGATCCCCCACCATATAGAGCACTGATCCCCCACCATATAGAGCACTGATCCCCCACCATATAGAGCACTGATCCCCCACCATATAGAGCACTGATCCCCCACCATATAGAGCACTGATCCCCCCCCCATGTACAGCACTGATCCCCCCCCATGTACAGCACTGATCACCCCCCATGTACAGCACTGATCCCTCTCATATACAGCACTGATCCCATCCAAATATAGAGCACTGTCCCCTCATATACAGCGCTGATCTTCCCCATATACAATACTGACCCCCCCTATATAAAGCACTGATCCCCATATACAACACTGATTCCATCCAAATATAGAGCACTGCGCCCTCATGTACAGTGCTGCTCCCAGCCACATATACAGTACTGATCCTCCCAACATATACAGCACTGATCACCGCCAAGATATAGGACTGACCCCAATTATATACAGCACTGTTTCCACCTGCATACACAGCCGTATCCCCACCTATATATCCTCCATGTACATCACTGATCAGCCCCCACTCCCCTGACCTTCCCCCTTGTCCGCTGCGCCCTGTCCCCGGACCTCCCCGCGTGTCCGGTGCGCCCTGTCCCCGGACCTCCCCGCGTGTCCGGTGCGCCCTGTCCCCGGACCTCCCCGCGTGTCCGGTGCGCCCTGTCCCCGGACCTCCCCGCGTGTCCGCTGCGCCCTGTCCCCGGACCTCCCCGCGTGTCCGCTGCGCCCTGTCCCCGGACCTCCCCGCGTGTCCGCTGCGCCCTGTCCCCGGACCTCCCCGCGTGTCCGCTGCGCCCTGTCCCCGGACCTCCCCGCGTGTCCGCTGCGCCCTGTCCCCGGACCTCCCCGCGTGTCCGCTGCGCCCTGTCCCCGGACCTCCCCGCGCCCTGTCCCTCTTATGCTCACATCACACTGCTGTTAGCATGCTGTCTCTGATGTCCTGCAGCATATTGCTCACTCAGTGTTACTGATCCCTTCCTTGCTTATTTATTACCAACTCAGCCTCATCCGTTTTTCCCCGCAGCTGATCATTACCTGCCCCTTTCTCAGTACAGTACAGTATTGACCTAGAACATGTCACAATGACCTGTACTCTGCAGAGTATCTCCCTGCACCCCTGCCCTGGAGGTATTGCCTGCCCATGAACAGTACCACTGTGAATTAACCCTTGGCACTCTATCAAGGATGTGAACTTGCTTGATATCTATTCTGCATACAGTACCCCTGCCGTACTCGCCTATCTGTTTCACCCGCGGCACAGTATCTCTCACAGTTCGGCAGCTTTATCGCTGTGTTTACTCGCTACAGTTTCCATTTGCCTTACTGATTTACCCGGTTTTTGTTTCAATAACCCCCTCCCCATTAATTCCCGGAGATTTTGTTGCGGATTGTTTTTTTATTTGATCATTTCCATCCCATTCACTCATCTAGATGTGTTTGCTGTCAATGAATGGGATATTCTTATGCATGTTCAGACCATAAAAATATCACATGTCGTTGTGCTGTGCCTACAAATAGGGTATGCCCACAGGTAGGAGAAGGTTTGCAGGGTCTCTCGATACTGACGTATCTGGGCCAGGGTCATGCACTTGATAGGTCTTAGTTGCGCTGATACATTGCAGTCTTGTGGTTTAGATTCAACTGCAGCAAATCCTCAGCCGTGAGAAGCATCAGATTTCAGTTTTCAGACTCTAAATAGAAATAATATTTCCATTCAGTGTCAGCAAGCAAAGATCTTCAAAATGATGAAGAATTACTGCATGTTAGAAAGTTTAAGGACTTTAAGTAAAATTGGAAATGACCTGTGTTGCATTAGGCGCAGTGCGTCTTGGGATTTTTTTCTATCATACAGTATAATATACAGTGGATATATAAAGTATACATGCCCCTGATAAAGAAAACAAAACAGATTTTTGTTGTATCAAAAAAGAATCTTTTCAGAACTTTTTTTTTTTAACCTTAGGGTATGTGCACACGTTCAGGGTTTCTTGCTGAAATTTCCTGAGCAAAACTCGACATTTTCTGCAAGAAATCCGCATGCGTTTTTGACGCTTTTTTTTGTGCGTTTTTGACGCGTTTTTCCAGAGCTTCCCAATGCATTAAATAGTGGGAAAAACGCAAAAAAATCCGCAAAATGAATGAACATGCTGCATTTTTTTGCGGAAAAAAACGCATCATGGGCACAAAAATTGCTGAGTGCATTCTAAATGATGGGATTATTATTATTATTAATTTATTGTTATAGCGCCATTTATAGCGCCAAAACCAACTTCTCCACCATTACAGAAGATCAACTCTCCACTCTACTCTCAAGATCGCATCTCACCACCTGTGCACTTGACCCGATCCCTTCCCACTTCATCCCAAACCTCACCACAGTCTTCATCCCATCCCTAACCCATCTCTTCAACCTATCACTAACAACTGGTGTTTTCCCCTCAAGCTTTAACCCCTTAGTGACAGAGCCAATTTGGTACTTAATGACCAGGCCAATTTTTGCAATTCTGACCACTGTCACTTTATGAGGTTATAACTCTGGAACGCTTCAACGGATCCCGCTGATTCTGAGATTGTTTTTTCGTGACATATTGTACTTCATGTTAGTGGTAACGTTTCTTCGATATTACTTGCGATTATTTATGAAAAAAACGGAAATATGGCGAAAATTTTTAAAATTTTGCAATTTTCAAACTTTGTATTTTTATGCCCTTAAATCAGAGAGATATGTCACGAAAAATAGTTAATAAATAACATTTCCCACATGTCTACTTTACATCAGCACAATTTTGGAAACAAAATTTTTTTTTGTTAGGGAGTTATAAGGGTTAAAAGTTGACCAGCAATTTCTCATTTTTACAACACCATTTTTTTTTAGGGACCACATCACATTTGAAGTCATTTTGAGGGGTCTATATGATAGAAAATAATGAAGTGTGACACCATTCTAAAAACTACACCCCTCAAGGTTCTCAAAACCACATTCAAGAAGTTTATTAACCCTTTACGTGCTTCACAGGAACTGAAACAATGTGGAAGGAAAAAATGAACATTTAACTTTTTTTTGCAAACATCTTAATTCAGAACCATTTTTTTTATTTTCACAAGTGTAAAAACAGAAATGTAACCATATTTTTTGTTATGCAATTTCTCCTGAATACGCCAATACCCCATATGTGGGGGTAAACCACTTTTTGGGCGCACCGCAGAACTTAGAAGTGAAGGAGCGCCGTTTGACTTTTTCAATGCAGAATTGGCTGGAATTGAGATCGGACGCCATGTCACGTTTAGAGAGCCCCTGATGTGCCTAAACAGTGGAAACTCCCCACAAGTGACACCATTTTGGAAACTAGACCCCTTAAGGAACTTATCTAGATGTGTGGTGAGCACTTTGAACCCCCAAGTGCTTCACAGAAGTTTATAACATAGAGCCGTGAAAATAAAAAATCGCTTTTGTTTACACAAAAATGATCTTTTCGCCCACAAATTCTTATTTTCACAAGGGTAACAGGAGAAATTAGACCACAAAAGTTGTTGTGCAATTTCTCCTGAGTACGTCGATACCCAATATGTGGGGGTAAACCACTGTTTGGGCGCACCGCAGAGCTTGGAAGAGAAAGAGTGCCGTTTTACTTTTTCAATGTAGAATTGGCTGGAATTGAGATCGGACGCCATGTCACGTTTGGAGAGCCCCTGATGTGCCTAAACAGTAGAAATCCCCCACAAGTGACCCCATTTTGGAAACTAGACCCCCCATGGAACTTATCTAGATGTGTGGTGAGAACCTTGAATGCCCAAGTGCTTCACAGAAGTTTATAATGCAGAGTCGTGAAAATAAAAAATATTTTTTTTTTCCACAAAAAAGATTTTTTAGCCCCCAAGTTTTTATTTTCACAAGGGTAACAAGAGAAATTGGACCCCAAAAGTTGTTGTCCAATTTGTCCTGAGTATGCTGGTACCCCATATGTGGGGGTAAACCACTGTTTGGGCGCACGGCAGAGCTCGGAAGGGAAGGAGCGCCTTTTTGGAATGCAGACTTTGATAGAATGGTCTGTGGGCATTATGTTGCGATTGCAGAGCCCCTGATGTACCTAAACTGTAGTAACCCCCCACAAGTGACCCCATTTTGGAAACTAGACCCCCCAAGGAACTTATCTAGATGTGTGGTGAGAACTTTGAATGCCCAAGTGCTTCACAGAAGTTTAGAATGCAGAGTCATATAAAAAAAAAAATATACATATATTTTTCCACAAAAAAGATTTTGTAGCCCCCAAGTTTTTATTTTCACAAGGGTAACAAGAAAAATTGGACCCCAGAAGTTGTTGTCCAATTTACCCGAGTACGCTGATGCCCCATATGTGGGGGTAACCCACTGTTTGGGCGCACGGCAGAGCTCAGAAGGGAGGGAGCACCATTTGACTTTTTGAGCGCAAAATTGGCTGTCGTGTTTGGAGACCCCCTGATGTACCTAAACAGTGGAAACCCCCCAATTCTAGCTCCAACCCTAACCCCAACACACCCCTAACCCTAATCCCAACCTGATCCATAATCCTAATCACTAACCCTAACCATAATCACAACCCTTACCCCAAAACAACCCTAATGTCAACCCTAACCATAACCCTAATCAAAACCCTAAATCCAACACACCCCTAATCCTAATCTCAACCCTAACCTCAAACCTAACCCTAATCCCAATACACCCCTAATCACAACCCTAACCTTAACCCTAGTCCCAAACCTAACCCTAATCCCAAGCATAACCCTAATGCCAACCCTAACCCTAATACCAACCCTAATCCAAACCCTAACCCTAATCCCAACTCTAACCCTAACTTTAGCCCCAACCCTAGCCCTAACTTTAGCCCCAACCCTAAGCCTAGCCCTGAGGCTACTTTCACACTTGCGTCGTTTGGCATTCCGTCGCAATCCGTCGTTTTGGACAAGAAACGGATCCTGCAAATGTGCCCGCAGGATGCGTTTTTTGCCCATAGACTTGCATTGCCGACGGATCGTGACGGATGGCCACACGTCGCGTCCGTCGTGCACTGGATCAGTTGTGTTTTGGCGGACCGTCGGCACAAAAAAACGTTCAATGAAACAGTATCACCTCTATGCTGATGACACACAGATCTACATCTCTGGACCAGATATCACCTCCCTACTAACCAGAATCCCTCAATGTCTGTCCACCATTTCATCCTTCTTCTCCGCTAGATTTCTGAAACTTAACATGGACAAAACAGAATTCATCATCTTTCCCCCATCTCACGCGACCCCCCCCCCCAAACGAACCTATCCATTACAGTAAATGGCTGCCCACTCTCCCCAGTCCCACAAGCTCGCTGCCTTGGGGTAATCCTTGACGCTGATCTCTCCTTCAAACCACATATCCAAGCCCTTTCCACTTCCTGCCGACTTCAACTCAAAAATATTTCACAAATCCGTTCATTCCTCAACCATGAATCTGCAAAAACCCTAGTCCATGCCCTCATCATCTCTCGCCTTGACTACTGCAACCTCCTGCTCTGCGGCCTCCCCTCTAACACTCTCGCACCCCTCCAATCTATTCTAAACTCTGCTGCCCGACTAATCCACCTGTCCCCCCGCTATTCCCCGGCCTCTCCCCTCTGTCAATCCCTTCACTGGCTCCCCATTGCCCAGAGACTCCACTACAAAACCCTAACCATGACGTACAAAGCCATCCACAACCTATCTCCTCCATACATCTGTGACCTCGTCTCCCGGTACTTACCTACACGCAACCTCCGATCCTCACAAGATCTCCCTCTCTACTCCCCTCTTATCTCCTCTTCCCACAATCGCATACAAGATTGCTCTCGCGTATCACCCCTTCTCTGGAACCTTCTACCACAACATATCAGACTCTCGCCTACCATCGAAACCTTCAAAAAGAGCCTGAAGACCCACCTCTTCTGACAATCCTACAACCTGCAGTAACCACCCATCGACCAAACCGCTGCATGACCAGCTCTATGCTCGCCTACTGTATCCTCACCCATCCCTTGTAGATTTTGAGCCTTCGCGGGCAGGGTCCTCTCTCCTCCTGTACCAGTTATGACTTGTATTGTTTAAAATTATTATACTTGTTTTTATTATGTATACCCCTCCTCACATGTAAAGCGCCATAGAATAAATGGCGCTATAACAATAAATAATAATAATAATTTATTCCATGACGCTTTACATGTGAGGAGGGGTATACATAATAAAGACAAGTACAATAATCTTAAACAGTACAAGTCATAACTGGTACAGGAGGAGAGAGGACCCTGCCCGCGAAGGCTCACAATCTACAAAGGATGGGTGAGGATACAGTAGGTGAGGATAACCGCTGCACGACCAGCTCTTGGTCGATCGGTGGTTACTGGAGGTTGTAGACTTGTCGGAAGAGGTGGGTCTTCAGGTTCTCTTTGAAGGTTTTGATGGTAGGCGAGAGTCTGATGTGTTGTGGTAGAGGGTTCTAGAGTAGGGGTGATACACGAGAGAAATCTTGTATACGATTGTGGGAAGAGGAGATAAGAGGGGAGTAGAGAAGGAGGTCTTGTGAGGATCAGAGGTTGCGTGTAGGTAAGTACCGGGAGACGAGGTCACAGATGTATGGAGGAGACAGGTCGTGGATGGCTTTGTACCTCATGGTTAGGGTTTTGTACTGGAGTCTCTGGGCAATGGGGAGCCAGTGAAGGGATTGACAGAGGGATGCATAATGTATGCGTTTTTATAGTGAAAAAACGCGAAAAAAAACACAATGTGTGCACACAGTCTTACAGGTCGGGTTGGGGGCAGATAATACATCATTATAGAATACTGTATGTCAGCCCTGAAAAGTGATGGCCGTGTCTAATATTGGCAAAAACTGGTGACAGGTTCCCTTTAAAATAAAGTTGTTCATAAGTGGGAGTACCCTGTTTTAATCTGGGATGTGGTTGTGTTCAGAATTAACCAATCACATTTCCCCATGTTACAGAGTAGTCACTGCTTGGCCTTCATCATTTACAGCCATTCTGATTAACCCCGAAAAAGTGTCACGGTCCCAGGAGGATTTTCGTGACATATTCTGGTTTTTGAACAGCTGACAACACAGTAAAGGATCTAACTGTGGACATTTATCAGTAAGAAGAGCATAAAAACATTTACAAGGAATCAGATCTAGCACCGAATATTTTGAAGATGTCATCAAGAAGTGAGTGAAATTTAACACAACAGTGACATTACTTGAACTCGACGTCCCTCAAAAATTGATGATATTGACGAGAAGAAAATAGGTCCGGGACGCTGCCAAGTGGACGATGGCAACATTAAAGGAGCTACAGGAATATCTGTCCAGTACTGGTTGTGTCCTGCATGTGACAACATTCTCCCGTATTCACATGTCTGGCCTGTCAGGTTAGGTGGCAAGATGGAAGTGTTTACTTAAAAAGATAAACTTACTATCCCAGCTATGTGTTGCTGAGAGCATGTAGAAAACGTGTCATATCTGAA
This sequence comes from Ranitomeya imitator, assembly GCF_032444005.1. Classification (NCBI taxonomy): domain Eukaryota; kingdom Metazoa; phylum Chordata; class Amphibia; order Anura; family Dendrobatidae; genus Ranitomeya; species Ranitomeya imitator. The sequence goes on along the minus strand of NC_091282.1, from coordinate 779,658,761 downwards.
TGTGGAACTTTTTGACCATAATTCCAACAGTTACATTTGGCTCAATGCCAACCCTGTGCATCACCAAAATGTCATCATACCAACAGTGAGGCATGGTGGGTGCAGCATTGTGCTTTAGGGCTGCTTTTCTGTAGTTGGAACTAGGGCTTTAGTGAAGGCGGAGGGAGTTATGAACAGTCCAAATATCAGTCAATTTTGCATCAAAACCTTGAGGTCTTGAAGGTGAAAAGGAATTTCACCTTTCAGGATGACAGCAACCCTAAGGGTATGTGCACATGTTCAGGATTTCTTGCAGAAGTTTTCTGACAAAAACCGGACATTTCTGCCAGAAATCCTCATCCGCAAAATTAATGAACATGCTGCGTTTTTTTCGCGGAAAAAAAACGCATCATGTGCACAAAAATTGCAGAATGCATCCTAAATGATAGGATGCATATGTATGCGTTTTTAAATTCATTTTTATCGCGAAAAACGTGAAAAAAACGTGAAAAATCCTCAACGTGTGCACCTACCCTAAGAGATTTTGAAAACACCAAAAGAATGGCTTCACCAGAAAAAGTTGAAAGTTTTTGTAAGGCCATGTTCACACAGTGCGTTTTTTACCGCGGAACCGCGGCGGTTTTGCCGCTGCGGTTCCGCAGCTGTTTTCCATGCAGGGTACAGTACACTGTACCCTATGGAAAACAGGACACACTGTGCACATGGTCCGGAAATTGTTAAAAAAAAGACGCGCTGAATAGCTCCCGGAAAAAAGAAGGAGCATGTCAATTCTTTTTCCGGAGCCGCAGCGGTTCTGCACCCATAGACCTCCATTGTGAGGTCCAAACCGCAGTAAAACCCGCAGATCAAAAATATATCTGCGGGTTTTACTGCGATTTGATGTGCAGAACCGCTGCAGCAGGAAGTGCGGGGAGCGGGCGGAAGTGCGTGGGCGGAGTGTGGCTGCCCCCCCGTGCTCCGATCCCGCCCCCCCGTGCTCCGATGCCCCCCCCAGTGCTCCGATGCCCCCCCCAGTGCTCCGATGCCCCCCCCCGTGCCCTAATCTCCCCCCCTTATACTCACCCGGCGTCCCGGTGTCCGTCCGGCCGTCTTCTCCCTGGGCGCCGCCATCTTGCAAAATGGCGGGCGCATGCGCAGTGCGCCCGCCGAATCTGCCGGCCGGCAGATTCGTTCCAAAGTGCATTTTGATCACTGAGATATAACCTATCTCAGTGATCAAAATAAAAAAATAGTAAATGACACCCCCCCCCTTTGTCACCCCCATAGGTAGGGACAATAAAAAAAATAAAGAATTTTTTTTTTTTTTTTTTTCACTAAGGTTAGAATAGGGGTAGGGTTAGGGTTAGGGGTAGGGTTAGGGGTAGGGTTAGGGTTAGGGGTAGGGTTAGGGGTAGGGTTAGGGGTAGGGTTAGGGTTAGGGTATTTTCAGCCATTTTAACCCTAAAAAAATTCCTAGAAAACACACAGACTCTGGCTAGAAAACTGCATCAAAAAAACGCATCAAAAAACGCATCAAAAAACGCATCAAAAACGGACCAAAAAAGGACCAAAAAAAGGACCTGCGTTTTCTGCCAAGAGCTGCAGTTTTTTAAAAAACAGTCAGGAAAAAAAAAGGATGGAAATCCTGAACGTGTGAACATACCCTAACAGTGCAGCCTGAGCCCAGACCTGAATCCAAGGAGAAATCTGTGATTGAAGGGGGCGCTGTATACAGGAGATACTGCAAGGAGGAGCTGGCAAAGATCACCAGTTCTGGATGTGTCACACTGAGAGACCCCTACCCAAAAAGACTGAATGCTGCCAGAAATTCAAAGGGGAAAACACTAAAGTATTAGTGTAAGGGTCTGCAGATTTATGCAATCACTTTTATTTTTATTTTTCCACCCGAAAATATTTTTTTCTTTTCAGTGGATTTGTGGAGATCATCGATGTCATTAAAAGAGGACAAAGTTCTGAAATTATTCTTCTTGGTATAATATTTGAACATGGTAAAAACCTGAGAATTTCACTGCGGTGTGTAGACTTATTTCCACTGTATATATTACATTCACAGAAACGCCACAGTCTCACGGTTCGTCTTGCATTTTCCTTATTTCATGGCATCTGCAACGTCTGTGATGCGCCACCGCAAAATTCAGAGGATGAAAGCGCCATTTGTTGTCTAAGCAGTGTCTGTTTTGCTTTTCAAGTGCGCGAGCGTCTCTGCCACTGTCTGCTCTCTTGGAGCTTTTCCAGCGCCTTGCTCAGTGCTATAAAGCAAACACATTGATGTCAGGCGTGCCGTGTGTGTGTGTTTGTACGCCCGGACTCACCCCTTCCCTCCATCTGTTCACTATTTTATCCTCATATTCACCAGGATGAATGGCTTCTGCCGCTCTGCCATGTTTTTGGAGTCACTAGTGGGCATTATATAAGGATAACATTGCAGGATCCGCTGTGTGGAATGTGACTCTTCATAGTGTTTTCTCATCTGATGACTCTTTGTAATTAGCCGCTTTTGTCCCGTCTCCTTGCAGAAGTTTTATGTTTTTCGGCACACAATGTTTGGGGAGGATTAGGAGCTTGGAACGCTTAATGTCGACATCTGGCGGTCCGACGCTGATCGCAGACTGCAGAACTATGCACATTGCTCTGCAGCACTACCCAGGGTTGGCTGCACCAGTCCAGTTTTAAGAGGCCTTTCCAGGGGGCCCCATAGATTACAGCATGGAGGACTGCTGTTTAACCTTCGTCAGGCTGCATAATTTTACAATGGTAACAGGCTGCAGAGGTACAATTGTACCTTCATATATCCACTGTGATATTTGGCCAATATATTCTGGACCAAAAGTGCAGAGATGTCACGAAATTTCAGCCCTCTACGGCTTTAAAAAAAAAAAAAAAAAAAGTTATTGCAATTTTAAAACGGAATAGTTAAAATTGTACCTAGTCAGCCGGACGAAGGTTAATGAACTCGTTGTTCATCCTGATCTTTATGGTGTATGAACAGAATAGCAAAAACTGCAGTGAAGACTGACATCTACGCAGCATTGCTTCTATAGTGCTAACTTACTCCATAGTGTTGTACACATCTTAAGATTTTTTTTTTTTTTAGATCCAGATTCAGCAAACCTATAATGAGCTGATACTTTTCACAGCTGAGAGTCTGTTCCAGTTGTATCCAGGTCTGACCAGTTGTGCTTCACATTTGCGTCCTTGTTGAAAATGGAAGCCAATGAAGCCGTCGGATCCAGTAACGTGTAAAAGAGCCAGTTGTGGTTTTCCTCATTTTGGCGAGACTAAAATCTCGCAACGTGCAGCACTACTTTCCCATCATTTCTGCAGTGTTCTGTAAGGCTACTTTCACACTAGCGTCGGAATCTCCCCGTCGCAATGCGTCGGGGAGAGATTCCAACGCTAGCGTTTAACGCATTGCACAATGGAGGCAGCGGATGCATTTCTCCGGCGCATCCGCTGCCCCATTGTAAGGTGCGGGGAGGTGGGGGCGGAGTTCCGGCCGCGCATGCGCGGTTGGAAAAAGTGGTCCGTCAGGAGCAAAAAACGTTACATGTAGCGTTTTTTGCTCCCGACGGTCCGCAAAAGCACGACGCATCCGTCGCTCGACTGATGCGACGTGTGGCAATCCGTCGCAAATGCGTCGTCAATACAAGTCTATGGGGAAAAAACGCATCCTGCAAGCACTTTTGCAGGATGCGTTTTTTCTGCAAAACGACGCATTGTGACGGATTGCAGAAAACGCTAGTGTGAAAGTAGCCTAACTAGGGCTGCAGGTGTGAACATGACATTGGATACTTGTGTCAGAAGCTACAATGTATCAGTCCGGAGTGCAGAGGATTGTCACTGTATGCAACTGTAACAAACCAGAGCTTCTTTGTATCCTTGTGTCTGAACAGGATTCCATTAGAAATGTAGAAAACTTTACTAAAGCACCTGATATTCAGGAATGTAACAGCAAGTCTGGACATACAGGAACATTTTCTGAACTCGCCGTACTTGTGCCCATAGCTATGGAAGCCTGGATTTATATCCCAGACTGTGAACTTTTTCTGCAATATGTGTCATTCCATAAATCTGACATCTGATGATCTGGAAATGCTGCTAATCCAACAAAAATATTATGCTTTCTGTCAAATGTTTCACCAGCCTCAGCTATGCTCTACGTTGCGTGTTCTCACCATTTTCAACACTAAATGTTTAAGAACAAGATGCCCTATTTCCAGGAAACTCGGATGTGCTGTACCTGCGCTGAGAACCATTTCTGACACTTGTAGGGATGGGCCGCTGAGCCTATGGCACTGTAATCCATTCATTCTGCTGCTGGGGGTCCACACTGATCGTGCACCCTGTCCACGTGCTGGATTTGACAAGGATTTTGGTGCTGCTTACAAGACTCATCCCAAGTCTGTTTCTGCAAATCTGTGCTGAAGCTGCAGAAAAACTTATCCTGAAAGAAATCTGCTGTGGAAAATGTGAACCACAAAAAAAAGCTGCAACACGCTGTGTGTGAATCTGGGTGATCATGGAAAAGACCCCCTTAAGGCTGAAATCTGCTGCAGCGATCAGCGGACCACCATGGGTCGATCTTCCAAAACTCCGGCAGAAAGTTTGTTTGAGGATCAGTGCTTTGGTCCCCAGGTATCAGCTGGAGCCCGCGGTGGTCTTTACATTGGGACCTAACATCCCAACCTCATTCATGTTCCCTAGACGGAACACCTTTACCGATCCTGTGGGTTTCATGCACATATCAGTAATGGAGTATATATAATATATACAGGCAGTTACTGAGATCCGAGGTCTAAAGCTTTTTTCTTTCGGTAATCTTCTAAGCCGCGAGCCAAGATTGAACGTGTTCTGGAATTAATCCGGCAGATGTCCCCGGAACGGACGAGATGCTATTTCACATCGTGGCACGTAACCCTCAGTCGTGCGTTGTGAAAGGGAGGAGGTGGGCACTGCAGGTGATCTATGGCATGCTGGAACCTATAGTTCTTTCCCCCCTCCTTGCAGATCTCTTGCTGCGGTTCTGGATCCGTGCCCTTTTCTTCCATCTCTATAAACATTTGTGTACTGCATTTAACATAACATAGTTAGTAAGGCCGAAAAAAGACATTTGTCCATCCAGTTCAGCCTATATTCCATCATAATAAATCCCCAGATCTACGTCCTTCTACAGAACCTAATTGTATGATACAATATTGTTCTGCTCCAGGAAGACATCCAGGCCTCTCTTGAACCCCTCGACTGAGTTCGCCATCACCACCTCCTCAGGCAAGCAATTCCAGATTCTCACTGCCCTAACAGTAAAGAATCCTCTTCTATGTTGGTGGAAAAACCTTCTCTCCTCCAGACGCAAAGAATGCCCCCTTGTGCCCGTCCCCTTCCTTGGTATAAACAGATCCTCAGCGAGATATTTGTATTGTCCCCTTATATACTTATACATGGTTATTAGATCGCCCCTCAGTCGTCTTTTTTCTAGACTAAATAATCCTAATTTCGCTAATCTATCTGGGTATTGTAGTTCTCCCATCCCCTTTATTAATTTTGTTGCCCTCCTTTGTACTCTCTCTAGTTCCATTATATCCTTCCTGAGCACCGGTGCCCAAAACTGGACACAGTACTACATGTGCGGTCTAACTAGGGATTTGTACAGAGGCAGTATAATGCGCTCATCATGTGTATCCAGACCTCTTTTAATGCACCCCATGATCCTGTTTGCCTTGGCAGCTGCTGCCTGGCACTGGCTGCTCCAGGTAAGTTTATCATTAACTAGGATCCCCAAGTCCTTCTCCCTGTCAGATTTACCCAGTGGTTTCCCATTCAGTGTGTAATGGTGATATTGATTCCTTCTTCCCATGTGTATAACCTTACATTTATCATTGTTAAACCTCATCTGCCACCTTTCAGCCCAAGTTTCCAACTTATCCAGATCCATCTGTAGCAGAATACTATCTTCTCTTGTATTAACTGCTTTACATAGTTTTGTATCATCTGCAAATATCGATATTTTACTGTGTAAACCTTCTACCAGATCATTAATGAATATGTTGAAGAGAACAGGTCCCAATACTGACCCCTGCGGTACCCCACTGGTCACAGCGACCCAGTTAGAGACTATACCATTTATAACCACCCTCTGCTTTCTATCACTAAGCCAGTTACTAACCCATTTACACACATTTTCCCCCAGACCAAGCATTCTCATTTTGTGTACCAACCTCTTGTGCGGCACGGTATCAAACGCTTTGGAAAAATCGAGATATACCACGTCCAATGACTCACCGTGGTCCAGCCTATAGCTTACCTCTTCATAAAAACTGATTAGATTGGTTTGACAGGAGCGATTTCTCATAAACCCATGCTGATATGGAGTTAAACAGTTATTCTCATTGAGATAATCCAGAATAACATCCCTCAGAAACCCTTCAAATATTTTACCAACAATAGAGGTTAGACTTACTGGCCTATAATTTCCAGGTTCACTTTTAGAGCCCTTTTTGAATATTGGCACCACATTTGCTATGCGCCAATCCTGCGGAACAGACCCTGTCGCTATAGAGTCCCTAAAAATAAGAAATAATGGTTTATCTATTACATTACTTAGTTCTCTTAGCTCAGCAGGAAGGCACAAAATGATGTGTTTCGCCAGATGGAGAGGAAGTTTTCATTAGAAAGGATTTAAGTGGGGAAGAGATGAGAGGAAAAAAAAAAAAGGAAATGGCGGCGGCGAAAGCCCCGGGATTTTCTTAAATGTACAGCAGTGAAAGCTTCTCTTCCTCCTTCAGTTTTGAGGTTGTGTAGGCGAAAGTATCGAGATGTTTTCAGGCATAAGGAACCTTTCAGCAATATTCACAAGAGAGCACACATCTGCGCCATTTATTCTCCTGACACATCTGTCGTTCTGTAGTGATGTTTGGTCAGGGGGCTCCCAGTAATGAGCAGCCACAGAAGGAAGGAACACGCATGGAGGAGGCTACTGGACCCCAGTGATGGGTGCATTGTGCTGCAGTGTAAGGAGACGCATAGTGTTAGGACACTTATATAGTGAGAACTACTACCCTCACCATCACTCTAGAAAACAAACACATTCAGGAGGAGCTTTTATCATATGAACTTCTGCAGCTTCCCAGATTTGCTGCATTACTAGACCATCAGCACAATAGTGAGCGCAGCTCTGGTGTATAATACAGGATGTAACTCAAGATCAGTAATGTACTGTATGTACACAGTGATTACACCAGCAGAATAGTGAGTGCAGCTCTGGTGTATAATACAGGATGTAACTCAAGATCAGTAATATAATGTATGTACACAGTGATTACACCAGCAGAATAGTGAGTGCAGCTCTGGTGTATAATACAGGATGTAACTCAGGATCAATATAGGATCAGTAATGTACAGTACAGACCAAAACTTGGACACACCTTTTTCATTTAAAGATTTTTCTGTATTTTCATGACTATGAAAATTGTACATTCACACTGAAGGCATCAAAACTATGAATTAACACATGTGGAATTATATACTTAACAAACAAGTGTGAAACAACTGAAAATATGACTTATATTCTAGATTCTTCAAAGTAGCCACCTTTTGTGTTGATAACTGCTTTGCACACTCTTGGCATTCTCTTGATGAGCTTCAAGAGGTAGTCACCGGGAATGGTCTTCCAACAATCTTGAAGGAGTTCCCAGAGATGCTTAGCACTTGTTGGCCCTTTTGCCTTCACTCTGCTGTCCAGCTCACCCCAAACCATCTCGATTGGGTTCAGGTGACTGTGGAGGCCAGGTCATCTGGTGTAGCACCCCATCACTCTCCTTCTTGGTCAAGTAGCCCTTACACAGCCTGGAGGTGTGTGGGCTCATTGTCCTGTTGAAAAATAAATGATGGTCCAACTAAACGTAAACCGGATGGAATAGCATGCAGCTGCAAGATGCCGTGGTAGCCATGCTGGTTCAGTATGCCTTCAATTTTGAATAAATCCCCAACAGTGTCACCAGCAAAGCACCCCCACACCATCACACCTCCTCCTCTATGCTTCACGGTGGGAACCAGGCGTGTAGAGTCCATCCATTCTCCTTTTCTGCGTCGCACAAAGACACGGCGGTTGGAACCAAAGATCTCAAATTTGGACTCATCAGACCAAAGCACAGATTTCCACTGGTCTATTGTCTATTCCTTGTGTTCTTTAGCCCAAACAAGTCTCTTCTGCTTGTTGACTGTCCTTAGCAGTGGTTTCCTATCAGCTATTTTACCATGAAGGCCTGCTGCACAAAGTCTCCTCTTAACAGTTGTTGTAGAGATGTGTCTGCTGCTAGAACTCTGTGTTGCATTGACCTGGTCTTTAATCTGAGCTGCTGTTAACCTGCGATTTCTGAGGCTGGTGACTCGGATAAACTTATCCTCAGATGCAGAGGTGACTTTTGGTCTTCCTTTCCTGGGGCGGTCCTCATGTGAGCCAGTTTTTGTAGCGCTTGATGGTTTTTGCCACTGCACTTGGGGACACTTTCAAAGTTTTCCCAATTTTTCGGACTGACTGACCTTCATTTCTTAAAGTAATTATGGCCACTCGTTTTTCTTTACTTAGCTGCTTTTTTCTTGCCATAATACAAATTCTAACAGTTTATTCAGTAGGACTATCAACTGTGTATCCACCAGACTTCTGCACAACACAACTGATGGTCCCAACCCCATTTATAAGGCAAGAAATCCCACTTATTAAACCTGACAGGGCACATTCCCGGTGACTACCTCTTGAAGCTCATCAAGAGAATTCCAAGAGTGTGCAAAGCAGTCATCAAAGCAAAAGGTGGCTACTTTGAAGAACCTAGAATATAAGACATAATTTCAGTTGTTTCACACTTCTTTGTTAAGTATATAATCCCCCATGTGTTAATTCATAGTTTCGATGCCTTCAGTGTGAATGTACAATTTTCATAGTCATGAAAATACAGAAAAATCTTTAAATGAGGTGTGTCCAAACTTTTGGTCTGTGTTGTATGTACACAGTGACTACACCAGCAGAATAGTGATTTCAGCTCTGGAGTAAAATACATAATCAGTACAGCAACAGTAATGCAATGTATGTACACAGTGACTGCACCAGCAGAATAGTGAGTGCAGCTCTGGGGTATAATATAGGAGGTAACTCCGGATCAGTAATGTATGTACACAGTGACTACACCAGCAGAATAGTGATTTCAGCTCTGTAGTATAATACATAATCAGTAGAGCATTAGTAATGCAATGTATGTACACAGTGACTGCACCATCAGAATTGTGAGTGCAGCTCTGGAGTATAATACAGAATGTACCGTAACTCAGGATCAGTAATGTATGTACACAGTGACTGCACCAGCAGAATAGTGAGTTCAGCTCTGGAATATAATAACTTGGGATCAGTAATGTAATGAATGTACACAGTGAGTGCACCAGCAGAATAGTGATTTCAGCTCTGGAGTATAATACATAATCAGTACAGCATCAGTAATGCAATGTATGTACACAGTGACTGCACCATCAGAATAGTGAGTACAGCTCTGAAGTATAATTCAGGATCAGAAATGTATGTACGCAGTGACTGCACCAGCAGAATAGTCAGTGCATATCTGGATCAGGAATATAATGTATGTACACAGTGACTGCACCAGCAGAATAGTGAGTGCAGCTCTGGAGTATAATACAAGAGGGTGTAACTCAGGATCAGTGATGTAATTACAATAGATCACTTTATGGGTTTCAGCGCTTGCGCCCTTATTTCTCCACTATTGAGATGAGCGGTTTCCTTCTCTTGTAGCTTTAGAATTATATTGTATCACTGCAGCAATAAATTATTGGGACATCATCTATTATTTTAATAGGTTTGTGGATTACATTCCGCTAATTGCATATTTCCCTGTGCTAGTACATACTGTTCTCTTTCTATAATAAAATGGTAATGACCTGTCACTGCCCTGAATGCCTTCTGACTAAAAGGGCACGAAGCATCTCTTCTAGTACGTACTCTGTGTACCTGATGTATAGCAGTGGTGTGTAACCTGCATATATGGTGCAGAGTAGTATTATGTCCCCTGTGTATATAGTGTTAGTTCTTGTTGTGCACCTAGTGTTGCCAGTTGAAGCTCCTCTGATGCATTAATGCCCCCAGAAGATCTGGTGAGGGTCACAAAGGTGCCATTGGCCTCACTGATGTGTCATATAACTGATGTACTGAGTGTTCCGTCAGCGGCCAGATGCCAAACTATTATACCTATTGGGGTTTTTCCAGGTGGGCTATGAGGTGGCCGCTGGGGGTCGATAATGATGATCAATTATGTCAGATGAGGAAGGATCGGGCATTACTGGTTCAGATGCATCAGTATCAGGCTCTCTTCCATAACTAATTATCTGTCCGGCTGATTTAGACCCTTACACTGCAATAAGAGATTTTTATATTAACCCCTTTACCCCCAAGGGTGGTTTGCACGTCAATGACCAGGCCAATTTTTACAATTCTGACCACTGTCCCTTTATGAGGTTATAACTCCGAAACGCTTCAACGGATCCTGGTGATTCTGACATTGTTTTCTCGTGACATATTGTACTTCATGATAGTGGTAAAATTTCTTTGATAGTACCTGCGTTTATTTGTGAAAAAAACGGAAATTTGGCGAAAATTTTGAAAATTTCGCAATTTTCAAACTTTGAATTTTTATGCAATTAAATCACAGAGATATGTCACACAAAATACTTAATAAGTAACATTTCCCACATGTCTCCTTTACATCAGCATAATTTTGGAACCAATTTTTTTTTTGTTAGGGAGTTATAAGGGTTAAAAGTTGACCAGCAATTTCTCATTTTTACAACACCATTTTTTTTTAGGGACCACGTCTCATTTGAAGTCATTTTGAGGGGTCTATATGATAGAAAATGCCCAAGTGTGACACCATTCTAAAAACTGCACCCCTCAAGGTGCTCAAAACCACATTCAAGAAGTTTATTAACCCTTCAGGTGTTTAATAGGAATTTTTGGAATGTTTAAATAAAAATGAACATTTAACTTTTTTACACAAAAAATTTACTTCAGCTCCAATTTGTTTTATTTTACCAAGGGTAACAGGAGAAATTGGACCCAAAAAGTTGTTGTCCAATTTGTCCTGAGTACGCTGATACCCCATATGTGGCAGTAAACCACTGTTTGGGCGCATGGGAGAGCTTGGAAGGGAAGGAGCGCTATTTGACTTTTCAATGCAAAATTGACAGGAATTGAGATGGGACGCCATGTTGCGTTTGGAGAGCCACTGATGTGCCTAAACATTGAAACCCCCCACAAGTGACACCATTTTGGAAAGTAGACCCCCTAAGGAACTTATCTGGATGTGTGGTGAGCACTTTGACCCACCAAGTGCTTCACAGAAGTTTATAATGCAGAACCGTAAAAATAAAAAATCATATTTTTTCACAAAAATTATATTTTTGCCCCCAATTTTTTATTTTTCCAAGGGTAAGAGAAGAAATTGGACCTCAAAAGTTGTTGTCCAATTTGTCCCGAGTACGCTGATACCCCATATGTGGCAGTAAACCACTGTTTGGGCGCATGGGAGAGCTCGGAAGGGAAGGAGCGCCGTTTGACTTTTCAATGCAAAATTGACAGGAATTGAGATGGGACGCCATGTTGCGTTTGGAGAGCCACTGATGTGCCTAAACATTGAAACCCCCCACAAGTGACACCATTTTGGAAAGTAGACCCCCTAAGGAACTTATCTGGATGTGTGGTGAGCACTTTGACCCACCAAGGGCTTCACAGAAGTTTATAATGCAGAGCCATAAAAATAAAACAAAATTTTTTTCCCACAAAAATTATTTTTTAGCCCCCAGTTTTGTATTTTCCCTAGGGTAACAGGAGAAATTGGACCCCAAAAGTTGTTGTCCAATTTGTCCTGAGTACGCTGATACCCCATATGTGGGGGGGAACCACCGTTTGGGCGCATGGGAGGGCTCGGAAGGGAAGGAGCGCCATTTGGAATGCAGACTTAGATGGAATGGTCTGCAGGCGTCACATTGCGTTTGCAGAGCCCCTAATGTACCTAAACAGTAGAAACCCCCCACAAGTGACACCATTTTGGAAAGTAGACCCCCTAAGGAACTCATCTTGATGTGTTGTGAGAGCTTTGAACCCCCAAGTATTTCACTACAGTTTATAACGCAGAGCCATGCAAATAAAAAATATTTTTTTTTCCACAAAAATTATATTTTAGCCCCCAGTTTTGTATTTTTCCAAGGTTAGCAGGAGAAATTGGACCCTAAATGTTGTTGTCCAATTTGTCCTGAGTACGCTGATACCCGATATGTGGGGGGGAACCACCGTTTGGGCGCATGGGAGGGCTCGGAAGGGAAGTAGCATCATTTGGAATGCAGACTTAGATGGATTGGTCTGCAGGCGTCACATTGCGTTTGCAGAGCCCCTAATGTACCTAAACAGTAGAAACCCCCCACAAGTGACCCCATATTGGAAACTAGACCCCTCAATGAACTTATCTAGATGTGTTGTGAGAACTTTGAACCCCCAAGTGTTTCACTACAGTTTATAACGCAGAGCCGTGAAAATAAAAAATCTTTTTGTTTTCCCACAAAAATTATTTTTTAGCCCCCAGTTTTGTATTTTCCCAAGGGTAACAGGAGAAATTGGTCCACAAAAGTTGTTGTCCAATTTGTCCTGAGTACGCTGATACCCCATATGTTGGGGTAAACCCCTGTTTGGGCACACAGGAGAGCTCGGAAGGGAAGGAGCACTGTTTTACTTTTTCAACGCAGAATTGGCTGGAATTGAGATCGGACGCCATGTCGTGTTTGGAGAGCCCCTGATGTGCCGAAACAGTGGAAACCCCCCAATTATAACTGAAACCCTAATCTAAACACACCCCTAACCCTAATTCCAACGGTAACCCTAACCACACCTCTAACCCTGACACACCCCTAACCCTAATCCCAACCCTATTCCCAACTGTAAATGTAATCTAAACCCTAACCCTAACTTTAGCCCCAACCCTAACTGTAGCCCCAACCCTAACCCTAACCCTAGCCCTAACCCTAGCCCTAGCCCTAACCCTAGCCCTAACCCTAGCCCTAGCCCTAACCCTAACCCTAGCCCTAACCCTAACCCTAGCCCTAACCCTAGCCCTAACCCTAACCCTAGCCCTAGCCCTAGCCCTAACCCTAGCCCTAGCCCTAGCCCTAGCCCTAACCCTAGCCCTAATGGGAAAATGGAAATAAATACATTTTTTTTTATTTTTCCCTAACTAAGGGGGTGATGAAGGGGGGTTTGATTTACTTTTATAGCGAGTTTTTTAGCTGATTTTTATGATTGGCAGCCGTCACACACTGAAAGACCCTTTTTGTTGCAAAAAATATTTTTTGCAATACCACATTTTGAGAGCTATAATTTTTCCATATTTTGGTCCACAGAGTCATGTGAGGTCTTGTTTTTTGCGGGACGAGTTGACGTTTTTATTGAAAACATTTTTGGGCACGTGACATTTTTTGATCGCTTTTTATTCCGATTTTTGTGAGGAAGAATGACCAAAAGCCAGCTATTCATGAATTTCTATTGGGGGAGGCGTTTATACCGTTCCGCGTTTGGTAAAATTGATAAATCAGTTTTATTCTTCGGGTCAGTACGATTACAGCGATACCTCATTTATATCATTTTTTTATGGTTTGGCGCTTTTATACGATAAAAACTATTTTACAGAAAAAATAATTATTTTTGCATTGCTTTATTCTCAGGACTATAACTTTTTTATTTTTTTGCTGATGATGCTGTATGGCGGCTCTTTTTTTGCGGGACAATATGACGCTTTCAGCGGTACCATGGTTATTTATATCTGTCCTTTTGATCGCGTGTTATTCCACTTTTTGTTCGGCGGTATGATAATAAAGCGTTGTTTTTTGCCTCGTTTTTTTTTTTTTTGTCTTACGGTGTTTACTGAAGGGGTTAACTAGTGGGACAGTTTTATAGGTCGGGTCGTTACGGACGCGGCGATATTAAATATGTGTACTTTTATTGGTTTTTTTTTTTTTATTTAGATGAAGAAATGTATTTATGGGAATAATATTTTTTTTTTTTTTTCATTATTTTGGAATATTTTTTTTAATTTTTTTTACACATTTGGAAAATTTTTTTTTTACTTTTTTACTTTGTCCCAGGGGGGGACATCACAGATCAGTGATCTGACAGTTTGCACAGCACTCTGTCAGATCACTGATCTGACATGCAGCGCTGCAGGCTTCACAGTGCCTGCTCTGAGCAGGCTCTGTGAAGCCACCTCCCTCCCTGCAGGACCCGGATCCGCGGCCATCTTGGATCCGGGGCTGGAGGGAGCAGGGAGGGAGGTGAGACCCTCGCAGCAACGCGATCACATCGCGTTGCTCCGGGGGTCTCAGGGAAGCCCGCAGGGAGCCCCCTCCCTGCGCGGTGCTTCCCTGCACTGCCGGCACATCGCGATCATCTTTGATCGCGGTGTGCCAGGGGTTAATGTGCCGGGGGCGGTCCGTGACCGCTCCTGGCACATAGTGCCGGATGTCAGCTGCGATAAGCAGCTGACACCCGGCCGCGATCGGCCGCGCTCCCCCCGTGAGCGCGGCCGATCGGCTATGACGTACTATCCCGTCCAGGGTCAGATAAGCCCAGGGCACCTCGACAGGATAGTACGTCTAAGGTCACAGAGGGGTTAATGAGCCCGGCGCTGATGGAATAACATCGATCCATTTGATTACATGTGACCCACAAGCCTCAGCAAGATGTTCCCCACATCATAATGATTAAAGGGAACCTGTCACCCCGTTTTTTGAGATTGAGCTATAAATACTGTTAAATAGGGCCTGCGCTGTGCGTTACTATAGTGTATGTAGTGTACCCTGATTCCCCATGTATGCTGAGAAATACATTACCAAAGTCGCCGTTTTCGCCTGTCAATCAGGCTGGTCTGGTCAGGTGGGCGTGTTCACAGCGCTCTTTTCTTCCCCAGCTTTCCGTTGGTGGCGTAGTGGTGTGCGCATGTCCAAGGTCCGAATTCCCTGCGCCCACGTGAAGACACAGCGCGCGATCTGCGCTGTCATCCCTTTCATCGGTGGGGGCGGCCATCTTCCTGGGGCCGCGCGTGCGCAGTTGGAGTGCTCTGCTGCACGGGGCTTCAGGAAAATGGCCGCGGGATGCCGCGCGTGCGCACAAGAGATCGCGGCGGCCATTTTCCCAAAGCCGAGATGCTCCTGATTGACAGGCGAAAACGGCGACTTTGGTAATGTATTTCTCAGCATACATGGGGAATCAGGGTACACTACATACACTATAGTAACGCACAGCGCAGGCCCTATTTAACAGTATTTATAGCTCAATCTGAAAAAACGGGGTGACCGGTTCCCTTTAACAATGGGGGATGACTATGAAATACGGTCGCTATCATGCTTCATTAATTACTTAATGGACCTCGTTATATCTGATGAATTTATTTTATAGCAAACTTGACGGGACACGCAGAGAAGGTTGGAATCGAGAACTTCGAGCTTCTGAAGGTCCTGGGCACGGGAGGTAGGTTGCTTTAATAAAAGTCATTTTTGATGATAGATATTTGCGTTTCCACATGTTGCAGCAGCTTGGGAAGCAGGCTGAGGCTTCAGAAGTGGCTGTAACGTTTGCGCTGCATGATCCTGATGCCTTACATACAGAGGATGCCGCATGCCACCGTACTACCTCATATATGTGTCCTAATGGGCCGCTTTCCACTGCCTCATCCTGACGTTTTCTTGTAGTTCACATATACATATATCGAGCGTCTCTCTGTGGGCGACTCGTGCAATTACTCCCCCAATCGATAATGCTTTATATCTGAGAATTTCCCAATGCCTTCCCGAGCTGGATCTATCACGTCTTCATGGCAATGTTTCTCCATCATCACAAAATGAAAAATTCTGCACCTTTCCACTTTGTGTTTGCATTCTTCACCGTTATCAAGATCTCTGCTTGCTGGAGGTGTCACTGGGAAATTCTCCATGGATATCTCCAAATGTATGATCCAAGAGCTGTAAGTGAATGGCGGCTCTCGGGATCTAGTCGCATATCATAACTGCAACCTGACCTTGACGGGGGTCCTCTGGCAGAAACGGCAAATCAAATAGACATTCCATCGACACCTATAGGGATGTCATATTTGTGATAATGTCTGTAGAAACACCTCGTATTGATGGTGGCGGATCAGGCTGCACAACAGAAAATTAGGAGTGTCATTGTGGCTACAGAGGACCTTGGTGTTACCCAACCTCGGCAGTGGGGGAAGTCCTGTCCGAACAGTCAGCAGTTTGGACTCCTCTTTCTTCATCCGTTTGTGGTTTTGGTGCAGATCCTGTCCAACTAAAGAAATAAAAATTTAAAAAATGTACAATAGGGAAAGGGCCAAAGATGGACACTGTAGTAGGATTTTATTACAGGAACAGTCTGGTTAGGAGAACCTTTCTGCTGGCTGGAAGAATTGCACAGGTTCCCTGCTTGGGATCCCCCTCTTTTAGCCTGTAAAGAGCAGCACCCCGCTGATGACCACAGCAATTTTATTGGGTGTCTGTGTCCCCTAACTTCCCTTGCAGAGAAAAAAATGAATACTACGCATCCGCTTCTTTCACCGATACAAAGGGGATCCCATCAGGAGACTTGCAGTTGAAATGGGCTGCAGGCTGCCCTCTATAGCAGGGGTCTGCGCTCAGGAACCCACTGCCTGCGTCTACACCGCCACGGAGAAGTTGATGCTGCAATATTGCAATTATTTGCGAATGGCTGCAGAAATTACACGGTTGACGCGGGCAATCTGCAGTGAATTGCTGATAATTCAGCTGGAAGCCGCTGCAGCTTTTATGACTTGCACTTAGAATCTCATAGCCTGACTCCATCATTCATGGAGAATCTTAGTTCTTAATTTGTCTTTTTCTTTGTAGCTTATGGCAAAGTATTCCTGGTCCGGAAGATCAGCGGTCATGACTCCGGGAAGCTTTATGCTATGAAAGTTTTAAAGAAGGCGACTATCATCCAGAAAGCCAAGACTGCGGAGCACACGCGGACGGAGCGTCAGGTGCTGGAACACATCCGCCAATCTCCATTCCTTGTAACCCTTCATTATGCTTTCCAGACAGACACAAAACTTCATCTCATTTTGGGTAAGAATGAATTTATATTTTTATACATCAGGGGTGAGAATGTGACGGAATTATACTCTGTGTAACACTGGCTTCACTGTGCGAGATGGAGACATGATCTTATCTGGGAAAATGTGTGCAAAGTATCTAGGAACCGCTGCAGAGGAGCAGTGAGCGCAATGAACGCTCCCGCTATGAAGTAGGTGGTGAATTTTCTTACGACGCTCCTCACCGGTCTGTAGTGAACTGCTGTAAAGTAGGGAACTTCACTGCCAGGTGGATCGGAGGTTCAGAGATGCAATTTCTCTATCTGCCTGCCTTGCGCAAATTCATTATCTGCCCCTGTCAATCACATGTCATCAGGTTTGATATAAATGTTGGGAGAGGATTATTATTTATTATTATAGCACCATTTATTCCATGGCGCTTTGTGTGAAAAGGGGTATACATAATTATAACCTAATGCAATAATCTTGATACAAGTCACCGATTGGTTCAGGAGGAGAGAGGACTCTGCCTGTGAGGGCTCACAGTCTATAAGATCGATGCAATTAATTAGTGCAACTTAAAAAGAACTGTTGATAAGTCAGTGAGACACGTTGTGAGTTTAGATTGGTAGAGTCTGCGTGCTGAGATACCCACATATTGCCAAAACAAAAGGGCAGAAGTGCTGAGCTATGTGCTGCGTGCAGAGATTGAAGACTTTATATTCAATACAGACTTCAATATTAACTTTTTTCACTGCTTTATTCAAAATGACATTTTGAGTCCAAAAACTTCTACTGTGACAGCCATTAAGTGTCTTACTTCCCTGTATCTACTTCACTGCCTGTTTATTAGGGTTATACCGAGATAGACATCAAGACAGATTACAAGAGGTGGGGGCAAGTCTCTGACTCTGTATGGTGAATGGAGGCCAGTCTTTGTCTCTTTATAGTGAGCGGGGGCCAGTCTCTATCTCGGTATGGTGAGGTGGGACCAGTCTGTGTCTCTGTATGGTGAGCGGGGACCTGTCTTTGTCTCTGTTGTATCTATATGGCGACTGGTCTTTGTATTGTGAGGGGGGACTGGTTTTTGTCTCTGTATGGTGAGGGGGGACCAGTCTTTGTCTCTGTACGGCGACCGGTCTTTGTCTCTGTATGGTGAGGGGGGACCGGTCTTTGTCTCTGTATGGCGAGCGGCAGGGGCGGGTATTTGTCTCTGTATGGTGAGGGGGGACCAGTCTGTCTCTGTATGGTGAGGGGAGACCAGTGTTTGTCTCTTGTGAGGGGGGACCAGTGTTTGTCTTTGTATGGCGAGCATGGGTGTGTCCTTGTCTCTGTGTGGTGACAGGGGACCAGTCTTTGTCTCTGTATGGTGAGGGGGGACCAGTCTTTGTCTCTGTATGGTGAGGGGGGACCAGTGTTTGTCTCTTGTGAGGGGGGGGACCAGTGTTTGTCTTTGTATGGCGAGCATGGGTGTGTCCTTGTCTCTGTGTGGTAAGGGGGGACCGGTCTTTGTCTCTGTATGGCGACCGGTCTTTGTCTCTGTATGGTGAGGGGGGATCGGTCTTTGTCTCTGTATGGCGAGCGGTCTTTGTCTCTGTATGGTGAGGGGGGACCAGTCTTTGTCTCTGTATGGCGAGCGTGGGCGGGTCTTTACTCTGTATGGCGAGCGTGGGCGGGTCTTTGTCTCTGTATGGCGAGCGGCAGGGGCGGGTATTTGTCTCTGGTGAGGGGGGACCAGTCTGTCTCTGTATGGTGAGGGGGGACCAGTGTTTGTCTTCGTATGGCGAGCATGGGTGTATCCTTGTCTCTGTGTGGTGAGGGGGGACCAGTCTTTGTCTCTGGGTGGTGAGGGAGGACTAGTGTTTGTCTATGTATGGTGAGCATGGGCGGGTATTTGTCTGTGTATGGTTTGTGGGTGGGTCTTTGTTTCTGTATGGTGAGCGTGGGCAGGGTTTTGTCTCTGTATGGTGAACGGGGACGGTTCTGTCTCTATGGCAAAGGGGGATAAGGTTTTGTCTCTGTTGTCTCTGTATGACGAGCGGGAACCAGTCTTTGTCTCTGTATTGTGAGGGGAACCAGTCTTTGTCTCTGTATGGGCAAGTGGGGACCAGTCTTTGTCTCTGTATGGTGAGCGGGGACCGGTTTTTTGTCTCTGTATGGTGAGCGGGGACCGGTCTTTGTCTCTGTATGGTGAGCGGGTCTTTGTCTCTGTATGGTGAGCATGGGCGGGTCTTTGTCTCTGTATGGTGAGCAGGTCTTTGTCTCTGGTGAGCATTGGCGGGTCTTTGTCTCTGTATGGTGAGCGGGTCTTTGTCTCTGTATGGTGAGCATGGGCGGGTCTTTGTCTCTATATGGTGAGCGGGTCTTTGTCTCTGGTGAGCATGGGTGGGTCTTTGTCTCTGTATGGTGAGCGCGTCTTTGTCTCTTTATGGTGAGCATCGGCGGGTCTTTGTCTCTGTATGGTGAGCATGGGTGGGCCTTTGTTTTTGTATGGTGGGTGTGTCTTTTTATGTTTGTTTTTGTATGGTGATCATGGGTGGGTCTTTGTTTTTGTATGGTGGGTGTGTCTTTTTATGGTGTTTGTTTTTGTATGGTGAGCATGGGTGGATCTTTGTCCCTGTATAGTGAGCGGGGGCGAGTCTTTGTTTCTGTATGGTGAGCGGTTTTGTCCCTGTATGGTGAGCGGGGGCGGGTCTTTGTCTCTGTATTGTGAGGGGTTTTGTACCTGTATGGTGAGCGGGGGCAGGTCTTTGTTTCTCTACATAGAACGGGGGAGGGCCTTTGTTTCTGTTTGGGTAGAGGTGACGGGTCTTTAACGCCTCTGTAGGTTTTGGAGGTGGGTCTTGGTCTCTTTACAGAGAGTGGGGACGGGTCTTTGTCTCTGTACATGGAGTTGTGGCAGGCCTATGTCTACTTTTGCCAAACTGCATGCAGACATAACAGGCAGACTCTCCATTCATGGAGGACCAGCCATTGGAATATTAGCAAAAGCAATGCATGGTGGGAAGTGAGGGAAAGAAAGTTCCAGCACCTCTAGTGCTGGCAGAATGATGATGAACAATGGATGGCCAGTTACTGCTCTTGATAATCAAGAAGGTTCTGCACATATTTGAGTAGATTTTTTCTAGTTTGGGATGAGGGCAGCGAGTCACACTCTGTCTTTGGATAAAATGAAGTCTGAACTTTCCCTTTTTATGAATATTTGTCCCTGGTTTACTTCTCTTTTTTGCAGATTACATTAATGGAGGTGAGCTTTTTACGCATTTATCCCAGAGGGAAAAATTCACGGAGAGTGAAGTACAGATCTACATCGGGGAGATCGTCCTGGCCCTCGAACATCTGCACAAGGTCGGTCCTGCTGCTGTTTCTTGGTGTTTTCACCTTCTGACACTTGTGGGAGCCGTAGGTGGCTCGGGATCGGGTTATAAAATGGCGTAGAGGTGGCACGCTCTGCCGGGGTTAAGTAGCTGACTCAGCACTGGTTTTATTATTTCCATGTCTTTCATGTCGCTCACGTTAAGAGCTGATAAATGCAGACATTTAAAAAATAATTCCACTTCCAGGATCACTTCTACACCTACAAATAAATCAGGCAACTTAATCGTACATCACCTGTCACCTTGTATAATGGATCATTATTCCTGGGAAAGCTGGCTGACAATCAATATGGCAGCCATCGCAGCTTTCCTGGAATCCTGATATGCCAATATCTCTAGCCCTGTAGCACATTTATGTGGTGTGATCATAACACATTTTTTATATTGCAAACTTTTAGAATTTGCAATGATTTTATGGAAATTGTGATTGGTGAGCTTCGTGTGAGTGGATCCTTAAAGGGATGTCCGATGCCGCTCACTTTCACATTGGAGGTGAGTGGTGCCAGTGATGTTGCGTCACCACTTACACACTGGGGCGAGTGTTCAATCGTCATGTCGTGCACTGGTCTCTGCATATATGTGCAAATGCAACACTTTTGGTACTGCACACCTCTCGATGTAGAAGTGAGCAGTGCTGGATAACCCCACTTAACTAATATAGACCAAGCGCAATTGTTTTTTTATGGTCCTGGTGATAAGACAGCAGCGGTTTATTATCTCTACTGTCTTCTATTTCAATGGCTATAGAGCGCTCATTGAGCCCAGGTCAAAGAATATTCACTGATGGTAAGCAGAGATCTTGAAAATGTTTACAAACTGTACCACAAAGTATACCCTGAAGCTGCAAAACAAGACGTTTTCTCCGAGCACCCTCAATCAGGGGTCACAAAGAGGCAAACTGGCAATTGAGTGGTGGAGTGGGGCTGGAGGGCTCTTTAGTGGTCCTGGCAAACTCACATTTTTGCATTTGTTGAAGTATTGCAATTACTATTGTATTGGACATTTTGTAGATAGTCATTATTGAAAGTCTTCATTAATATCGCACAACTACAGATTAGGAGAGCTCCATATCTTTCCTCTTGCAGCTTTTGACACAGTCACACACAAAAACCCAATTGTGTTCGCCCGCCCGCAGAAGGCGACATTAATATTCGCATGGATGTAGTCAGGTCAGGGAGTCAGGAGCAGAGCTTGCATGCCAGGAGCGGGGGGCTCTGCTGGAACCCAAGACCTCGCCACCCTTCTTTATCTCTTGCGCTGGATGGATATAGTCTAAACAATGCAACCAGGAATGAAATGTGAAGGAGAAATGGAGGACGGGAACACGAGCCGGGATTGTTTTGTTACACTGATCTGCGCCCTGGAGCTGTAGTAACACAAGCATTAAAGAGGGGCTCCGGTTGTATGTTAAAGCTTAATCGTTGCGTAATGAAAAGTTCTGCAACTTTCGACTATACTTTGTGTTTTTAGTTCTATATATGCTTGCTGTATATGAACAGGATCTTGTCTGGGTAGAGATTGAACAGCTGTTCTAACATAATACTTTAACAGTTGAGGGTTTGTTACAGATGTATCCAGTGTGGACAATCCTCTTTGCACCAGATATACACTGCTCAAAAAATATAGTGAACAGTCACTAAAATCCCACATCCTAGATATCACTAAATGACATATTCCACTTGCAAATCTTTATTCATTCCATAGTGGAATGTGTTGAGAACAATAAAACATAAAAATGATCAATGTAAATGAAAATTAATATCCCATGGAGGTCTGGATTTGGAATGATACTCAAAATCAAATTACAGACCGATCAACTACACTGGAAATGCCTCAAGATAAGGTAATGATGCTCAGAGGTGTGTGTGGCTTCCACGCGCCTGTATGATCTCTCTACAATGCCTGGGCATGGTCCTGATGAGGCGGCGGATGGTCTCCTGAGGGATCTCCTCCCAGAGCTGGATTAAAGCAGCAGTCAACTCCTGGACAGTCTGTGGTGTTCGTGGATGGAACGAGACAGGGTATCCCAGATGTGCTCGATTGGATTGAGGTCTGGGAATGGGCAGGCCAGTCCATAGCTTCAATGCCTTAATCATGCAGAAACTGCTGACACACTTCAGCCACATGAGGCCTAGCATTTTCATGCATTAGAAGGAATCCAGGGCCCAGAGCATCAGCATATGGTCTCAAAATGGGTCGGAGGACCTCATCCCGGTACCTAATGGCAGTCAGGGTACCTCTGGCGAGCACATGGAGGGCTGTGTGGCCTTCCAAAGAAATGCATCCTCACACCATTACTGACCCACTGCCAAACCGGTCATGCTGCAGGATGTTTCAGGCAGCAGAATGTTTTCAACGTCGTTTCCAGACTCTGTCACGTCTGTCACATGTGCTCAGTGTGAACCTGCTCTCATCCGTGAAAAGTGCAGGGCGCCAGTGTTGAATCTGCCAATCTTGGTGTTAAATGCCATTCGCCCTGCACAATGTTGACTGTAGGCACAACACCCACTTGTGTATGTCGGGCCCTCATACCACCCTAATGGAGCCTGTTTCCTTTTTTTTAAATCAGATAAATTTTTATTGAACACAAAAACATAAAAAAGTATCACGTCATATATCCATACTCATTTTACATTTACAAGTAAATAACTCCACCTCAACCCTTCCCCACCCACCCTCATGGAGAACAATCCAGGAGCCGACAACAGTTCGTCCATGATTATCAATATCAGGAATGGAGACTGTTTCTGATAGTTTAAGCAGACACATGGATGCTAGTGGCCTGCTGGAGGTCATATTGCAGCACTCTGGCACTGTTCCTCCTTGCAGAAAGGAGGAGGTAGCGGTCCTGCTGCTGGGTTGTTGCCTTCCTCTGGCCCCCTCCATGTCTCCTGGTAGCTCCTCCATGCTTTGGACACTGTGCAGATGACACAGCTACCGTTCTTGCCACAGCTCGCATTGATGTGCCATCCTTGATGAACTGCACTACCTGAGTCACAAATTTGGGTTGTAGACACTGCCTCATACTACCTTTTAGGGGTGAGAGAAATGACAAAATGGAAAAGTGATCAAAACAGCCAAAAAGGGTGAGAACAGAGAAATGGTCTGTGATCACCCCCTGCAGAACCACTCCTTTATCGGTGTTATCTTGCTAATTGCCGATCATTTCTACCTGTTGTCTGTTCCATTTGCACAACAGCAGGAGAAATTGATTTAAGATCGGCGTTGCTTCATAACTGGACAGGTTCATTTCATAGAAATGTCATTGACTTGGAGTTACATTGTGTTGTTTAAGTGTTCCCTTTATTTTTTAGTGCAGTTTACATTACTCCTGATACATTATAGCAAACTTTCAGGACAGGAGAGAATCCCAGTGGTGCTGTGTACATTCTTCTCTGGAGGATTTATCGCTGTTTATGTGCCAGATGCCTGAATAATCTGCAGCTCCTTCTCTGTCCAGTCCTCTGCTGTCATCGGACACGTCACAGAAATGAGAATCTGCTTTACTTTCAGCTGGGGATAATATACCGGGATATCAAACTCGAAAATATCCTCCTGGACTCCAGCGGCCATGTGGTTCTAACGGACTTCGGTCTCAGTAAGGAGTTTCTATCAGATGAGGTAAGTGACTTACACGGCCGTCTAGGGTTTAAAACTACATTTCTCTAGTGATGGATAGGAGGCATTCTCAGTGAGGTCACCGCTGGTCTCTAGTAATGGATAGGAGGCATTCTCAGTGATGTCACCGCTGATCTCTAGTGATGGATAGGAGGCATTCTCAGTGATGTCACCTCTGATCTCTAGTGATGGATAGGAGGCATTCTCAGTGATGTCACTGCTGATCTCTAGTGATGGATAGGAGGCATTCTCAGTGATGTCACCGCTGATCTCTAGTGATGGATAGGAGGCATTCTGAGTGATGTGACCTCTGATCTCTAGTGATGGATAGGCGGCATTCTCAGTGATGTCACCGCTGATCTCTAGTGATGGATAGGAGACATTCTCAGTGATGTCACCGCTGATCTCTAGTGATGGATAGGAGACATTCTCAGTCATGTCACCGCTGATCTCTAGTGATGGATAGGAGGCATTCTCAGTGATGTCACCGCTGATCTCTAGTGATGGATAGGAGGCATTCTCAGTGATGTCACCGCTGATCTCTAGTCATGGATAGGAGGCATTCTCAGTGATGTCACCGCTGATCTCTAGTGATGGATAGGAGGCATTCTCAGTGATGTCACTGCTGATCTCTAGTGATGGATAGGCGGCATTCTCAGTGATGTCACCGCTGATCTCTAGTGATGGATAGGAGGCATTCTCAGTGATGTCACCTCTGATCTCTAGTGATGGATAGGAGGCATTCTCAGTGATGTCACCGCTGATCTCTAGTGATGGATAGGAGGCATTCTCAGTGATGTCACTGCTGATCTCTAGTGATGGATAGGCGGCATTCTCAGTGATGTCACCGCTGATCCCTTTTATATTGTAGTGCATATTGAATGCCTGCTGTAGTTATATTTCCCCACAGCCTCCATAAATTGCATCTAGATGTGTAATGTAGATAGGTGGTGGGAGAAGGGGGATGCCACTACATTTTCTCTTTTTCCCACGGTACGAGCTGTGTCTTGGGAAAGAAAAAGATCCCAAAAAGTGAAGATCAGTATTATTGTTTTTAAGTCCTTTGTCCTGGTCTCTGATGCTGTAATCCTCGTCTGTCAGGATATTGCAGGTGAGGGATTAATGCAGCACATTCACCTCGATAATCCCTGCAATCATAACTGGGAATGTATCGGCGGGTGGTAACCTGTATACAGGAGCAGAAGTAAATCATCCCCCAGCTGGAGCTGACACAGTGACAGCTGCAGTATGATTATGCCATATTATTATATGTACATATGTACTGTATATATACAATATTGTGTATGGCGATGTGAGCATGAAGGTCCGCAGAGCCTTACTGTGATATCCACCCCAACCCCAAATATCTGTAATATCCTGTGTCTTTATTCTACATCAAATGATCAATTTCTTTATTCTTAGAATGAACGAGCCTATTCCTTCTGTGGGACCATCGAATATATGGCGCCGGAGATCGTACGAGGAGGGGATTCTGGACACAACAAGGTACCGGGATCTATATATCCTATATAGTGATGTCACCGTTAATCTCTAGTGATGGATAGGAGGCATTCTCAGTGATGTCACCGCTGATCTCTAGTGATGGATAGGAGGCATTCTCAGTGATGTTACCTCTGATCTCTAGTGATGGATAGGAGGCATTCTCAGTGATGTCACCGCTGATATCTAGTGATGGATAGGAGGCATTCTCAGTGATGTCACCGCTGATCTCTAGTGATGGATAGGGGGCATTCTCAGTGATGTCACTGCTGATCTCTAGTGATGGATAGGAGGTATTCTCAGTGATGTCACCGCTGATCTCTAGTGATGGATAGGAGGCATTCTCAGTGATGTCACCTCTGATCTCTAGTGATGGATAGGAGGCATTCTCAGTGATGTCACTGCTGATCTCTAGTGATGGATAGGAGGCATTCTCAGTGATGTCACCTCTGATCTCTAGTGATGGATAGGAGGCATTCTCAGTGATGTCACCGCTGATCTCTAGTGATGGATAGGAGGCATTCTCAGTGATGTCACCGCTGATCTCTAGTGATGGATAGGAGGCATTCTCAGTGATGTCACCGCTGATCTCTGGTGATAGATAGGAGGCATTCTCAGTGATGTCACCGCTGATCTCTAGTGATGGATAGGAGGCATTCTCAGTGATGTCACCGCTGATCTCTGGTGATAGATAGCCGACTCGGAGTATTAGACTATTATAGTAGACGCTTTCATTACTTGTGAGGATTAATCTTTCATTATACGTATAACATTTGCCTTGGTTTTCTGTTTTGGGATAAGACTTTCTGCCATTATCGTGTTTCAGGCTGTCGACTGGTGGAGTTTGGGCGTTCTGATGTATGAGCTGCTGACAGGAGCGTCGCCATTCACTGTAGACGGGGAGAAAAATTCACAAGCAGAAATTTCAAAGTACGTCCCATATTGCTGGAATATGACACATTTGACTTTTGCCAATGACCGAAGGCAAAAAATATCCTTAAAAAAATCAGCATACGCCTCTCCTGAAATACTGTGCTCTGCTAGGGGACCGTGTTCTTTTTTCTAAGTAACTCTGTGTCCTTCTAGAAGAACAGCACTCTCCTCTCTTGCAATATTATTTGCTGATAGTGACCCTGCTCCTGCCATCCTCTGTGCTGCTTTTTTTCACTTAGATCACTGACTTTTTATGTCACTTCAGTAATATTCCTTTTAATGATGGAATTAAGGCACAAATACAGATCTGTACTTTTGCAGGAGAATATTAAAAAGTGACCCGCCCTACCCGCCAGAGATGAGTGAGCTGGTGAAAGATCTCATCAGAGGTCTGCTGATGAAAGACCCCAACAAGCGGCTCGGCTGCGGTCCCGGTGGCTGTGATGAAATAAGGAAACATCCATTTTTCCAGGTGAGTTTCCCGCTGTTCAGCTCTACTGATCCGATTTCTGCGCTGACAGACACATTAGGAGAGATGCTGAAGCTGCATCTCTGCATGTTATTACCCTACTAGTATAGGGGGAAGCAGATACTGCAGGCTGCTCACTTATTTCCCTGCATTTCTGATTTACTAGCCTTAGTGATTTTATCCTTTGTATATTTAGTATATTCCGTTAGTGATTCTTTGTTCTTCGGCTGGATACTGGCTTGGCTGATTAGCATTTAACCCAACCTTTACCTAACATATATTTTGCATGTGCATTTTTTAGGAAAAGAGGAGAAAGCCACTGCCAAAATTCTCTGCTTTCCTCTACGGACTTATGTGACATTCTCCATTTCCTCCCGGCCTCTTGGCTCTCCGTTCCCCCCCAGCCTCTTGGCTCTCCGTTGCCCCCCGGCCTCTTGGCTCTCCGTTGCCCCCCGGCCTCTTGGCTCTCCGTTGCCCCCCGGCCTCTTGGCTCTCCGTTGCCCCCCGGCCTCTTGGCTCTCCGTTGCCCCCCGGCCTCTTGGCTCTCCGTTCCCCCCGGGCCTCTTGGCTCTCCGTTTCCCCCCGGCCTCTTGGCTCTCCGTTGCCCCCCGGCCTCTTGGCTCTCCGTTGCCCCCCGGCCTCTTGGCTCTCCGTTGCCCCCCGGCCTCTTGGCTCTCCGTTGCCCCCCGGCCTCTTGGCTCTCCGTTGCCCCCCGGCCTCTTGGCTCTCCGTTGCCCCCCGGCCTCTTGGCTCTCCGTTGCCCCCCGGCCTCTTGGCTCTCCGTTCCCCCCGGGCCTCTTGGCTCTCCGTTTCCCCCCGGCCTCTTGGCTCTCCGTTGCCCCCCGGCCTCTTGGCTCTCCGTTGCCCCCCGGCCTCTTGGCTCTCCGTTGCCCCCCGGCCTCTTGGCTCTCCGTTGCCCCCCGGCCTCTTGGCTCTCCGTTGCCCCCCGGCCTCTTGGCTCTCCGTTGCCCCCCGGCCTCTTGGCTCTCCGTTTCCCCCCGGCCTCTTGGCTCTCCGTTCCCCCCGGCCTCTTGGCTCTCCGTTGCCCCCCGGCCTCTTGGCTCTCCGTTGCCCCCCGGCCTCTTGGCTCTCCGTTGCCCCCCGGCCTCTTGGCTCTCCGTTGCCCCCCGGCTTCTTGGCTCTCCGTTGCCCCCCGGCCTCTTGGCTCTCCGTTGCCCCCCGGCCTCTTGGCTCTCTGTTGCCCCCCGGCCTCTTGGCTCTCTGTTGCCCCCCGGCCTCTTGGCTCTCTGTTGCCCCCCGGCCTCTTGGCTCTCCGTTGCCCCCCGGCCTCTTGGCTCTCTGTTGCCCCCCGGCCTCTTGGCTCTCTGTTGCCCCCCGGCCTCTTGGCTCTCCGTTGCCCCCCGGCCTCTTGGCTCTCCGTTGCCCCCCGGCCTCTTGGCTCTCCGTTCCCCCCGGGCCTCTTGGCTCTCCGTTTCCCCCCGGCCTCTTGGCTCTCCGTTGCCCCCCGGCCTCTTGGCTCTCCGTTGCCCCCCGGCCTCTTGGCTCTCCGTTGCCCCCCGGCCTCTTGGCTCTCCGTTGCCCCCCGGCCTCTTGGCTCTCCGTTGCCCCCCGGCCTCTTGGCTCTCCGTTGCCCCCCGGCCTCTTGGCTCTCCGTTGCCCCCCGGCCTCTTGGCTCTCCGTTCCCCCCGGGCCTCTTGGCTCTCCGTTTCCCCCCGGCCTCTTGGCTCTCCGTTGCCCCCCGGCCTCTTGGCTCTCCGTTGCCCCCCGGCCTCTTGGCTCTCCGTTGCCCCCCGGCCTCTTGGCTCTCCGTTGCCCCCCGGCCTCTTGGCTCTCCGTTGCCCCCCGGCCTCTTGGCTCTCCGTTGCCCCCCGGCCTCTTGGCTCTCCGTTTCCCCCCGGCCTCTTGGCTCTCCGTTCCCCCCGGCCTCTTGGCTCTCCGTTGCCCCCCGGCCTCTTGGCTCTCCGTTGCCCCCCGGCCTCTTGGCTCTCCGTTGCCCCCCGGCCTCTTGGCTCTCCGTTGCCCCCCGGCTTCTTGGCTCTCCGTTGCCCCCCGGCCTCTTGGCTCTCCGTTGCCCCCCGGCCTCTTGGCTCTCTGTTGCCCCCCGGCCTCTTGGCTCTCTGTTGCCCCCCGGCCTCTTGGCTCTCTGTTGCCCCCCGGCCTCTTGGCTCTCTGTTGCCCCCCGGCCTCTTGGCTCTCTGTTGCCCCCCGGCCTCTTGGCTCTCTGTTGCCCCCCGGCCTCTTGGCTCTCTGTTGCCCCCCGGCCTCTTGGCTCTCTGTTGCGCCCCGGCCTCTTGGCTCTCTGTTGCCCCCCGGCCTCTTGGCTCTCTGTTGCCCCCCGGCCTCTTGGCTCTCCGTTGCCCCCCGGCCTCTTGGCTCTCCGTTGCCCCCCGGCCTCTTGGCTCTCCGTTGCCCCCCGGCCTCTTGGCTCTCCGTTGCCCCCCGGCCTCTTGGCTCTCCGTTGCCCCCCGGCCTCTTGGCTCTCTGTTGCCCCCCGGCCTCTTGGCTCTCTGTTGCCCCCCGGCCTCTTGGCTCTCTGTTGCCCCCCGGCCTCTTGGCTCTCTGTTGCCCCCCGGCCTCTTGGCTCTCTGTTGCCCCCCGGCCTCTTGGCTCTCTGTTGCCCCCCGGCCTCTTGGCTCTCTGTTGCCCCCCGGCCTCTTGGCTCTCCGTTGCCCCCCGGCCTCTTCACTCCCCTTCTCTCTGTCACCTGGATGCCCACCACCCACTGTGCTCACATGGCTCATGGACCCCCATGTCACCACACCCATCCTTCCTGGATTCTGCTGTTTCCAGTCCAGACTCCTCTTTGGCGTTACTTTGTCTTCCACTGGACTTTTTTGTTCCCTTTACCCCAGACTCGTCTGTCACCACCTCTCCATCCAGATCCATTCTCCCTTTCCGCTGAACTCCGATCTCTGCAGATTATCTCCCTAGAGAATAAAATTACTCTACTTATTGAAATCCAACTTCTGGTTCCTCATCTTCCCACATCTGCCATCAGGAGGGTCCATACTACTTATGTCGCCGGTTGATAAATATCAGGGAGCTATGGCCTGCTTTATACATTGCTGCCCTTCTTATATTTCAGAACCTGGATTGGGAGGATTTGGCAGCAAAGAAAGTGCCTGCTCCATTTAAGCCGGTGATCAAGGATGAGCTAGACGTGGGGAATTTTGCAGAAGAGTTTACAGAGATGGATCCTACATACTCCCCAGCTGCTCTGCCCATGAATGCCGACCGGATATTTCAGGTAACTGAGTCTTGTGCCTGGCACAGCTGCCAGCTTTTTCCCCTGGGGGAGTCTTGACCCGTGGAGCTAATCCTCCGATTACACAATATGTTTTGCCGAGTCACTTGTCGGGGTTCCGTTGTAATGAGCTGCAGAACGAGACGTCCGGACAGCGAGCACAGCATCCAGCAGTGCATCCCCCATATAATACCTGATAAGTCTCTGGTTACTGTATGGATCGGACATTATTCAAGGGCATTCCTGCATTATTATATTAGCACTCTAAGCTGCCATCTCCTAATGTGATGTCAGAGACAGTGGAGTCCTTCAATTTGATGTTATATCAAGGAAGACAAGGAGCAGTGTCGTGTATACTCCCAGATGTTCTACCCCTAAGAGTAGGTTACCGTACACATGGTGGAGACGCCTACATGGAAGGAACTGCAGTTCTGCAAGACTTTTAGTATGTGAGCAGCGACAGCGGGCAGCCACAACGTATCATCTGAGGCTCTGCAGGTAGCAGGTAGTGGTGTCTCCATCAGGTGAGACCACCCAGAATGTACATGTCAACGGAAAACTCTACAGACAGTGAACAAGCAGGGGATGCATTGTAGGATCAGTAATGTAATGCAAGTACACAGTGACTGCACCAGCAGAATAGTGAGTGCAGCTCTGGAGGATAATACAAGATGTAACTCAGGATCAGTAATGTATGTACACAGTGACTGCACCAGCAGAATAGTGAGCGCAACTCTGGAGGATAAGGCTACGTTCACATTAGCGTTGTGCGGCGCAGCGTCGGCGACGCAACGCACAACGCATGCAAAACACATGCACAACGCAGCGTTTTGTGACGCATGCGTTCATTTTTTGCATGATTTTTGGTGCCGAAAAAACTGCATCATGCAGCGTCCTCTGCACCCTGACAGTTGCGCCAAAATGACGCATGCATCACAAAACGCAAGACAACGCATGTCCATGCGCCCCCCATGTTAAATATAGGGGCGCATGACGCATGCGTCGCCGCGGCTGCGCCCGACCCTGCGCCGCACAGCGCTAATGTGAATGTAGCCTAATACAAGATGTAACTCCGGATCAGTATTGTAATGCTCTGATGATAATAATGAAATCCTTTTAGGAGGTTTTTCTATAGAGCTCTGTCTTCCCGTGGACACTGAGCAGTACAGTGAGGTACTGGGGGGCTCCGCTTCATCCTGATACATGGAGGTAATACTCCAGCTCCTTCTTTGCTGTCTAGGGCTATATTGCGGTTGAGGTGACATGTCTCGGATGCTTGCACCTTGGCAGGAGATCTGGATGGATCTGTCGCTTAATTAGAAGCTTTGTTGCTCTGTATTTCCTCAGTATTTGGCGCCTCTGGAGACATCTGAACGTTTTCACAAGTGCAGGAACAGCTGCAATGTATTTTTATCCTTTTTATTTTTAACATCTGTGCCATGTTTGCCCATGTGATGATTACAGAGTGCGCTCCGCATCCCTGGGCTCCTGCCGCCCCCATATTTGTGTATGCTCGCTATATTCATATTGGTATACTCTGATTATTGTTGTGTGTGTGTTTTTTTTCGCAGGGATACTCTTTTGTTGCTCCATCCATCCTGTTTAAGCCGAATGCTGCCATCGCAGACACTGTACAGTATCACTTGGGATCGGAGCGACCGGGAGTCACAAACATTGCAAGGAGTGCCATGATGAAGGTACCAGAGCAGACACCTCAGCAGCTGCACAACCTCTTTCTGAACCGGAAATGGAGTTTGATGTCACTTATTGATTGCATGACATAATCTGATTTTCATCAAAGTTGGAATCTGCAGCTAAACTTTTACAGGGCGAGCCACCATCACTCATAGCGACTGTCACACTGCGGCCCTAGTGTTCGCCTTATCCCGCTACTGACTGATGAGGGGCCCCCATAAGCTACAGTGCCCCCCTTACTCACAGCTTCCATAGTATTAACCCCTTAATGACCGCCAATATGTCTTTTAACTGACCTGAGATATAAGAGAATAGCATCCCCATACAGGTGACAATCCAGCAGCTGTTAGCTGTACACTATAGCTGACAACTTGCTGCATCAGCCACGATCTGTATTTGCACCGTCCAAATCTGTTTAACCCCTTAGATGCTGCTGTAAATAGTGACTACATCATTATAAATGGTTAACAGAGTGTGGGGGCTTCCTCTTTATCCAAATTGGTGCCCTCAGATCATGATTGTGTGGTCCTGATGTTTGCCATGGCAATTCATGACCAAATATCGGCCTTAGAGTCTGCCTGCTGAAGAAATCTGTTCAGAAGTTAGAGACTTTTAGGTGGTAAAAATCCACATTTTCATTTCTGTCATGCCACTTTGCATTAATTCCTGTAAAGCACCTGAAGGGTTAATAAACTACCTGACAGCAGTTTTCAATATGTCTGGGGGTGCTGTTTTTAAAATGATATTACTTTTGGGGGTTTTCAATATATGAGACCCCTAAAGTCCCTTCAAACATGGATAAGTCCTTAAAGAAATACATTTTGTCAATTTCCTTGAAAAAATGAAAAATTGCTGCTACATTTTTAAACCTCCTAAACTGCTAACAAAATAAAATAACATTTTACAAATGGTGCTGATGTAAAGCCGACATGTGGGAAATGTTATTTATTAATGGGTTACTGTGGTATGACCATCTGGATTAAAGGGATAATCATTCAAATTTAGAAAATTGCAATTTTTTTTAACATTTTTCTCAAATTTTTGATATTTTTTATAAATAAACACAAAATATATTGACCTAAATTTACCATTATCATAAAGTGTAATGTTTCAGGAAAAAACAATCTCAAAATCACTGGGATTTGTTGAAGCGTTGCGGAGTTATTGCCACATAAAGTGACACGGGTCAGATTTAAAAAATTTGGCTCTGTCACTAAGGGGTTAATCATAATGCTTCCCCTTGCCAGCTGCCCTTGCTTTAAAGGGGTTGGCTCACTATAGGGAATCATGAACCTGCGGCACTTCGGCTGTTGTGTAATTACATCACCCATCAGGCACTGACAGCCTATAGCTGCCAATGAATGCTGGGAGTTGTAGTTTTACAACAGTTTGAGTGATAAACAGATGCCAGCCATGTACCCAGTTATGTCATGTTATAGGGTGCACATCGCCGCAGTACTAGAAGTCTTGGCTATCTGTCTGACATCCCCCACAGCAGCAAATTTCTCCTTCCTCTGATGTTTCCTTCTTGCGGCCTCTTTGCTTATTTCTTTATTATCTGGAATTCACATTCCAATATTTTTTGCTAAGTTCTAACTTATTTACTGCGTGCCATTGATTTCCTGGCAGGACTCCCCCTTTTATCAGCACTACGAGCTCGATCTGAAGGAGAAGCCGCTGGGAGAAGGCAGTTTCTCCATCTGTAGAAAGTGTTTGCACAAAAAGAACAACCAAGAGTATGCGGTGAAAATAATCAGCAAGCGGTACGTAGCTTGGGGGGCCGCGCCACACTGCACACTCATAGGTTAGGCCTGAGTTAATGGGAGGGGGCATAATCCAAGATGTAACAGAATGAATCAAAGCCTATATGTAGTGACATGAAATTCCAATTATACATAGTAACAGCTCATCATTCACTACTGCCGAAAACCAGTAGTGTATGTACACAGTGACTGCACCAGCTGAACAATGAGTGCAGCTCTGGGGTATAATACAGGATGTAGCTCAGGATCAGTAATGTAATGTATGTACACAGTGACTGCACCAGCAGAATAGTGAGTGCAGCTCTGGGGTATAATACAGGATGTAGCTCAGGATCAGTAATGTAATGTATGTACACAGTGACTACACCAGCAGAATAGTGAGTGCAGCTCTGGGGTATAATACAGGATGTAGCTCAGGATCAGTAATGTAATGTATGTACACAGTGACTGCACCAGCAGAATAGTGAGTGCAGCTCTGGGGTATAATACAGGATGTAACTCAGGATCAGTAATGTAATATATGTACACAGTGACTGCACCAGCAGAATAGTGAGTGCAGCTCTGGAGTATAATACAGGATATAACTCAGGATCAGTAATGTAATGTATGTACACAGTGACTGCACCAGCAGAATAGTGAGTGCAGCTCTGGAGTATAATACAGGATGTAGCTCAGGATCAGTACAGGATCAGTAATGTATGTACACAGTGACTGCACCAGCAGAATAGTGAGTGCAGCTGTGGGATATAATACAGGTTGTAATGCAGGATCAGTAATATATGTACACAGTGACTGCACCAGCTGAACAGTGAGTGCAGCTCTGGGGTATAATACAGGTTGTAATGCAGGATCAGTAATGTAATGTATGTACACAGTGACTGCACCAGCAGAATAGTGAGTGCAGCTCTGTAGTATATCACAAATGTAACTCCGGTTCAGTGCGGGATCAGTTATATAATCTTAAGGAAACTTGTTTAAAGGCAGACAGATAATATGTATTTGCTCTTGGTTGTTGTCTGTTAATCACATTAGAACATTTTGTGCTTCTTTGTCTTTCTCCATGTAGAATGGAGAGTAATACCCAGAAAGAAATAGCAGCGATGAGGTTGTGTGAGGGTCATCCTAATATAGTGAAGTTACATGACATATATCATGACCAGGTGAGTGAACATTGTCGCCTACTGATATTACTGCAAGAAATGAATTAGAAACATCTATATTGGGAAAATTAAAATGGCTCATAACAAGGATTAATGGACAATAGTCATCTGTCCTACCGTCATCTTCTCAACCCTTTCATATTTTAAGTTCTTTGTTCCTGCGATCAGTAACTTGTGATACTTTTCTTCGCAGTGTGTTTTGTGTTTTTCTCACTTTTTCTGTACATTTTCGCAGCTTCACACCTTTCTCGTGATGGAATTACTGAAAGGAGGAGAATTGTTTGAGCGAATCAAGAAGAAGAAATCATTCAGCGAGTCCGAAGCCAGCCACATCATGCGTAAGCTGGTGTCCGCTGTCAGCCACATGCACGACGTGGGGGTCGTACACCGCGACCTGAAACCAGAGGTACGGTCCAACCATGAATATTCATTTATATGGATTATATCAGAACGAGGGGTGCGAGGGATGGGACCTCCAGTAAGATTGATTCTTGCGACCCTCTACTGAATACAAAAGTTAGCTGGCAGCATAGATCAGATCCCGACTGCCTCATTCTCCTTTCATTTCAAGGAATTGGAGGCTGCGTTTTGCATGTGGTTGTGGGGTCTGAAAGTCTCAGGCGTTTTAAGATGAGAGTAGAAGTCCTAGAAAATAAAAGATAGCAATGTCTCAGAAGATAGGTTAGGGTGAGGGGTGTAAGGTCCATAGATGACAAAAGGTATGAGGGGCATAAAAGATGTGAACAATGGAAGTGGAAGACAGAAGATACTAATGGGGAGATAAAGGCGTCAGGTGGGCTGTTTGGTAAGGGGGGAAGTAAAAGAGCAGGGGTTCTTAGATGCTGAGATTGGGCACACGGTACTTGGCAGCACTATGCTCCACTGGGTGCCATCCTCCCTGCAGGGTCTGCTGTGCTGGGCTGGTACTGAGATATCCGCTAAACATAAGTGTAAGGATCTGTGCACAGTGATTAGCCCAGTATATTTCAGTAGTTGTGCTGCCCCCTAGTGACAAAGTTAATAACACAGGTGGCACTAAGGGGAAGTGCGTGACGGCGTTTAGTAGGCGGGGCCCAGTGTGGGAGGGGTCGTAGTCCTCCTCTGATTAAAAAACACTACCCACTACAACTCTCATCATGTACCAAATATCTCTTGATGTCTTGCGTTTCCTATTGTTAATACTGATTTGGATTCATTTATTTTTCTTTTGTCTCCAGAATTTCTTATTTACAGATGAAAGTGATAATTCAGAAATAAAAATCATAGATTTTGGATTTGCTCGGTTAAAGCCACCAGATAATCAGCCGCTTAAAACCCCCTGCTTCACTCTGCATTACGCCGCGCCAGAGCTGCTGAACGCCAGCGGCTATGATGAGTCATGTGACCTCTGGAGTCTGGGGGTGATTTTAGTAAGTGGAAGGAAAACTTGACTGTAACTTTATGGGGGCCATCCCGCGGGGCACTGGTAATGGAGGAGACTTTGCGGCCCTTGACATTGGGTCAATACTGAGCTTTCATAGAATGTGGAGTAAATTTGTAATAAACTTTTTAGAAAAACTTTATTGTAGCCCCCCCTCAGGCAGCCCCTAGAAAGTTTGTGCACCCCTCATCTGCAGCCACTTTTAATAGGAAATGCTCTGATAATTGTAAAGAATTCTTCCTTGCAGTATACGATGCTGTCGGGTCAGGTACCTTTCCAGTGTCACGAGAAGACCCTGATGTGTGCCAGCGCAGAGGACATCATGAAGAAAATAAAGCAAGGCGACTTCTCTTTCGAAGGCGAAAGCTGGAAAAATGTGTCTCAGGAGGCGAAGGATTTAATCCAAGGTACAAATCCGGCTACTTTCTGCCTCCAAATTGCAGAGCTGAACCCGCCGGCACAAGCATCAGGATGCTGCAGCTCGGATTAAGTATTAGCCCCCTATGTCCATCTTATCAAAGTCTGAATGGTGATGGGGCATTGACGGATATCACAGACACTGCATGTAAATGAATCAGCCCCCATAGTGCACCCCAGCATTACATCACCGGGTGTCAGGATGGGATGGGTCATTGCACTGTACAGAATTACTGCCCCCATCGTGGCTGAGGGCTGGAGTCCCAGGTATTTAACCGTGTAATATAAAATAACTGCTGCCTCCAGGGGGCGCCACTGCTACTATTGCATATGGCTGTTGCGAAACTACACAGCCGTCATTGACTTTTGGGGAATTGTCGTTTGGCACCAGATGGATGCTGCTGATAGTTCTTCTCTTTTCTCTCCTCAGGGCTTCTTACTGTAGATCCGAATAAAAGAATCAAGATGTCGACCCTGAGATATAATGAGTGGCTTCAAAATGGCAGCCAGTTATCTTCCAACCCTCTGATGACACCGGATATCCTGGGCTCAGCCGGAGCG
This sequence comes from Ranitomeya imitator, assembly GCF_032444005.1. Classification (NCBI taxonomy): domain Eukaryota; kingdom Metazoa; phylum Chordata; class Amphibia; order Anura; family Dendrobatidae; genus Ranitomeya; species Ranitomeya imitator. The sequence goes on along the minus strand of NC_091282.1, from coordinate 779,621,499 downwards.
TCGGTGCACACTCATGTCAAAGCCACGTTTCATGTAAGATTGTTTCCTCTCGTGGGGGTTTCATTGACAGATAACGGGATATTTGCTCTTTCTAAAAACGGTAACTTTTCAGAGCAAATGTTGGATCGGGGTCATATAGTCCCGACTATGGGCGGTTTAGGGGTACAGTAGGATTGGGGTATGAAGAGTAAAACAATATATAGGGTGACGGGTCAGCAGGTTTTAGTACTTGGCATTGTCACACTTCAATATTACACTGAAGAATGCCCTGGATGAAGCAGCACCTTCTACCCGCAGAAAGACCCGACACAGACAACGGCAGCCCTGGCACACTATGCAAACACGCTTTCTTCAGCGTTGCTCAAGGTGTGCAGAGCGGCAGTGGAGAAAATCTCTCTTAGCAGAAGACTTCATCCACTATAAGTTCATGCTCAAAACCTATAACTCTGCCCTTTCTCTGGCCAAACAATCCTACTTCACCACCCTCATCACCTCACTATCCAACAACCCAAAACGACTTTTTGAAACCTTAAACTCCCTCCTGAAACCTAAAGGCCCCCATCTCCAATCTCAGTGGTGAGGATCTGGCCACTTATTTCCTAGAAAAAAAATCAACCACATCCATCATGATATCTCAGCCCAATCTCCTCAGTGCCTGGATCCCCTTCCCTGCCGCACCTCAAGCTCACTAGACATCTTTGAGCCTGTTTCAGAAGAAAAAGTTTACAAGCTCCTCACTTCTGCTCGGCCTACAACCTGCAATAGTGACCCCATTCCTTCACCTCTCCTGCAGTCTCTCTCACCAGTGGTCACCACTCACCTGACTAAAATATTTAACCTCTCTCTTTCTTCAGGTATCTTTCCCTCCTCATTTAAACATGCCATCATTACCCCTTTACTTAAAAAGCCATCCCTGTGGTTTTGAGTCGGGTGGAAGGAGCGTGTAAATGTAGAGTCCTTAGAGATCCGATAATATGCTTGTTGGGATATGTGGATGAAATAGGAGTGGACAACACCTGGAAGATAGCAATCGCTAGGTTACTATATATGGCTTGGAAAGTGATAGCACGGAATTGGATAAAGGTAGAACCACCTGCGAGGAGGGAATTTCTTCAATATGTACAACACTGTCTAAAGTTGGAAAAAGGGGTTTACAAGAGACGGGGGAAAATAGAAATGTGTAATAAAATGTGGTCTCCATGGCTTGAGTTGGGATAGGAGTAATAGAAGTTGGGAACTATAAGCTTCGGATAGGTGAGAACTACTTGAGGCATTGGCGACCTCAGGGGAGTATAGATTGGGGATGAGCTGTCCTATGGGGGGGGGGGAGGGTTGTTGTGGGTATGTTGGGGTTTCTTAAAAATAAGAAAATGTGTATGTAACATATTGAATTGTGGATGAGAATGTGATGTTCTTTTTCGTTTATTGTTAATAAAAACCTATTTAAATAAAAAAAAAAAAAAAAAAAAGCCATCCCTGGACCAGAACTGCACGGCTAACTACAGACCTGTCTCTAACCTTTCCTTCATCTCTAAACTCCTGGAACGCTTGATCCACTCCCGTCTAATCCGATATCTCTCGGATAACTCTCTTCTTGACCCCTTACAATCTGGTTTCCGCTCTTTACACTCCACTGAAACTGCCCTCACTAAAGTCTCTAATGATCTAATAACAGCTAAATCCAAAGGTCATTGCTCTCTGCTGATTCTCCTGGATCTCTTTGCCGCATTTGACACTGTGGATCACCAGCTCCTTCTCACCGTGCTCCGCTCCATAGGCCTCAAGGCCACAGCCCTCTCCTGGTTCTCCTCCTACCTCTCTGACCGCTCCTTCACTGTATCTTTTGCCGGCTCCTCTCCTCGTCCCCTTACTATCGGGGTTCCGCAGGGCTCCGTCCTGGGCCCCCTCCTTTTCTCTCTATACGCTGCCCCTATTGGACAAACAATCAGCAGATTTGGGTTCCAGTACCATCTCTATGCTGACGACACCCAATTATACACTTCTTCCCCCGACATCACCCCTACCCTAATTCAAAATACCAAGGATTGTCTGTCTGCTGTCTCTAACATCATGTCCTCCCTCTATCTGAAACTAAATCTCTCCAAAACTGAACTACTTGTGTTTCTCCCTTCTACTAACCTCACTCTACCCAACATCGAAATTACCCTGGAGGGTTCAACCATAACTCCCAAGCAGCATGCCCGCTGTCTTGGGGTCATATTCGACACCGAACTTTCCTTTACTCCCTATATCCGATCACTCACTCGCTCTTGTCACCTGCATCTTAAAACATTTCCAGAATCCGACCTTTTCTCACCGTTGAAACTGCTAAGACTCTTACTGTCACTCTTATTCATTCCCGTCTGGACTACTGCAACTCTCTTCTGATCGGTCTCCCTCTTTCCAAACTTTCACCTCCAATCCATCTTGAATGCGGCAGCCAGGGTCATATTTCTGTCCAGCCGCTTCACCGATGCCTCCATCTTGTGCCAGTCATTACACTGGCTACCCATTCGCTACAGGGTCCAGTATAAACTCATCTCTCTCACCCACAAAGCTCTCCACAGTTTTGCACCGCCTTATATCTCCTCTCTCATCTCTGTCTATCGCCCTACACGTGCCCTACATTCTACAAATGACCTAAGGCTAACATCCCCCATTATCCGAACCTCGCACCTCCGTCTCCAAGACTTCTCTCGTGCTGCGCCAGCTCTCTGGAATGCACTTCCCCAGACGATCCGACTGATACCTAGCCCCGACCTATTCAAGCGCGCTTTGAAAACCCATCTCTTCAAACAAGCCTACCACATCAACTACTCAGTAAACTAACTTTGCCCTGCTCCCTCCTTCTAAATATTATTTGCATGTGAATCTGCACCCTACTATTCATCTGTCTCCACACCCTCCATGCACACGATAACTGCACTTTGGTACTTGACTATTGCACTTAAACACACGGGCTGATGACCGGATCATGCTGCTTTATATGAAAATCCATATTTATTATAATCACTTTTCACCTATTGTGTCCCCCCATTTCCTTGTAGATTGTAAGCTTGCGAGCAGGGACCTCACCCTTAATTTCACTGTTTAAATTGTCTTAACTCGTACCGAATTTATTGTCTGTACATGTCCCTGCTTAATTGTAAAGTGCTGCGGAATATGTTGGCGCTATATAAATAAAAATTATTATTATTATAGTACAGCCCAGTGCTATTCTGCAGGGGGAGGCACTCTGCTTGTCGGCCGTCCACCTGCCTGCATGCTCTGCGGGCCCGGACTTGCTATTGTCATCAAGCTGTTAAACTAGTTTGTCTCCTCAGGCCTTCAACAAGTACAAGCGGGAAGGTTTCCTCCTCCAGAACGTGGACAAGGCCCCTCTGGCCAAGCGGCGGAAGATGAAAAAGACCAGCACAAGTACAGAGACGCGGAGCAGCTCCAGCGAGAGCTCCCACTCATCCCACTCCCACGGTAAAACCTCTCCGACAAAGACTGTGCAGCCGGCCAGCCAAAGCGACAGCAATAACCCTGACACGATCTTCCAGTTCACGGACTAGAGACCTCCCAAGAGTCCGGGACGCAGCGGGTGCTGGGCCGCAGAACGCCACTCGTGGGCTTGCAAGCAATTAGCCATTTAATAAGAACCAATTGGTGCTGCAAGGGCTTATGGGAATGGGGTGGGGGTGTGATAACTTTGGCATAGAAGCTCTGGAGAGCGGTGCTGGGAATATCCTCCTTTCCATTTTCCTGAAAAGTTTAAGGGCTGTTGCAAACAATCGCAAATCTCGCCTTAATTAACCCCACGGCTCCTGGGAAGACTGCCATTTATCCCAGAAAGGTTTGACTTGCTGCCGAGACCGAGCAGTCACCCGGGGGGCTTTTATGTGTGTAAATGATACAGCAGGCCTATGCAACCTGTGAGCTGGGGGCATGCTGAGACTTGTGGTTTTACTATCTTTCCCTCACAGGGGGCATTGTCTTTAACCCTTTGCTCTCGGCTTGTCCTAGTCCTTCATTTCAAGTAGGGCCCAGATTCTAGCGCATTTCCGGCACTTGGCGCTCGTTGTGCCGCTGACAGTGATTGTGGGAACACACTCGGATGCAGATCGACTTCATCCCGCAGACGACCACAGGGGAGCAATGTTTATTTCTTTTTTAATTGCTTTCTGGGAAATGTGCATTTGGTTTTAGAAGCCAAAGTAACGAGTTTGAGAAACCCAACCATTCTGGAGGTTTCTGGCGCTGAAGGTTTTTATTGTCCGGAGAGTTTTCCACTGTGAGTTTACTGCACTAGTTAAGGGGGGCTTTATTGTTGGGGTGCAGGACATCGTCCCATCCCGCCTCTTTTTATACATGAATCAGACTTGAAGCTTTTGTACTGTAGCGGGTGAAGATGTGGGAGCATCGGCCGCTCACCCAGCAAGTGCTCGGCGCGTCCTGCGAGCCCCCCTCGTGCATTTTGTCCCATTGTTCATGTTTTTAGTCCACCTCTTTAGGCTTCGCATAGAACGCCTGTCCTGTCTGTGCGTCCTGCCGTTTTTGCACCCCAGTCGTAGTATTTTCCAAAACACCATTTTGTTATTGATGGGAGAGAGAGGGGTTAGTCTGCGCTTTTTTGTGACTTCAGTCCGGTCGTAAAAAAGGGAACGTATTTTGCATTTCGCACTTTTTTATTCTGCACCTTTCTGACGACCGCCATATTTTAGGGTTGGGCGGACGCTTACGGGGTGCAGATTGCTTGGTCATGTGACTTTTGAGTGCTGGGTCTCACATTTTCTTTGACACAGACACGTCTGAAGGAAATGCATCTGTTACCAGGAGAAACCCTTCATGTTCTGCAACTTCATATTAGAATTGCAAACCCCCCCAGAACTAAAGATCTCTGCTTGCTGTCAGTGAGCGGGAACATCCAGTCAGAGGCCGAAAACTCGTTCTGCCCATGCGGCTGCAGTCCTGGATCATTGCTCCTACCAGTGCCGATGGCGGCATTGCACGCCTAGACCTATCAGACGGTGATTCTGTCTGGGAAATGGATTTGCAACTTTTACCTTTTTTCTTCCTTTTTGGGGACAACTTATAAGTGTGCAATTAAAGGTCAGGAATTTTCTCACTGACAGTAAGCAGATATAGTGAGAAAAATAAAAACAGGACTCGTGGTGGAGGGGGGGTGGGGGGGCATCCAGAACTTTCTGCTATGCAAAGAAAATGCATAATTAATATAAGATTGGTCATTGTCGGGTGCATTACTGCATTGGATGTGTTGGGCTTCTGATCGCCCCAAAAGTATTTGTGGTGGTGGGGGGAACCTAATTAGCGTTATAGAAGCGAAAGTCTGCACCTGTTTGCTTTTTTGGGGTCCCGCGCCCTCCTCTTGTATGCTAGAGACATGTATATTATAGTCGCTCTTTGGTGCCGCGCAGCTTTCTTTATCTAGGGGGCGACTCAAGATCGGATCCCTTAACTGTGGTCTCGGCGAGGTTTCTGCGTGGTTTTTAATCTTTGTAGTTTTATACAGATGATGTGTACAGAGAGAAGAGCGGAAATCTGTGTGGAAAATAATATATATTTTTATAGAAAATGTAGATTCTTAGGTGAGAAATTAGAAATTATACGATTATATAGTACCTGCTGCTCGTTGGCAGCTCAGTCTGAACTTGCGTCTATGAACCTTGTTTCTCGTAGGCACGTGGCCAATTCTTCATTGCAATTGCGCCTGCTTTCTCTCTAAATTTGGGTGTTTTTCGTCTGTTTTTGATTTGCTCTGTTTTTTCCTGTCTATTTTATGTGCTTTCACCCATTTTGCTTTTTTTAATGTTCGTTATTTTTGTTTTTTAGAGGTTTTCAGCCGGATATTCAGTTGTGACTTTTCAAAAATACTTAAAAATCCTCGCCCTTGTTTTTGTGGCAATTTTGTCACTTTTAGCATTTTGTATGCAAAATTAATGAACATTGTGCCCCATTTGTAATAACTTGGTGCAAAAAAAATAGTGGCTAAAGAAAAACCCACAATGATGAATTGGACCCTTTGTGTCTTAATTTCTGTTTGCTGTTAGTGAATGGCATACTTCATCAAATATGCCACATAGGCTGCACGGTGCACTCTGGGTGTTGCCGATTTTGCATGTCCCGCCCCCTCAGTGATGATTGACAGCATGCCTGAGCTTTCTCTGCAGACTGCTCACTCCAGTTAAAGCAGTGCTGTCATTCGCCAGTTAGAGAGGCGGGACATGCAAAACCAGACTGAGCCTCTGGGCCACACCCAGGAGACACCAAACATCCTAATTAGCATAATTGATTAAACTAGAGTTTCTGCAGACCGGAGGAAGCCATGAGATCATTAGAGGTGCAGTTTTTACATTGTGTCCCTTTAAGCTACGAGTGTTTACCAGATATCAGATGACAGCAAGCAGAGGTTTTGAAATTGTTAATGACTTGATATTGAATGTATTTGGGAGAGCGTGAGAATATTTTATTATAATGTGATCTGATTTTATACAGTATGGGATGAAAGCCGATTTCAGGCATCATGTAGTTCTATTAGAGGAGTAGAGGGGGCGCTGTTTACTCCATACACAACTGCGGTGGTCGGCAGGACACAGATTCTTTTCCTGTCACTTGCTTCTCTATGAAACCGCACAACTGCCTGCAAATGGTTGCTGTTGCAGGAGGAGCCAATGCGAAGTCTGGCATGGACGAGCTGGGCTAGAGGAGGACGAGGCGGAGCACGGTGGGCCAAAGAAGAGCAAGTCTAGGCAGATCAGGGTGGGCCAAAGCAGAGCAAGACTAGGTGGTGCAGGGTGGGCTAAGGCAGAGCAGGACTACATGGAGCAGGGTGGGCCAAAGCTAAGCAGGACTATGTGGAGCAGGGTGGGCCAAAGCGGAGCAGGACAACGTGGAACAGGGTGGGCCAAAGCAGAGCAGGACTACGTGGAGCACGGTGGGCCAAAGCGGAGCAAGACTAGGCAGAGCAGGGTGGGCCAAAGTGGACCTGGACTACGTGGAGGTTTTTAGTAAACCACACAACTGCCTGCAGATGGCTGTCAGTGCAGGAGGGGCAGAGCCTGGGCCAAGTATGGACGAGCTGGGCCAGAGGAGGACGAGATGGGGCAGGGTGGACCAAAGCAGAGCAAGACTAGTTGGAGCAGAGTGGGCCAAAGTTGAGCAAGACTAGGTGGAACAGAGTAGGCCAAAGCGGAGCAAGACGAGGACGGTGAAAGGTGGGTTGAAGCAGAGCAAGTCGGGGCGGAGCAGGGTGGGCTAAAGTGAAGCAAGGATGGGCTGTGGCTGGAGTTAGGCACTGCTGGACAGGCCGGAGCTGGAGTTAGGTAGTGCAGGACAGGCCGGAGCTGGTGTTAAAGTCACATTTTCTTGTTTTGTACTTGTGCCATTTTTTGTCCAGTTTTACCTTCGGGCGTTGTTAATGGCTGCGGGTTGTCTGACAGTGGCGCGGTATGTGACCATCGGACACTTCAGCTCAGGCCGTCTCATATAGATGATGTATACTATTATTAAAGTAATGGTCAGTCAATACAATGATACAGCTGTAAAGCTATTGTTTTCTGGTTTCAGCCTTTCAGATTGAAAAAAGTGATGTTAGTGTCCTTGTGGGAGAATGCAGAGAAGGAAGCGTCTCCCTCCATCCCCGGGATCATTGTCTCCTCTGTTATGGAGTCTACAGACCACATGGAGATACTTGGCTTCACTTCCGTCCTCCTGTCCTGTCCTCTTATACTCCAATCACACTCAAAGCTGCGTTCGCTAATAACTATGCTCTCCAGTCACATCCAGAGCTGCGTTCGCTAGTATCTACGCTCACCTATCAGACCAGCTTTACTCTTATCTCCCAAAATGCACTGCTCTCTACTAACTGGACACTAGACAGATCGTGAATGCAACTTTGGATATGACTAGAGGGTGCTATTAAAGCAAAGTCTTAACAAAGTGACTCTTTTTAGGTGGAAACGTCCGTCTCCTCCATAGACTTTATTTTTACAACTTTGGCACACTTTTTGGCGCCTTTTTAATACTTTGCGTCTTGCAATGATGATATTAATCGTGTAAGGTACGTGGAGCTATAACCCTCCATTGGGCGCTACGAAGAAGAAAGGGGGTCACGTGGAACAATCTAAATCTGGGGCTCCTGTTTTCGAGAAAGCTCTCGTTGCGGTGGGACTGGAGGCTCAGGACTTATCACCCATTTTAGGATCCCTGAGCTCCCTCCTATTAGCGCAGCAGCAATGATTTCAGCCATTTATTTGTATGGCAGAAGCCGGTGGCGGCGAACCATCAGTTTATCATGTTTTACCTTGTATCTGACATATTCATATGTTTTGTCTTCTAAGGCCGGGGTCACACTAGCGTGTGGCATCGGATGCGATATGCTAATGACCCGCGGCTCCTACTCTGCTGCCAGTAGGAGCCAAGTGTCATGCGTCTGTGCTCTGAGTCTCTCGCACAGCTGCGGAGGAGGCGGAGAAATTAATTTCTCCATCTCCTCCATTGTCGGAGCACTGAGATGATATCTTAGTTACCAAAATTATTACTACCTGGGAATTCCTGCTGCTGTTAAAAAACACATTCTTGGGAATACAGCATGAATCTGGGATCATTAAAGGGAATTGGTTATCAGAAGGGAACTTAATTTTTTTTAAATTAGACTGGAAAACAATCAATACAGGAAAGAAATGTCACAATTCTCCATTCGACCACTAGATGTCAGCAGAGGCCGCAAAAAAAAAAAAAAAAAAAGAATTTCACTTTACAGCTGCTGTGATTGCAATAAGATGATGCTAAAATGTATTGTTCCCTGTTATCAGCTATTACTGCAGAAGGCTACTAAAGGACAGGTGACTACAATCTATTACTCCCAGTTATCGGCCATTATTGGGGGAGGAGACTGTATGACAGGAGGCTACAATCTATTACTCCCTGATATCAGCTATTACTGAGGCGAGGTGACTGTAATTTTATAACTGATACCAGAGAGCAAGTAACTGTCCTACAGACTTTTAACCCCCAAAATTCTGGTCTGGGGCAGTTGCAGTAATGTGATCTCTGAGAATGTGAATACGGGTGATTCCCCCTGCAGAGTTGCATGGACACCCATGAGGCCTACTGCCCCCAGAATCTATTTTTTAGGGTCCCCTTGTATCACTAGTTTCTTTATTCTCATTTATATCATCCTGGATGATGTCACATAGGACACCCCACCTCCTGGGTCACTAGCACTTAGTGTCTTAAAGGAGAACTCCACTGTTTCGTAGTCGCTGCCGGGTCTGAGCTTCTCAGCAAGCAATACAATGGCTCCTTCGTCTCTGGTGATGTCCAGGACTCTTCTTTCTGTGCGTTCGCTTTGCCGCATGTACACAGTCGGCGTACCCTGTGTGAAGGGGATGGTCCGTATTGTCTCTATTTTATTATTTTTTAATAAGGGAATTTCTATTAGATATTTATTGAGAATGTAAAGATTTTTTGGTAAGAGATGAAGAGCATTCTATATATGAGATGTCTATTCCGTATTTTACACATGTTCATGTCCCTTTAAGTGAAGGGATTTATAGACTGAGTTGCATCAACTTGTAAAACCAGAGAATTTTAATAATAAAGGAGAACTCGGCGTCTGCTTGTGGCCGCTTTTACGATGCATGATGACCGACTGGCAGGGGAGGTCTGTGGAAGAAGCAGATTATATTGTGCAAAGCTTTGTGTGAACGACTATAATACAACTATTAAATCATCACATTGCAAATGAAACCTCCTCATGTCTTATTTTGTTTGTGTCGTAAGAAACTTATTCAATGTTTTGTCATGTCCTTGGGTCTCTCTAATCATGACGTTGTTTGATAGCCTTAGCTGCGAAAAAAACTTGTGCTGGTTGCTCTTGGTAAGGGTTAATCATTTAACTCCACCCCATTGTCATATGTGGTCTAGTAGCTGAGCTCTAACTGGCCTCAAATCCAATGCAGGGAGCTCCCTCTAGTGGTGACTATATAAATTACTATACAGGCACCTCCCTCTATTGGCGATTATATAAATCCCTATACAGGAAGTTCTCTCTAGTGGTGACTATAGTCTTTATGCAGGGAGCTCCTTCTAGTGGTGACTGTATAAATTACTATGCAGGGTGCACCCTCTAGTGGTGACTATATAAATCTCAATGCAGGACTCTCCCTGTAAGAGGAGAATGTATAAATCCATAAGCAGGGATGTCTCTCTGAATTACAATAACTGGAAGTCCCTCTAGTGGTGATTGTATAAATCTCTATGCATGCAGCTTCCTCTAGTTGTGACTGTATAAATTACTATGCAGGGAGCTCCCTCTAGTGGTGACTGTACAAATTGCTATGCAGGCAGCTGACCCTACTTTAAGCATAAAGGTACCTTCACACTGAGCAACTTTGCAACGAGAACGACAACGATCCGTGACGTTGCAGCGTCCTGGATGGCGATCTCATTGTGTTTGACACGCAGCAGCGATCAGGATCCCGCTGTGACATCGCTGGTCGGAGCTAGAAGTCCGGAACTTTATTTGGTCGTCAGATCGGCATGATTCGTCATGTTTGACAGCAAAAGCAACGATGCCTGCAATGTTTTTACATGGAGCTAACAACCAGCGCGAACGATAAGTGAGTCGCCGTTACGTCACTGGATCGCTCCTGCATCTTTCTGGTGTTGCTGTGTTTGACGTCTCTACAGCGACCTAAACAGCGACGCTGCAGCGATCGGCTCGTTGTCTATATCGCTGCAGCGTCGAGTGTGACGGTACCTTAAGCAATCAGAAATATTTAATGTGGTCATTTACATATCTATCTGTATTAACTATGACAGCAGCATTTAACACGCACTTACGGCAAGTGCCCCGGAAATCCCGCCCATTAGCACCCGTGTCACATGACCGTGGGTCGCCCATGGGTTGGCATGACAAGAGGTCTCCAGCAGGCCTCTATTGTCACTGAAGGGTTGCTATGAACACCGCCCAGTGGTCGGCGCTCATAGCAAGTGAGCAAGTCTGCTACATACAGGCGATCTGATCATTGCCTATATGTAGCAGAGCCGACAGGGTTATGGCAGCTTCTAGTCTCCCATGGACACGATTAAAGCATACCAAAAGTAAAAAAAAAAAAAAAAATTTTTAAATATTAAATTTCAAATCACCCCCCTTTCGCCCCATTCAAAATAACAATTAAAAAAAAAGCAAGCATACACATTTGGTATCGTCCTGCTCAGAATTGCCCAATCAATAATAAAAAAGGATTAACCTGATCGCTAACTGGCGTAACTAGAAAAAGTCAAAACGCCAGAATTATGTTTTTTTGGTCACCGCTACATTGCAATAAAATGCAATAACAAGCAATCAAAAGAATGTATCTGCACCAAAATGTTATCATTAAAAACGTTAGCTCAGCACGCAAAAAAAATAAGCCCTCACCCAACCTCAGATCACAAAAAAAGGAGACGCTACGGGTAATGGAAAATGGCGCTTTTTTTTTTTTTTTTTTACAAACTTTGGAATTTTTTTTTTACCACTAAGATAAAAAGGAACCTAGACTTGTTTGGTGCCTATGAACTCGAAATGACATGGAGAATCATAATGGCAGGTCAGTTTTAGCATTTAGTGAACCTATTAAAAAAGAAAATCCAAAAAAACAACTGTGGGATTCACTTTTTTTGCAATTTCACCGCACTTGGATTTGTTTTCCCGTTTTCCAGTACACGATTTGTTAAAACCAATGGTGTCTTTCAAAAGTACAACTCGTCCTGCAAAAAACAAGCCCTCACATGGCCATATTGAGGGAAAAATTAAAAAAAGCTATGGCTCTGGGAAGAAGAGAAAAAAACGAAAATACCTCTGGGAATTAAGGGGTTAAAAGAGGGATTTTTGGTACTCACCGTATAATCTTTCTTGGAGCCTTTATTGGGGGACACAAGTAACCATGGGGTGTATGCTGCTGTCGCTAGGAGGCTGACACTATGCAAAAAAGGAAAATAGCTCCTCCTCAGCAGTATACACCCAACGACGGGCACAAAGTACCTCAGTTAGTGTTAAAGCCGTAGGAGAAGCAACCAAAAAACTCAACATATGTACCAATCCAACAACGAAGGCATATAGACCAAATAATGGTACAACATATATACCAATCCAACAACGAAGGCATATAGACCAAATAATGGTACCAACAGTTAGGGAGGGTGCTGTGTCCCCAATGAAGGCTCCAAGAAAGAAATTTTACGGTGAGTACCAAAAATCCCTCTTTCTTTATCGCTTCATTGGGGGACACCGGTAACCATGGGACGTCCCAAAGCAGTCCCTAGGGTGGCAAACGGGAAGATTCAAGGAATAAATGGACTCTGGTCGGCCGCTGCAAAATCGCCGCCTGCAGCACGTTCCTTCCCAGGCCTGCATCAGACGAGGCATGGATGAACCCTGTAAAAAACTCAAAGGAGTGCAAAGATGACCAGGTTGCGGCCTTACAATCTGGAAAGCCAAATCCTGGTAATGAACAGCCCAGGAGGCCCCACCGCAGAGCGGAGTGAGCCTTCACCCCCGGAAGAGCCTTCACCCCCGGAAGAGGCAGTTTGCCCTGAACGCGGATAGTGAACTTTGAAGCTAGGAGCCCATTAAGATAACCCTCAGAACAGGGCATCAGATTGACGAAAGGGAGCTTTCCTTGAAAGGTAGACTCAGATGGCTGTGACGGGATCCAGCATGTAGAGGGACTTCTCCAGGAGATGGACCGGAGAGACACAGAAGGAAGGACAATGTCTTCATTAATGAGAAATGAAAAGACCACCATGGGTAGAAAGGAAGGAACAGGCCTGAGAACCACCTTGTCCTGATATAGAATCAGGAGCGGGGAATGGCAGGACAATGCCGCTGACTCGGAAACTCTCCTGATGGATGTAATTTAACTAAGACAACTGTCCAAGACAGGAAAAAAAATAAAGATGTCTTGAATGGGCTCAACAGGAGCACACTGCAGCATGCCAAAGACAAGGTTAAAATGCCATGGATCTATCGGAAGACGATAAGGAGGTACCAGGTGGGCGACTCCTTGAAGAAAGGTCTTTTACCTGGGAACGAGAAGCCAGATATTGTTGGAAAAGAATTGATCGAAACGATAGAGCCAAGTTAAGACCCGCTTGTAGAAAACCAAGAATGGAAAGTAAAGGGCATAGGGACCAAACCCTTGTCCACACTCCACCGGAAGAAGGCCTTTCAGTATTTGTATTAGATATGCAAGGATGCTGGTTTTCTGGCCCTAAACATGGTCTGAATGACCAGATGGGAAAAAAACAACCTCCCTCAGGACTATGGTCTCAACGGCCATGCTGTTAAACTCAGAGACTATAAACTCTGGTGAAAGAGAGAACCTTAAGAGAGAGGATCTGGACGGCCTGGAAGCTTCCAAGGGGCGTCCATGAACATGTTCACCGGGCCCTTCTTGGCCAGTCCGGAGCTATCAGGATTATAGGGATCCCTTCTTCCTTTATCCTTTTCACGACATACGGACAAGGGGAGAGACGGAAAAAGATAAGGCAGTTGGAATAGTGACCACGATATTACTAGATCATCTCAAGAGCTGGCTAGAGGATCCCAGGAACTGGCTACGAACCAAGGAACCTCGTGGTTTATCCGAGACGCCATGAGGACGACGTCTGGAGAACCCCATTTCAGCATATCTGGATGAAGATTGCGGGGCTGAGCAATCACCCGCCTGAAGCGAGACCCTGATGGCTCAGAAAATCGGCTGCCCTACTTTCTACCCTCGGAATGTGCACGCTGACATGGCGGAAACGAGACGTTCTGCCCATGGCAGAATCCTTGTTGCCTCTATCATAACTTGTTTGCTGCGAGTTCCGCCTTGACAGTTTATGTAGGCCTCTGCAGTGGCATTGTCCGACTGTATGCAGATCGGCTGGCTTGGAAAGGGAGAATGGCAGTAGCGAAGAGCAAAGAAAAAATTGCCCTGATCTCCAGGAGACTGACGGGGAAGGAGGCTTCTTTGGCGTTCCAGTGGCCCTGCGCTGTGTGACTAAGAAAAAGCGGCTCCCCAAACGAGGAGACTGCCGTCGGTGGTGATGACCTGCCACCAGAGAGGAAGGAAGGACTTCCTTCATAGGACTGATGCCTACAGCATTACTAGGTGAGGGACTACCTCACCCTGAGGTAGAAGCACGGGATCATCCAGGGAGACGATCAGAGGGCCAGCTGAAGTGGACGGGCATGGAACTGGGCAAAAGAAACTGCTTCCATGGCGACAATCCCTTTCCCCTAGAGCTCTCATGCAGGACCGTAGGAGGAGAGAAGCTGGAAGCTTTAGAGTACGGATCCCCTGGCAGAGGGATGAAAAACCTCTCCTTTGGAAGGAAGATACTGGCTTGGGTCATGTCGAACCTTATACATAGAAACATAAGGTGCTGAGAAAAGGTGTGGGAGAACTTCTATCATATAATGTAGCTGAGATGGACCAGAGTATCCAGAGTAAACTGAAGACTCTGGTTGCAGACTCGACGGGACGGCTCCTTGATCAGAAGATTGTCCAAGTAGGGAAATATGAAAAACCCCCTGGAGAGAAGGATGCCCATGACGTGACTAGTCTGGGAGCAGAGGCCAGGTCGAAAAGAAGGGCCGTGAACTGGATCGCACACCATAGGAACCTCTGATGCTAAACACAAATAGGAGTGTGAAGAATTCTCCCGAGTCCATGGAAGTGACAACCGAACGTAGGGACTCAGTCTTGAAAAGACACAACCGAACGTGACCGGTAAACCGCCCGAGGTCCAAAAACGGAGGTAGCGGTCCGTCTTCTTTCGTGACTATGAAAAGAATAGAGTAGAACCCTGAAAACTGTACGTTTCCGGGGACATGTACGATCACTCCTGTGCGTGGTAGGAAAAAGACGGCCTGAAGAACTCCTGGAGCCTGCGACGTATGTCTTGGCGGGTGAAACAGCGGGAATCTTCTTCCAGATTGGGGGGGAAGTCTATTTCGTAGCCGAAAGTCGCTATCCCTCTCGAGATTGAAACTATCTTTTCCTATTAAAAGGACATTTAGACTTGGACCGGGAAAACGAGGTGCTGTTCCTGCTGGTGGCATGCAAAATTATTTGATCCAGCTTGGATCCAAAAGGTCTAGAGCCTTGGAAGGCAAGGCCAGTGAGGCCAGAAAGTGCGGCGTATAGCGACGATGTTGCTGGTAGCCGAGGCGGATCAACCAGCCGCATCAAAAGGGAGTGGTCCCGAGATATTTGCTGGTATGGGCAATCTGATCTGCCAGATCTACCCAGGCAGGCATGGATTTTGACACCCAGGTATAGGCAAATAAGAGACAGAGAGAAGCGCCAGCTGCTTCAAAGGCTGACTTAGCAAAGAATACAATCTGTCTATCTGTAGAATCCTTAAGCGATGCACTGATCAGTAGAGACAAGGCTGTCTTGGAAGATAGGCGAGAAGCTGGCGGATCCACACTAGAGATTCTGTCCATTTATCAAGAAGGTCTTGGCTACAGGGGAAGAGGATGTGTAGCTTCTAACTACCTTGGAAGCACTTTTCAGGGTGTTCTCAGTGTTTAAACATAATCATGACAACTTTCCTGAGATTAGGGAAAACTCCGGGAAGGACATTTTTCCCCTTCAAAAGCAACGGAGTGCTCCTGAGCAGGTGCTTCATCCTCCCTTAGGTTCAGAATTTTGGTAATTTGCCAAGATGAGGCTATCGAGCATATCTTGCATCTTTCAGGTCTGGTCCTTAACGGACTCAGACTGGGAATCCATATCTGACCCCAAAAGCCACCTCTGAGGAGGGGGCATGGGATGAGGAATGCATCCAGGAGAAAGTAGAGGGACACGCAGCTTCCTTTGCTTTGTACCCGAGTTGTCCCTGTGAAGGTCGCGGTCAGGTGCATGCCAATCACCGTGAGAGGTGTCCCGAGCACTGGTGGCAGAAAACAAATGTGGAGGTCACTTCAGGACCTGAATCGGGGACTGTGAGACCGACTGTGATATGGCAACAGCCCACTCTGGAGGGAGGGGAGTGCTCTCATCCCGGACGTTAGAGGGTTTCTCGGAATGCCACTTTTCTTTTACAGATGGCACAGGCGTCAGGATTATAGGGACAGGAATGGGCCTCTCTGAGATTGGGTATAAGTGAGGGAACTAGGGCTCCAGCTGGGGAGAGCGAAGCCCTTGTGAAGAGAGAAATTAACCAGTCTGGGCTGGTCCTACCTGATAAGAGACGGCGCTGTCACTGCTCAGGTTGCAGTGTCCCCCAAATCCAGTGCAGGTTAGTGATGGACGCCTGTTGTGCCCTTTAGACGATTGTGACTGCACGATTCTTCATACGCTTTCGAATCTTCACACACTTTGCAGGCAGAGATACACTGTCACCCTGGCGGGGGGCATCTCAGGAGATAGGGATAGAGAAAACACACTCTCTTATTAGGCCGGGACATGGGGCCTCAGCGTACGGCGTGCCCCAATTAGCCGAGAGTCCAGCAAGGGGGCGTGGCTAAGCGGATGGCGATAGCTTATTGGCCCGGTAACCGGGCGTGGCTACACAGAGTCGGGGAGAAGGCCCAAAGCCGGCGGCTAAATTAACAGAGGACATGCAATTATGCGAAGCCTAGGTACCTGCAATGACAGGACTGGAAAATGGTATTAACTAAGGTCCTATTCCGGCATGAAAATTGGCCACGCCTGACGGTATCAGGGAGTAGGGGCTCTCCTATTGGCTGTGCTGCCGGAGAAGTGCATTGGGCAGGAAGAGGAGGCCCCTTGATAGGGAAATAAGCGCGCAATCTTTAAGCGCGCTTAATGCGAGGGGGGGGGGACTGTGGCCAGGAAAGAAGGAGGGCGTTATCGAAGCACAAGTATGAAGAAAAGATGGCCGCTGACATTCAGAGACGCCACATACTGTGTGGCGTTCTGTCACGGGTAAAAAGTGAGGCAGGCGGGTAGCTGCTGGGGACAGAGAAAGGGACATACCTGTAAAAGGTGAGTCCCGAATCCCTCTTCACTGACGAGGATCACAACAGGAGCCCTCAGGGTGGATGAGGGTCACTGGAAACCGGGATCCTCCTTCCCGCATCGTTTCCAGACGGTGTAGAAGACGGCATCAACCCTTTACAAGAAGGGGGGAGGTCACCGCTGGTGACCACGGTCTTCCTCTCAGCCCTTTCCGAGGAGACGGGTGAGGAGGGGAAAAGGCTAGGACTGGCCACCGGGAATCACCTGAAACACCAGTAAAAGTGACAGGGAATAAAGTCCTGCCTGCGGGTCCGAGAGTGGGCGATGTGGGCGACACCACACTGCTCTCGGGTCGCATAAGTGTGGGAAAACAGGGTGAGACATTACACCCTGTTACCCTGAAGCTGAAGAACCTGAAAGACAAAGGAAAAAGATTAATAAAACACAAAAGGTGACCTGAAAAGGAAAACTGCAGATCTGGGATCAAATCCAGGTCCACCTCCTACAGACACTAAGCTAAAACTGAGGTACTTGGTGCCTGTCAGTGGGTGTACACTGCAGAGGAGGAGCTATATTCCTTTTTTGCGTAGTGTCAGCCTCCTTGCGACAGCAGCATACACCCCCATGGTTACCTGTGTTCCCCAAAGAAGCGATAAAGAAATTCTTTTCACATCTCCATTTTTTTTTTAATACACATTACGTTTTTCTAATGCAAAAAGTTGCAACGTATTCGTATGGACACTGGGTTTGCCCAGAATTATCCCGAAATTTGCCCTTAAGGCTACTTTTACACTAGCGTCATACGACGCACGTAGCAATGCGTTGTTTTGCAGAAAAAACGCATCCTGCAAAGTTGTCTGCAGGATGCGTTTTTTCTCCATAGGCTTGTATTAGCGACGCATTGCCACACGTCGCAACCGTCGTGCTGCGTCGGACCGTCGGCACCAAAAACGTTGCTTGTAACGTTTTTTGGTGCGTTGTGTCTGCCATTTCCGACCGCGCATGCGCGACCGGAACTCCGTCCCCCCTCCTCCCCGCAACTCACAATGGGGCAGCGGATGCGTTGTAATAATGCATCCGCTGCCCCCGTTATGCTGCGTTGTGACAGGATGCGTCGGAACGTCGGCCCGACGCACTGCGACGGGCCGACGCTAGTGTGAAAGTAGCCTGAGGGGTTAAATTAAAGACCACCAATACCCTTTTTAATGGCAGCAGTAAAGGGTACTTAAAGGGAATCTGTTACCTACTTTTTCGTATATAAGCTTCGGCCACCGCCATTAGGTTCTTATCTACAGCATTCTGTAGATATGTAGAGTCTCCAAACGCGACATGGTGCCGCCATTGATTCCAGCCAATTTCACATTCAACAAGTCAAATGCTGCTCCCTCCCTTCTGAGCCCCGACGTGCGCCCAAACAGTGACATTCCCCCACATACAGGGTATCGGCGTACTCAGGAGAAATTGCACAACAAATTTTGTGGTCCATTTTCTCCTGATACCTTTGTGAAAAAAAAAAAAAAAAAATTGGTTCCAAAGTACATTTTTTGTGAACAAAGTAAAATGTTAATTTTTTTTCTTCCACATTGCTTTAGTTCTGGTGAAGCACCTGAAGGGTTAATAAACTTCTTGAATGTGGTTTTGTGTACCTCCTGGGGTGCAGATTGTAGAATGGTGTCACTTTGGGTATTTTGTCTTATATTGACCCCCCAAACTCACTTCAAGTGTGAGATGGTCCCTAAAAAAAATGGTTTTGCAAATTTTGTTGGAAAATTGAGAAAATCGCTGGTCAACTTTAAACCCTTATAACTTCCAAACAAAAAAAAATGGTTTCCAAAATTTTGCTGATGTAGACATGTGGGAAATGTTATTTATTAAGAAATTGTGTGACACCACTCTCTGATTTAAGGGTACAAAAATTGTAAAATTTTAACATTTTTTGCCAAATTAATGCTTTTTTTCCCATAAATAAACACTAGTTATATCGAAGAAATTTCACCACTAACATGAAGTACAATCAGAATCAGCGGGATCCATAGAAGCGTTCCAGAGCTATAACCTCATAAAGTGACAGTGGTCAGAATTGTAAAAATTTGCCTGGTCATTAAGTACCAAATTGGCTCTGGCACTAAGGAGTTAAAACATTGTGTTT
This sequence comes from Ranitomeya imitator, assembly GCF_032444005.1. NCBI lineage: Eukaryota > Metazoa > Chordata > Amphibia > Anura > Dendrobatidae > Ranitomeya > Ranitomeya imitator. Next base: position 779,602,386 of record NC_091282.1, on the reverse strand, counting down.
TATGTTTGCATCTTTTAGCTAAGTTTCATTTCTTTGTATCCATATTTCTGTCGCATTAAATAGACAGCAATACAGTTATTCCCTTACTAAAAATAAATATGAAACAAAAATAAATCTGCATTGTGCCTGCAATTCCCAGCGAGTCACACAAGGTGGCGATGTCACCACAGGCTGCAATTCCCAGTGTTCCAAGTGCGGTGGCGCTGTCATCATTGGCTGCAATTCCCAGTGTTCCACACGTGGTGGCGCTGTCATCCCTTACCGCAGTTCCCTTGCACCCACAGAAGGGGGCACAGCGCTGTCACTGTCCGGCCGGCAGCGGCTCTTCTCCCGGCGCCTGTGTTCGGGCCCGGGCGCTGCTGTCAGATATGGCCGCTAAGAAGGCCGGATCGCGGCTGGAGGTGGAGATCGAGCGCTGCCGCTCCGAGTGCCTGTGGGACCGGATCCATGAGCTCGTCAAGCAGCTCTCCGCCAAGCTCATCTCTAACGGTACGGACCGCAAGGAAAGGCCGGGGATGCAAGTGCGGCCTCCAGGTGTCGGTGCTAGAGGCGGTTCCGGGGTCATCCACAGAGGGGGCACGAGTGTCTGACACTAGAGATGCGCGGGGATCAGCAGTGTGCCCCCTGTATATATGACCCTGTACACACAACCCTGTATATAGGAGCATAGGAGAGAAGTGTGCTCCCTGACATCACTGTGCCCCTGTATATATGACCCTGTACACACCACCCTGTATACAGGAGCATAGGAGAGAAGTGTGCGCCCCCTGACGTCACTGTGCCCCTGTATATATGGCCATGTACACACAACCCTGTATATAGGAGCATAGGAGAGAAGTGTGCGCCCCCTGACATCACTGTGCCCCTGTATATATGACCCTGTACACACAACCCTGTATACAGGAGCATAGGAGAGAAGTGTGCGCCCCCTGACATCACTGTGCCCCTGTATATATGACCCTGTACACACAACCCTGTATACAGGAGCATAGGAGAGAAGTGTGCGCCCCCTGACGTCACTGTGCCCCTGTATATATGACCCTGTACACACAACCCTGTATACAGGAGCATAGGAGAGAAGTGTGCGCCCCCTGACGTCACTGTGCCCCTGTATATATGACCCTGTACACACAACCCTGTATACAGGAGCATAGGAGAGAAGTGTGCGCTCCCTGACATCACTGTGCCCCTGTATATATGACCCTGTACACACAACCCTGTATACAGGAGCATAGGAGAGAAGTGTGCGCTCCCTGACATCACTGTGCCCCTGTATATATGGCCATGTACACACAACCCTGTATATAGGAGCATAGGAGAGAAGTGTGCTCCCTGACATCACTGTGCCCCTGTATATATGACCCTGTACACACAACCCTGTATACAGGAGCATAGGAGAGAAGTGTGCGCCCCCTGACGTCACTGTGCCCCTGTATATATGGCCATGTACACACAACCCTGTATACAGGAGCATAGGAGAGAAGTGTGCGCTCCCTGACATCACTGTGCCCCTGTATATATGACCCTGTACACACAACCCTGTATACAGGAGCATAGGAGAGAAGTGTGCGCCCCCTGACGTCACTGTGCCCCTGTATATATGGCCATGTACACACAACCCTGTATACAGGAGCATAGGAGAGAAGTGTGCTCCCTGACATCACTGTGCCCCTGTATATATGACCCTGTACACACAACCCTGTATACAGGAGCATAGGAGAGAAGTGTGCGCCCCCTGACGTCACTGTGCCCCTGTATATATGGCCATGTACACACAACCCTGTATACAGGAGCATAGGAGAGAAGTGTGTGCTCCCTGACATCACTATGCCCCTGTATATATGACCCTGTACACACAACCCTGTATATAGGAGCATAGGAGAGAAGTGTGCGCCCCCTGACATCACTGTGCCCCTGTATATATGACCCTGTACACACCACCCTGTATACAGGAGCATAGGAGAGAAGTGTGCGCTCCCTGACATCACTGTGCCCCTGTATATATGGCCCTGTACACACCACCTGTATACAGGAGCATAGGAGAGAAGTGTGTGCTCCCTGACATCACTGTGCCCCTGTATATATGACCCTGTACAGACCACCCTGTATACAGGAGCAGAGGAGAGAAGTGTGTGCTCCCTGACATCACTGTGCCCCTGTATATATGACCCTGTACACACCACCCTGTATACAGGAGCATAGGAGAGAAGTGTGTGCTCCCTAACATCACTGTGCCCCTGTATATATGACCCTGTACACACAACCCTGTATACAGGAGCAGAGGAGAGAAGTGTGCGCCCCCTGACATCACTATGCCCCTGTATATATGACCCTGTACACACAACCCTGTATACAGGAGTATAGGAGAGAAGTGTGCGCCCCCTGACGTCACTGTGCCCCTGTATATATGGCCATGTACACACAACCCTGTATACAGGAGCATAGGAGAGAAGTGTGTGCTCCCTGACATCACTATGCCCCTGTATATATGACCCTGTACACACAACCCTGTATATAGGAGCATAGGAGAGAAGTGTGCGCCCCCTGACATCACTGTGCCCCTGTATATATGACCCTGTACACACCACCCTGTATACAGGAGCATAGGAGAGAAGTGTGCGCTCCCTGACATCACTGTGCCCCTGTATATATGGCCCTGTACACACCACCTGTATACAGGAGCATAGGAGAGAAGTGTGTGCTCCCTGACATCACTGTGCCCCTGTATATATGACCCTGTACACACAACTCTGTATACAGGAGCATAGGAGAGAAGTGTGTGCTCCCTGACATCACTGTGCCCCTGTATATATGACCCTGTACAGACCACCCTGTATACAGGAGCAGAGGAGAGAAGTGTGCGCCCCCTGACATCACTGTACCCCTGTATATATGGCCCTGTACACACAACCCTGTATACAGGAGCAGAGGAGAGAAGTGTGTGCTCCCTGACATCACTATGCCCCTGTATATATGACCCTGTACACACAACCCTGTATACAGGAGCAGAGGAGAGAAGTGTGCGCCCCCTGACATCACTGTACCCCTGTATATATGACCCTGTACACACAACCCTGTATACAGGAGCAGAGGAGAGAAGTGTGCGCTCCCTGACATCACTGTGCCCCTGTATATATGACCCTGTACACACAACCCTGTATACAGGAGCAGAGGAGAGAAGTGTGCGCCCCCTGACATCACTGTGCCCCTGTATATATGACCCTGTACACACAACCCTGTATATAGGAGTGAAGTGTGCGCCCCCTGACATCACTATGCCCCTGTATATATGACCCTGTACACACAACCCTGTATATAGGAGCATAGGAGAGAAGTGTGCGCTCCCTGACATCACTGTGCCCCTGTATATATGGCCCTGTACACATCACCCTGTATACAAGAGCATAGGAGAGAAGTGTGCGCCCCCTGACATCACTGTGCCCCTGTATATATGACCCTGTACACACAACCCTGTATACAGGAGCATAGGAGAGAAGTGTGCGCCCCCTGACATCACTGTGCCCCTGTATATATGACCCTGTACACACAACCCTGTATACAGGAGCAGAGGAGAGAAGTGTGTGCTCCCTGACATCACTATGCCCCTGTATATATGACCCTGTACACACAACCCTGTATACAGGAGCATAGTAGAGAAGTGTGCGCTCCCTGACATCACTGTACCCCTGTATATATGGCCCTGTACACATCACCCTGTATACAGGAGCAGAGGAGAGAAGTGTGTGCTCCCTGACATCACTGTGCCCTTGTATATATGACCCTGTACAGACAACCCTGTATACAGGAGCATAGGAGAGAAGTGTGCGCTCCCTGACATCACTGTGCCCCTGTGTATATGACCCTGTACACACAACCCTGTATACAGGAGCAGAGGAGAGAAGTGTGCGCTCCCTGACATCACTATGCCCCTGTATATATGACCCTGTACACATCACCCTGTATACAGGAGCATAGGAGAGAAGTGTGCGCTCCCTGACATCACTATGCCCCTGTATATATGACCCTGTACACACAACCCTGTATATAGGAGCATAGGAGAGAAGTGTGCGCCCCCTGACATCACTGTGCCCCTGTATATATGACCCTGTACACACAACCCTGTATACAGGAGCAGAGGAGAGAAGTGTGCGCTCCCTGACATCACTATGCCCCTGTATATATGACCCTGTACACACAACCCTGTATATAGGAGCATAGGAGAGAAGTGTGCGCTCCCTGACATCACTATGCCCCTGTATATATGACCCTGTACACACAACCCTGTATATAGGAGCATAGGAGAGAAGTGTGCGCCCCCTGACATCACTGTGCCCCTGTATATATGACCCTGTACACACAACCCTGTATACAGGAGCAGAGGAGAGAAGTGTGTGCTCCCTGACATCACTATGCCCCTGTATATATGACCCTGTACACACAACCCTGTATACAGGAGCAGAGGAGAGAAGTGTGCGCTCCCTGACATCACTGTGCCCCTGTATATATGACCCTGTACAGACAACCCTGTATACAGGAGCATAGGAGAGAAGTGTGCGCTCCCTGACATCACTATGCCCCTGTATATATGACCCTGTACACACAACCCTGTATATAGGAGCATAGGAGAGAAGTGTGTGCTCCCTGACATCACTGTGCCCCTGTATATATGACCCTGTACAGACAACCCTGTATACAGGAGCATAGGAGAGAAGTGTGCGCCCCCTGACATCACTGTGCCCCTGTATATATGACCCTGTACACACAACCCTGTATACAGGAGCAGAGGAGAGAAGTGTGTGCTCCCTGACATCACTGTGCCCCTGTATATATGACCCTGTACACACAACCCTGTATATAGGAGCATAGGAGAGAAGTGTGCGCCCCCTGACATCACTGTGCCCCTGTATATATGACCCTGTACACACAACCCTGTATATAGGAGTGAAGTGTGCGCCCCCTGACATCACTATGCCCCTGTATATATGACCCTGTACACACAACCCTGTATATAGGAGCATAGGAGAGAAGTGTGTGCTCCCTGACATCACTGTGCCCCTGTATATATGACCCTGCACACACAACCCTGTATACAGGAGCAGAGGAGAGAAGTGTGTGCTCCCTGACATCACTGTGCCCCTGTATATATGACCCTGTACACACAACCCTGTATACAGGAGCAGAGGAGAGAAGTGTGTGCTCCCTGACATCACTATGCCCCTGTATATATGACCCTGTACACACAACCCTGTATACAGGAGCAGAGGAGAGAAGTGTGCGCCCCCTGACATCACTGTACCCCTGTATATATGGCCCTGTACACACAACCCTGTATACAGGAGCAGAGGAGAGAAGTGTGCGCTCCCTGACATCACTGTGCCCCTGTATATATGACCCTGTACACACAACCCTGTATACAGGAGCAGAGGAGAGAAGTGTGTGCTCCCTGACATCACTGTGCCCCTGTATATATGACCCTGTACACACAACCCTGTATATAGGAGCATAGGAGAGAAGTGTGCGCCCCCTGACATCACTGTGCCCCTGTATATATGACCCTGTACACACAACCCTGTATCTAGGAGTGAAGTGTGCGCCCCCTGACATCACTATGCCCCTGTATATATGACCCTGTACACACAACCCTGTATATAGGAGCATAGGAGAGAAGTGTGCGCTCCCTGACATCACTGTGCCCCTGTATATATGGCCCTGTACACATCACCCTGTATACAGGAGCATAGGAGAGAAGTGTGCGCCCCCTGACATCACTGTGCCCCTGTATATATGACCCTGTACACACAACCCTGTATACAGGAGCATAGGAGAGAAGTGTGCGCCCCCTGACATCACTGTGCCCCTGTATATATGACCCTGTACACACAACCCTGTATACAGGAGCATAGGAGAGAAGTGTGCGCCCCCTGACATCACTGTGCCCCTGTATATATGACCCTGTACACACCACCCTGTATACAGGAGCATAGGAGAGAAGTGTGTGCTCCCTGACATCACTGTGCCCCTGTATATATGACCCTGTACACACAACCCTGTATACAGGAGCATAGGAGAGAAGTGTGTGCTCCCTGACATCACTGTGCCCCTGTATATATGACCCTGTACACACAGCTCTGTATACAGGAGCAGAGGAGAGAAGTGTGTGCCCCCTGACATCACTGTACCCCTGTATATATGGCCCTGTACACACAACCCTGTATACAGGAGCAGAGGAGAGAAGTGTGTGCTCCCTGACATCACTGTGCCCCTGTATATATGACCCTGTACACACAACCCTGTATATAGGAGCATAGGAGAGAAGTGTGCGCCCCCTGACATCACTGTGCCCCTGTATATATGACCCTGTACACACAACCCTGTATATAGGAGTGAAGTGTGCGCCCCCTGACATCACTATGCCCCTGTATATATGACCCTGTACACACAACCCTGTATATAGGAGCATAGGAGAGAAGTGTGCGCTCCCTGACATCACTGTGCCCCTGTATATATGGCCCTGTACACATCACCCTGTATACAAGAGCATAGGAGAGAAGTGTGCGCCCCCTGACATCACTGTGCCCCTGTATATATGACCCTGTACACACAACCCTGTATACAGGAGCATAGGAGAGAAGTGTGCGCCCCCTGACATCACTGTGCCCCTGTATATATGACCCTGTACACACAACCCTGTATACAGGAGCAGAGGAGAGAAGTGTGTGCTCCCTGACATCACTATTCCCCTGTATATATGACCCTGTACACACAACCCTGTATACAGGAGCATAGGAGAGAAGTGTGCGCTCCCTGACATCACTGTACCCCTGTATATATGGCCCTGTACACATCACCCTGTATACAGGAGCAGAGGAGAGAAGTGTGTGCTCCCTGACATCACTGTGCCCCTGTATATATGACCCTGTACAGACAACCCTGTATACAGGAGCATAGGAGAGAAGTGTGCGCTCCCTGACATCACTGTGCCCCTGTGTATATGACCCTGTACACACAACCCTGTATACAGGAGCAGAGGAGAGAAGTGTGCGCTCCCTGACATCACTATGCCCCTGTATATATGACCCTGTACACATCACCCTGTATACAGGAGCATAGGAGAGAAGTGTGCGCTCCCTGACATCACTATGCCCCTGTATATATGACCCTGTACACACAACCCTGTATATAGGAGCATAGGAGAGAAGTGTGCGCCCCCTGACATCACTGTGCCCCTGTATATATGACCCTGTACACACAACCCTGTATACAGGAGCAGAGGAGAGAAGTGTGTGCTCCCTGACATCACTGTGCCCCTGTATATATGACCCTGTACACACAACCCTGTATATTGGAGCATAGGAGAGAAGTGTGCGCTCCCTGACATCACTGTGCCCCTGTATATATGACCCTGTACACACAACCCTGTATACAGGAGCAGAGGAGAGAAGTGTGCGCTCCCTGACATCACTGTGCCCCTGTATATATGACCCTGTACACACAACCCTGTATACAGGAGCATAGGAGAGAAGTGTGCGCTCCCTGACATCACTGTGCCCCTGTATATATGACCCTGTACACACAACCCTGTATACAGGAGCATAGGAGAGAAGTGTGCGCTCCCTGACATCACTGTGCCCCTGTATATATGACCCTGTACACACAACCCTGTATACAGGAGCATAGGAGAGAAGTGTGCGCTCCCTGACATTACTGTGCCCCTGTGTATATGACCCTGTACACACAACCCTGTATATAGGAGTATAGGAGAGAAGTGTGTGTTCCCTGACATCACTGTGCCCCTGTATATATGACCCTGTACACACAACCCTGTATACAGGAGCAGAGGAGAGAAGTGTGCGCTCCCTGACATCACTGTGCCCCTGTATATATGACCCTGTACACACAACCCTGTATACAGGAGCATAGGAGAGAAGTGTGTGCTCCCTGACATCACTGTGCCCCTGTGTTATGTTTGCTAATGACAGGTGTTATGAAGGCAATCCAGAAACACAGTGTGCTTAGCGATCAGAGCGCACACAGTGATCTGACAAATACCCAAAACTACAAGAACGAGCTCTGAGACGTGGAAACTCTGTAGACTGCACACCTGATCCTATCCTAAACACAACTAAAAGCGGCTGTGGATTGCGCCTAACAACTACCTAGGCAACTCGGCACAGCCTAAGAAACTAGCTAGCCTGAAGATAGAAAAATAGGCCTGACTTGCCCCAGAGAAATTCCCCAAAGGAAAAGGCAGCCCCCCACATATAATGACTGTGAGTAAGATGAAAAGACAAAACGTAGGGATGAAATAGATTCAGCAAAGTGGGGCCCGATATTCTAGGACAGAGCGAGGACAGTAAAGCGAACTTTGCAGTCTACAAAAAACCCTAAAGCAAAACCACGCAAAGGGGCAAAAAAAAACCACCGGGCCGAACTAACGGCACGGCGGTACACCCTTTGCGTCTCAGAGCTTCCAGCAAAACAAAAGACAAGCTGGACAGAAAAAAGGCAACAAAAAAACAAAAAGCACTTAGCTATACAGAGCAGCAGGTCACAGGAACAATCAGGAGAAGCTCAGATCCAACACTGAAACATTGACAAGGAGCAAGGATAGCAGCATCAGGCGGAGTTAAGTAATGAAGCAGTTAACGAGCTCACCAGAACACCTGAGGGAGGAAGCTCAGAAGCTGCAGTACCACTTGTGACCACAGGAGTGAATTCAGCCACAGAATTCACAACAGTACCCCCCCCTTGAGGAGGGGTCACCGAACCCTCACCAGAGCCCCCAGGCCGACCAGGATGAGCCGCATGAAAGGCACGAACAAGATCGGAAGCATGAACATCAGAGGCAAAAACCCAGGAATTATCTTCCTGAGCATAACCCTTCCATTTAACCAGATACTGGAGTTTCCGTCTAGAAACACGAGAATCCAAAATCTTCTCCACAATATACTCCAATTCCCCCTCCACCAAAACCGGGGCAGGAGGCTCAACAGATGGAACCATAGGTGCCACGTATCTCCGCAACAACGACCTATGGAATACATTATGTATGGAAAAGGAGTCTGGGAGGGTCAAACGAAAAGACACAGGATTGAGAACCTCAGAAATCCTATACGGACCAATAAAACGAGGTTTAAATTTAGGAGAGGAAACCTTCATAGGAATATGACGAGAAGATAACCAAACCAGATCCCCAACACGAAGTCGGGGACCCACACGGCGTCTGCGATTAGCGAAAAGTTGAGCTTTCTCCTGGGACAAGATCAAATTGTCCACTACCTGAGTCCAGATCTGCTGCAATCTATCCACCACAGAATCCACACCAGGACAGTCCGAAGACTCAACCTGTCCTGAAGAGAAACGAGGATGGAACCCAGAATTGCAAAAAAATGGAGAAACCAAGGTAGCCGAGCTGGCCCGATTATTAAGGGCGAACTCAGCCAACGGCAAAAAGGACACCCAATCATCCTGGTCTGCAGAAACAAAACATCTCAGATATGTTTCCAAGGTCTGATTGGTTCGTTCGGTCTGGCCATTAGTCTGAGGATGGAAAGCCGAGGAAAAGGATAGGTCAATGCCCATCCTACCACAAAAGGCTCGCCAGAACCTTGAAACAAACTGGGAACCTCTGTCAGAAACAATATTCTCAGGAATGCCATGCAACCGAACCACATGCTGAAAGAACAAAGGTACCAAATCAGAGGAGGAAGGCAATTTAGCCAAGGGCACCAGATGGACCATTTTAGAAAAGCGATCACAGACCACCCAAATGACTGACATCTTTTGAGAAACGGGAAGGTCAGAAATGAAATCCATCGAAATATGTGTCCAAGGCCTCTTTGGGACCGGCAAGGGCAAAAGCAACCCACTGGCACGAGAACAGCAGGGCTTAGCCCTAGCACAAATCCCACAGGACTGCACAAAAGTACGTACATCCCGTGACAGAGATGGCCACCAGAAGGATCTAGCCACTAACTCTCTGGTACCAAAGATTCCAGGATGACCAGCCAACACCGAACAATGAAGTTCAGAGATAAGTTTATTAGTCCACCTATCAGGGACGAACAGTTTCTCTGCTGGACAACGATCAGGTTTATTCGCCTGAAATTTTTGCAGCACCCGCCGCAAATCAGGGGAGATGGCAGACACAATGACTCCTTCCTTGAGGATACCCGCTGGCTCAGATAAACCCGGAGAGTCGGGCACAAAACTCCTAGACAGAGCATCCGCCTTCACATTTTTAGAGCCCGGAAGGTACGAAATCACAAAGTCGAAGCGGGCAAAAAATAACGACCAACGGGCCTGTCTAGGATTCAAGCGCTTGGCAGACTCGAGATAAGTCAAGTTCTTATGATCAGTCAATACCACCACGCGATGCTTAGCTCCTTCAAGCCAATGACGCCACTCCTCGAATGCCCACTTCATGGCCAGCAACTCTCGATTGCCCACATCATAATTACGCTCAGCGGGCGAAAACTTCCTGGAAAAGAAAGCACATGGTTTCATCACTGAGCAATCAGAACCTCTCTGTGACAAAACCGCCCCTGCTCCAATCTCAGAAGCATCAACCTCGACCTGGAACGGAAGAGAAACATCTGGCTGACACAACACAGGGGCAGAACAAAAACGACGCTTCAACTCCTGAAAAGCTTCCACAGCAGCAGAAGACCAATTAACCAAATCAGCACCCTTCTTGGTCAAATCGGTCAATGGTTTGGCAATGCTAGAAAAATTACAGATGAAGCGACGATAAAAATTAGCAAAGCCCAGGAACTTTTGCAGACTTTTCAGAGATGTCGGCTGAATCCAATCCTGGATGGCTTGGACCTTAACTGGATCCATCTCGATAGTAGAAGGGGTAAAGATGAACCCCAAAAATGAAACTTTCTGCACACCGAAGAGACACTTTGATCCCTTCACAAACAAAGAGTTAGCACGCAGGACCTGAAAAACCATTCTGACCTGCTTCACATGAGACTCCCAATCATCTGAGAAGATCAAAATGTCATCCAAGTAAACAATCAGGAATTTATCCAGATACTCACGGAAGATGTCATGCATAAAAGACTGAAACACAGATGGAGCATTGGCAAGTCCGAACGGCATCACTAGATACTCAAAATGACCCTCGGGCGTATTGAATGCAGTTTTCCATTCATCTCCTTGCCTGATTCTCACCAGATTATACGCACCACGAAGATCTATCTTAGTGAACCAACTAGCCCCCTTAATCCGAGCAAACAAGTCAGATAACAATGGCAAGGGATACTGAAATTTAACAGTGATCTTATTAAGAAGGCGGTAATCAATACACGGTCTCAGCGAACCATCCTTCTTGGCTACAAAGAAGAACCCTGCTCCCAGTGGTGATGACGATGGGCGAATATGTCCCTTCTCCAGGGATTCCTTCACATAACTGCGCATAGCGGCGTGTTCGGGCACGGATAAATTAAATAATCGACCTTTAGGGAATTTACTACCAGGAATCAAATTGATAGCACAATCACAATCCCTATGCGGAGGTAGAGCATCGGACTTGGGCTCTTCAAATACATCCTGATAATCAGACAAGAACTCTGGGACCTCAGAAGGGGTGGATGACGAAATCGACAAAAATGGAACATCACCATGTACCCCCTGACAACCCCAGCTGGATACCGACATGGAATTCCAATCCAATACTGGATTATGGGTTTGTAGCCATGGCAACCCCAACACGACCACATCATGCAGATTATGCAACACCAGAAAGCGAATAACTTCCTGATGTGCAGGAGCCATGCACATGGTCAGCTGGGCCCAGTATTGAGGTTTATTCTTGGCCAAAGGTGTAGCATCAATTCCTCTCAATGGAATAGGACACCGCAAAGGCTCCAAGAAAAACCCACAACGTTTAGCATAATCCAAATCCATCAGATTCAGGGCAGCGCCCGAATCCACAAACGCCATGACAGAAAACGACGACAAAGAGCATATCAAGGTAATGGACAGAAGGAATTTGGACTGTACAGTACCAATGACGGCAGACCTAGCGGACCGCTTAGTGCGCTTAGGACAATCAGAAATAGCATGAGTGGAATCACCACAGTAGAAACACAGACCATTCAGACGTCTGTATTCCTGCCGTTCAACTCTAGTCATAGTCCTATCGCATTGCATAGGCTCAGGTTTAACCTCAGGCAGTACCGCCAAATGGTGCACAGATTTACGCTCGCGCAAGCGTCGACCGATCTGAATGGCCAAAGACAAAGACTCATTCAAACCAGCAGGCATAGGAAATCCCACCATGACATCCTTAAGAGCCTCAGAGAGACCCTTTCTGAACAAAGCTGCCAGCGCAGATTCATTCCACTGAGTGAGTACTGACCATTTCCTAAATTTCTGACAATATACTTCTATATCATCCTGACCCTGGCACAAAGCCAGCAAATTTTTCTCAGCCTGATCCACTGAATTAGGCTCATCGTACAGCAATCCGAGCGCCAGGAAAAACGCATCGACACTACTCAATGCAGGGTCTCCTGGCGCAAGAGAAAATGCCCAGTCTTGAGGGTCGCCGCGCAAAAAAGAAATAATAATCAAAACCTGTTGAATAGGATTACCAGAAGAATGAGGTTTCAAGGCCAGAAATAGCTTACAATTATTTTTGAAACTTAGAAACTTAGTTCTAGCTCCAAAAAACAAATCAGGAATAGGAATTCTTGGTTCTAACATAGATTTCTGATCAATAGTATCTTGAATTTTTTGTACATTTATAACGAGATTATCTATTGAAGAGCACAGACCCTGAATATCCATGTCCACACCTGTGTCCAGAATCACCCAAATGTCTAGGGGGGAAAAAAAAAAGTGAACACAGAGCAGAAAAAAAAAAAAAAAAAAAAAGTCAGAACTTTTTCTTTCCCTCTATTGAGAATCATTAGTTGGCTCCTTGTACTGTTATGTTTGCTAATGACAGGTGTTATGAAGGCAATCCAGAAACACAGTGTGCTTAGCGATCAGAGCGCACACAGTGATCTGACAAATACCCAAAAATACAAGAACGAGCTCTGAGACGTGGAAACTCTGTAGACTGCACAGCTGATCCTATCCTAAACACAACTAAAAGCGGCTGTGGATTGCGCCTAACAACTACCTAGGCAACTCGGCACAGCCTAAGAAACTAGCTAGCCTGAAGATAGAAAAATAGGCCTGACTTGCCCCAGAGAAATTCCCCAAAGGAAAAGGCAGCCCCCCACATATAATGACTGTGAGTAAGATGAAAAGACAAAACGTAGGGATGAAATAGATTCAGCAAAGTGGGGCCCGATATTCTAGGACAGAGCGAGGACAGTAAAGCGAACTTTGCAGTCTACAAAAAACCCTAAAGCAAAACCACGCAAAGGGGCAAAAAAAAACCACCGTGCCGAACTAACGGCACGGCGGTACACCCTTTGCGTCTCAGAGCTTCCAGCAAAACAAAAGACAAGCTGGACAGAAAAAAGGCAACAAAAAAACAAAAAGCACTTAGCTATACAGAGCAGCAGGTCACAGGAACAATCAGGAGAAGCTCAGATCCAACACTGAAACATTGACAAGGAGCAAGGATAGCAGCATCAGGCGGAGTTAAGTAATGAAGCAGTTAACGAGCTCACCAGAACACCTGAGGGAGGAAGCTCAGAAGCTGCAGTACCACTTGTGACCACAGGAGTGAATTCAGCCACAGAATTCACAACACCCCTGTATATATGACCCTGTACACACAACCCTGTATACAGGAGCATAGGAGAGAAGTGTGCGCTCCCTGACATCACTATGCCCCTGTATATATGACCCTGTACACACAACCCTGTATACAGGAGCATAGGAGAGAAGTGTGCGCTCCCTGACATCACTATGCCCCTGTATATATGACCCTGTACACACAACCCTGTATACAGGAGCATAGGAGAGAAGTGTGCGCTCCCTGACATCACTGTGCCCCTGTATATATGACCCTGTACACACAACCCTGTATATAGGAGCATAGGAGAGAAGTGTGTGCTCCCTGACATCACTGTGCCCCTGTATATATGACCCTGTACACACAACCCTGTATACAGGAGCAGAGGAGAGAAGTGTGTGCTCCCTGACATCACTGTGCCCCTGTATATATGACCCTGTACACACAACCCTGTATACAGGAGCAGAGGAGAGAAGTGTGTGCTCCCTGACATCACTATGCCCCTGTATATATGACCCTGTACACACAACCCTGTATACAGGAGCATAGGAGAGAAGTGTGCGCTCCCTGACATCACTGTGCCCCTGTATATATGACCCTGTACACACAACCCTGTATATAGGAGCATAGGAGAGAAGTGTGTGCTCCCTGACATCACTGTGCCCCTGTATATATGACCCTGTACACACAACCCTGTATACAGGAGCAGAGGAGAGAAGTGTGTGCTCCCTGACATCACTATGCCCCTGTATATATGACCCTGTACACACAACCCTGTATACAGGAGCATAGGAGAGAAGTGTGCGCTCCCTGACATCACTGTGCCCCTGTATATATGACCCTGTACACACAACCCTGTATATAGGAGCATAGGAGAGAAGTGTGCGCCCCCTGACATCACTGTACCCCTGTATATATGACCCTGTACACACAACCCTGTATACAGGAGCATAGGAGAGAAGTGTGCGCCCCCTGACATCACTGTGCCCCTGTATATATGACCCTGTACACACAACCCTGTATACAGGAGCAGAGGAGAGAAGTGTGTGCTCCCTGACATCACTGTGCCCCTGTATATATGACCCTGTACACACAACCCTGTATACAGGAGCATAGGAGAGAAGTGTGCGCTCCCTGACATCACTATGCCCCTGTATATATGACCCTGTACACACAACCCTGTATACAGGAGCATAGGAGAGAAGTGTGCGCTCCCTGACATCACTGTGCCCCTGTATATATGACCCTGTACATACAACCCTGTATACAGGAGCATAGGAGAGAAGTGTGCGCTCCCTGACATCACTGTACCCCTGTATATATGACCCTGTACACATCACCCTGTATATAGGAGCATAGGAGAGAAGTGTGCGCCCCCTGACATCACTGTACCCCTGTATATATGACTCTGTACACACAACCCTGTATACAGGAGCATAGGAGAGAAGTGTGCGCCCCCTGACATCACTGTGCCCCTGTATATATGACCCTGTACACACAACCCTGTATATAGGAGCATAGGAGAGAAGTGTGCGCCCCCTGACATCACTGTACCCCTGTATATATGACCCTGTACACACAACCCTGTATATAGGAGTATAGGAGAGAAGTGTGCGCTCCCTGACATCACTGTGCCCCTGTATATATGACCCTGTACACACAACCCTGTATATAGGAGCATAGGAGAGAAGTGTGCGCTCCCTGACATCACTGTGCCCCTGTGTATATGACCCTGTACACACAACCCTGTATATAGGAGCATAGGAGAGAAGTGTGTGCTCCCTGACATCACTGTGCCCCTGTGTATATGACCCTGTACACACAACCCTGTATATAGGAGCATAGGAGAGAAGTGTGCGCTCCCTGACATTACTGTGCCCCTGTATATATGACCCTGTACACACAACCCTGTATACAGGAGCATAGGAGAGAAGTGTGCGCTCCCTGACATCACTATGCCCCTGTATATATGACCCTGTACACACAACCCTGTATACAGGAGCATAGGAGAGAAGTGTGCGCTCCCTGACATCACTATGCCCCTGTATATATGACCCTGTACACACAACCCTGTATACAGGAGCATAGGAGAGAAGTGTGCGCTCCCTGACATCACTGTGCCCCTGTATATATGACCCTGTACACACAACCCTGTATACAGGAGCAGAGGAGAGAAGTGTGCGCCCCCTGACATCACTGTGCCCCTGTGTATATGACCCTGTACACACAACCCTGTATATAGGAGCATAGGAGAGAAGTGTGCGCTCCCTGACATCACTGTGCCCCTGTGTATATGACCCTGTACACACAACCCTGTATATAGGAGCATAGGAGAGAAGTGTGTGCTCCCTGACATCACTGTGCCCCTGTATATATGACCCTGTACACACAACCCTGTATACAGGAGCATAGGAGAGAAGTGTGCGCTCCCTGACATCACTATGCCCCTGTATATATGACCCTGTACACACAACCCTGTATACAGGAGCATAGGAGAGAAGTGTGCGCTCCCTGACATCACTGTGCCCCTGTATATATGACCCTCTACACACAACCCTGTATACAGGAGCATAGGAGAGAAGTGTGTGCTCCCTGACATCACTGTGCCCCTGTATATATGACCCTGTACACACAACCCTGTATACAGGAGCATAGGAGAGAAGTGTGCGCTCCCTGACATCACTATGCCCCTGTATATATGACCCTGTACACACCACCCTGTATACAGGAGCATAGGAGAGAAGTGTGCGCTCCCTGACATCACTATGCCCCTGTATATATGACCCTGTACACACAACCCTGTATACAGGAGCATAGGAGAGAAGTGTGCGCTCCCTGACATCACTATGCCCCTGTATATATGACCCTGTACACACAACCCTGTATACAGGAGCATAGGAGAGAAGTGTGCGCTCCCTGACATCACTATGCCCCTGTATATATGACCCTGTACACACAACCCTGTATACAGGAGCATAGGAGAGAAGTGTGCGCTCCCTGACATCACTGTGCCCCTGTATATATGACCCTGTACACACAACCCTGTATATAGGAGCATAGGAGAGAAGTGTGCGCTCCCTGACATCACTGTGCCCCTGTGTATATGACCCTGTACACACAACCCTGTATATAGGAGCATAGGAGAGAAGTGTGCGCTCCCTGACATCACTGTGCCCCTGTGTATATGACCCTGTACACACAACCCTGTATATAGGAGCATAGGAGAGAAGTGTGTGCTCCCTGACATCACTGTGCCCCTGTATATATGACCCTGTACACACAACCCTGTATACAGGAGCATAGGAGAGAAGTGTGCGCTCCCTGACATCACTATGCCCCTGTATATATGACCCTGTACACACAACCCTGTATACAGGAGCATAGGAGAGAAGTGTGCGCTCCCTGACATCACTGTGCCCCTGTATATATGACCCTGTACACACAACCCTGTATACAGGAGCATTGGAGAGAAGTGTGTGCTCCCTGACATCACTGTGCCCCTGTATATATGACCCTGTACACACAACCCTGTATACAGGAGCATAGGAGAGAAGTGTGCGCTCCCTGACATCACTATGCCCCTGTATATATGACCCTGTACACACCACCCTGTATACAGGAGCATAGGAGAGAAGTGTGCGCTCCCTGACATCACTATGCCCCTGTATATATGACCCTGTACACACAACCCTGTATACAGGAGCATAGGAGAGAAGTGTGCGCTCCCTGACATCACTGTGCCCCTGTATATATGACCCTGTGCACACAACCCTGTATACAGGAGCACAGGAGAGAAGTGTGCGCTCCCTGACATCACTGTGCCCCTGTATATATGACCCTGTACACACCACCCTGTATACAGGAGCATAGGAGAGAAGTGTGCGCTCCCTGACATCACTATGCCCCTGTATATATGACCCTGTACACACAACCCTGTATATAGGAGCATAGGAGAGAAGTGTGCGCCCCCTGACATCACTGTACCCCTGTATATATGACCCTGTACACACAACCCTGTATATAGGAGCATAGGAGAGAAGTGTGCGCCCCCTGACATCACTGTACCCCTGTATATATGACCCTGTACACACAACCCTGTATACAGGAGCATAGGAGAGAAGTGTGCGCCCCCTGACATCACTGTAGCCCTGTATATATGACCCTGTACACACAACCCTGTATACAGGAGTATAGGAGAGAAGTGTGCGCTCCCTGACATCACTGTGCCCCTGTATATATGACCCTGTACACACAACCCTGTATATAGGAGCATAGGAGAGAAGTGTGCGCCCCCTGACATCACTGTACCCCTGTATATATGACCCTGTACACACAACCCTGTATACAGGAGCATAGGAGAGAAGTGTGCGCCCCCTGACATCACTGTAGCCCTGTATATATGACCCTGTACACACAACCCTGTATATAGGAGTATAGGAGAGAAGTGTGCGCTCCCTGACATCACTGTGCCCCTGTATATATGACCCTGTACACACAACCCTGTATATAGGAGCATAGGAGAGAAGTGTGCGCTCCCTGACATCACTGTGCCCTTGTGTATATGACCCTGTACACACAACCCTGTATATAGGAGCATAGGAGAGAAGTGTGTGCTCCCTGACAGCACTGTGCCCCTGTGTATATGACCCTGTACACACAACCCTGTATATAGGAGCATAGGAGAGAAGTGTGCGCTCCCTGACCTCACTGTGCCCCTGTGTATATGACCCTGTACACACAACCCTGTATATAGGAGCATAGGAGAGAAGTGTGTGCTCCCTGACATCACTGTGCCCCTGTATATATGACCCTGTACACACAACCCTGTATACAGGAGCAGAGGAGAGAAGTGTGCGCTCCCTGACATCACTGTGCCCCTGTATATATGACCCTGTACACACAACCCAGTATACAGGAGCATAGGAGAGAAGTGTGTGCTCCCTGACATCACAGTGCCCCTGTATATATGACCCTGTACACACAACCCTGTATACAGGAGCATAGGAGAGAAGTGTGCGCTCCCTGACATCACTGTGCCCCTGTATATATGACCCTGTACACACAACCCTGTATACAGGAGCATAGGAGAGAAGTGTGCGCTCCCTGACATCACTGTGCCCCTGTATATATGACCCTGTACACACAACCCTGTATACAGGAGCATAGGAGAGAAGTGTGTGCTCCCTGACATCACTGTGCCCCTGTATATATGACCCTGTACACACAACCCTGTATACAGGAGCATAGGAGAGAAGTGTGCGCTCCCTGACATCACTGTGCCCCTGTATATATGACCCTGTACACACCACCCTGAATACAGGAGCATAGGAGAGAAGTGTGCGCTCCCTGACATCACTATGCCCCTGTATATATGACCCTGTACACACAACCCTGTATACAGGAGCATAGGAGAGAAGAGTGCGCTCCCTGACATCACTGTGCCCCTGTATATATGGCCCTGTACACATCACCCTGTATACAGGAGCATAGGAGAGAAGTGTGCGCCCTCTGACATCACTGTGCCCCTGTATATATGGCCCTCTACACACAACTCTGTATACAGGAGCAGAGGAGAGAAGTGTGCGCCCCCTGACATCACTGTACCCCTGTTTATATGACCCCGTACACACAACCCTGTATACAGGAGCAGAGGAGAGAAGTGTGTGCTCCCTGACATCACTGTACCCCTGTATATATGACCCTGTACACACAACCCTGTATACAGGAGCATAGGAGAGAAGTGTGCGCTCCCTGACATCACTGTACCCCTGTATATATGACCCTGTACACACAACCCTGTATACAGGAGCAGAGGAGAGAAGTGTGTTCCCCCTGACATCACTATGCCCCTGTATATATGACCCTGTACACACAACCCTGTATACAGGAGCAGAGGAGAGAAGTGTGTTCCCCCTGACATCACTATGCCCCTGTATATATGACCCTGTACACACAACCCTGTATACAGGAGCAGAGGAGAGAAGTGTGTTCCCCCTGACATCACTATGCCCCTGTATATATGGCCCTGTACACATCACCCTGTATACAGGAGCATAGGAGAGAAGTGTGCGCCCCCTGACATCACTATGCCCCTGTATATGTGACCCTGTACACACAACCCTGTATACAGGAGTATAGGAGAGAAGTGTGCGCTCCCTGACATCACTGTACCCCTCTATATATGGCCCTGTACCCATCACCCTGTATACAGGAGCAGAGGAGAGAAGTGTGCGCTCCCTGACATCACTATGCCCCTGTATATATGACCCTGTACACACAACTCTGTATACAGGAACATAGGAGAGAAGTGTGCGCTCCCTGACATCACTGTGCCCCTGTATATTTGACCCTGTACACACCACCCTGTATACAGGAGTATAGGAGAGAAGTGTGCGCTCCCTGACATCACTGTGCCCCTGTATATATGGCCCTGTACACATCACCCTGTATACAGGAGCATAGGAGAGAAGTGTGCGCCCCCTCACATCACTGTGCCCTGTATATATGACCCTGTACACACAACCCTGTATACAGGAGCATAGGAGAGAAGTGTGCGCTCCCTGACATCACTATGCCCCTGTATATATGACCCTGTACACACAACCCTGTATACAGGAGCATAGGAGAGAAGTATGCGCCCTCTGACATCACTGTGCCCCTGTATATATGGCCCTGTACACACAACTCTGTATACAGGAGCAGAGGAGAGAAGTGTGCGCCCCTTGACATCACTGTACCCCTGTATATATGACCCCGTACACACAACCCTGTATACAGGAGCAGAGGAGAGAAGTGTGTGCTCCCTGACATCACTGTACCCCTGTATATATGACCCTGTACACACAACCCTGTATACAGGAGCATAGGAGAGAAGTGTGCGCTCCCTGACATCACTGTACCCCTGTATATATGACCCTGTACACACAACCCTGTATACAGGAGCAGAGGAGAGAAGTGTGCGCTCCCTGACATCACTGTGCCCCTGTATATATGACCCTGTACACACAACCCTGTATACAGGAGCATAGGAGAGAAGTGTGCGCCCCCTGACATCACTATGCCCCTGTATATATGACCCTGTACACACAACCCTGTATATAGGAGCATAGGAGAGAAGTGTGCGCTCCCTGACATCACTATGGCCCTGTACACATCACCCTGTATACAGGAGCATAGGAGAGAAGTGTGCGCCCCCTGACATCACTATGCCCCTGTATATGTGACCCTGTACACACAACCCTGTATACAGGAGTATAGGAGAGAAGTGTGCGCTCCCTGACATCACTGTACCCCTCTATATATGGCCCTGTACCCATCACCCTGTATACAGGAGCAGAGGAGAGAAGTGTGCGCTCCCTGACATCACTATGCCCCTGTATATATGACCCTGTACACACAACCCTGTATACAGGAGCATAGGAGAGAAGTGTGCGCTCCCTGACATCACTATGCCCCTGTATATATGAACCTGTACACACAACCCTGTATACAGGAGCATACGAGAGAAGTGTGCGCCCCCTGACATCACTATGCCCCTGTATATATGACCCTGTACACACAACCCTGTATACAGGAGCATACGAGAGAAGTGTGCGCTCCCTGACATCACTATGCCCCTGTATATATGGCCCTGTACACATCACCCTGTATACAGGAGCATAGGAGAGAAGTGTGCGCCCCCTGACATCACTATGCCCCTGTATATGTGACCCTGTACACACAACCCTGTATACAGGAGTATAGGAGAGAAGTGTGCGCTCCCTGACATCACTGTACCCCTCTATATATGGCCCTGTACCTATCACCCTGTATACAGGAGCAGAGGAGAGAAGTGTGCGCTCCCTGACATCACTATGCCCCTGTATATATGACCCTGTATACAGGAGCATAGGAGAGAAGTGTGCGCTCCCTGACATCACTATGCCCCTGTATATATGAACCTGTACACACAACCCTGTATACAGGAGCATAGGAGAGAAGTGTGCGCCCCCTGACATCACTGTGCCCCTGTATATATGACCCTGTACACACAACCCTGTATATAGGAGTATAGGAGAGAAGTGTGCGCTCCCTGACATCACTATGCCCCTGTATATATGACCCTGTACACACAACCCTGTATATAGGAGTATAGGAGAGAAGTGTGCGCTCCCTGACATCACTATGCCCCTGTATATATGACCCTGTACACATCACCCTGTATACAGGAGCATAGGAGAGAAGTGTGCGCTCCCTGACATCACTATGCCCCTGTATATATGACCCTGTACACACAACCCTGTATACAGGAGCATAGGAGAGAAGTGTGTGCTCCCTGACATCACTATGCCCCTGTATATATGACCCTGTACACACAACCCTGTATACAGGAGTATAGGAGAGAAGTGTGCGCCCCCTGACATTACTATACCCCTGTATATATGGCCCTGTACACATCACCCTGTATACAGGAGCATAGGAGAGAAGTGTGCGCCCCCTGACATCACTATGCCCCTGTATATATGACCCTGTACACACAACCCTGTATATAGGAGCAGAGGAGAGAAGTGTGCGCCCCCTGACATCACTATGCCCCTGTATATATGGCCCTGTATACACCACCCTGTATATAGGAGCAGAGGAGAGAAGTGTGCGCCCCCTGATATCACTGTGCCCCTGTATATATGGCCCTGTACACATCACCCTGTATGCAGGAGCATAGGAGAGAAGTGTGTGCCCCCTGACATCACTGTGCCCCTGTATATATGACCCTGTACACACAACCCTGTATACAGGAGCATAGGAGAGAAGTGTGCGCCCCCTGACGTCACTGTGCCCCTGTATATATGGCCATGTACACACCACCCTGTATACAGGA
This sequence comes from Ranitomeya imitator, assembly GCF_032444005.1. Lineage (NCBI taxonomy): Eukaryota > Metazoa > Chordata > Amphibia > Anura > Dendrobatidae > Ranitomeya > Ranitomeya imitator. Next base: position 779,579,827 of record NC_091282.1, on the reverse strand, counting down.
GCATAGGAGAGAAGTGTGCGCCCCCTGACGTCACTGTGCCCCTGTATATATGACCCTGTACACACCACCCTGTATACAGGAGCAGAGGAGAGAAGTGTGCGCCTCCTGACATCACTGTACCCCTGTATATATGGCCCTGTACACACAACCCTGTATACTGGAGCAGAGGAGAGAAGTGTGCGCCCCCTGATGTCACTGTGCCCCTGTATATATGACCCTGTACACACCACCCTGTATACAGGAGCAGAGGAGAGAAGTGTGCGCCCCCTGACATCACTGTACCCCTGTATATATGGCCCTGTACACACAACCCTGTATACTGGAGCAGAGGAGAGAAGTGTGCGCTCCCTGACATCACTGTGCCCCTGTATATATGGCCCTGTACACATCACCCTGTATACAGGAGCATAGGAGAGAAGTGTGCGCTCTCTGACATCACTGTGCCCCTGTATATATGGCCCTGTATACTCTACCCTGTATGTAGAGGAGCTGCGGAGACACCATCACGTGTTTCTCAACGCAGGCAGTGAATAGCCAGGCCTTTCCCCGGGAAGGAACAACCAAGGGAAGGGCAGCATCCAATAAAGGAAAACATCCAATAAAGGAAAACCACCTATGCCAAGCATGGTATCCATCCACAGACAGCTGTTTTGGGGGTTTTTGCCCCTCATCAGTCTGGAGTAGGAAACTGGCTATCAGGAGCAGTGCCTAGTAGAAAGTCTATAAAGGCACGGATGATTGACCTCGTGGAGACCAAAACATCCAACACCGCGGAGACACCATCACGTGTTTCTCAACGCAGTGATCCAGAACACTGCCCCCAAATATGCAAATACATGTAGAGGAGCTGCGGAGACACCATCACGTGTTTCTCAACGCAGGCAGTGAATAGCCAGGCCTTTCCCCGGGAAAGAACAACCGAGGGAAGGGAAGCATCCAATTAAGGAAAACATCCAATAAAGGAAAACCACCCATGCCTAGCATGGTATCCATCCACAGACAGCTGTTTCGGGGTTTTTGCCCCTCATCAGTGTGGAGAAGGAAACTGGCTATCAGGAGCAGTGCCGCCTAGTAGAAAGTCTATAAAGTCCTTTATAGACTTTCTACTAGGCACTGCTCCTGATAGTCAGTCCTTTATAGATTTTCTACTAGGCACTGCTCCTGATAGCCAGTTTCCTACTCCACACTGATGAGGGGCAAAAACCCCGAAACAGCTGTCTGTGTATGGATACCATGCTTAGGTGGTTTTCCTTTATTGGATGTTTTCCTTTATTGGATGCTGGCCTTCCCTTGGTTGTTCCTTCCCGGGGAAAGGCCTGGCTATTCACTGCCTGCGTTGAGAAACACGTGATGGTGTCTCCGCAGCTCCTCTACATGCATTTGCATATTTGTGGGCAGTGTTCTGGATCACTGCGTTGAGAAACACGTGATGGTGTCTCCGCGGTGTTGGATGTTTTGGTCTCCACGAGGTCAATCATCCGTGCCTTTATACTCTATCCTGTATACAGGAGCAGAGGAGAGACTTATGCGCCCCCTGACGTGACTGTGCCCCTGTACACAACCCCTGGCAAAAATTATGGAATCACCGGCCTTGGAGGATGTTCATTCAGTTGTTTAATTTTGTAGAAAAAAAAGCAGATCACAGACATGGCACAAAACTAAAGTCATTTCAAATGGCAACTTTCTGGCTTTAATAAACACTAAAAGAAATCAAGAACAAAAAATGTGGTAGTCCGTAATGGTTACTTTTTTTAACCAAGCAAGCAGGGGTTGTATATGACCCTGTACACACCACCTTGTATACAGGAGCAGAGGAGAGATGTGTGCGCCCCCTGACATCACTGTGCCCCTCTATATATGGCCCTGTACACACCACCTTGTATACAGGAGCAGAGGAGAGATGTGTGCGCCCCCTGACGTCACTGTGCCCCTGTATATATGGCCCTGTACACACCACCCTGTATACAGGAGCAGAGGAGAGATGTGTGCGCCCCCTGACGTCACTGTGCCCTTGTGTATATGGCCCTGTATACTCTACCCTGTATACAGGAGCAGAGGAGAGAAGTATGCGCCCCCGACATCACTGTGCCCCTGTATATACTAAAGTACACACCACCCTGTATACAGAAGCATAGGTGAGAAGTGTGTGCCCACTGACGTCACTGTGCCCCTGTGTATATGGCCCTGTACACACCACCTTGTATACAGGAGCAGAGGAGAGAAGTGTGCGCCCCCTGACATCACTGTACCCCTGTATATATGGCCCTGTACACACCACCCTGTATACAGAAGCAGGGGAGAGATGTGTGCGCTCACTGACTTCACTGTACTCTTGTATATATATAGCCCTGTATACACCACCCTGTATACAGAAGCAGAGGAGGGCAGTGTGCGCCCACATACGTTACTGTGCTCCTGTATATATGGCCCTGTACACACGACCCTTTATACATTAGTAGAGGATAGAAGTGTGCCCCCCCGATGTCACTGTTCCCCTGTATACAGCTCTGGCTAAAATTTAAGAGAGCACTGCACAGCTTTATAAAAATTCGCTTTTCTACATGTCAGAGAGGAATTCCATTCCAGTGTCAGTTGAATTCCAACCAGAGTACACCTAATACTACTTAATGTGCTTCTGATTAGGTGATCACCTGAACGAAATCGTATTTAACGAAAGAAAGTATAAAAAACACTTCTGTGGTGTTCACAATCCTCCTGCAATAGGACAAGCTGGATGGCAAAACAAGTGCTAGTAATATCCCAAAAGTAATAGGAATGAAAAAATAACTTTTAACCATGCCAATAGAGTTGAAAAGAAAAGTCTTGAGTGAGGAAAAGAAAGGCTCAATTCTGGCTTTCCTAGCAGAGGGACACAGTGAGTGTCATGTTGCCTCCATTCTTAAAATTTCTAAGATGGCAGTCCATTACAACAAGGTCAAGCAGCAGATATTGGTGACAACAAAGCTACAGACAGGCAGAAGGCGAAAACGACTCTCCTGTGACCGGGATGATCGTCATCTTATTCGAATGTCACTCAGCAATCGCAGGATGACATCAAGTAACCTACAAAAGGAATGGCAAATGGCAGCTGGGGTGAAGTGCACGGCAAGAACAGTTGTTAACAGGCTCCTAGATGCAGGACTCAAGTCATGTAAAGCTAGAAAAAAGCCTTTCATCAATGAGAAGCAAAGGAGATCCAGGCTGAAGTTGCCAAAGAACATAAGGATTGGACCATAGAGGACTGGAGTAAGGTAATCTTCTCTGATGAGTCTAATTTTCAGCTTTGCCCAACACCTTAATCTTTATTTAATCTGGTCGTTTAATGGTTAGATGGAGTCCTGGAGAGGCGTACAAGCCATAGTGTCTTGCACCCACTGTGAAATTTGGTGGAGGATCGGTGTTGATCTGGGGATGCTTCCGCAAGGCTGGAATTGGGCAGATTAATCTTTGCGAAGGACGTATGAATCAAGCCGCATACAAGGTTATCCTAGAAAAACAGTTGATTCCTTCTGCTCAGACAATGTTCCCCAACTCTGAGGACTGGTTTTTCCAGCAGGACAATGCGCCATGCCACACAGCTAGGTCAATCAAGGTGTGGATGAAGGACCACCACATCAAATCCCTGTCATGGCCAGCCCAATCGCCAGACCTGAACCCCTTTGAAAACCTCTGGAATGTGATCAAGAGAAAGACGGATAGTCACAAGGCATCAGACAAAGAAAAACTGCTTACATTTTTGTGCCAGAAGTGGCATAAGGTCACCCAAAAGCCATGTGAAAGCCGTGGAAAGCATGCCAGGATGCATGAAAGCTGTGATTAAGGCTGTGTGCACACGTTGCTGATTTTTTTGCGTTTTTTTTGCGTTTTCTCGCTTTAAAAACGCTATAAAACCGCAAAAAAAAACAATACATTATGCATCCCATCATTTAGAATGAGTTCCGCAATTTTTGTGCACACGATACGTTTTTTTCCGCAAAAAAAAACGCATTGCGGTAAAAAACGCAGCATGTTCATTAATTTTGCGGATTTTTTGCGGATTTCCCACTTAATAATGCATTGGGAAATGTCTGGAAAATCCCCCCAAAAAAGCGGTAAAAACGCACAAAAAACGCATGCAGATTTCTTGCAGAAAATTTCAGGTTTTTCTCAGGAAATTTCTGCAAGAAATCCTAAACGTGTGCACATAGCCTAAAAATCATGGTTTTCCACAAAATATTGATTTCTGAACTCTTCCTGAGTTACAGCATTAGTATTTGTTGTTTCTAAATGATTATGAACTTGTTTTCTTTGCATTATTTGAGGTCTGCAAGCAATGCATTTTTTTGTTATTTTGACAATTTCTCATTTTCGGAAAATACCGCATATACTGTACTCGAGTATAAGCTGACCCGAGTATAAGCCGACTCCCCCGTAATTTTGCCACAAAAAACTGGGAAAACTTAATGACTCAAGTATAAGCCTAGGATGGGAAATTCAGCAGATCCTGGTAAATGTCAAATGTAAAAATAGATACCAATAAAAGTAAAATAATTGAGACATCAGTTAAGTGTTTTTGAATATCCATATTGAATCAGGAGCCCCATATAATGCTCATACAGTTCATTATGGCCCCGTAAGATGCTCCATACAGTTTATGATGGGCTCCATAAGATGCTCCATATTAAAATATGCCCCATATAATTCTGCACAAATGTTGATTATGACCCAATAAAGATTCTCCATACAGATATTTGCCCCATATAATGCTGCACATGGCCCCATAAGATGATCCATAGAGATATTTGCGCCATATAATGCTGCACATGGCCCCATACAGATATTTGCCCCATATAATGCTGCACATAGCCCCATAAGATGCTCCATACAGATATTTGCCCCATATAATGCTGCACATGGCCCCATACAGATATTTGCCCCATATAATGCTGCACATAGCCCCATAAGATGCTCCATACAGATATTTGCCCCATATAATGCTGCACATGGCCCAATAAGATGCTCCATACAGATATTTGCCCCATATAACGCTGCACATAGCCCCATAAGATGCTCCATACAGATATTTGCCCCATATAACGCTGCACATGGTCCCATAAGATGCTCCATACAGATATTTGCCCCATATAACGCTGCACATGGCCCCATAAGATGCTCCATACAGATATTTGCCCCATATAACGCTGCACATGGTCCCATAAGATGCTCCATAGAGATATTTGCCCCATATAATTCTGCACATAGCCCATAAGATGCTCCATACAGATATTTGCCCCATATAATGCTGCACATGGCCCCATACAGATATTTGCCCTATATAATGCTGCACATAGCCCCATAAGATGCTCCATACAGATGTTTGCCCCATATAATGCTGCACATGGCCCCATAGATATTTGCCCCATATAATGCTGTACATGGCCCAATAAGATGCCCCATACAGATATTTGCCCCATGTAACGCTTCACATGGTCCCATAAGATGTTCCATACAGGCATTTGCCCCATATGCTGTTGCTGCGATTAAAAAAATAAAAAATTACATGCTCACCTCTCAGGCCCCCGGCACTTGCTATATTCACCTGCTCCCCGTTCCACCGCTGATCGCCGCTGTGTCTTTCCCGTCCTCCGGACTGGCGCTCAGGCAGAGGACGGCGCGCACTAATCGCGTCATCGCACCTTCTGACCTAGGGCAAATATCTATAGGGCCATGTGCAGCATTATATGGGGCAAATATCTGTATAGAGCATCTTATGGGGCCATGTGCAGCATTATATGGGGCAAATATCTGTATGGGGCCGTGTGCAGCATTATATGGGGCATCGAGTTATACTCATCTGCTCCTGGCGCAGTCCCTGCACGTCTGTTCCCCGGCACCAGCAGCTTCTCCCTGTATTGAGCGGTCACATGGTACCGCTCATTACAGTAATGAATATGCATCTCCACCCCTATGGAAGTGGAGTCGGGTCCATATTCATTACTGTAATGAGCGGTACCATGTGACCGCTCACTACAGGAAGAAGTTGCCAGGGACGTACAGGGACCGCGCCTGGAGCAGGTGAGTATTTTTACACAGCTCCGCTCCCCCTCCCCTGCCGACCCCTGGGTATGATTCGAGTATAAGCCGAGAGGGTTACTTTCAGCCCCAAAAAAGTTGGCTGAAAATCTCGGCTTATACTCGAGTATATACGGTAGAAAAAATTGGATTCCGGCTCAACAGGACTGGATTTTCCTTTTCTTTTTTCAAAAGAAAATATGGTGCATACAAAAGAAAAATTTACATGGTCGACATGTCCCAGTTGACTGGGCGAGTCCGGTGTCTGAGCCCCATGTGGATGAGCATAGAGCAACTAGGTGAGCTGGAATCATGTTTTTTTAAATAATTATTGCTTGGAACTTATAGAATAAAAAAGAACAATTTACATTTTACTCAAAAATATACCTATAAAGAGAAAAATAAGACAAACTGAAAATTTTGCAGTGGTCTCTTAATTTTTGCCAGAGCTTTATGTGTATACACACCTCCCTGATATCATGCCTGTGTACAGTACACTGCATAGCATATTGCTACAGTGAATGCAGTGCCTTGAAAAACTCTTCATACCCCATGAACCTTTACACTTTACTCCCACAGAAATAAGTGTATTACTGATATTTTATGTAACACCCACACAAAGTAACAAGTATTTGTGATGTGTAAAGGAAATGATACAAGGTTTGCTAAATAAAAAAATACATACCGTATATACTCGAGTATAAGCCGAGATTTTCAGCCCATTTTTTGTGGCTGAAAGTCCCCATCTCGGCTTATACTCCCGTCATACCTACTGCTGGCGCGGTCCCTGCACGTCCCTGCTTTTTCCAGCGCTGCAGATTCTTCCTGTACTGAGCGGTCACATGGCACCGCTCATTTCAGTAATGACTAAGCGGCTCCACCTCCCATAGAGGTGGAGCTGCATATTATTATTATTATTATTATTATTATTAATTTATATAGCCCCATTGATTCCATGGTGCTGTACATGAGAAGGGGTTACATACAAGTTACAAATATCACATACAGTAAACAAACTAACAATGACAGACTGATACAGAGGGGCGAGGACCCTGCCCTTGCGGGCTTACATTCTACAGGATGGTGGGGAAGGAGACAGTAGGTTGAGGGTTGCAGGAGCTCCGGTGTTTGTGAGGCGGTAGCTCCAGTAGTGGTGAGGAGGCAGCGGTGTCAGTGCAGGCTGTAGGCTTTCCTGAAGAGATGAGTTTTCAGGTTCCATCTGAAGGATCCGAATGTGTTCATTACTGTAATGAGCGGTAGCTGTGACCGCTCAATACAGGAAGAAGATGCAGCGCTGGAAGAAGCAGGGACTGCACAGCGCCAGCAGTAGGTGAGTACATGGGGAGGGGAGCGCTGCACTGCGCGATATTTACCGCTCCTCGTTCTGGTGCGGCTCTGTCTTCAGCATCCTCTGGCTGTGACGCTCAGGTCAGAGGGCGCGGTGACGTAGTCAGTGTGCGCCCTCTGCTGAACGTCAGTGCTGAAGACGGAGCCGCACGAGGAGCAGGTAAAAGTGCCGGGGGCCTGAGCGAAGAGAGGTGAGTATGTGATTTTTTTTTTTTATCGCAGCAAAAGCATATGGGGCAAGTGACTGTACGGAGCATCTTATGGGGCCATAACTCTTGTGCAGCACTATAAGGGGCAAGTGACTATACGGAGCATCTTATGGGGCCATAACACTTGTGCAGCACTATATGGAGCAAGTGACTGTATGGAGCATCTTATGGGGCCATAAAACTTGTGCAGCACTGTAAGGGACAAGTGGCTGTATGGAGCATCTTATGGGGCCATAAAACTTGTGCAGCACTATATGGGGCAAGTGACTGTACGGAGCATCTTATGGGGCCATAACGTTTGTGCAGCAATATATGGGGCAAGTGTCTGTATGGAGCATCTTATGGGGCCATAACACTTGTGCAGCACTATATGGGGTAAGTGACTGTACGAAGCATCTTATGGGGCCATAACGCTTGTGCAGCAATATATGGAGCAAGTGACTGTACGGAGCATCTTATGGGGCCATAACGCTTGTGCAGCACTATAGTGGGGCAAGTGACTGTATGGAGCATCTTATGGGGCCATAACGCTTGTGCAGCACTATATAGGGCAAGTGACTGTATGGAACATCTTATGGGGCCATAACGCTTGTGCAGCACTATATGGGGCAAGTGTCTGTATGGAGCATCTTATGGGGCCATAACACTTGTGCAGCACTATATTTGGCAAACGACTGTATGGATGATCCTATGGGACCATAACGTTTGTGCAGCAATTATATGTGGCAAGTGTCTGTATGGAGCATCTTATAGGGCCATAACGTTTGTGCAGCACTATATGGGGCAAATATCTCTATGGAGCATCTTATGGAGCCCTTATTACCCCTTATGCAGGATTATATGGGGCATATTTTAATATGGAGCATCTATTGGGGCCCATCAAACTTTATGGAGCATTATATGGGGCTCCTGATTCAATATGGATATTCAAAAACACTTAACCTACTGATGTCTCAATTAATTTTACTTTTATTGGTATCTATTTTTACTTTTGAAATTTACCGGTAGCTGCTGCATTTTCCACCCAGTTTTTTGTGGCAAAATTAGGAGGGTCGGCTTATACTCGGGTATATATGGTAAATCTGAACAGTGTGAGGTATTTATTTTCAGCCCCCTGTAGTCTGATCTACCTAAATAAAATCACTGAGTGACTAAACAGCCCCCCAAAGGTTTTTTTAACTCAAATAGATTTTTATTAAGTATAAAATCACAATAAACATTTTACAACAATACAGGGAATTTGAAAAGATATCTCCCACCACCCCTCCCCCCGCAATATATCCCAACTAGTGATGAGTGAATATACTCGTTACTCGAGATTTCCTGAGCACGCTCGGGGGTCCTCCAAGTATTTTGTAGTGCTCGGAGATTTAGTTTTTCTTGCCGCAGCTGAATGATTTACATCTGTTAGCCAGCATAAGTACATGTGGGGATTCCCTAGCAACCAGGCAACCCCCACATGTACTTATGCTGGCTAACAGATGTAAATCATTCAGCTGCGGCAATAAAAACTACATTTCCGAGCACTAAAAAATACTCTGAGGACACCCGAGCATGCTCAGGAAGTCTCGAGTAACGAGTATATTCGCTCATCACTAAGGCTATGTGCACACGTTGCGGTTTTTACCGCGGAACCGCGGCGATTTTGATGCTGCGGGTCCGCAGCAGTTTCCATTGCGTTTACAGTAACCTGTAAACCCTATGGAAACCGCAAACCGCTGTGCACATGCTGTGGGAAAAACCACGCAGAAACGCAGCGGTTTATAACCCGCAGCATGTCACTTCTTTGTGCAGAATCTCAGCGATTCTGCACCCATGGAAATGCATTGATCCGCTTACTTCCCGCATGGGGCTGTGCCCACCATGCGGGAAGTAAGCGGATAATGTGCGGGTTATACCCGGGGTGGAGGAGAGGAGACTCTCCTCCAGGCCCCGGGAACCATATTTGTGGTTAAAAAAAAGAATTAAAATAAAAAATAATGTTATACTAACCTCTCAGCGCTGTACGCGGCCGTCCGGTCTGGGTTGCTGTGCGAGCAGGGCCTGCGGTGACGTCGCGGTCACATGACCGTGACGTCACGAAGGTCCTTCTCGCACAGCATCTTTGGAACCGGACTGCCGCCTGCAGCGCCGAGGAGATCGGGACGTCAATTACTATTGATGTTGCATATTGCTGCATATGCAGCATCAATAGTAGGAGTAAAATCCCGCAGCGGAACCCGCAGGACAAAACGTGATAAATCTGCGGGGATAACCGCAGCGGTTTTGCCCTGCAGATTTATCAAATCCGCTGCGGGAAAACCCGCAGGGACCCGACGCAACGTGTGCATATGGCCTAATCCCAACATTACCAACTCCCCCCTTTTCTCCCCATTTAGACAGCTCATGCTCTTCGCTTAGCATATTGTATACCGGCATATACTTTAGTATTATGTGATGACTCCTACTGTCCCCATATAAACAAACATTCCAACAGGAAAAAACTTCACAGATCGTTCTTCCCTCATCCCTCCCCTACCCCAATTCCAGCCAAGGCATCCACATTTTATCATAAAACTCCACTTTCCCTCTTTTCTGATAAACCCCCTTTTCTAGAGTAATAACATATTTCACATATTGAAGGTATTCTTGCTATGAACTTCCAAGCCATGTACAATAGTCTAGCGATTGCTATCTTCAAATTGTTATCTACTCTTATCTCCTCTACATATCCCAACAAACCCACCACCAGCCCCAAAGCAGCCAGCCTCGGACACGTCCAGAGCATGTGAAGCAGTCCAGCATTGTCATTCCTACACCTAGGGCACTCCGAGTCAGACTGCAATCCGGCCTTATACAAAACATCTAGAGATCTATACACTCTATGTAGGATGTAAAGCTGAGACAGTCTTATGGTTCATTCAGTGACAGTTTTGGTATCCATTCTAACACAGACATCCATGTTTCATCCTCTAAATGGCCCAATTCTCTCTCTCATTTAGTTCTAGCGCCAGTCGGGAAACCCAGTAAATGAGTATGTAGTAGGTCTCTGTACAAGGTGGAAATAACCCCTCTCATTGCCCCCTCTCCACACACATACTCCAACACTAAATCGCATTGAATTTTAAAAGTGTCTCCCCTGTTCTGTGCATTAAACGCATGTCTCACCTGTGCATATTGTTATTCCCCTGGCCTGCCATTCTGGTAAACATCCCATTGCCATAAACTCTGGTAAATTGTTATTAAACCACAGCGGGGAGAACCTGGTAAGACAGGTGACTCCACGAATTTATCTGACTCTTCCCCATAATTTATATATCAGGAATAGCATAGGATAGATTTTCCCAAGTGCCCCCAGAGACCCATCTTCCAAGCACTGGACATCTTGTCGTCACCCTCTCTATCAGCTGTTGTACCACGCTGGAAGACGCCTCACGCTCTCAGCCCTTTAAGTGCTGGCACTGAGCCGCCAGGAAGTATATTTCAGGGTTAGGCAAAGCCAAACCTCCTTCATCCTTAGGTCTCTCAAGCGTCTCCAACCTATTACAGGGATGCTGCTTCCCCCACACTAAATTCCTAAATAAGGAGTTAATCAGCTTAAATTTCCCACGTGGTATCCAAATAGGTGAGTTATGGAGAACATACAGTATCTTAGGCATGAGAATCATTTTAATAAATCTTTCGATAAGCCGAATAGCATTTCCTAATGAAATATGTGGATCGCTCAAGAACAGCAGCATGTCGTCCGCGTGTAACGCTATCTTTTCTTCAATTGACCCATACTTAAACCCAGATACTTCAGCAGACTGCCTAATCTTGGCGGCCAGTGGTTCAACAGCCAAAGCAAACAGGAGAAGGGAGAGCGGACACCTCTATGTAACTTAGGCTACTTTCACACTAGCGTTGTGCACTGCACATCGCTATGCGTCGTTTTGTAGAAAAAACGCATCCTGCAAAAGTGCTTGCAGGATGCGTTTTTTCTCCATTGACTTGCATTAGCGTCGCATTGCGACGCTTTGCCACACGTCGCAATCGTCGTGCGATTGTTGCGCCGTGTTGTGGCGGACCGTCGGCTGCAAAATAGTTACATGTAACATCTTTTTGCAGCGTTGTGTCCGCCATTTCCGACCGCGCGCGTGCGGCCGGAACTCCGCCCCCACCTCCCCGCACCTCACAATGGGGCAGCGGATGCGCTGGAAAAATGCATCCACTGCCCCCGTTGTGCGGCGCATTCACTGCTAGCGTCGGTACGTCGGCCCGACGCACTACGACGGGCCGAGTACGACGCTAGTGTGAAAGTAGCCTTAATCGTACAAGAAAACTCTCCATTCACCTTAACTCTAGCCACTGGTTGCGCATACAGCAGTTTGACACAGGACACAAATTGTGGACCAAAACCCGAACAGTGTAATACCTGCCACAAATACCCCCATTCTACACTGTCGAAAGCCTTATGGGCGTCTAAGGATGCAATAACTCTCTGGCCACAGTTATCAGCACTCAGCTGTACATTCATAAAAAGCCTTCTCAATTTAATTGCTGTAGACCTGTCTGGCATAAAGCCGGACTGACCTGGATGTATTAATTTAGATATAACACCTGTTGGTCTGGTTGCCAACACCCCGGCCAGAAGCTTGACATCTGTTGTAAGCAAAGAAATTGTTCAGTATGACTCAGGATACCGTAAGTCTTTATCCTCCTTTGGGATTACCACTATTATGGCTTCTGTCATGGAGGCTGGCAGGATTCCCCTACTCTTAGCCTCCTCCGAGACCATTCTTAATCTGGGCATCAACACTTCTTCCATATCTTTGTAAATTTCAGCTGGTAGTCCATCTGCTCCTGGCGCCTTACCCTTTGCCATTGACCTTAATGCCCGGCTCAATTCCTCATCCGTAATAGGTGCCTCCAAACTTTCCCTGTCATCCTCACTCAGCTTAGGCAACTCAAGTCCCCCTTAAAAAAGCCCCAGTGTCTCCCATCGATGCATCCAGCCACGAGGAGTACAAATCCGCATCGAAGTCTGTAAAGACCTCCGAGATCTCAGAAGTCTCCAGCACCTTCGCACCCCCCCCCCCCCCCCCAAAGGTTATATAATTAATACATTGCGTCCACCTGGGTATGATTTCTCAATATAACTACAGCTGTTCTGTGAAGGCCTCAGAGGTTTGTGTGAGAACATTAGAGAGCAAATAACATCATGAAAACCATCTTTATAGAATAGCGGCAAGAAAAAAGGCATTTGTGAAAGTCATAAAAAGTCCCATGTAGGGGACACAGCGAGCATGTGCAAGAATGGGCTCTAGTTAGAGGACACTAAAGGAAAACTTTTAACCTAAAAGCACCATCCTCACCGTCACACATGGTGGCAGCATCCTGCTGTGGGGAGACTTTTCTTCAGCAGGGCCAGGGAAGTTGGTCAGAGTTGATGAAAAGGTGGGTGGAGCTAAATAGGGCAATCCTGGAGGAAAACCTGTTAGAGGCTGCAGAAGACTTGAGACTTGGGCGAAGGTTCACATTCCTGTAGGACAACAACTCTAAACATCCTGCCAGAGCCACAATGGAGGGTTTAGATGAGAGGATATTCAGTTGAGTGAACGGCCCATTCACCGTCCAGTTCCAAATCCAAGAGAATCTATGACAAGACGTGAAAATTACTGAACACAGACGTCTCCATCCAATGTCACCAAGAGAGAGCGAGTGTGCAAAGAGGAAGGGGCAAAATGTCACCTCTAAATGTGCAAAGTGGGAGAGACAGACCCCAAAAGACTGCAGAGGAAGGTGGAGAGACAGACCCCAAAAGACTGCAGAGGAAGGTGGAGAGACAGACCCCAAAAGACTGCAGCAGGAATTACAGTGAAAAGTGGTCCTACAAAGTATTCACTCAGAGGGGCTGAATACTATCATACATCACAATTGTCAGATTTATACTTATTTATATTTAGTAAACCAAAAAACCTCATATCATTCCCTTTACACGTCACAAATACTTGTTACTTTGTGATGGTATCACATAAAGTTCTAATAAATACATTTAAGTTTGTGGGTGTAACATGAAAAAATGTGGAAAGAGTCAGGATATGAAGACTTTTTCCAGGCACTGTATACATCTATATACACAGTACATTATAATGCACCCCTATATACAGAACACTGTGTTATATATTGCCAACTATATGCAGGACACATTTCTATAGTACATACACTATGTTCATTAGTCTCTCTCCTGCCCCACAGATGACATGGCTGAACTGCTTCTTGGAGAAGCCAAACTCGAGCAGTACCTGAAGGAAAACCCCTTGAAGCAGGGAACCAGTCCTCGGGGACCGCGACCAAAGCTGACTGATGTCCGCAAGCATCTGACTGCAGCACTGGACAGAGGAAACCTTAAGGTACCAAGGATATCAGTTAGATATGATTATACACTTATTATGTATCGGATGAGTGTTTGTATGGATCTTATCAGAGCTCCAGGCTGCTTCTTCCCCTTTCCCCATAGTTTATACTGCAGCTCTGCTTAATCAGATTGGCTTGATTGTAGGTAGGACATCTTGTAGGAAATAGAGAATATCCTTGACCTGCCATACAAAAAGTGAAGGCGACTCTTAGTTTGCACACACTTTGAATAATTCCAGTGGCAGCTGTATAGAAGACAGACTCATCTACAGTGACTGCATCAGCAGAATAGTGAATGCAGCTCTGGAGTATAATACAGCTCAGTGGAGGATCAGTAATGTAATGTATACCCTTCAGCTGCTCTCACTATTCTGCTGGGCCAGTCGCTGTGTACATACATTACTTATTCTGCACTGATTCTAAGTTACATCCTGTATTATACTCCAGAGCTGCACTCACTATTCTGCTGGTGCAGTCACTGTGTACATACATTACTGATCCTGAGTTGCATCCTGTATTATACTCTAGAGCTGCACTCACTATTTTGCTGATGCAGTCAGTGTGCACATACATTACTGATCCTGAGTTACATCCTGTATTATACTCCAGAGCTGCACTCACTATTCTGCTGGTGCAGTCACTGTGTACATACATTACTGATCCTGAGTTGCATCTTGTATTATACTCTAGAGCTGCACTCACTATTTTACTGATGCAGTCAGTGTGCACATATTTTCCATTACTGCTGCTGAGTTACCTCCTCCTGTATTATAGCCCAGATGTCACAGGTTTACCAGGACAGAGAAGAGCCAGAAGACCACAGCGTCCTGACTTCTCCTACTCCTTCACTAATTAGAAGCACTTCTCCTTCATATTTATTAAAGGTGCAGGTTTCAGTTAGCAGTTCAGGGATTAATCTGCTCAGTTGAGAGCTCCTGGAAGCTTTCCTGCATTAAGGGTATGTGCACACGTATTCTGGAGGACTGCGGATTTTTCCGCAGCGGATTTGGAAAAACCGCAGTGCAAAACCGCTGCGGTTTTTCCTGCGGATTTATCGCGGTTTCAACTGCGGATTCCGCTGCGGCTTTACACCTGCAGTTTTCTATTACAGCAGGTGTAAAACCACAGCGGAATCCGCACAAAGAATTGACATGCTGCGGAATGTAAACCGCTGCGTTTCTGCGCGTTTTTTTTCCGCAGCATGTGCACTGCGGATTTCGTTTCCCATAGGTTAACATGGTACTGTAAACTCATGGGAAACCGCTACGGATCCGCAGAAAAATCCGCAGGCAAGTTACGTGGTCCTAGCGTCTTCACAATCAGATATAATCTGGGGAACAGGGCATGCTTGGGCACCCCTAGTGTTAGGGACAGGGAAGAAACCCCTGGGCCTGGGACACCGGACAACAGAGTCTTGACGTTATCTCTGGCCGAAGCCGTGTTTTGATCCATTATGGATCCCATTACTGCTTTGACAGGGCAACTGCAGCAGCTCAGCTTGGAGGTGGAAATTCTACGCAATGTTGTTTTGCAGCACCGTAATACGTCAGATTTGGGAACCGTGACTCTCGGGCAACCCCTAGGGGAGCCCAAGATAGCTGTTCCTGACAGTTTCTCTGGGGAACGTGACAAGTTTGTTGTTTTAAGGGAGGTCTGGAAACTGTACTTCAGGTTACATCTTTGTTTCTCCGGAACCGAGAAATAACGGGATGGGATAATAATCTCTTCTTCAGGGTGACCCCCAAGCATGGGCATTTTCTCTCCCGTCTGATTCCCAGTCGCTCCAGATGAAGGAGGAATATTTTCTGGCTCTGGGTCATATATACGACAACCCCGACCAATAAACTCCCTCGGAGGTGTCAGACCTGGACTCCTCGGATGAGGAGTATGGCCACCCTTATTTTTTGTCCGAAAATATTGGGGAATTGCTTAAATTGGTTAGGTCCACTATGGGGGTCGAAACGCCTAAGGAACAACGCACTGTACAAGAATCCATGTTCAGCAATTTAGAGGGGAAAAAACGTAAGGTTTTTCCTTTTTGTGACAACCTTCTAAATTTAATTAAAAAGAAATGGAAAAAAACAAACAAAAAGATGTCTGTGCCTCAGACACTTAAATGTAAATACCCATTTGATGAGGAGGTCTGTGAAAAATGGGAAAAAGCGCCTAGACTGGATGCGGCCATCGCCAGTACGTCTAAAGGAATAGCCCTACCATTCGAGGACATGGGTGCCTTAAAAGAACCCTTGACAAGAAAGCCGATGCTTTCTTAAAATCCACTTGGGAGGCCTCAGCGTGGTCAGTTCAGCCTGGGGTTGCTGCCACTTGCACAGCTCGTGCTATGGTCAAGTGGCTTGAAGAATTAAGCGAACAAATTAAAAACAAATGCCTGAGAAAGAGGCTATTGGAGGCAATACCCTCCTTACAGAAAGCTGCAGGATTCCTAGCGGACTGACTCCTTCGATGTACCGCCCGTACGTGCGTCCTATCAAATTCAGGGCGCAGGGCACTATGGCTAAAAAACTGGGCTGCAGATTTTCAATCAAAAGTAAAACTCTGTTCAGTCCCTTGTGAAGGTCAGTACCTTTTTTAGACGAACTTTTGGAGAAAGCATCGGATAAGAAGAAACGGTTTCCACTCCCCCCCCCCTCCCCCCCTCTTCTCTAGACGCCGTTGGGGTGATGCTCACTCGTCCTTTAGAGGATCAGCTAATGGAGGTGGCCGAGGACGCTCAGATGATAGGTCAATGCGAGGAAAACCCTGGAGGAAAGATAGGGAATTCCTTTTCAATAAGCCTCCCTCTAGATCACACCCCAAACCTCAATGACGCCAGAAATCTGGTGGGGGAAAGACTCCGACATTTTCTCCATCAATGGTTAGCATTACCTGCCTCACAATGGGTAACCAATTTATTATCCGAGGGCCTGCGACTAAGTTTCCTCAGCCCCTCGCCACAGAGGATGATAATCACTTGAGTGGCCAAGAAAAACCAAGCCACACTAGAAAAAGAAATTCAAATCCTCTTACAGAAAGAAGTACTAATAAAGCTACCATATCACCAAATAGGAGAAGGGTTCTACAGTACCCTTTTTCTTACACCAAAATCAGACGGCTCAACGAGGACAATATTCAACTTAAAAGCATTAATCCGATATTAACCGATTAGTTCCGGATTGGACCAAGGGAACCCAGTGGATGTAGTGTATATGGACTTTTCAAAAGCTTTTGATACGGTGCCACACAAAAGGTTGATACATAAAATGAGAATAATGGGGATAGGGTAAAATATGTGTAAGTGGGTTGAGAGCTGGCTCAGGGATAGGAAACAAAGGGTGGTTATTAATGCAGCACACTCGGACTGCGTAGCGGTTAGCAGTGTGGTACCACAGGGGTCAGTATTTTTGGCCCTCTTCTTTTTAACATATTTATTAATGACCTTGTAGGGGGCATTCAGAGTAGAATTTCAATATTTGCAGATGACACTAAACTCTGCAGGGTAATCAATACAGAGGAGGACAATTTTATATTACAGGATGATTTATGTAAACTAGAAGCTTGGGCTGATAAATGGCAAATGAGCTTTAATGGGGATAAATGTAAGGTCATGCACTTGGGTAGAAGTAATAAGATGTATAACTATGCGCTTAATTCTAAAACTCTGGACAAAACCGTCAATGAAAAAGACCTGGGAGTATGGGTGGATGACAAACTCATATTCAGTGGCCAGTGTCAGGCAGCTGCTACAAAGGCAAATAAAATAATGGGATGCATTAAAAGAGGAATAGATGGTCATGAGGAGAACATAATTTTACCTCTATACAAGTCACTAGTTCGACCACACTTAGAATACTGTGCACAGTTCTGGTCTCCGGTGTATAAGAAAGACATAGCTGAACTAGAGCGAGTGCAGAGAAGAGCGACCAAGGTTATTAACCCCTTTACCCCCAAGGGTGGTTTGCACGTCAATGACCAGGCCAATTTTTACAATTCTGACCACTGTCCCTTTATGAGGTTATAACTCTGGAACGCTTCAACGGATCCTGGTGATTCTGACATTGTTTTCTCGTGACATATTGTACATCATGATAGTGGTAAAATTTCTTTGATAGTACCTGCGTTTATTTGTGAAAAAAACGGAAATTTGGCGAAAATTTTGAAAATTTCGCAATTTTCAAACTTTTAACTTTTATGCAATTAAATCACAGAGATATGTCACACAAAATACTTAATAAGTAACATTTCCCACATGTCTCCTTTACATCAGCATAATTTTGGAAGCAAATTTTTTTTTCGTTAGGGAGTTATAAGGGTTAAAAGTTGACCAGCAATTTCTCATTTTTACAACACCATTTTTTTTTTAGGGACCACATCTCATTTGAAGTCATTTTGAGGGGTCTATATGATAGAAAATACTCAAGTGTGACACCATTCTAAAAACTGCACCCCTCAAGGTGCTCAAAACCACATTCAAGAAGTTTATTAACCCTTCAGGTGTTTAATAGGAATTTTTGGAATGTTTAAATAAAAATGAACATTTAACTTTTTTACACAAAAAATTTACTTCAGCTCCAATTTGTTTTATTTTACCAAGGGTAACAGGAGAAAATGGACCCCAAAAGTTGTTGTCCAATTTGTCCTGAGTACGCTGATACCCCATATGTGGCAGTAAACCACTGTTTGGGCGCATGGGAGAGCTCGGAAGGGAAGGAGCGCCGTTTGACTTTTCAATGCAAAATTGACAGGAATTGAGATGGGACGCCATGTTGCGTTTGGAGAGCCACTGATGTGCCTAAACATTGAAACCCCCCACAAGTGACACCATTTTGGAAAGTAGACCCCCTAAGGAACTTATCTGGATGTGTGGTGAGCACTTTGACCCACCAAGGGCTTCACAGAAGTTTATAATGCAGAGCCATAAAAATAAAACAAAATTTTTTTCCCACAAAAAATATTTTTTAGCCCCCAGTTTTGTATTTTCCCTAGGGTAACAGGAGAAATTGGACCCCAAAAGTTGTTGTCCAATTTGTCCTGAGTACGCTGATACCCCATATGTGGGGGGGAACCACCGTTTGGGCGCATGGGAGGGCTCGGAAGGCAAGGAGCGCCATTTGGAATGCAGACTTAGATGGAATGGTCTGCAGGCGTCACATTGCGTTTGCAGAGCCCCTAATGTACCTAAACAGTAGAAACCCCCCACAAGTGACACCATTTTGGAAAGTAGACCCCCTAAGGAACTCATCTTGATGTGTTGTGAGAGCTTTGAACCCCCAAGTATTTCACTACAGTTTATAACGCAGAGCCGTGCAAATAAAAAATTTTTTTTTTTCCACAAAAATTATATTTTAGCCCCCAGTTTTGTATTTTTCCAAGGTTAGCAGGAGAAATTGGACCCTAAATGTTGTTGTCCAATTTGTCCTCAGTACGCTGATACCCGATATGTGGGGGGGAACCACCGTTTGGGCGCATGGGAGGGCTCGGAAGGGAAGGAGCATCATTTGGAATGCAGACTTAGATGGATTGCTCTGCAGGCGTCACATTGCGTTTGCAGAGCCCCTAATGTACCTAAACAGTAGAAACCCCCCACAAGTGACCCCATATTGGAAACTAGACCCCTCAATGAACTTATCTAGATGTGTTGTGAGAACTTTGAACCCCCAAGTGTTTCACTACAGTTTATAACGCAGAGCCGTGAAAATAAAAAATCTTTTTGTTTTCCCACAAAAATTATTTTTTAGCCCCCAGTTTTGTATTTTCCCAAGGGTAACAGGAGAAATTGGACCACAAAAGTTGTTGTCCTATTTGTCCTGAGTACGCTGATACCCCATATGTGAGGGTAAACCCCTGTTTGGGCACACGGGAGAGCTCGGAAGGGAAGGAGCACTGTTTTACTTTTTCAACGCAGAATTGGCTGGAATTGAGATCGGACGCCATGTCGTGTTTGGAGAGCCCCTGATGTGCCGAAACAGTGGAAACCCCCCAATTATAACTGAAACCCTAATCTAAACACACCCCTATCCCTAATTCCAACGGTAACCCTAACCACACCTCTAACCCTGACACACCCCTAACCCTAATCCCAACCCTATTCCCAACTGTAAATGTAATCTAAACCCTAACCCTAACCTTAGCCCCAATCCTAACTGAAGCCCCAACCCTAGCCCTAGCCCTAGCCCTAGCCCTAACCCTAGCCCTAACCCTAAGCCTAGCCCTAATCCTAACCCTAACCCTAACCCTAGCCCTAATGGGAAAATGGAAATAAATACATTTTTTTTTATTTTTCCCTAACTAAGGGGGTGATGAAGGTGGGGTTTGATTTACTTTTATAGCGAGTTTTTTAGCGGATTTTTATGATTGGCAGCCGTCACACACTGAAAGACGCTTTTTATTGCAAAAAATATTTTTTGCAATACCACATTTTGAGAGCTATAATTTTTCCATATTTTGGTCCACAGAGTCATGTGAGGTCTTGTTTTTTGCGGGACGAGTTGACGTTTTTATTGAAAACATTTTCGGGCACGTGACATTTTTTGATCGCTTTTTATTCAGATTTTTGTGAGGAAGAATGACCAAAAACCAGCTATTCATGAATTTCTATTGGGGGAGGCGTTTATACCGTTTCGCCTTTGGTAAAATTGATAAATCAGTTTTATTCTTCGGGTCAGTACGATTACAGCGATACCTCATTTATATCATTTTTTTTATGTTTTGGCGCTTTTATACGATAAAAACTATTTTACAGAAAAAATAATTATTTTTGCATTGCTTTATTCTTAGGACTATAACTTTTTTATTTTTTTGCTCATGATGTTGTATGGCGGCTCGTTTTTTGTGGGACAAGATGACGTTTTCAGCGATACCATGGTTATTTATATCTGTCCTTTTGATCGCGTGTTATTCCACTTTTTGTTAGGCGGTATGATAATAAAGCGTTGATTTTTGCCTCTTTTTTTTTTTTTCTTACGGTGTTTACTGAAGGGGTTAACTAGTGGGACAGTTTTATAGGTTGGGTCGTTACGGACGCGGCGATACTAAATATGTGCACTTTTATTGGTTTTTTTTTATTTAGATGAAGAAATGTATTTATGGGAATAATATATATTTTTTTTTTCATTATTTTGGAATATTTTTTTATTTATTTTTTTTTACACATTTGGAAATTTTTTTTTTACTTTTTTACTTTGTCCCAGGGGGGGGACATCACAGATCAGTGATCTGACAGTTTGCACAGCACTCTGTCAGATCACTGATCTGACTAGCAGCGCTGCAGGCTTCACAGTGCCTGCTCTGAGCAGGCTCTGTGAAGCCACCTCCCTCCCTGCAGGACCCGGATCCGCGGCCATCTTGGATCCGGGGCTGGAGCAGGCAGGGAGGGAGGTAAGACCCCCGCAGCAACGCGATCACATCGCGTTGCTGCGGGGGGCTCAGGGAAGCCCGCAGGGAGCCCCCTCCCTGCGCGGTGCTTCCCTGCACCGCCGGCACATCGCGATCATGTTTGATCGCGGTGTGCCAGGGGTTAATGTGCCGGGGGCGGTCCGTGACCGCTCCTGGCACATAGTGCCGGATGTTAGCTGCGATAAGCAGCTGACACCCGGCCGCGATCGGCGGCGCTTCCCCCGTGAGCGCTGCCGATCGCTATGACGTACTATCCCGTCCAGGGTCAGATAAGCCCAGGGCACCTCGACGGGATAGTACGTCTAAGGTCACAGAGGGGTTAAAGGACTGGGGGGTCTGCAATACCAAGATAGGTTATTACACTTGGGGCTGTTTAGTTTGGAAAAACGAAGACTAAGGGGTGATCTTATTTTAATGTATAAATATATGAGGGGACAGTACAAAGACCTTTCTGATGATCTTTTTAATCATAGACCTGAAACAGGGACAAGGGGGCATCCTCTGCGTTTGGAGGAAAAAAGGTTTAAACATAATAACAGACGCGGATTCTTTACTGTAAGAGCAGTGAGACTATGGAACTCTCTGCCGTATGATGTTGTAATGAGTGATTGATTACTTAAATTTAAGAGGGGACTGGATACCTTTCTGGAAAAGTATAATGTTACAGGGTATATACACTAGATTCCTTGATAGGGCGTTGATCCAGGGAACTAGTCTGATTGTCGTATGTGGAGTCGGGAAGGAATTTTTTTCCCCAATGTGGAGCTTACTCTTTGCCACATGGTTTTTTTTTGCCTTCCTCTTGATCAACATGTTAGGGCATGTTAGGTTAGTCTATGGGTTGAACTAGATAATAAATAATAATAATAATAATCTTTATTTATATAGCGCCAACATATTCCGCAGCGCTTTACAGTTTAACAGTTTCAAACACAAAAGTCATAAGTAATAACATTAACAATACAATAATTAAAGCAAAATAAAACGACCCTGCTCGTGAGAGCTTACAATCTACAATGAGGTGGGGGAGATACAGTGGGGCAAAAAAGTATTTAGTCAGTCAGCAATAGTGCAAGTTCCACCACTTAAAAAGATGAGAGGCGTCTGTAATTTACATCATAGGTAGACCTCAACTATGGGAGACAAACTGAGAAAAAAAAATCCAGAAAATCACATTGTCTGTTTTTTTAACATTTTATTTGCATATTATGGTGGAAAATAAGTATTTGGTCAGAAACAAAATTTCATCTCAATACTTTGTAATATATCCTTTGTTGGCAGTGACAGAGGTCAAACGTTTTCTGTAAGTCTTCACAAGGTTGCCACACACTGTTGTTGGTATGTTGGCCCATTCCTCCATGTAGATCTCCTCTAGAGCAGTGATGTTTTTGGCTTTTCGCTTGGCAACACGGACTTTCAACTCCCTCCAAAGGTTTTCTATAGGGTTGAGATCTGGAGACTGGCTAGGCCACTCCAGGACCTTGAAATGCTTCTTACGAAGCCACTCCTTCGTTGCCCTGGCGGTGTGCTTTGGATCATTGTCATGTTGAAAGACCCAGCCACATTTCATCTTCAATGCCCTTGCTGATGGAAGGAGGTTTGCACTCAAAATCTCACGATACATGGCCCCATTCATTCTTTCATGTATCCGGATCAGTCGTCCTGGCCCCTTTGCAGAGAAACAGCCCCAAAGCATGATGTTTCCAGCACCATGCTTTACAGTAGGTATGGTGTTTGATGGATGCAACTCAGTATTCTTTTTCCTCCAAACACGACAAGTTGTGTTTCTACCAAAAAGTTCCAGTTTGGTTTCATCAGACCATAGGACATTCTCCCAAAACTCCTCTGGATCATCCAAATGCTCTCTAGCAAACTTCAGACGGGCCCGGACATGTACTGGCTTAAGCAGTGGGACACGTCTGGCACTGCAGGATCTGAGTCCATGGTGGCGTAGTGTGTTACTTATGGTAGGCCTTGTTACATTGGTCCCAGCTCTCTGCAGTTCATTCACTAGGTCCCCCCGCGTGGTTCTGGGATTTTTGCTCACCGTTCTTGTGATCATTCTGACCCCACGGGGTGGGATTTTGTGTGGAGCCCCAGATCGAGGGAGATTATCAGTGGTCTTGTATGTCTTCCATTTTCTAATTATTGCTCCCACTGTTGATTTCTTCACTCCAAGCTGGTTGGCTATTGCAGATTCAGTCTTCCCAGCCTGGTGCAGGGCTACAATTTTGTTTCTGGTGTCCTTTGACAGCTCTTTTGTCTTCACCATAGTGGAGTTTGGAGTCAGACTGTTTGAGGGTGTGCACATGTGTCTTTTTATACTGATAACAAGTTTAAACAGGTGCAATTACTACAGGTAATGAGTGGAGGAAAGAGGAGACTCCTAAAGAAGAAGTTACAGGTCTGTGAGAGCCAGAAATCTTGATTGTTTGTTTCTGACCAAATACTTATTTTCCACCATAATATGCAAAAAAAATGATAAAAAAACAGACAATGTGATTTTCTGGATTATTTTTTCTCAGTTTGTCTCCCATAGTTGAGGTCTACCTATGATGTAAATTACAGATGCCTCTCATCTTTTTAAGTGGTGGAACTTGCACTATTGCTGACTGACTAAATACTTTTTTGCCTCACTGTACAAAGTACAGGTGTGTATTTACAATGATGTATTTACAATCATGGTCCAGCCATCTTCAGGGGTTGGGGAATAGATGGAGATAGTGAATGGGCTACACACAGATGGACTTATAGTCTTCTTTCAACCTTAATAACTATGTAACTATGTAACTATGATATATCTGGGTGGAGAGTATCAAAATGGAAACTGTAAAGTCAGCAGTAAAGCTACTCAATCCGGGGTGCTACATGGTGGTAGTAGATCTAACTGACGCTTATTACCATGTACCAATCTGCGAAGAATACCAGCAGTACCTAAGGTTGGTAGTGGAGATTGCTCAAGTTCCCACTCACCTACAATATCAGTGCCTTCCCTTCGGGGTCTCAGTAGCTCCCCGTATATTTATAAAAATAATCTCCGAAATAGCGTCCTACATAAGAAAGGAAGATATACTTCTGGTACCCTATTTGGACGACTTTCTTGTTGTAGCAGACGACAAACAAAAATGCGCAAAGGCAGTCACAACAGTGCGAGAAATACTGACCAATCTAGGCTGGATAATAAACTTCAAAAATTCAAGACTAAATCCAACTCCGATACAGGAGTTCCTGGGCATACAACTGGATTTAATCAAGCAAAAATGTGTCCCTCCAGAGAAAAAGATCTGGACCATTCAACAAAAAATACGCCAGGTACAGTTTGGTCAACCCATCTCAATAAGATCGGCGATGTCACTCTTAGGCGTCCTAACAGCGATAATACCAGCAGTCCAGTGGGCACAAGCCCATACAAAAGATTTACAATGGCAGATCCTGTCCGAACAAACAGTGGATCCATACAATTTGAATCAAAAGATTCTCCTATCACCACGGGTGCATTAACCCCTTAGTGACAGAGCCAATTTGGTACTTAAAGGGAACCTGTCACCCCGTTTTTTCAAGAAGAGCTAAAAATAGTGTTAAATAGGGGCAGAGCTGGGCTTTACATTAGTGTATTTTGGAGCCTTTATTCCCCACCTATGCTGCCGAAATACCTTTGTAAAGTCGCCGTTTTGGGCTGTCACTCACGCTGGTCAGGTCATATGGGCGTGGTGACAGCGCTGTTTCTCCCCCAGATCTCTGTTGGTGGCGTAGTGGTGTGCGCATGTCCAAGTGGCGACTCCACTGCGCAGCTTCAAGGAAAATAGCGCGATCTGCGCTATTCAGCCGTTTATCGGTGGGCGCGGCCATCTTTGTGAGGCCGCGCGTGCGCAGATGGTTCTTCGCGGCTTCCCAGGGCTTCAGGAAAATGGACGCGGGATGCCGTGCATGCGCAGATGGAGATCGTGGCGGCCATTGTCCTGCAGCCGAGATGCGAACTCGGCTCCAGGAAAATGGCCGTCGAGATCGCCATCTGCGCACGAGCGGCATCCCGCAGCCATTTTCCTGAAGCCCCGGGAAGCCAAGAAGAACCATCTGCGCACGCGCGGCCTCACAAAGATGGCCGCGCCCACCGATAAACGGCTGAATAGCGCAGATCGCGCTATTTTCCTTGAAGCTGCGCAGTGGATTCGCCACTTGGACATGCGCACACCACTATGCCACCAACGGAGATCTGGGGGAGAAACAGCACTGTCACCACGCCCATATGACCTGACCAGCGTGAGTGACAGCCCAAAACGGCGACTTTGCAAAGGTATTTCGGCAGCATAGGTGGGGAATAAAGGCTCCAAAATACACCAATGTAAAGCCCAGCTCTGCCCCTATTTAACGCTATTTTTAGCTCTTCTTGAAAAAAACGGGGTGACAGGTTCCCTTTAATGACCGAGCCAATTTTTACAATTCTGACCACTGTCACTTTATGAGGTTATAACTCTGG